>NW_006436283.1:8757552-8783664 GCF_000325575.1 Pteropus alecto | reverse complement strand
TTACCTGCTTTAGTTCACAGGTCTGCTTGTTGAAAGGGTGGGTAATAGAACCCAGGGATTCAGATTCCTAAGTTTCAGATATTTTGTGTTGACTAGAACATATTGATTTTCTGGAGGAAATTTTAAAAGATGTTAATTTCTCAAGATAAGGATACACCATTGAGCTCTGTGTCTTGGTCTCCTTAAATCATTCAACATCACTCCACATGGCCGACGGCCCTCCCCAGTTGCTCATATGTTGTTTTCCTTGTTCACATGGCGGTGTTTCTCCATGATGCCAAAATAACTAATCAGTTCAAGATATTCTTTGAAAAAGTAAAACCAGTAGTGTTTAGTGTCATGGAGACAAAACAACTGGTTGATTTGACTTTTATCCATTTTCAATCAGTGGTTTTAGAACCATGGAGAAATAGCCTGTCTTTTCTCATTTTATGAGGTGTTTTTCCTCCTTTACTCTCTCCTCCCCCTTTTTTGCAAAACACATTTTACTCTTTTTCCATCCCAGGTAAATGGTTATTATAGAAAATTTGAAATACAAATGTAGAGAGAAAAAAAAATGTAACTATAGTCACATGGAATACACATTTTTTTCAACACGCTTACAACAAGTACTGTTAAAACAAGTAATATTCCTCTTTCCTGCAATCAGCTTGATAAATTTCCACTACATGCTGGAAATTTCCTCTTTGTTTCTAATTTATTTACTATGTACTGCCTGATTTCTGTCTTCTGATTTCTGTCTTCAGAGATGTCTGATTAATTTTCTATAAGATCTTTATTAAGTTTGCTTTGATCTGGCACTAGTTAGCAATGAGCAGTGGTGTTAACCTATTTTTACTCATTAATTTTGCTAATGTTTATTAACTTTATTTTTACTCACTGAATATGGACTGAATTGGGAAAACTGAGTCTTGGATTTTGAGGCCCCAGTTGTGTGAGAGTAGTTGAGTGATTTTGCTATGTGATACCATATCACGTCATGCCATATCATTCATTCATTCATTCATTCATTCATTCAGAAAGTATTTAACTACCTCCTGTATTCCAGACACTGTCCTAGGTAATGGGTATGTAGTTATCAATATGGACTCCATAGAGCCCACCACACACTAAGGAATGTATGTAGCAAGGAAGTCATTACCTGGGAGGATAGGTAGGAAGGATAAATGCACATATTGGGCCAAAAGCCAGATGTAAAGGCTACTGTTGTTATGCAGGAGCTTATGCCTAAATTCCATGGATCTGAACATCTCACATATTCACAGCTACACAAACCTCTTCAGCTGTCTGGGTGTCATTGCATCATGAATTTAGAGATGATCCACCTGCTGATGTAATATAGGAATGAGGGTAAGAAAAGATTAACTTTAGGAGTTACCTGATATAAAAAAGAGGAAACATTAATTTACATCTATCTGTATACACACTTATATACATTCCCTCTCTCTCTCCCTCCCTCCTTCCTGTTTTGCCTTGGGGTTTGAGAGACATAGGGTGCAGGTATCACTCTGTAGGCTTCCCATTTTATTGACCTCAGAAACATTCACATAAAGTGAGCATGGAATTTTCCTAAAGTTAGAGGTTCCTATGAGTAATTTCTTGATAATTTTGGAGGCCAAGCTTTTGTGGGGAGCAGCTGTGTGGCAGGATCCTTGAAGGGAGTAACAGAATTTGTAGCAATTCTAGGTTGTTCCAATTGGAACAGATACCTGGAGATAGAATCACAAGGTTTAACCTCAAGGAATTCAGGAGTGTATGTTTCAGGAGGTTCTAAGCTAGTTTCCTGCTGGGCCTAGGATAACAGCTTGGGGTAAAAATTAAATGGCCACATAGTAATTTTTGATATATTTAAAAAACGAATATGATACTTTTTTGGAAAACACTGCAACAGCAGAAAAATACCGAAGTCCACATTAGAAGACCTGGGTTCTAGTCCTGAGTCTATCAGTACTTGAGGTTTTAGGCAGACTTTCACTCTAGGTTTCTGTTTCTTCATGTGAAATATGAGAATATTAACTAAATGACCTCTAACATCTCTTCAAGCTCTATGATTTTGTGATATGAGAAGAATTCAAAAAATCTTCACTGGGGAGTGCATTTGAACGAGACAATTCCCCCACCTCTCTTTCATACTTGATGGTGATCACCTTCGAGACGTGGAAGGGGCAGTGCCATGTAATAAAAGGAGCTCTGAGTTTGGAGTCAGTTGGCTCCACTTAGTAAACGGGTGACCCTGGAAGAATTATACTTAATTTCCTTGAGCTCCAATTTACTCATCTGTAAAACAGGGCAAAAACACCCTCACAGATTCTTCATAAAGATCATGTATGATGATACCTGTGCATATCCGTGGCACAGCACCTGAAACAGAGCCCGGGGTGATGCTGTGTTTTCTTTCTTCCTTATCCTCCTGAACATGGCTGGCTAAGTTTACTAGTATGATCGTAGTCAGAGTTGCCCCTTATAGTCCACTTGTCTACAGATGTTGGGTTACCACCCAATGGTTACCTCCTCTGGAATGCTGCTTTTGATGAAAGCTGGACGTTTTTTTAGACTGAATTTTTGTCCTGGGCATCTCTGCTGTTGGGAAATTCTGCTGGGATCATTTCAGGGTCAAGGGTCTCTGTGCTCCTGAGAATGCATGTTCTTATGGTAAGAATGTAGGCAGCAATCAGCTGACTCTTTGACCGGGTAACTGTATTAGAAAAGCCTACGTGGTCCCATGGCTAAAGCATGAGAAATAGATTAGAGATAATTAAAATAAAATTTAAAAAAAGATTGTGAGAAAAGGAGTAGGAGAGGGACAAAAGTGGAAGAAAGGGAATGCAAAATGGAAGAGAAATGGAAATAGGGAGGGAAGAGAGATGTTAACAGTATTTTCCAGGGGCTCTTTCTATATATCTCTGACTTAGTAGAATCAGAAGATAATTAAAAGGGGGCCTCTCCCAAGCCACAGACTTTCAGAAGCCCGGAATATTATATTTCTGTAATAATCCAATGTTTTGGGAGTGGTTCTAAAGGCTGATTCTATAACATGAGTCCATGAATTGACTACATTAGAATCACCTGTGGGCAGTCTATTAAATACAGATTTCTGGACTTCTGATTCAGAAGTCCGAGATGGGGCCACGTAATCTGCATTTTAAATGAAGAGTTATTGGGACAAAAGGATCTGACTGCACGCACCTAAGCCAAAGAAGAAATATGTGTAGGTTTTGCAGCAAAAAAGTAAGATTTATTAGAAAGTTAGTAAGTTCTGGAGACACAGGCAAGCTATCACTCAAAGGCCTGGATCCCCGGGTATCTTGGGAGTGCAGATTATATAGAGAAAAATCAGTAGTCTTGGAAACTAAAGGAGTTGGGGTCGTGGGTGCTACTGATTGGACGATTGGAGGGGATGAGGTAACTAATCATCGTGTCCAGTTCTGGAATCAGCCATGACACCATCCGGTCTGGTCCTGGGTGGTGGTCCTTCTGTCTCGATGGGCCTGGGGCTGAAACACATCTAAAGCCAAGATGTTAGCCTTAGTCTAGCTGAAACCTATTATTCTCATGATTATAGACCTGAGGCTCCGTTAATCTTATGTCATGAGGCTTAGTGATTAAAGGAACAGGCATATAGAGGATAAGAGTGGGAAAAAAGCAATGCCATTATCTGGGCAAAACCAGCTTGAATTAGAGAAATAAACTATATTAAATGACATTTGTGTGTAGTTACAGAAGCACCCAAAATAATACTGACCTGGTGCTAAAGTCACTGTTTTAGCAATATAGCAAAATGGTATATCATATTTTTTCAAACAGAGCCAGCGATTCAAACACCCTTTTTATGTTATATCATTTTTTCAGGGGTAAAAAACAAAAACCTGGGACCTAGCTGAGCATTATAGACATATAGACATATATCTGTGAGAAGCTCAAGATCAGGAGAATGAGTATATCATATCGCTATACTATATTTACATATCACTGTCAATTACCAGTAATGGCATTGTAGGTGGCAACCTTCAAATTTGACATTCCCTCTCTTCTCAGACTGGAAGCGACTACTCATTTTGGGAAGGAGAAAGCAAACACAGCTGTCTTTCTTCCTAACTCTGCCATCACTTGTAAGAGACTGCCACTTGTAGTACCTTATTTGGACCAAGCGAGGATGCTGGTGTGACCAGGGCAATTAGGCAGGCCAAGCCATGGGAATACAGGAGGCAGGGACAGTGGTGACTGCTGCATACCTCCTGATATGGATTTTGACCTGAATGCCATGCACTAACTGGCCCTACCCTCATATGGCTTCTGTCTGGGGCCTGCCTTGATGTACCACAATCTGTAAATAGTTGAAATCAGACATAATGTATTCATAGAGAAGTTTTAAGCTGTAGATTGTCAGATCCATCCCACCTGTTTACCCGTATCTGTGACCTCTAGCAACCGTGTTTGTATATATTTGACACCCAATGCAAATGCCCTTTGGATTAAGGGCACACTCAGATGTGACTCTTTTTTTCCGTTGGCTGTGTTGCACTAGATGTGCACAAAAGACAAAACTGTAGCCAACCCACAGCTGCTTATAGGGCGTGTTCTGTCATTTTGGTCAAATTCCTGGACTGTCAACCACCATCTATCACAAGTGTCTTTCTTCAAAGGGAGAATAGGAAAATAAACTTTGACTTTTGCAAGCAAAAAGAGCACAGAATTGGTTCAACGATATGAATTTTATTAATTATGCAACTTTTTTGGAGAAGAGGTGGAAGTCTGCTCTGTGCTTGGAAACACCAAAGAATTTAACAATTTACCTTCTGGTTTCAGCCAAACACACCCGTATGCTAATGTGTGCCCCCCTGGTTCTACTCGGAAGTAGCTTAAAAGCATTTAAACAAGCCAAGGTCCTAAAGACTTTTATTCTGCTTCCCCACTGGTTACATTGCCAAAATGAGTCCTTCATCTTTTTGTTGATTGTAAAACAAGCAGGCCTTTAGAGGAAGAGAAAGTTTTCTCCCTTTATTTTATAAATATAGCCTTGTTTCAAAAAAAGTATTTTAGGCAGCTAGCCAAAATACATAGAGAAGAAAAAATAGTGATACTGGGGAGGGGAGGAAGGGAGGTTGGTGAATGACTTTTTAGTATGTATGCCTAGGAAAATAAGGTTTTGGGTAAATGTTACAAACAGTTCTAATTGAAGCTGAACTGACTATACTGGGAATAGTTAACCATTTTGTAATTGTTTTTTTTTTTTAAACTTACTTTGGGTGCTAATTTAATTTTGGGCACTTGTCCACTGTAATGTATAAATGTCAGAAATTCTGCGTTTTAGTGGCAAGATTACAAAATGTGGATATCGTTTACATGTATAGTTTATGTTGTTTTATTCATTTTAATTGCAAAGCTTAATGTGAATAATATTATTTATACTGTTTCTTCCAACCGTATAGAAGAATTCTGAAGTCTTGTGGCGACTTAATTTTTAAGGAAAGGAAGAGAAGATAGGGAGAGGACAGGTATGATGTGCTCAGGACACTGGTCATAGACTCTTGGCCACACTCCCTGTTTAAAGAAGTCTGTCTTCAACGACAGACAGTCCTGCTGACTGCTGGGAATGCAGACCTGTCAGCAGCAGGTGCCCATTTGAATGCTTTGATCCCAGCTGGTCTAGTCAGATGCCCCTAAGAACTAGGAAATGACAAGGAACAATACTGGAGCTAGAGTCAGTGTTGCACCCAGGCGCAAAAGCACATTACAGGTACACATAAAAGCTAAAATCCTGTAGAGGAGGCTGTCTGTAGAGGAGAACTAAGCATGTATTCGGTATATATCGCCTTGTAGCAGATTAACACAAAACTAGTAACTTAAAACGATGCACATTTTCTAAGGGTCAGAAATCTGGGAATGGCTCACCTGGGTTTTTGACTCGGGGCCTCTCACAAGGCTGTTTTCAGGGTGTCAGCGGGCAGCAAGGTCTTATCTGAAGACGCCTCTGGGAAAGGTCGGGTCCGCTCCCAAGTTTGTTTTTACATAGTTGTTGGCAGGATTCATCTCCTAGTTTACTGTTGCCTCTGGGCCTCAGTTCCTTGCCATGTGGGTCTCTCCATAGGGCAGCTTACAGCACGACTGCTTGCTTCGTGCAGGCCTGCAAAGGGGAGTCGGCTGGCAAGACAGAAGCTACAGTCTAATGTGAAGTAACCACGTAGTGGGATACCAACACCTTTGCAGCATTCTCTTGGTTAGAAGCAAGTCGTGGGTTCTGCCCACTCAACAGAAAGGGCTTACCTAAGAGTTTTAGTTCTAGAAGACGGGGATTAGCGGGGCCAGCTTAGAGTCTGTCTGCCACAGATTAGAAACAGTAAATCCAAGACAAGACCAGTGAGAGACTGAGGGAGGGAAAGGAAGGAGAAAGAGGAGGAGGAGGAGGAGGAAGAATTGGGGGAGGAGGGCAGGGATAGGAGGGGTCTTATGAGTTGTCTGGCTCTACTTCTTAGAAACTGGGTCATATAAAATCCTCCCATTAGCATTACAGTAACGACCTCTTTTAAAAGTTAAAGTTTCGGTTATGGTGAAATACACATAAAAGTTACCATCTCAATCATTTTTAAGCCCACCGTTTAGTATTAAGGGCCTTCTCAGTGTACTACCACCACCACCATCCATCTCCAAAACTCTCTTCATCTTGCAAAACTTGCACTATGTCTCCATTGAACGATAACGCCCCATCCTCTCCTTCCGCTAGCTCTTGGCGACTGGCCTTCTGCATTCTGGCTCTGTGAATTTGACTACTCTAGGTACCTTGTATATTGGAATCATACAGTATTTGTCTTTTTTGTGATTGGCTTTTTCCACTTAGTATAATATCCTCAAGTTTCATTGATGTTGTAGTGTGTGACAGGATTTTCTTTTAAAAGGCTAAATAATATTCCATTGTATATATATACCACATTTTCTTTATCCATTCATCTGACAGTGGATACTAGGGTTGCTTCTACCTTTTGACCACTGTGAGTAGTGTTAGTATGAATATGGGTGTAAAGATCTCTATCTCTTTGAGATCTTGCTTTCAGTTCTTTTGGAAATATATCCAGAAGTGAAGTGGAATTGCTGGATCATATGATAATTCTAGTTTTAATTTGTTGAGGAGCCACCATACTGTTTTCCACAATGGCTACACCGTTTTATATTCTTACCAACAATAGCTAAGAGTTCTGATTTCATCACATCCTTGCTAATGCTAGTTATTTTTTTTCCTTTTAATCCTTTTTTGTTATAGCAGCTATCCTGTGAGTGCAAATTGGTATCTCTTGGGGTTTTGATTTTCATCTCCCTAATGATTCACAGTGTTGAGCACCTTTCATATGCTCATTGGCCATTCTTATATCTTCTTTGGAGAAATATCTATTCAAGTCCTTTGTCCATTTATTTTTTTTAATTTTTATTATTTTTTTTGAATTTTTGTAAGAATTCGAGTCAAACTGATGACGTATACCAGGGAGCAACATCTCAACTGCTTCCTCCTTTGCCCATTTTAAAATCAGGGTGTTTGTTATATTGTTGTCAAGTTGGAATGTTTATAGATTTTAGATATTAACCCCTTACCAGATCTGTGTTTCTAATGAACTCTTTTTCACTTGAGCTTCTTTAAATGAGTTCTTTGTAACCAGAATAGCTCTGATTAAGACACGAAAGCATCAGGCAATTCTTGCTCCTTATCTCAGCTCTTCTTCATGTTCTGTGTCTCATTTGCTGATAAAAAAAAAGAAGAAGAAGAGGAGGAGGAGGAGGAGGAGGAGAAGAAGGAGGAGGAGACGGAGAAGGAGGAGGAAGAGGAAGGAGAAGGAGAAGGAGAAGGAGAAAAGAAGGAGAAGAAGAAGAAAAAAAAAGTCCCACTCCGTGAAATTGATCTCTACAGATTTTATTAAGGAGTAGGTTGGTTCTCTGGGTGCCCCTATTAACTTTTAGAATTTTCAGATTAAGCTCAGGTTCACACACAATTTTAGATCAATAACCTCTACCTAAGAGTGCTTTGAAATATCTAAATAATGATGAAAGAATGTTTTTTACCATCACATGATACAAAAAAAATTGGACCAAATTCTCTACCACAGTTTACAAAAACAGGACCCATCGAAGCACTGAACATGAACCCAAGGGCTACCAAATATGTTTAGGCATAAACCTTTCCTCAGAGAGGATTGTGGGGTGGGAGAGGGGACTCAAGGGACACTGAAGGAATTTGTATATTTCATGCTTCCAGACTTTCATTCTTTCCAAGTATCCTTTCACTAACACTTGTTTTTGGCTTCTAATAAATCAGAAGTTAGAATCACTTTTTTTTTCACAGACTTGATTAACAGTAACTGCTAAATTAGGTAGCATCTGCAATGTATATGTACCTTAAAATTATGGGAGGGACAAAACCTTTGTTCTTAGATCACTGAGGCTCACCACGGGAAGAGCCCATGAAGCAGGTGGCCTGCTGGAATAGCCAGTATATATAGCAGGCGAATTCTAAATTCATATGCTGAAAAAATTCTTCCAAAGCTAGGGATGTGTGATGGGGGTGGGGGGCGTTGTTTTAACTCTGCCTCCCCTCACGCCCCCATGCCCCTTCCAGGCAGTACAAAGCCCCTGATTGCGTGATTGGATCTATACTTTGAAAAGAAAGAGTCAGACGGCGTCTCCTTTTTCCTTCTTCTCCCCCATTTCCCCCACTGTTCTAATGAAATTTGCAGACAGGGAAAGGAAACCAGTTATTTATAGGAGTGGGAGGAATGTGAGTGCTAATTGTGCTTAGTCTATCCCTAAGTGCGTAATCTGTTTGCTATTAAATTTTACAATCTTTCAGCAATGTACACAATTTTTTAAGGGGAGAACTTCATAAATCTGACAAAGACAAATCAAAGTAAATTATTCTAAGGATTCATATCTTCTGATCAAAGTCAGGTTTGAAATAAAAGTTTCGTTGTGGGATTAATCTCTCTTGTGGCACTGATCTCTTCCTTCCCCCCATGACTAGTTTATTAGTTTCTTTTCTAGACTTGTATGGCTTGGTATAGCTGCTCATGGGGGATACAGATTTTCTGTGATGAGTTATCATCCACTCACGCACTCTGCACAGGAAAATTGGGTCAGATGGGAAGTTATTGGATGCAAGTGTCTGAAGAAGGTACTGGGACTTTAAACTCTAAACCCAGCATTTTGACAGTCTAATAATGAGAGGATAACTGAGGTTTTTTGGTCCAGCATAAAGTCATTCTGGTTAGAAAATTGTCATGGGAAATTTTCCCAGGCTTTTCCCTCTTAATTGCCTCCACCTAATAATCCTGGTAGCCTGCTTATTGGAAATTAAACACTGGTTAAAAGGAACTAGAAAAATCATGATCATTCTTAGGTGAATTTTCCATAGTGGGAATTATTTCCTGTTTGAAATTCGTTTTAGTGTGACTGCAGGGAATAGAAAATGACTCAAATTACTTTAAGAAAAGATCAGTTTATTAAAGACCATAGCCTTTTAAATTCACGACTGGAAAACCATCAGGGAAGCAGGCGCAGAGGGGGCCGTGTGGAGTCTCCGACACACAGCGCTGCTTCCCCTTTCTGTTTCTTTGTGCTGCGCCCCTGCCCCTTCTGCTTCTGAGTATCACTCAATACCTTATTTACTGGAACGCTTTGTTAGTTTTTCTACCTTGTATCTTCTGCTTATTCATATTATTATATTTTATGCTTTCTTATAGCTTTGGTGTGTTATGATCTGTCTCACCCCTGTCTTAGCTTGTATCATGTTGGCTTCAGTTTCTTCTGCTCAGCCACCTTAGTCATTCAGAATTTCCAGTTTCTATTCTTGGGAAAGGGAATCTGATGAGTTTAGTTTGACTTTTTTGTGCCACCCCAAGCCTTGGTGTAGATTGCAGGTGAGCTGACGATTTGGCTGTTTTTGAGTCAGTTGCCAACTGCTTTCAGTCATCTATGGCTTTGGGGTGGAGGTAACAGGGTCATGTGTCACAGACAGGGTCTTCTCTTCAGTTGGAGCTGTAGACATATTTTGAAGGTTAACTTGTTATTTTCCAAGGAAATTAGTAAGTACAAGTCAGAATTCCAACCATGATGTGAGTCTGATCATTTGCGATTTCTGAGCTGCAGTGAAAATGAGATAATATTTACTTTTCAGGGCATTTCTGTTTATCTGTTGCTGAGTAACCATCCCCAAATTTAGTGGCTTCAGACAACAATGTATTCAATACATTATTTTTTTTCTCAGGATTCTATGACTTGACCGGGCAGTTCTGTTTCATGGAGTGTCACTGTGGGCTGTTGAGAAGGTTCAGAATGTCCTCATTCATGTGCTTGACAGCTGGGGCTGGCTGCTACCTGGGAGCTCAGATGGAGCCAGGGTTCTAGATCCTCTTTCACGTGGGCCTGTCTCTGTGGCCACTGGGGTTTCCTTGCAGTGTGGAGGCTGGGTTCTGTGGAGGATCCTGATCCGTTCAAGAGGATAGGACCCAGTGTGCAGGCATGCATCAAGCCTCTGCTGCATTGCTCTTGTGAATGTCCTGTTGTCAAAGCTGGTCATGAGGCCAAGCTTAGCCTTGATGTGGGTGGAGACGCACAAAGGTGTGAGTGAATACTGGGGGCATGGTTCACTTGATTCCTGAAATAGCATTCTGCCATGCAGGTTTTGTCTCACTGAATGAGATAGTAGGTGGATGATGGTCTTTAATGCACATAATTGACACTCCGTAAACACCTGAAGAATATGTTTGTAGAAGTGTTGACAGTTTTCTGCACATAGCATAGCTAAATCACATCGTGTGCTCCTATGTTTAAAACATGAATGTGTTCACTATAAGCAGTAATATTGTATCATACTTTCTGTAAACATAGTTAGGAATTTCTTCCTTCTTAAAAGATATTTTCAGGATTCTCAAAACTTCCATGTGACCTAGACTTCTCTCCTTCTCCAGGAGCCACTGCTTCCTCTATCAGGAGCCTTACAATAACTAAGAAAACTACTGCAAAGTAATATTTCAGCATAGGCATTCAGTGGACTCAGAATGAGGTACATTGGTTAGGGAAAGTGTCTCAGAAGAGGAGCCTTGAGCTGTCCTCAGGTGAACAGAAGTGGTCATTATATCAGCCCTGAAATCACCTGATTTGTAGAAGAGGACCCTGAAGCTTAGAAAGGAGAAGCAATCTGCCCAAGATCACTGTCAGTGACCAAGCCAGAATTTGAATCATTATTTTCTGATACAGTCATCCACGGGCACATGTTTGTTGAGTGCCGCCCACTGTATCAGACTTGGTACGTCTGGGAGAGAACAAGAGAGACATGTTCCTGACTTTGTGGCGATCACAGTCTAACCTGTAATAGGCTAGAAATGAATAAATAATTAACAAATGATCCAGAATTGTGATAAGCAATATGAACATACCCAGCAGAGTAGAGTGATTGAGAATATTGTTGGACAGAGAAGTTGGTCAAGAAAGTCTGCTTTAATGAGGTAAAATTAAAGCTGCGTCCTGAACGGGGAGGGAATGCAAATGAGGTAGCTGTGTGAAGAACGAGAGAGAACATTCGAGACCAAGGGAACAATATTTGTCAAGGTCATGAGCCTGGAAATATTTTGATGTGTTAGAGGAAATAAAAGCTAAAACCTGTGTGGCTGAGTACCACGAACTAAGCAATGAGAGGCGCATGATAAACTTGGAGAAGGAGGAAGAATCAGTTTCCTTTAGGTCATGAAGAGGAATTTGAATTTTATTTTCGATACAATGAAAAGCTACTGAAGTATTTAAGCAAGAGAGCGACACAATCCAATTTATATTTTTAAAGACTTACTTAACAAACGTTGATTGAAAGTCTGTTTATTTGCCAAGGACTCGGCCACACGATAGCTGGTATACAATTAACACATAAAGGTAACATACATAGCATAATGGATGGGAGTTTGTGTGGGGAGACAGACAGATCCTTTATTGGCCACAAGAGTGTGGTAGGTTACATAACAGACTATTTTGTGTTGCTCACAAAGTCTTCTATGAACCTCTCCATGGCTTTACCAAAAAGATAGACCTGGGTGGCTAGTGCAATAAAACCTGGTTTCCCATCCACAGCTGATTCATCTGGGGTGGGACAGCTGACCCAGGGAGAGCCAGTCCACTATAGACCAGGACAGGAGGACATTAGATTCTCCTGTAAGTATTTAAGCAACGCAGAGCGTGTCATCACTGATGATGAGCACTCGGCCGTGAAGATGATGTAGCCACGAGGCTGCTATTTATGTTGGACTCTGCAGTCAGCAGAAGCTTGTCATCTGAAAGAAGAGCCAGAAAAGAAGCAGAGAGAAGCAGAGGATGAGAGACAGCTTACGAGATCTGAAAGACACATTGAAGTGTATAGGCCCCTAGGGTCTGCCCGCTTCTGGTCTTTGCAGCTCTGGGCTCACATTGGTCCTTTGCCTGTGAAGTTGTCTCACTGTATCCTTATGGGATACTGTGCCTCTCCTCGCCTCCCGCTCTTGGGTTGGGTCTTCAAAGATTTGCATGCTTTTCACAATCAGGAAAGCAGGAGAACGAGGTTTCAGGCAGAAACAGTAATTTCTTCAAAGGCACAAAAGCATAAACATTTTGAGGATGAGCTACTTCAGCAGGTGCTCTCAGCAAACACTGTATGAAACCTTGGTAAGACCACCAATCTTGACAATGGAAATGTAATGAAGAGCAGTTTAGAGGATGTTTGGAACTAAACCTCCTCTTAAGGTCACATGTTGGTGGTGATGGAAAAAGTGTATTTTATCCCACTTCTGTAAATTCCTCTAATAATATAAAACTCCCATGTACAATCGTCAACATGTAACACACCACTTGGCACGTAATAGGTATTCAGTAAATATTTGAAGTATGATAGTGTCTTCCTTTTCCTATTCCTCTATCACCAGTCCACAGCTAGTTGTAAACATGGGCTTATTACAAATTATGGTCCAAGTTGTGTACTTAAAGGTAAGCACTAAAGCATGCAGTGGCATTTCAGTAAGAAGCTAAGTTATATTCCACCGTGAATAATAAACTGACTTCCAGTTGGCCAATCGCCATTCCTTTCCAGAAGCCAACTGGCAACCAGCTCATCTCCATCTCTCTTGGAATTTATAGATGTGTGCTGGACAGTGTGGGAAAGGGTATTTTACAGCAGCAATTAGTTTATTCCTGGGTAAATTGTAGAAATTTAAGGATAATTGCAGCAAGAAATTTGTCTCCTTTTGCAGTGTGAATAACCTACAGACAGACAGTTGGCTTGTTGCCCCACAGATCCCCAAAAGGACAATTGGCAACTGGTTTGCATTTATGCCTGTTAGGGATTTACAGATGTGTACTGGGAAGGGCGGGAAAAATGAGTGCTGTGCTTTTGCATATGTTTGCAAAGCCAAGGATGGTTTTCTAGGAGGGGTTAAACTAGTAGAAATTCTGGTCTGTGGAATGGGAGAGCTTGTTTCTCTTTAAGATGGGAGTTTCAGCTTGAGTGCCAGTTGGCATCTTTTAGACTCTGCTATAGGGCCAACACACACACAGGCAGCAGAGTCTCTTAATCCTTCTGACTTTGCTGTTTGCTGCCTGTAACTGTACTAAGCTTGCTGGAGCCTGAAGCAACATGCGACTCTGAGACTGAGCAGCCAGGAGGCCCTCTGCCATGGCCATGGATGAACTGACTGTACCACCCTCCGCACTTTGCTTGCCAGCCAATTTGGCTGTTTCCCCACATTTCTTTTTCAGGTGTGGCATCACAGAGGCGATTATTATTGTTATGTTTGCATTTTATGAGAACACAGATATAAGTTTTCAGACTTGTGTTACTCTCCCCATCGAAGGCTGTAATTTGAATGCCAGCTCAGGCAGCAGCAATATCACATATTTGTAGAGCTTTTTCTTTTGTTTGTCGCATAATTATGTTTGAATATTTATGTATGAATCTTAAGGAAGGAGTTCTTTCTGCTGTATAGATGGGGAACATTACTCTGAAAATCCACAAGAGAGCTAAAGTTGGAGATCTTGATTCCTGTTGTTAGAAATCATTTAATTTTTCCTAGCCCTCAGTCCCTTCTGCATACATAGCAATTCCGTTCACGCCAAGATTAAACCAATTTAACAATATCCTATTCTTTCTGGAATAAAGATCAACATTCTCGGCATGGTCTGTAAGGCCCCACTAGATTTGGCTTCAGGCTCATCTCTTAGACCCTGTCAAACCCATTCACTGCAGTCCAGTCATATAGCATCTGTAAATCTCCCACATGACCCTGATCACAATCTGTAATTCTGCATGAATTTATGATTATTTGACTGTTGCCTATCTTTCCACTCACAGTGAGAACAAGGTCTGTCTGTTTCAGAAACCTTTATGCCCCTGGTGGAAGATTGAATAAAAGTGATGAATTCTATGGGAGGAGAGTGTGAGTACTGTCAAATCAAGAGGGAGGTGCCAGATTTAATGTTAAGGAGCAGAAGGAAAAGGAGCTGAGGCAGACAGTTTGAAGAGACTTTGAAGGAAACAAGCCAAGGTCAGAAACAATTTTAGTCTGCAAGAACTGAAGGACAAGAAGTGAATTTCAAGTGAACCAGGCTCTCACCTTCATTTTGAAGCCAATCATTGCTTTGGGGGTTTGAAGAGGCAGCATTCTAGAGGTAGGATCCCTGATCTCCAAACAAAAGGGACTTCCTCTTTGTCAGGGTTTGCACTGTCCTAAGTGTGGGCAGACCAGGATTGGTACCCTGGTGGCCAAAGCTGAGAGGGTTCTGCCAGTGCCCGGAACTGTGGATGGTGGGGCATAGGCGTTCCTCTCGGGCGTCTCTAAGTGGCCTCGTAGCAGAAGTGATTGCTGAGACCATACACACACAAAAGGAAAAGAAGAAGAAGGTTAACACGTAGGGGAACCACCACAGCACGAAAATTTCAGCAAAAGGGAGGAGGAGCGAAGAGGAAATGGTTGGCAGAAAGGTGACAAGTCACAATTTGCAAGGGAAGATGGAGAGACTTTTAAGAACAAGGGCGTGGTGAAGGAGGATGAGAACAGAAATGCCTTGAGATTGATTCAGAATGAGGTTGTTGATGACCTTGGAAAGAGCAGTGTTGTTGGAGTGCTGGGGGATGGAAACCAGAGGCATTGGGAAGGGGGTTCCGAGAAAGTGGGAAAGTCACAGAGGTGCACTTGGGTTAAAAACTCTTTAAATCTTTCAACCATCTGATAAGAAAGTTGCCAAAAGCAAAAACCCATGCCTGCCATGGAAGTATTGGACAACTTGTTCCCTTTCCTGATCGCTGTTGTCAGAGAGCCCAGGGCAAACGAATCCTAGCCAGATGTGTTGAGGGTCAGGATTGAGACAGACGTCTTGGGAGATGAGGTTGAGGGATCGGGGTGTTGTGCGCTGACACCTTGGCAGCGCCCGTGGGCAGGCATCTATCCTTGGGGACAGTCCTCCTTGGCCTGACCGGCCGATATTGTTGTTAGCTTCCTATTTCCAGGAGTACTAAATCTACTGCAAAGTATTAAAACTAGTGTTTCTAATTAATTCATTTTGGTTTATCTGAATTTAATGGCAGAAGAAATCTTAGCTTTGAACTTTCATTTCTTGGGCTGTGCGGTGATACCAGGACAGCAAACTGAAACTTGGGAGGGAGGGGCTTGCCGCTGGACACAGACAAAGGTCTGATCTGAGAGGTAGGAATCAGCGTGAGTTAGATTTACTAGAAGAAATTGGACCATTGTTGCATTCAGTACAGGTATAGTTACAGCTGGATGAGGTATATGCAGTACATCTGGAAAGCAGGTTCACTTTGCATAGCAGAGAACACTGTTTAAAATGGAGGTAGGGATGAAGCCTGACTATTGGTAGTTTTAGAGCTAGAGGGAACTTCTAAGGTAATATGATTTTATGCCCTCGAGGCAGCGGCTTGCACATTGTCCTGCGGGTGGTCTCCTGTCTCCAGCAACTGGGAAAGGGTGACTTTTGTCTGCCAGTCTGCAGATGGCCTAGGCACAATCTTCTCCAGCAACCTCAGATCCCCAGGCAACCTGTCTCTGAGTACTCCCCAACTTTTGCATGGAATTTCAGAAAATTTCAAGCCACTGAAAGTGACACGAAGACAAGAATTTAAGGCACAACTTCTTGGCAGTAAGATAAGAAAGTTTGGCTAGGTGTTAAGTAAAGACCTTTTCCAACCTAACAAGTTTGCACACTCTCAGGAAGAGCCTACAGTTGAGATCAGAACAGCAGAAGTCTGCACGATGGAAGTTCTCTCCAGAGCGTAAGGGTTTCTGATTTAAAGGTATTATTTGCTCCTCTGCAAGTCCTTCCCCTGAGAGTCCCGAACAGTAAGAAAACATTGATCTAAGTATGTGTGGCCTGAAGCTTTTATCAAAGTATTTGGGGCTACGTAGACTACAAGTGCCTGATTAACCTTTAGACTAGTGCTGTCCAAGACAAGTGACTATTTAAACATAAATAAATTAAATTAAATTAAAATTCTGATTTGAGTTACACCAGTCACATTTCAAGTGCTCAATAACCACATGTAGTTAGTGGCTGTCATTAGATAGAGCAGATATAGAGTGTTTTCATCATCACAGAAAATTCTACTGGACAGCGCTGCTCTGGTCTTTGCAAATTGTTCATGGTTTAGAGGTGGTCTTTATTCTTCATTCAAAGTAGGGACTTTAAGTCAACCTGGGACAGTTATAAGAAGCTTCACAGAGGAAGTGGCAACTGAAATGACTCTCGAAAAACCATTCAAAACTAGCCAAGTAGATGACAGGGGTGAACTAGGCAGAAGGAAAAAGCTGGAAAAGGCATTCCAGACTGAGGAAACAAAATAACTTTGTGGAATTTTAGTAAAAATTTTGTAGCTCTGAAGGATAAGTCGTTTGTGGGAGCGTGTTGGTAAGCTATGATTGAATAGATGAACTGGTGAGATAATAAGGTAATAAAGAGCCTTGCATGTTATTGCAAGAAGCTTGGATTTTTATCCTGAGCAGGAAGGGGAACCATTGACGGATCCTCTATAGGGGTTAATTGGGAATGACTCGATCACGTTTGGATTTTACAAAGATTACTCTTGCTAATGTGTGAGAATGAGGATGAAAGATGATATTTTGAGAGAGAATAGAGAAGGTAGGTCCTCAAAACTATTGCATTTTAAGGGAAGTAAAGCATTGTCAGTGACTCTAGAGAGGAATAGAATGATAATGGTGCTTAAGAAGTGCTGGCTGTTAGTTATGGAGGTGAGGAGGAAGGAGAGATCTACCATGACTCCTAAGATTCTGGTTGATACGATTATGTGTAAGATGAAGTCAATAGCCAAGATCCTAAGATAGAAAGAGAAATTTGTGAAAGAATGACGAACGATGCATTCTGTCTTGGACAAGTTGAACTTAGATGTGTTGGGATTTCTAGTGGCAATGTCCAGTAGACAGAAATACAAGATCTAGAGTTTACGAAGAGAACCAGGCTAGTGATATAAGTTTAGCATCATAATTATTGACGTTGACTGAAGGATGCTCTCCCTGAGAGAGCATGTATACTGAGAAGACTTAATTGTTAAGTATGGAACCTTGCGGAACACCAACATTTAGGGAATAAGCAAAGAATGATGAGCCAGATATTGAGAAGACGGCTCCAGCAAAGTGGCAGTTAAACATGATTAATTAGTGGTGTTACAGAATTCATAGAAGTAGAGAAGGAAGTAGTTAGCAGTGCGAGACGCCACAGATAAATTTAGTAAGGAGATTTCATTGACATGCTTAAAGGTACCATGTTTCAAAGATTGAGGTCAAATGCGAGGCAGAGGGACTTTTGGCCCAGATCTTTAAGTAAATCCTTTAACCAGGGTCATTGAAAGTGTCCCTAAATCCACTCTATGTACATCAACTTTCTTATTCCATTTTTCCTCAAGCATTAATATACTGTGTTCATACTATTAAATCTTCAGTGTTTGGTCTTTTAACATATGTTCCTAAGTATTTTATATTTGTACAGATTCTCTCTCCTTTAGTAGATTGGATGTTTTTCAAGGGCTGTGGGCAGGTGTTTTATCTTATTATTATTTTTTTTAATAAAAAATTCTCATCCCAATATTCAGCAAAAGGATTTCACACAGTAGGAGCTCTAGGTAAGAAAATTGTAGACGCTGTCGTTTTAAAAATATCTAAGAAATTCCCGCAAAGATCTCCATTGACAATGTTTTACCCTCATTACCGTGGGTAATTAGTGTAGGAACATTATCTCAAACATTCACATCCTCAGTGACACAGAAAGAGGGGTGTAGAAAATTTGAAAGACGTATTTATCAAGCCATGTATCTGGCCAATATGAAGGTTTGGCCATTTGGCTATTCCAAATTGGAGTGATAAAGAGATGAGTAACCTGATTTTTGTCATCAAGACAATAATTAATGACTGTCAGAACATGCTTGTATAATATTATAATCATTAGAAATAACAAAAACATTACAGCTTACTGAGTACCTGTTATACTAGATATCATTTGTTCATCACGTATGGGAGGCCAGGTACTGCGCTAAGCTCTAAAGTGCTTTATAGCATTTAATTTTTAGGTGCTATTAACTCCATTATATATGAGGAAGCAGGGGCATGAAGGCTAAAAGCATCCTGGTCTTATTTGCATAATCAGTTAAGGGAAAACCCAGGCTCTGAATCCCAGCTGCCTGACCCCGTTGTACCAGTGTATGTGACCGCTAACCTCTGAGTGATGTCATTTATTCTTCATGACATCCTGGAAGTTAGGTACCATCAGCAGCACTTTGCAGATGATGAGCCAAGACTCTGATAAGTTAGATAAATTGTCCAAGATCACACAGCCCATAAATAGTCGAGCTGGCTTTCCAGTTTAGGTTGTTGATTCAAGGCCTTTTCTCTTTCCACTGTGTTTTCTTGGCTTCTAGTGTTCCATCTTCATGAACTATCATAGATTTTACTGATTGTGAGGAAAATTAGAGAACTCCTACGCTGTCCAGGCCCCAGGAGATGATCTCATCCCTCTTCTTAGTGCCCGGCAAGACTGGAGTGGCCCCTGCTTGGTATCAGCAGAAGAAAGTGTTTTAGAAATAACATCGATATCATTATAACAGTATTACATGTTCATTGAAAAAAGCCAGAAAATGTAGAAAAAATGGAAAATATCCAACTGTTTTTTACTAATATTTTCTATAAAAAGGAACTATATGCTTATCTATTTGTAGCCTTTCTAATATAAAATGTCATTTTCCATATCTTTAAATATTTTTCTATAATATATTTTTTCCTACATTTTAAGTAGTACCTAATAGCATTGAGTGCTAGTAGATGACAATACCGTAATTCACTGAAATAATTTAGGTTGTCATCTTTGAGGTTAGCATTCTTGGTTAATGAGTATGGTGATTTCCTTGTGACCAGCTCCATTGAACTGAATTTCTAATCAAGGGAAATAATTCTTTAAGTTCTTTGATATATAGCGATATATGTTGACACGTGGTAATATATACACATATATTGCCTTTCAGAAAATTGCCAATTGCTGCGCCTACCAAAAGCGTATGAGTGTTCCCTTTTCTGTACTCTTGTCAATGTAATGGATGCAAAATGGCATCTCCTTATTTTTAATGAAATTTTTAGTTACAGCTGTGGGAGGCAAAATCATGCTCTCTCCCCAAATTGTCCACATTCTAATCCTTGTGTCCTAATCACCCTTAAACTTGTGAATATGTAGGAGACCGCAGATGTGATTCAGTTAAGGTTTTGGGGTGAAGAGATTATTCTGGATTGTCCCAGTGGCCTTACATAATTCAAAAGCTCCTGTAAGAGAGATAACAGGGTCAGAGTTATAAAAAGAAAATGCGAGATGGAAGCAGAAGTCAGAGAAAAGGGAAGATACTCAGCTGCTGGCTTCGCAGGTGGAGGAAGGCCCTGAGCCAAGGAATGTGGGCGCCTCCAGGAACCAGTAAAGGCGAGGGACAGAGTCGCATGGAGCCTCTGGAAGGAACACTGTGGACTCCCTTTGGATTTCTGAACTTAGCATGTAAGATAATAAATTGATGCTGTTTTAAGCCACTAAGTTTGTGGCAACTTGTTATCCAGGCAATAGGAAACTAATACAACTATTTTTTCTTCTTTTTCGCCTGATTATTATATTTCATTTTTTCTTGGCCCTTAGGTTATTTTTAATTTTGATGATTTCATATTAAGAATATTAACACTCCTTCAGTCACCCGTGCTGTCAGTACTTTCTCCACGTGTTTTCATTTTTAGTTCTTTTTCTTACGGCATTTTTTTCTTTTCCATAAGATATAGTACTGAAGGACCTGAACTATTACAGTGTCAGTTGAGGTTCAGCTCTAATTTTGGACAAGTCGTCTTACCTCCCTGAACCTTAACTTTCCTATCTGTAAATTTGGAAAATAATAGTAATATCTATCTTGTAAAAATCATTGTAATGATTAAATGAGATAACGCATGTAAAGAATTACCATCAATTCCCATATCTAACAAGTAACCAATACATATTAGATGTTCATTTTATTACCATTATCATCATCATCTCCTTTTTTATGGTTTCTTCTTTGGCTAAATACTTGGGGTAAGAGATTTTTGCATTTTACCTTTAACCCATTTAATGTCTCCAAATCTCATTAGTTAATGATTTGCCATTTTTCAGTCTGTATCAATTCATTCCCACCACCAGTTAAAGCCATTGTCTCCTGCCTCAGACATGAGGGAGAGCAGCAGGTCATTCTCTGTTTATTCTGACCCACGGTGAATTTGACGACTTGTCACGATAGGCTGCTGGGCAGCCTGGTTCCTATGGATGCCTTGTTCTCCTACTCATGAAGTGGTTGATGGGGAAGAAAGAGTCAAAAAGAGGACTTTCCCCATCATCCTCTCAACCGAATCTGCAGAAGATCAACCGCATTTCGATTTGAGTAATGGCAGGTGACGAAACCACCAAGTTCCAGTCTGATCTAACAGCTGGCTCAAAGGTGATACATAGATAAAAATGAGCTGTAATCCAAGCATTTTGCAAAATAAAACTTTCTAGAAGTCAAACATCTGTTAAAAGAATGCAGAATTCTAGGCAGTATGTATCCAGGAGCAATTTGTATAACCTGCCAGTGCTTTCTGTTCTCATGATTTTTCAAATGAATTTGCTTTTAGAGGTAGTGGGGGTGGGTAGAAATGAGCAGAAATGCCTTTTAAAAATACTCCAAGTACATTGGGTTTTCTTTGATTTGGGGTCAACATCTTTGGCAGGATTTGGAAGCTGACTTTTTTTTTAAGAGGGAAAGAACTTCAGTCCAAATTGTTTTACTCTCTTTATCAGCAGAATTCTGAGGTCATCATTACAGAAAATGGTGATTTGTTTCATAATGCGGCAGACCATTTTGTTCAAAGATTTAACTATTAGTCTCATTTGCCCTGCGATCTTTGAGATGTTGCTTATCCTTCGAGTGTCTGTCTTTTCATAATCAAACAAGCAACCTAGAGGATTATAAATGGTTCCCATATTCGTGCTGTCCCTTTAGCTTAAAATGACAGTAATTACTGCATAAATACTTCAATTTCATATCGAGTTATTCAGGAATATCTGTTGGATGTCTAATATCCCTAAAGTTGTGAATAAAGGAGAGAAAATAAAGCAGGATGACTCTTCAAAATCACAACATTAGGCATGCTATATGTATAACACAACTTCATATTCTAATTTGTGATTCCAGAAGGCATTTATATGCCCTTGGTTGATCAGGAATATCTTCTCTACTCATTTGCTTAGAATGTACTTGATAATCCATCCTACTGAAATAGTCTGCCATTCCACTTGAATGACTTTTATTTGCCTGAAACCGCAATTGTCCACTGCTTTCTCCCTTCCCTTGTCCTCTGATAGAGGTGCCAAGCCTCCAAGAGATGCTTTTCCTCCCGTCACCTCCCTTTCTCCCAGAAGAGCATCTCTGGCCCTGCACACTTTCAGGTCCCCTTTCTTTTAAAGCTCCAGTCCAGAATTCCAATTCTGCACGTGTCAGACCTGTTCTCTGCATTTCCCGCTTGGGGCGGGTCCCTCTCTATCTCTGGGTGTCAGCTGGTTTCTTCCGCTGCTTGGATTCCATCACGCTTTCCTCTGGCGTAGGCATTGGATCTTTCACCGCTGGTTTCAGTGGGTGTTTACCTACTTACGTGAAAAGTGGAGTCAGCAGTATTTCTGTTTTCTAGTTTTTGAGAAGCATGGGCCATGGCAGATTTTATTTGCTCTGCTTGTCGATGTGCATGGTGTTTCGTAGATGTGTGGATGGATTTGGATCAAAGTGTCCACTGTTACTCTGAGGTACGATTTTACTGATGAAAATGAAACAGAATCTCCCTTTTGCTACTGTGAAAGTAGAGCTCTTCACCATGCTCTTTTTGCAAGTCTTACAAAAGATCCTTGTCTGAACTGTATTCAGATGTTTTAGTCTTACAGTCTGGTTTATAGATCTCAGGTGCCTTGTTCATTGAAGTTCACTTTTAAGTAGAGAAACAAATCGGTATTTAAGATGTCAGTATGCTCACCTCCCCAGCCCCACAAATGTCCTAAGTTAAATCACTTCTAGTTTTATAAAAAGTATCTTGAAAGTTGAGGCTCCAAACCAATAATGCCCTTAGGCCCAGGCAGAAGGACTCTTCCAGGCTCTGTACTTTAGAAGGCCCTACGGAAACACACACACACACACACACACACACACACACACACACACACACACACTTTATTAAAGAACACACAGGCTTCTCTGTCACTTGGGATCTAGCACTTGGTGTTGACACATCTGCCCTTGTGCCCAATATCATTCAAGCCCCAGAGAAAAGCTCCTCCATATTCTGAACCCAGTGCCCTCGGATGTACCTCTGCTGACATCGGAGTTAGACACTGCTTCAGAATGCAAGGAACACGGGGGCAGCAGAAGGGCTCGATTTAGAGGAAAGACAAATTAACTCGTCAAATAATAGGATATACTGTTATATGTATGCACGCAATAATTCTTGCGTAGCACAATGTCATTTCCCAGTAGGACCAAGCACTCATTTTCTTGCTTGTCTTCAGATTCTAATTTGCAATTCCAGAGGAACTTCAAAATTAGTGCAGGATTCACAAGCTGAGGAATATTTCCCATATTAAATAATTCATATTACTCTTAAATTTGTATATTTGTAAATAACATGTGATGTGTGATACTGATTATAATGAATGCCAACTGGTTAGATCCTAAATGCTAGAATTAAAAATTTTATTTTTACAGAAAGTTAAGACTTTTTTAATTTTCTTCTTATATTTTAATAGATAACCTTGAATCTTTAGAAGAAAAGTAACATTTTTGAGAACAATTCATTTTTTGTTTTATATTTGATTTCCTTTTTAATGAAAATATACCCCAATTTGTACATTTGACTGCAATTAAATTTTGTGTTTTAATTCTTTAGTCACTACTCTCAGTATATCATAAATATGTGAAAATCATTATAACAACATAATTAATGAATTTGCTGAAATAAAAGCAAGAAAAATAATAGGATAACTATATGATAAGTTTTGAATTATGTATTTTTTTTATTTTACTCATTTAAATATTGCCAACGTATTAATAGAACAGCAAACATAATAAGAATTAAACTCAGTCCTCTTCGATACTTGGTCTTATGATAACCATAACTTTATGCATTTTTTATTTTGTCATTATGAAGGCTTATTTTTCAAAGTTGGGGGTTAGAATATTAAAATCAAGCTATATTTGTACTACTGCTCCAGGATCTGCACATGTTTGGGGGCAGGCAGCTTATCTTAGAGATTTTTCATTTTGTTATCCAAAAACTTTTTTGTCTAACAGAAGTCTTTTTTACCTTATCCTAAGCCAGTTTTTCTTATATTTAAGAACACATACGCTCTCTCTTTCTCTCTCTGTCTCTCTCTCTCACATACATAAGGTGAGCATTACTAGATATATTTTATAAAATGTATCTTAGCGACAATCTTCCTTATTAAAAAGGCGAATTGGAGAATTATGTTTTGTGATTAATTTCTCAGATATTATCTCCTTACCACATATAAAGATATTTCTCTGTCTTCGAGAGGTAAATATGGACTCCTTCTTGTTGTTATTAGAATATCGCTGAAAACCTGTATATATGGGAAGAGCATTTTAAAGAAATAACATTGGAAATACACTTTACATTTCCCTGTAGTTGATCTAAACTCAAATATTATTCCGCATTACTAAACTGTGCGGAGAGCGTGTCAGCTTAGCTGGTTTTGTCCCTTAAGGACACTGTTGTGCTGTCTGGAGACTCAGCTGCTCGTCTGTAAAGTATAGAGCTACTGATTCCACACTACTACCTGCCTCACAGACGTGCTGTAATGTTTTAATGAAAAGTGTTGTGAGCTCTTTGTGTGGAGAAGAGGATCCTCCCTATAAACAGAACCGTTACCAAAATGTTCTTTTCATTAGTTCTTTGGATCCCCTTATGAAAGTCTCAGTCTACTTAATGGATGGGGATTTATGGATAGCCATTTGTAAAAGTACATCCAAGCACACTCAAACATTAAACAAACACAGATGCACAAATGAGATTATGAAATTGCCCGACAACAGTACAGCCTGTACCTGGGAATTGATGGGAGGGACTGATTTTTCATAACTCTAATTATTCTCACTCCTACCATACATTTGAGACTTAAACTGCCTGAGCTGGCCAGCATCGAAATGGCAGTCTTTCTATAAAACTCTTAATAGTCTTCCAGGGGCAGAGCGAAATTAATAACAGATTGTCTAAAACTGGGTCTACAATGTCCTTTAGAGATTTTAGAGATTTAAGATCTCATCTAGTTTGCTGCATACCACCTAATGATCCTGAAGGATACATGAGTAGTTACTCATAAGCAAAACGTGTAGACTTTGCAATTTCCCATAGATTTCGGGCACTGCTATAGAAACAGGCTTTTGGAGCATCCGAGAGCTGCCTGGGGTTTTGCTTAGACGTGTACAGACGCTCCCTCTATGGCAGCCCACAATACAGGCCAGAGGGCATTGATGACAGGTCCTGCCTTTTGGCTTTTATAACTCCTCTCATTAAGTCCACGAATGACAGAAAGGAGAGAAGACTCTAATGACGACAGTAGAACATTGATTTGGGTTATCCAGGGGCCTCCTCTTCTCAAAGTCACTAGATTGTTGCTCAGTCCTCTACTTGACTCTCACTCATGTCGGCCATCTTCTTTTGGCATTGGCCATTTTCTGCCCTAACTGTTCCTTTTGTGCTCTGTGGAAATGGCACCCATAGGCCTCAGTCAGACGGTCATGTGGAATACTTACATTTCACGAGGAAGATATAAATACCCAGATTGGGGCTGGAAAAACCATTTCCTATCATCAGCCTCAAGCAGCCTTCATCTGCAGTCACTCCACTGTGGTTTCATCTACGTTCTAACCTATCGTTGACTCCGCTCCCTGCTGGTGACTCAGGCCACCCTTCTGTTGCCCAATTCTTGTTACGACTTGGGAGGTTGTTGTGGTTGGTTTGTTTTTAATATCTTGCCCAATCTTTCCATTTTTAGTTCCAGACTCTTGCTTTTAACCACTTTCAACTATTCCATTCTCTACAGAATGACACAGTACTGTATACAATCTAGCTTAAGTACTTTTTCAGTCTAATTCCAGGGCGGTGGCATCATACCATGGACTCTACAAGAATGGCAAGTGGGAGATTGTTGTACAGTTTCTTTTTATCCTCCTTGGGGTCCAGTTCGAGGCTACTCACAGTTATTATTGATTTATCATTATAGTCCTGTGATGTAGGTGACATTAAATTCCCATTTGGTACTTGAGGAAGCTGAAGGCAGGAGAGTTTAGTCAGCTGCCCAAGGTCATGCAGCTAGAGGATGTTAGTAACTTGAATCCAAGTCTGGCTGATTCCAAAACTCATCTTTTGTCTGTTGGTCTGTTGTTCACCTGCCTCTCTATTAATCTGTATTTATTTTGGGGAGGCCCTGGAGAGGAGCTTCTCTTTATTATGCCAACTGCAGGGAAGAACCTAACAAATTTAAATTTATAAGGAGCTACCCACA
>NW_006436283.1:8711372-8757527 GCF_000325575.1 Pteropus alecto | reverse complement strand
GTCCTTGTGAGGCAGCAGGGACCAACTGTCAAAGCGAGGCACCAAAAAACACCCACCTTGTGCCTGAAGGATGCGCCTAAAAGAAGAACCAGCTCTGCTCCCGCAGTCGAAAAGCACCTGACTCCTAATTGAACTTCTGGGCTGATAAAAATGCAAGAACATGTGGACTTCCTAAGCAAAGTCATACTGCCAATATCGATTCCTATTTTACATTCGAAACACAATTTTACTATGTTTTCATCACTTCTCCCTATCGTTGGGTTCCATTTGGTGTAAGAGAAGCAAGCCCCTGGGCCGTATGTGCACCACATCTGCCTCCATCCTATTCAGTGCAGTAAAAATGTCACTGAAAAATGCACTGGTCACAGAAATCTTAGAAAATTCACTAAAGTAAACAAACATGCTTTATTCTAGTTTCAAGAGAAAGGTGTTGATCTTTTAGTTCAAATAAGAATGTTTGTTAGGATAGCCACAGCATTTCCCATAGAGCTCTGTTACTATTTAAAGTCTTTATAAAATGTTACATAATTATCACTTATTCTTAGCCTGATGGTTCTTTATCAAATATGCATTTTAGCATTTGACTTGGTAGAGAGTGGTTGCTCATTTGGTGGGAACTATTCTTTGCACATGTGGGCTGGGAGGAGCTATATGGTGTTTGCTCTTGTTCAAACTCTACTGCAATTCTTTGATAACCTACTGCCTATGTGTGTAATAATAGCAACAAGTACAGCTAATGATTGTAATTTGTTTCCCAGTGAAACTTCACTGTCAGTTTCATTCGTTCAGAGTGACCAAGTGGGAGGTAATGGCTGTTACTTTCTTAGAATTATTTGTATTCTACAATGAGTTTTACTTTAATAAAAATCAGGACGTCACTTTGAATATTTCATTCATCTGTATGAACCTGGTTTTTATCCATCAGCGTCACATGTTATATGCTTAACTTTGAGTAAGCTGGTACCGTAATTAACTCTAACAACAGCAGCAGCAGCAGCAGCAAAACGTTGTAAAAGTGCACAGGGTCTCAAAAACAATGCTCCTGTTGTCACCTCCAGGCGTCTTTTTACTTCATTCATAACATTTACTTTCTCAAATGTATTTGTCTTATTCTGTGAGCAGCTGCATAAATCATTAGGAAATGGCCAGGAATGCAGAAATACCCAAAATACCCTTCTTTGTTTTCTTAATATTATTTTAATGTAGCAGAACTAACACAGGTGCAGTCAGTGTTTTTACAGTGGTAGTTCTGGGCTCAAATTAATTTTCTCTCAAGTCATCAAGCATCCTAGAGCTTTAAAAGCAAGTGGATGGAGCTTTACTCTCTCTCAGTTGATGGACCGATTTCTCTCTCCTACAATAGGTGACTTCTTTAATATTCCTGATTTTATACTATTGTTTTTGTATAAGAGACCTAAACTTCAGTTAAGTCTTATAGTTAATTACCTCGCTAAACTCGGAGCAGAGAGAGAAGGAATGGTGAGTGAGTCATTATTGAAAATTAAATTATATGAAATTAAATAGATTATATCAAAAGCAAAGGTAACTGATACTACAAATTTGTCACTTTCTAATTATTTTAGTGCAGTTTGCTGTTAACTGTGCTCTTGAGGTGCTTCATGTTGAACGTGTCTGCATGGTGGAAATGTCACACAGTGGTCTGTGACTGTGCATCTCTTTCCAAGTCTGCATTCAGTGACGTCACGTTGGTAGCTAATCACTGGCCATGGTGGGAGAATTGACACCATGGAAATAGGGATACACTTTAAAATGTGGTTTTTAATGGAACAATGGAAGATTGCTCAGCCTTAAAAAAGAAGGAAATCCTGTCACATGTGACACACGACGATGAACCTGGAGGGCATTATGTTAAGTGAAATAAACCAGTCACAGAAGGGCACATACTGCATGATTCCACATGTACGCAGTATCTAAAATCGAACTCCTGGAAACAGTGGGATGGTGGTTGCTAGAGGATGCGGGGAGAGCCGCGGGGAGTCGCCATTGCACAGGTGTAAAGTCGCAGTCACAGAAGATGAATGGGTTCCAGAACTCTGCTGCACGACACCGTGCCGGCGCTTAGCACATGGTACTGAGAACTTGCATTTTGTTGAAAGAGTAGATCTCATGTTAAGCGTTTTATCAACAACAGTAGCAATAGCAATAACAGTAACAATACACTCTTCGGGTGATTCTGGTGCCAGAAATGTGAGAGAACCCTTGGAGCCCACCTTGGGTGTTATTACGAGGGAAGAATATCTAGATGGGGTGACAGCTGCAGGGAGACTTGGACAGCACACGTGAGTTACGTCAGGCAAAGGAGGAGGTCGGTTCTTGGCATTCGACTTTGCTTTTTCCCTAATGCCCACGCAGGCCCTGGGACATTGCATGTTGCTCAGCAGACTCTTGTTAAATAATGAAAATACAAGAACTTACTCCTGTTACTTGTTTACCAGCACACCACGAGGCAGGACCACACATACCACAGAACAGGCAAAAGAAAGAACAAAGCCCGTGCAGGCGTCAGGGGACTTTGCCCAGCAAAAGTTTGTCCCCTGGGGAGTAGAGACAAGCATGGTGGCAGAGGGTCTTCGCATAGTTAGAAGACTCTAGAAATGAGAAAATCCTTGGACAGTACCTGATGCAACAAACCTTGTTCCTCATTTTCACAACTGGGAAACTGAGGCTTGATATGGTGATTTCCCCAAGACTGTACAGCAAATAAGTGGCAGCCAGGGCTTGACTGGCCCGCCCAGGACTCTTCCACAGCCCCACACCTCAGCTCTTCTCATTCACGCACTTCACGGGAAATGCCTAAAAGCAGGAACCAGCATCACTATGCACTTTGTCCACGACAGGTGCTGAGTAAATAAATGTCTCTTAAATGACCCGCAAGGAATACCACCAGAGCTGATGTGAAAAGAAGCACATTTGTTTTGACAGATTATTTTCAGAGCTGGCCGAATGGCATTTGTGCTGTAGAAAGCATGTTCCCTGCCCCCTCCCATGTGGGAGACCCTCGTATTTCCCATCTTGGGTAGATTACACTGGAAAGTGGGCAAGGGGGCAAGGGAAGTGGGAACTTGCAGATTACATTCCAGGAGCTCCAGGGGAGCCTTGGAAGTGTCTTTGGGGAAACAGTTTTTTTGGAGGGTGTTGTAGAGTGTGTGGGGGAGAACCTCGATAAGTGGGGTCTCTCTCTCCCATTCATCCGTACTTCAGAGAACAGCGCCACTGTTTCACATTAGATTTCTGAGTAGCACTTCTAAAAAAAGTTTTCTGCTAAAGTTTTGAAAAGAACTGAATTAGTGGGCACAGCGTTGGTTAGGTTTGAAATTAGGCAGTCCCTGCAGTCAGATGATCAGTTTGAGCTTGAACAAGCTGATTAACCACTAGACCTTGGAGAGCGTGTAGGATAATACTTAATACCTGCATACCGGGGCTTTTGGGAGGATTGAAAGAAAGTAAGAGATAAGGCTCTTAGCACCATGCCTGGCACCTGGGAAATGTTCTTTTTGCACTGGTAGCTGTAGCTCTTCCATGAATGTCACAGAGGTCTTCAGCCTTGGTCTCCAGGTAGTAGCTTTACAAACCAGCTCCACCAACTTGATTGTTTTTGTTTTTGTTGTTGTTGTTGTTGTTGTTTTCCAGTTTTAAAGGATAATAGTCAGTTGCCTGTTAATTTCTAGACCGAGTTAATGGAAACTTTCTTTCTCAAATAGAGAGCGTAATAGCAACACTAGTATTTATCTTTTGGCTTTTGGTGGCTCTTCACATTCTTCTCATTTGAGCTTCAGCACAGTCCAACTGGACCAAAGGGCAAACCCTACTTTCTCCATTTTACAGATTAAAAAAAACAGAAGCACAAAGAATAAAACGACCCATTCATCAAAGTTACTCTAGGTCTTACTCTCATTTTTCCTCCCTTAGTTACAAAGGGGGACATATTTATTTTCTTATATATATATTTTTTCTTATATGGAAAGCCAGCCTCACTCTATTTCCCTGACTAATTCTGACTCAAGAAGTGTTCATAGAAATGTCAGTTCTCATTCCACCCACTCCAGTGTAACCTCCATGGTTTCCTCATTCCATTTTCTGTTTTGGGTGACCTGGCATTTCCTCCAAATTAAATTTCTCCTTCCTGCAGCTCCTCTGTCCCATTAATAGGGCTTCCATGCCTGGTACTACACCAGTATTTCCTACATGTCAGAATGTCCTCCTACTTCCACTTGTAACTCTGGTACAGGTCACTGGCCTAAAATGAGATTGAAAATTTTGATCATTTTGGATTTTGTAATTTTCCCACTAAATTGCTCCTTCTTCTCGTCCTCCTGCTTCTCTATTCCTCACCTCCCTTCCCTTCCCCATTAAGTGACATCTGTCCAGCGTTGGGACTCCTTTCTTTTCCTCTTCTGGGCTACTACACAGCCACGTCTCATTACAGTGAATCAGATGTTCATCTTGGCAACAGGACGAGACCAGAACACACAGAGTTCTTAACCCAAGGAAAGATCATTGTTAATAAAATTGGCAGCAACAAGGACAAACATGATTTATTCATATGTTAAGTCAAGAATTATGGCAAGATTATACATAAGAGGCAACATTATAGACTAGGCAAGTAATGATGAATAATGTGCAAAAATATAATAATTGAGGGCAAAGGCATTCCTTTAAGAATGAGTCCAGGTGAAATTCAGAATAGTTATTTATAGACCTGGAGACAAAGTACTGAGGGGAAAGGGAATGAGGCATTAGAAAAATTATGTCTTTAGGGGAGAATAGAGAAAGGATACGCAGAGAAGTTTGGCCAAGGCAGTAACATGCAAGGGAATGGAGGATATGACATGAGGAGAGAAAGAAGCAAGGTTATGAAGAACTTTGAAAGGGTGGAAACTTGGACTTTCCAACATGGGGAGGGATTGGTACAGAGATGTGGTTAGAACTAAAGTTTGGAATCAACACTGGCAAAGAGTCTACTCATGGCATGTTGGGAAAGATGGATGAAAGAACGAGTGAGATGAAAGGAAGGGAAATTGAGTCATAGTCCTTCTTTCCAAATATTCGCTGCTGAGAGGAACCAGCAAACAGCAAAGTTTAGAAAGAACTCGTGACTGGATTTACTCAAGGGGAGTGAAACCCCTTTCTTCCAGTTCCTGTTTGAAATTATAAACAACATGTAAATTCAAATAAAAGAATTCTTCCTGTGTCACGTTGAGAAATTTGGTTTTCTTTGTTGTTGTGACTCATTTGGGGGCTATTCTTAGAAGAAGGCAATTTGTAGGAATGGGCAGACCTGTTGGGGGAAAAACAGAATCCTCTCTGGAATGTTTACCCATTCCTGGGACCATAGACTTTTTTCCCTATAGAGGTCTTCATTTCTTTTAAAAGGCTATTAATTTAGGCTTGTAGGGGAAAAAGTCTCAGATATCACAGCATAACGGGGTGAAGTATACAGGACATCTTGAAATAGCCCTTAAAGAAGCAGTAGATGTTTTAAAAAACAATAGATGATGCTCAATGACTTAAAACACTTTTCTTAACTCAGACTTTACCCCAGAGGGACAGCCAAACTTGGAAAGGGGTGGGATGTTGGATAGTCTCAAGCAGAGAGTGCTAGCACAGAAACAAAGCAAGGCTGGACAGTTCATGGTTTGTTTTAGCTAGATGGCGGAGAAGAAGGAGGTGGGAAAGCGAGTGGTAACCGGAGCTCAGGTGGAATAGGAGAAGCAAAGCCTGTGCTTCAAAGAAAACGTATTCATGGTACAGAGTTTCTGCTTGAGGAGCTCAAATGTGTAAGTTTGCCTTAAAAGGGGAGCTTTCACAAACCTAAAATCCACATTGAAATTTTAAATTAGAGGAGAAAAACCGTAAATTCTGTGGTTCTCTTAAAGGATTGGTAACCCCCACCCCCCTTTTTAATTGTTTTTATTATTGTTGTTGTCATTGAATGGTCTTGGCTTTGGAGCATTTAATCCTGGTATACATTACAAGGAGTTGCATTAAAAATTAGAATAAATCACCTGATTATTTTGACATTCGTGATTTGTCTATCTTCTGTCTCTGGATAGAAGAATATGAGATGATGGTGGTTATTTGAAAAGAAAAAATTCTATGGTAGAAGGAATGAGAGAGAGGAGAGGAGAGGAGAGGAGAGAAGAGAGAGGGAGAGAAATCGGGAGAGGAAGTGGGAGGGAGGGAGAGGGAGAGAGAAAGATAAATGTGAAATGTGGCAACGTGGCGGGATCATCAGAGCCTTCGCAGTCCTAGGAAGTACACCGGGCTGTGTGTGGAGCTTCTAAACCCAAGGGGTGGAGACAAGGCAGATGGTGTTAAAATTTCATTTGTCATTGTTTTATATGAGGATGGCTGTGAAGCGTTTTACCGAATTTGCACAACGTATTTGTCATCAGTATGACTTCAAATACAATTTTGCAGCATTGAAATAATTTAAAGACCCCCTGGGAAACATATCAAAGAGACACTGAGTCCTCTTGAAGAGATGAAACCAGATAGACAAAAGGTCCTAATGACTGACTGTTCAGAATAGCTGTGACCTTTATACTGAGGACCATGGACAGAGAACATGGTGGGTGCACATCTGAGCCCCAAATCCAAAGTCTTAAGAACAAAGCCTGAGATGTTGGGATTTCTGTGATGGCTGTTTTCCTCAAACTCCGTGAGTAACTCCCCGATCCAAGGCAGCAGAGAGGCACTGATTTAGCAATAGTGACGGATAGTTTCGAGCCTCATGGAGAAGGCCAGGGCACATCCAGATAGAGCCCTGGAGAAATTCCTCCGGCGTTCAGTGCATTACAGGATTGTCATCAGCATGTACGGTTTTCTTCCATTTATAGTTGAGTTATATTCCTCGAAGAAAGCAGATCACTCTTGTGATCATGGAATATGCTTGTATTCACAAGTTTTATTATCCCAACTAGACTTCAAGTCCCTCAAGCATGAGCAGCACCTTATAATTTTTTAAATATTTCTTCCTATCACCTCGGGAAGAGATAGGCACATGGTAGTTGTTAAATCAATTTTTTGGTTAATTGATTTAAACTGAAAAGTTGAATGATTGAATCAAAGACTTAGTTAACACGCAATTCTAGAAGGTTAGATTTGTAAATTTGAAAAATTCTTTCAAATTGTTTTGATCGGGCAATGAAAGTGAATTGCATATTTTTTTCAGCAGAATTTGTTTTGCAATCTGAATTTTTTGGACTTTTCTTTGAAAAAGGTTGAAATGAAAGGCATGGCAGTGAATCAGCAAGTTAAGAAGGTTAACAATTAGTCATAACTTTAATAGATGAGACAATTACGCCATCTCTACCTCTTAAAAATAGCCATATTTTTAATTAGATTTTAATCATAAAGGTCAGAGGTAGTGTAAGTTTAGAAAATCAGAAACACAGACTGTGTTGGCAAAACTATTTCATCTCATGTGTTAAGTTCGCCAAATTAAAACAGATGGTTAGAGGCTTTTTGTTCCTTAAATGATCAATTGCTCATTGCATGATTTTAATGGTCTTTAATGTTTCAATACTAGGTAGCAGAATTCAGGTTCATGAGTATCGCTTCCATTTCTTTGTTCCTTAAAATGTTCTATGAAATTCAAATGTTTTGCTTCCCTGCTTTAAGAAAGCACAATATGACAATTTAAAAAACTTGGAATCTCAGCTTTGACTTTGCTTCTGTGGAGAATATCCTGCTTCCTGATGCAGCTTTTAGATCACAGAGCACTATATATTTTGAAAGTACTAATCCAAAAAAAGTTATTGACTTCAAACAGTAGTTGCTGTTCTGGTTCCCTATTAGTGCATAGCAAACGACTCCAATACTCAGTGACATGACAGTGACCATTTTATCATGCTCATGGTTTTGCAGGTCAGGAATTCAGACATGGCAAGAGCTGAGACTGCTGGTGCATGCTGCATGAATGGTGACTGGGCCTTGAGTGGGGTGGCTCTAATGGCTGGACTGGGTTGGGATGGCTAGACTGGGGCCTTGGTGCAGGCTGCTGGTCGGCATCACTTCTTTGGTCCCTTTGTATAACGCGTCTGCGGAGCTGGAACGTCCAGGATGCCTTCTGTCTGCAGCATGGACTGGGGTGGGCTATGATAGGTAGGGTCGGGCAGGCACGTATTTCCTTTTTCTCTTCCCACTCCTCCCCTCCAGTTCTCTTTTCTCTCTCCCCAGTCTCCCCATTCACATGACTTTCCCACATGATTCCTTTGCATTTCCTCCCAACATGGTGATCTCAGAATAGTTAGCCTTCTTCACAGTGCCTGGCATCCCCCTAAAGGAACCTTCCAAAGGGGAGAGTAACAAAAGATCCTGAGAGCCTTCTTAGGACCTAGCCTCAGAAGTCCTGTGATGTCACTTCTACCTTATTCTCTTGGTCGTCAGATCTCTAAGGCTAGGCCAGATTCAAGGGGATGGAGGGAATAGACTTGATGAGGTTCATCGTACATGCACAGGAACTGGAAGGCAGCCATCTTGGCTATAACCTGCCATGTAGCCTTTATTTTGTGAACTAGAGTTCTATAACAGGACCCTGTTATCAATCTCAGGCAGCAGTGGTGGCAGCTGCTGCTGCTTCTCCATTTTCTCCTTCTGCTGCTGACATTCTGTGATCTAACTTCTAGTGCTTCTGTGTATGTTTGCCATCTTTTCAAAGCACCAAATATCATGGGATCAATATTTTATTGTCCATTTTGATTTTTCCATTTTGATATAAAGATGCTACTTCAAGTTGTTCACGTCCAGTTCAAATCCATAAGTGTAAAGCAATACCCTTGATTTTGGGGGAATTCTAAGTTCTAAACTTCTTCAGATTGGCCTTTGTCCTCAGTGATCCCTTCAGCAGTTAATACTGTTTATGCTCAGGTGTCCAAAGGTAGCAGATCCAGGAGTGCTATACCTGAGAGTTTTAATGTTTTAAGTTCAGTGATGTTCAGCGAACATAGAGATTCGATCCAATTACCTGATTCATTTAAACTTTAAACCCATAGAACAGACATGGGCAGATCTTAAGATGTCACATAGCCCCAGTTTGACATTAAGAATGTATATGTCATTTTTAATGATTTACCAGCAATTTGAATTAAATTTTCACACTGAGTTGGGTCCAGGGAAATCTTTGAGTCAGTCAAAATTTGTCTTTGATGCTTTTATATTTCCCTTTAAGGATTTTTGCATTTCCCAAGACATCTACCCTTTGGTTTTCCAGCGTCCCTAATAGCAGTTTCCCCTCACCTCATTACAGGGCTCTGTAGGGGTGCCTGTACTCACCATAACCACAGAGATACATGGCCATTCATTAGGTCAGTGACAATGAATGGTTTAAATTGGTTTCATCCTGGAAGTTCTGGGAATATTGTTTCTTTCCCTTACAAGTAACAGTGCAACTCAAATTAGCTTAAACCAAAAGGGAACAATTGTACAGGGCTACGACTAGCCCATTATACGGCTTGAATGAGGCCCAAAGGATGTCCGTGGGACCCATTACTTGCCTCTAGTTTCTCTGGATGTCTCCATCGTCGAGCCCTTGTGGCCAGTTCTCAGGACAGTGTTCAGAGAAGCATTGAAAGGGAAGGCTCCCCCCAGTGGCTTCAATAGAATCCCCAGGCCCACGGCTCTGGTTGGTCTAATTTGGGGCAGGTGCTTAACATCTGAACCTGTGGCCCAGGATGCGGACGACCGCTGATTGCTCAGCCTGGTCGTGTATTTCACTGTGGTAGCTGAGGGCTGGTATCTGCTCCACCAGACGCACAAGGGCTGAAAGTAGCGGAGTGTGTTCCCCTCAGCGCAGAAGTGGGGTGCGCCTTCTAGTGAGGGGGTAGATGGTGGGCAGCAGCGCCAGCCACTTGCACAAAGTAAGCGTAGTCATGTCTCCCTCCTCTGCTTTAACTTTCCCCTCAGCACCGCCACCCCTGCTTCTGCGTTCCCTCAGCACCTCGGTTTGATGAGTAAGAAGAAATAAAACCACCGTGGCGGTTGGTCTTTCCTCCAGCTCTTCATCTCTCACGTTTTCACACAGGTCTGATGGAACTTTGTGTGCCTCAAGCTCAAAAAATACTCTTTCCAGAAATAGCCCACTTTTCTCCTGTGCCATCTGCATTTCTCAGTAGAGCCAAAAGACAAAAGCTCTCACACATGTCCATTTACACAAATAGACTTCTGAGAGTGTTCAGGTTATTATACACTGATTTCCATTTATACTCCTTGGCCTGAAAAGGAGGATTATCAGAAGGAAGTATGGGGAGGAAGAGAATAGAAACAATGATGTGTTTTATAGGGAATGGAAATTCATCACTTCTGTGGGCTATGGCCTATGTATTCCCATTTCATGAATCTCATACGTAGTTATGTCTGTTCTATAGGCTTAAAGTCCAAATTCATCAGCTAGTTGGATCAGCTCCCTACTTCATTACTTTTACAAATGACAAGTTTAGTGAGGACTAAGGTAAACATATTTTCAGAGAAAGAGGATGAGCTTATGTGCTGCCTTCTTTAGCTTCTTTAAAGTAATTTGATGCCATATTAACTGTCGTGTTTGAGATTTGTACTTTTAACTAGGAAGAAGACTCATAGTGAGTATCTGAATATAAAATCCCATCTTACTATGTGAAATTTATCTATCTTGATGCCTAACATAGATAACGCTATGTATGCAGAGGTATAATATAATCATAATTGTTGATTAGTCGGCGGGGGGGGGGCGGTTTGAGGGTTATCACATTGTTTTTCCTGTTTGACTCAACATCTGAAAAAGCAGTATTTTCCAGAAAATATATCCCTGGACAAATTAGTAATCATAATTTTCTTGCATTCTTAGTTCGCTGTAGTAGAAAACTAGGAAACTTAACTAGGAAAACTAAAAGCCCGTGGACACCATGTATCGTGATAGAAACGTCATGGAAAACAGACTTTGCAGAGCCTTCTGTGTTATGTGCTCTGAAGCCCATGGCAGTGTGGTAGCTGGAAGGGAAGAGCACTTCTGTTAGCATCCAGAGGTGCGTGCCATTGCTTTCTCTCGGCCTGCGGTCCTAGAGTCCCTGCGGTGGTGGCCTTTTTGCTCTGTGACAGGCATTGCCCTTTGAACATTTGATGTAAACTCCAGGGGTGGGGGTGAGATACAGGCGCAGTTGGTAAAGCGAGGAGTGTGAAGTAGGAGGAGATTTCCATTTATTGAATAACTACAGTGTTTTTGGTACCATGTAGTTACATTACCTAAACCCTCTCATATATTTATCACGACAACCCTAGGATGTAGATATAACTATTATGGTCATTTTATAGTTGGACATCCACAGCTCAGATAAGTTAAAAACTTTGCCCAAGACGGTTCGTGGCAAAGCTGTGATTTGAAGCGGAGCCTCTAACTCTAACAGCCATGTCCTTTATACACCCTACCGGTTGCCTGCCCAGCATCATGCTTCTGAACCCTGGCATCTTGTTCTTTTTAAACATCACTAGCCACTTGCTTTATCTGATTCAGGCTGACTTAGTGTCTTCTCTTTCCAGGATCCTAAACATCTCCAGCTAGCTTCGTTAAGCAGCACACACAGTCTGTAGTCTTTTCTCCTTTGTTTTTTTTTCAGTCAGAAGAAGCCTAGTGACGCCTGCTTAGTCTTCTGCCCAAAATTTGATAGCCACCATGTGATTGACAGTATACCAGGGAAAATGCCATGCAGGCTCGATAGCTGCACCTTTTATGGGACAGAATCTATCTGTTTATATATATCTGTATGTCTGTACCTATAGCCATACTTATATCTCATATGTCATCTATGTCTCCACATCTAACTGTATCAACTACAGCAATATGTCTTCCTGCTTCAACTGCCAGCACTACCACAGCCCCACAGGTAATGAAGCTTGTTTGTATTTGTCCCTTGTTTCTTTCATTAAAATGTCCCACTTTTCTTCTGTTTCTACCTGATGATCCACATAAGTGCTCTCAGCCTCTCTTCCCTTATATAATTCAAGAATTATAATGGTATTTCTACAAATAACCTCTGCTTCATAGAACGATTGGGAGGATTCAACGAGACAGTCTACATGAAGTAGGTAGTACAGTGTCAGGCGTGTAGTCAGGGTAGGAGCCATTAGTCATCTTGTTGATATTTCTTTTCATTGGGTAGATGCAGAGATTGTGGTGCTGAGTTTCCTCATCCAGTGCTCTTTTCACTCCAGGGTGTAGCCTCCTTTATCAGTTAAGGGAGCTCCTGCAGTCCCGGGCTGCCAGAGCTCATTTTGTCATGGTTAGGATGAGAAACCTTTCCTTCCCGGATGCAAATCTTATTAAATTTGTAAAATGTATCAAAAGTATGTATGTAAGAAACAGAATACACCACAACACCCAGTGGGTTACCTACAATGTAGAAAATAAAGACTAAGAGAAGAAATCCTTCCTAGAATACAATTATTCTTTAAAATCACAAGATGCAAGTATTCCTCCAGTATCCTTCTATAAAGCAGCACCTTTCCTTAGTGTAGGTTGTGATGTTCTACCCTCCTTCATGTCCCAGATTTTCTGGTCATCGTGTTGTGACTGCAGTGACCTGGAGGAAACAGTGTCCCTCAGAACTTCTTTAAGGAGGAGCATTCTGTGAGGTAGAAAGGGACACTTCGATAAATGGCTTGTGAGACTCTCAACAAGCAAGCTCAAGAGTCAGCTGCCCCAAACTCTCCTCCAAGGGGCCTTTCTGGTTAACAGGATGCTTGCTTCTCTGAGCAGAGAAGGCACATTTGGGGCCAGAACTGGTTTCTTTGCCAAAACAGAGGAGAGAGAATATTTTGTAGGGGAAAGGAAGAGAAAATGGATACTCAGGTGGAGTATCAGTGTGGAGGAGACTTCGAGAGAGCACCTGTTTCAGAAGACACAGGGGCCTTTGCTGAGGAAGAGTATATGGCAAGAATGTTCTTCTCCACTTACCCTTTAAAATTGTGATTCATTACTTGCTAATTACTTGCTAATGTTTGGTAGGACTGCATTTTTATGGTGAGTACGAGAAAGTGCCAAGTCCTGATTCAAAGTAGGAGTGACATGAAAATCAGATTGCCCATTGGGAAAGCCAGCCTGTGAGCTGCAAGTTTTCTGTGCAATGAAGTTCGTAATTCATGTAATTTGATTGTATAAACACCATAGGAGGAAAAGAGAAACACATATTTACAGCCAAATCAACATATTGTAGTCTGTCTTCTCTAAGACATTCTAGAATGTTCAACGTCAGCCACATTTACATTTCAGATTGTGTTCTGGAAGCCGTGTTATCATACGACGAAGGTCGGGCCAGGCGTCTAGGAGCTATACTACACTTCTCCCTTTTTCTCAGACCCAGCATCCATTCAGTCTGTCAACCCTACTGGCCCTGCTTTCAGATCCGATCATGATAACTCACCGTATCTGCCCTGGGTCCCTCAGTTCAGGTGACTGTCCCCGCAACCTGTGGAATTTTATTGTTGTCTCTCATCTGATTTCTTGGCTTCTGTTCTCATCTCCCTCCATTTGACTTAAAATATTTAAATAAAATCATATTATTCTTTTCTTTGAAAACTGTCAGTGGCTTCTCAGCACCGATGTCCATGCAGTCTCGTGTAATCTGACCGGACCTGATTCTCTGCCCGGATCATGACCAGTTCCCTGCTTGTTCTTTCGATTATCTGTACTGCCTTCTTTTTCTTTCTTGAGTCCGTGAAGCTCGTTCCTACCCCGAGAGCTTTGTACTTACTGTTCCTTCCATCTGGGACTTTTCTTCTCAGTCTTTGTGTGTGGGAGCCTATTCTAGTGTCACCTTCTCAAAGAAGCAATCTCTGGCCATCCAGTATAAAACTGTCCCCTACAGCCCCCAATAGTTACTCTCTTCTTTTTTATCCTGCTTTATTTATTTCTGCTTAAACTTTTTACTTTGAATTAATTTTAGACTTAAAAGAAAAGTTACAAAAACGGGGCAGAGTTCTCCTATATCCCTTATCCCACTTCCCCGGATGTTAACGCCTCACATAGCCATACTCGGTGATCACAAACAGGCAAATTAACATGGTTACAATATTATTAGCTAAACCGCAGGTCTTATTCAAATTTCATTGATTTTTCATCAATGTCCTTTCGTTGTTCCAGGATCCTGCTTTATTTTTGTTATAGCACTTAACACCATCAGAAATTACATTATTTGGTCATTTTTATTTGTTTCTTTTCCATCTTCTTACCAGAATGTAAGCTCTGTAAGAGTAATGAATTTATCTCTTATTTGTCATTGGGTTCTCGATGTTAAGGAAATTGCCTACCATTTAGAAGATGTTAGATATTTGCTGAACAAAGGAATGGATAAATGCTCCTGGAAGGCAGAGCTATATGGTTGTGTACTTTTATTACTTTATGCATCTTCGTAAGAAACAAATGCCCATGGAAGAGTTGGAAAGGGAGTGATGCCAGGAAAGATTAGTCTTCTGCCTTTGTTAGAAGCTGCTTACTTTTATACTATTTTTGAATGCTTTTGTGTCTATCAACTATTTAGCAAGTACTAATGAAGGGATGAGACTGTTGTAAAAAAATTCTGGATTCTTGGATTCCACCAATCAATGGTGGGATCAAATGCTAACTGTGACACCAATCACAGCTTACCACATTTGCTGAAAAATCTACCAGCACAGAGGAAGAAAAATTGCTTCTGGGGAAGTGAAGTGTCATGTACCTGTTTTTAGCTGCTTCTTAATCAATATAAACTTGGATGTCTGCAGTTAGCAATAGAAAACTATGATTCTCTTATAACCTGATATCACTGAGCATTTTCAGAAGATTCTGGCTTAAATTTGGCACTTGCTTATTATGGAGTATGGAAAGTCATCCAAGATTTGATCATGACTTCTGGCAAATGGAGTGGGTTTTTTTTTTTTTTTTTTCTTTTCTATAGTTAAGGAAAATGGAAAATGTTTCATGTGTAAGTGATGCCATTTAATGTGACTTACATTCAGAAAGTCAGCTCTTGATGATAAAAAAAATGCATTGGCTTTTGTACAGAAAGACACACACAGAGGAACAAAACAAGAAATGCCTCTCTGGAAAGAAGACACACCAAAGTTATAGTGAAGTTTACTTTTCCTCAGTAGAAAAACATGAATCACTTCGCAAAATCTACTGTTTAAGTCATATCAAATTTAAGATTTAGTTCTTTCGGGTTAGAAGAAGAATTTTAGACATTTCCTATGAGAAAAAGAATCATTTCTTTAACCACTGTTAGTTTGTCCAGTCAGGCTTTGTTACATAACGAAGGTTACCCAAAGGTAAACTGAAGCAACTTGTACTAATTATTGCTTAAATATATATTGATTTACAATCACAAAGGAGATTCAGCATTTTAAAAGAGCCTGGTAAAATTTTTCTAATAAACATTTCTTAATGTGATTATTTTGCTTTGTCTAAAGAATATATACTAGTTATTGTAAATGATTGAACTTATGGTTTCTACCCTTTTCCATAAGCTCCTCAGCCTTTCCCATTTCCATGTGCTTCTCACAGGGCGGGTGTGATGAGTATCGGAGGGAGGCGTCCATACAGATTACTGGGTCCAGTGGATCAGAAAGGCACCTAAGCAAATCCTACGAAGATTTTTAGCTGGACTTGCTGGGGGAGGGTCCCCTAATGTTTTCTGCACCAGGAGAAAACCCACTCTTGGTGTCCTGCTCTTTAGATATCATGGCCAGAATTGTTGGACTCAGCCTTGATTTTGCTCATTGTCCACATCTAGCATCCGTTCGTTTGCTTTTCAGAGTATCTTCCCAGAATCTGATGTCCTTTCTTGCCTCCGCCATCCCCACCTGCTCTGAGCCTGTGCTTTCCAAACTTGCCTGTGAGGAGATTCACCTTACAAAATTTATGAATTGCTGAATTCTGCTTCAAGCCTGTCAAATCAGAATTTTTAAAGAAAGTATCAGGAATGTGTCCTTTCAAAAGGACCCAAAGTGACTCTTACCAGACAAGTATGTGAACTTATGAAAGCCACTGACTTTAAAGAAATTTGCCAAGTTCTAAAGCAATGACACTCTTCTCAGTAAATTATTTTTGGGGGAATGTAGTTATTTTTCAAAAAAATGTTATTTATACTAACATAAGTGGTTTATTATTGTTATTTTAAAACAAATAAATACTTTTACATTTTTATATTTATAATATAATGAATAGTAATTTAACCTACATAAACAAAAGCTCTTTGGGACCCTCAGTGATTTTTATAGGCCTTGATATGGTTTAATGTCTCTTCTGCGGTTCAGGTTTGAGAGCTTTTGTTCTTTCATTGTCCTGTTCCATTGTCATGCTGGCTCAGAACGGAGTTGGTCATTTTGGCATCCATTCTTCATCCACATCTCAGACTTGTGTACGAGTCTTTATGTCTATTTGTAAAGAGTTCGCAGCCTCTCTTTCTATTAAAAAACAAACAAATAAACAAACCCCACAAAACAGTCTGCTTGTTTCTTATTTCAATTACTTTATATAATCAGTTATGCTAGTTATACTGTTTTTGATTTGTTATTAATGATCTTATTTATTCAACACATTTACTTACTCTCATTCAACTACACATTATACATTATGCTAAGTGCTTAGGACATGAGGTCAACAAGGCTGATACTATTATTCAGATCTTACTTGTAAAAAAGAGATCTTTACTTCTGATGGGGGGATGGATAATAAACTAACAGTCATTGTACAGATGACTTGTACTATCAGAAACTGCACAGAAGCTAGAGGCCCAGATGAGGGGAAGCCGTACCAGGTTGTGGAGATTAGAGAAAGCTTTCCAAGAGTGTTCATGCCAGTGGTGAACCTTTAAGGGCAGTTAGTAGTCACTGAACGGAAGCTTGCCTGTTCACATGTCTGGACGTTGAGGCTGGCTGTCAAGGAGAACTTAGGTGGGACTGTTGACTGGAACGCTTGATGCGGCATCTCCGCGTGGCCTGGGCTTTCTCATGCCATGGTGGCTGGGTTGTGAGGCGAGCATCGGGACAGTGAGAATCAGGCGGAAGCTGGGTATCCTTTTAGGGCCTAGCCTTGGGCGTCAGGCAGCATTCCTTCCGCCAAATTCTGTTCTTTGAGGCTGTCACGAAGGCCCTTTGATTTCACAGGGTGGGAAAACACACTCCACTTCTTTCTGGTGGAGTGACAAGATTCTGGACTGGAAGAACGTCTGTGGACAGTTTTTGAAAATAAAGTCTGTCCTCTGACAAGTCACACTCCTCTCACATGGAAAAGAAGCTCCTTCCCTCTTCAGGACTCTGTAAACTTCATCCCATTATGCATCGGGCTCAGGTTCGTGCCCAGTATCCTAGACTCTAAATTGGGTTTAAGTGTGTGAGGCTCCTCAGCTGCAGTTCCTTGAGTACAATCCTCTCATTTAGTTTTGCTCATCTGGAGGCCTGTGAACAAAGACGAGTTATCTCCTCCCCCGACAGTCAACCTACTGTGATAGGGTAAGCACAGGGTGAGTGCTATAAAGACTCCCATTCAAACAGGGAGAAAGTGGAAGATTCTTCCATCCCTGGCCCATTCCGATTCTGAAATCCATCTGGATGCATTTATGGTTTCCTTGATTAGGGCTCAGTCATCCACCCTAGAAAGGGTTCTCCGTGACTCTTGGCTCTGCCCTCTGAATAACCTTTCTCCTTCAATGAGAATCATCCTATGTCTGCAGCTGAGTAGTATTCTTAGCTTGTTACCTGCACATAATATTAAGGGCTCAAAAGCCCTCTTTCAAAAACTTTTGCAATGTCTCTGCCCCTTTTAGTCCAGTCTTTTAATCCAAATGTTGTTGATGCAGAGAGTAAAGCACACGCTGGTGTGGATGGAATGAAGGTTGGAAGGGTGAACTGGTAGAAGATGAGACAAGATGGCAAGTTCATGCACTGAGCTAGCGTCTGAACCTTATCCAATGAGTGCAAAGGAACCATTCTCTTTTGCTATAACTTTCCTGAAAATATTCTTACTGCTTTGAAATATCTATTGCTGTGCTCAGGGGATATATGTTTATAGTCTGGAATAGTTTTAACGTTCATCTTAGTTGAATTTTGATGATAAGATGCTACCATATGTATGCTTTTCTTAATATTCATAAATTGTTCCTGTGACACAGAGGATTTTCTAGTTACCTGCTGTATGTTCATTACATGTGTGTTTCGCATCCCAGATTGACATTTAATTTCAAAGGAAGCCCTCTTTAGAAGGAGACGTAAATATATTTCCAAGTAAGATGATTTCCAGTTTATCATGAGTGCTTTTGAATCTCAATTGTGAAGTACCGTTTCTACCTGAAATTGCAATTCTAGTACTTCATCTAACCTAATTTTTTTTGGAGGAGTACAAATTCCATTAATAGACTATAATAAGAGAAAGAAGGCCAGAATAACTATAGATGTCTGAAAAAACATAAAAGTTCCTCTTTTATTGTAAATGTTCATGGATGTATAGCATTAAGCTTGCACATATTTATCACTCTCTGTTACTGTTCTTTAAATCTATAACTTGATCTGGTTCAGAAAGGTTAGTTTTTTTAAAAACATTTTTTCTAAGATGTCTTAGACTATAGGTTCATTGCCTTTACCAATCCTTCTGTTAATTGTTATCTAATATTTTTAGTCAAAATGTTGAACAAAAGGGAAAAAAGATGAAAGCCGCCAGATATTTTATTTGTCGAATGAATTATTCCACGGAAAAGCTCTAGGATATGAATAATGCATTGCAGTGCTGCAGCTCCACATAGGCGCTCAGGCTATGAGTAGAGAAGAGGAAAGTGGGGGGAGACAAACTGGTAAATGAACACTGAAGTAGCTTTCATTTAATTTGGTTTAACCAATATTTTTGTTACACACTTGTTCTAATTGCTGAGCTCTGTAAGGGAACTGCAATGGAACAGATTGTGGTCCTTGTCTTTTAGAAGATGATCAACTGTCATATGGCTACGAGGTATGTGTCATAACTCTGAGTAATTAGTGCAACAGTCATGCACACCAGGAAGTGACAGCTTAAGAGAGAACTCCGAGTGAAGAGATTCAGGGTGTCTTCTGAGAGGGAGACAGGATTTGAGCTCGATGGCAAATAATGTGTCCAGTTTGGACAAGCATTCTATGCACATGGAACAGATGAGAAAAGGCAGGATAATGCAGAAATACAGATGTCTCCCGGGAAGGCGGAATAGCTTATTTTGTTGAAATGGAGAAAAAGCAAGGAATGAATTAGAATGGTAGATTGTAACTAGATCCTACAAGATTTGGAATGCCAAAGGAAAATTACCTTCTTTTTTTCCTGTGGGATCTGAGATGTTATGAAGATTTTGGGGAAACTGTTACATAATCAGGTAGTGATTTTTAAGAATATGTATCTGACTGCTCTGTGAGTAATGGTTTAGAATTGATAACGTGGAGTTAAGTTTTCTGCAGTAAGACTTAATCTGATTCATGTGTGTATATTTAGAATGCCAAGAAGATTGCTCTGTGCATAGTTTTGAAGAGTGTTGATAAATTTATTTTCAGTAAATAATGGAGAATAAAGCTAAGCCCTATTTAGCAGCTCTACTTCAATATCTTTACTTTTGAATGTAATTACATAGGTTGTAGAATATCTACAAATTATGACAGTACAATGTTTTAAATTTGGAAAGTGTTACTATGTCACAGCAAACACAGTAAACTGGCTTTTATTAGAATTTAGCCAGATCAGAGGTGGGAAAACTTTTTCTTAAAGAGTCAGAGTAAATATTTTAGACTTTGTGGGCAATATTGCCATCTCTGTCAGCTGTGTTATTGTAGCATAAAAGTAACCATAGACAATATGTAAATGAATGCGCATGGTTGTGTTTCTGTAAAACTTTAGTTACAAAAAGTCTGTAGGATATATTTGTCTCATGCACTATGGTTTTCCAACGCCAACCCCTGATTTATACCTCCCAAATTTTTAAAGGATTTATCTTGGTATATGAATATTTAAATACTAAATAAAATAAAATGCATTAGGAAGAGCTAAGAAACAGATGTGAAGTCTTAGTTATTCAAGATGAATAAATTTTAGAGGTCTGTATAATGTCGCCTCTATAACAATACTGTAATGTGCACTTGAAAATTTAAGGGGATAGTTCTCATGTTTAGTATTCTTATCACAATAAAATAAAATAAAAATAGCTAAATAAGGAAACATTATTTTTTCTAGTATAGTTTTCATTTTATTTTTAACATTTAAACCTTACTTAGTTGGAATTTTTCCACATGGACAAGACAGGTTGAGATACAATACCTATTCTAAATGGACAACCAGCTGGGGCACTGCTACCTATTCGATAGTCCACTTTCTCCCTGCTTATTTTTATCTCACATTTATCAGATACGGATTTTATTCTGCTTACAGATAATTCAAGTTCTAAAAGGGTGTGTGAGTCTAGAATGACACAATACCAGTGACCATTAGTGACATCTGTTGCCGTGCTTTTTGCTTTCGCATTTACCTTTTGTGTCTAAACATTTTTTTAAAGGCCAAAAGTCATAAGTAGAAGATTCTGGCCATTAAATTTCCATGGATACATAGGTCTTTCACACCAAATACCAAAATAATTTTCAGGAAAATTTCTATAATAATTTTAAAATAGAAGGCTTTTCTCAATATAATCTGAAGGGGAAAAAATACAAAAACTGATTATATGTAACTATATAATTATAAGAAATTTCTATATGGCTAAAAAAGTCTACAGAAGCACACAAAACAAAGTTAAAGGGCAACAGCTCCAAACATCTGCAGTTAATATGATAAATAGAGGGTTTTGTCCTTTTGCTGTCAGTATAAAAGGCAGTGTAGTGTCATGTCTGAGAGGATGGATTTTGTAGACGAGCTAGCCCTGCTTGGTACCTCAGTTTTCTTATATATAAAGCAGGAATAGTGACTGCTCTCGGAAGTGTGATTAGGTTAAAAATGAGTTAGCACATATAAGTGCTTACATTATTAGAATGGTTTTGTTTTATTAACAATTACTATTGTTTATATTAGGTGTGTATGGAGAAGTCAATTTGTTTTTAATTTGTAAATCTGTGGATCAAGAAGAGCCACATTTGAGATCCAAAGTAGAGACTACTATGTATCGTCTTGTGGTCTTGGACCATGATTCTTATTATTTTATTAGGAATACTAGTAAGTAATTAAGAGAAAAGCGTTTACTGAAATTGCGAGGTAGAAAATAATCATCCTAAACGATTCACACAAGGAGAAATACAAATGTTTATTAAACATATACAATATTCAATTTTACTGTAAATCACAGAAATAAAGATAAAAATAGCAATGAGCTACCATGTCAGTTAAAAAAAAAAGTGATACCAGTATTTGGCTAGAATTGGTGAGGTTAAAGTTTGGTTTAACTTTTAATCCCAGTTCTGATGGGAGTGTCAAAGTATAGACTATCCAGAGGCAATTTGAAAATTGAAACCTAGATAATTTGAAAATATATATCAAAAACCTTAGAACACAATCTTTGTCATATTGACTATTACACAACCATGAAAGCTTTAGAGGTCAGCGTTGAAGGGTGTCAGGTGGTGGCTATCATCGATGTTGGGAATGAAGAGAAGGATCAGATCTGTGAAGAGCATGGTAGAATCAATGTGTGACATGGTGAATGACATACTGAGTTTGCAGGAAGGCATTTACTCATGTGGGCCTGGTGTTCAAGGATGTAATGGGATGTGGAGCTGAAGATTTAGATATATCAGTGCATCAGTAACAATTTAATAATTGACTATGGGAATTGATATTTAAAAAAAATTAGCATAGACTCAAGGGCTGTAGGAAACCCACATTTGCTCTCTGAGGAAGCACCAAATCTGCAGGATGATTTGGATCATTTGCAACAGTCTGCCCTCCCCCTCCTCACTCTGGCAGTGGGAAAGACAGCTCCGGAAACATGGTGCCCACCCACACCCCAAATTCATGGCCGGCTTCCTCCTGTATTTCACTAGCAGAGAATGCAAAAGGACCACCTGGGAAGCTGGAATACCACCTTGTTAGTCCACAAAAGCAAAAGGCTACTCCAGATCAGACATAAAAACTGCCTATTTTTAGGATTTTGTCCTAGGAAGCCAACCTACTGCTGAACGACTGAAGCAGACAGAAGCTATTGCCATTTTAAGAAATTCATTATAATATCTTTTGCCCTGTTAAGGAATTAATTAAAAGTGGTGCATTTGTGTTCTTCCTTAAAAAATATATGCAGTTTAGGCATCTTGTTGAATCTCACTCAGGCAGTTTAGAAATAGAAATGGATATCCTGTTTGGTAGTAGAGTGGTTTACAAAAAAAAAAGAAAAGAAAAGAAAAGAAAAACTCCATGGAATTTAGGCATCTCTTCTCTTTGGAGCCGCCTTCACAATAATATTATTATTATGGTCATTATTATTCAGAATTTAGTCATTTAAATAAATAATTTTTGATGCAGACTTTAAATGTTTCCATAGGAAAATTATCCTGATATTTTGTGCTCAATGAAAAAAATAGGAAATGGGAAAGCGATCTTGGGCAAATTTTTAATAATATGGATTTTTTCCCCCTTTCACATAGTGCGAAAGTTACCGTGGTTGCCAACGGCACTAAAACAGTCAGACCACTTTCAGAAATTCAGTCACCTCTTAAACACTTAGAGGCCGAATTGAGTGAAAACCCGTTTTCAGAAGAGTTTCCAAGGAAGTAGAAAGTTTCCACACCCTACATCTTGTACTAAAAGAAATGGAAACTGGGCTCCGTCTGCCAAAAAGTCTGAATTGTTGTGTCACAGGCTGTTGAACATTATAATCAGTAATAAAAATGTGAACATGCTTGATGCTATATTAAAATGCACTTTGAAAGCTTAGCCTAATAATATTTGGATTTATTTCATTTTTTTGCAACGCTGATAGTGTTTCCACATTCCCAATGACAATAAGAAAAACAAGAGAGAAGAAAAATAAATGAAACTGAAATAGAGAGTTTCAGAATCGGCGTAGTGAAAAACTGCTTTTTTTTCTTCTGTCTCAAAAATCACTTGGAAAAATCCTGGGATTGTCTATCGGATGAACCACAGACCAGGAGTAGGAATTTGTGTTTATCTTTTGATTATGAACAAAATATATGCTCATATAAAAATTTAAACAATTCAGGAAAGTATAGGAGGAAAGTAAAAATTATTCCCAGCTTTCTCAGATAACCACTGTTAACGTTTCCGGATTTAATTTCAGACATCTGACTACATGTATGTGTGCAAAAATGCATGGTTCCTGTGTAATATTGTGTATGCGTTATTTTACATGAACGGTACACACTTTGGATTTGTTTTGTTGTTGTTGTTGTTTACCTAGCTTTTTTCATTCAACAGTATGTAGTTGACATTTTTCCAAATCAATAAATGTGGACCTGCTTCTCGATTCTTGCTTTTTTTACTTTTTATTGTTACGTGGATGTTACACATTTGCTTAGTCAATCTGTTGGTAATTTAGATTGTTTCCAATTTTTTGCTGTTTGAATAGTATTGGGATGGACATCCTTGTGGTTTGGTCATCTTATTAGCATAAATTCCCAGAATCAGAATTCATTCATTCATTCGTTTGCTCACTTTTTATAGAGTGTGTCCGTCATGGTGGGTGGTGAGGTGATGGTAGTGACAAAGCCAAGGTGAGACTGGAGCGCTGAAGTGGGGCCAAGGAGAGGATCGTTAGAAGAAGGGAGAGAAGACTGAGAGCACAGGGTGTTCGGTGAGTCATTCATGTGGATGTCGAAATCACCGCAAGGGTGACAGGGATAGGAATAAGGAAAAGTGTGAATCAGTGAATAAAATATCCAACAAATGAGAGAGAGAGAGAGAGAGAGAGAGGGAGGGAGGGAAGGGGGAGAGAGAGAGGTGAAACCATCGAGAGAGCACGAGCAGGTGAGCGAGCGATCAGGATATCACAGATGATAATAATGACAAAGGTAGGGAAGAGATGTAGTCTGGTAGCGTTCAATTCAAAGGAGGAATTCAGAGAGTTTGGAAGGAGGTCAAAGAGTTTGGAGTCGACACTGGAGAGAAAAGAAAGCATGATCACGTCACCTTTAGACCCCGAGTACTTGGGGTTTGAGCAAAAGTCACTCTTCACTGACAGTATCTTGAGGAGGACTTCCAGGTTTCCTTAGGAGCAGAAGGTGAAGAAACGGATCACATGAGAGGTGAGTACATTGAGGATTTTGCTTATTCTGGGCCATGAGTTCCAACACGGAAGACAGAGTGCTACTAAAATAGGTTAGTAGAGTAACTAATTTAGGAGCCGTGTCTTTGTTTTGAATGCTGCAAAGTGAAAGAGCATGTTTGGGTTGATACACGATCCACAGCTCACTGTGGGATGATCACACAGGGCTATATGTGATCCACACACACAAGGTTATTCCCTAGGAAACAGCCAGCCTGGTGAACTTGATAGAAGCCACCGTAAGGTCTGTTTACCCTGAGAAGGGGACTGTCTGTCTCCACTCAGAGGCCAAGTGGAGCATCCCAATGGATATGCTTGGTATGCAAGCTGACCGTCCTTTCTTCAGACCAAGGAACACACTTTACAGCCCTTACTGCCTAGCCACGGGCAGAGAGAAACTCTCAGAGCACGAGTTTCACAGAGAATTGGAATAGACAGTTGGACGTTGGTTGTCTAAAATGGAAGGAGATAAAGGCATGAAGGGCTGGCTTACATGCCTTCATGAGTGTGTGCTCACATCCAACCCGAACATGAGTGGGGCTAAAAGTGTGTCCCCACTGGATGGATTTCAGTTTTTCTGGTGGGTCCGAAGAGGAGGATGTGGCAGGATACTGGTATACATTCTTCGCCATATCACCTGTCATTTTCCCCCTGCTTGATGCAGTGGTCACAGAACCCAGGCTGCGACCACAATGGTTAGAAGCAGGGATGGCTCCCAAGCAGCAAACCGTGACTGTGTTTTTAACCTCGATGTCACAATTCCCAAGGGCCCAATAGAACAGGATGTCCCTTCACACCACCTGCCACATTGGGATCAACAGCGAGTTCAGCTACACTGCCCAGTGGTAAAAATAGCCCACTAGTAACACCTATGTAACATCACTGAGTGTGAACAAGAGTCATCTGCGGTGAGGGGGCACTCGCTAGACTAGAGTTGCTGCCTGCCACCTGGACCAGCCCAGTGGCCAGACCTAATGCCCCCTTCTGAAGGGGAAAAGTTTGGGTATCAATGGAGAGAAGGAAAAATAGTAGCTGAGGGTAAGAGAATGAGTAAGTGGGTTATGTTCCACAGTGAGGGAAATTCAATATTACGTTAACACTTCAGAGCAGGACACGGTATTGCCTCTTAGCCCGATTATGCCAGATGCCTGAAAGGTGAAACCGCATACTGCTGACACCACTCCCGTTTGGAACCTGACAAGATTGATGGAAACCTTCAAACCCGAGTGGCCTCACCCTGAGACACATTTGCTATGGTATGATGATGGACTGGATAGTTATTAATGACTGAATGGGATTCTAGTAAGGTGCTATTATCTTTTGACTTTTATGGTGGTTTTACTATAATCCCTGTTTGAATCCCTGTTTGAATACCAGGTGGTGATATTGTGATTAACAGTAAGAAATATATATATTTGATCTTGATCCCAATTATGGTGCAGAGCTCTTAAAACCCTTGGAATTTCCTAAGTGATGAAAGCCATAAAGGAGTATTTTGTTATGTTAACGAGGTAACTTTTGGACGGCACCTGGGGGTGGGGGCCGGTTGCCAGTGAAGCCAACCATGTGATTAGAGGGTTGGACCTTTCAGTCCCACCCTGGACCTTCGAGGAGGAGAGAGGGGCTGGAGGTTGGATCAATCACGAAGGGCTAGTGAATTAATCAATCATACCTAAGAATGAAGCCTCCATAAAACCCAGGAAGTTCTGGGATTGCAGAGCTTCCGGTTGGTGTGGAGAGGAGCCTGCCCTTTCCCCACACCTCCCCCTCCTTCACTCTGAGTGATATGCTTTTATCATAAACTGGCAATATAGTGAGTAGATAGATGTCCTGAATTCTGGGAGCTGCTCTAGCTAATTAATCAAACCCAAGGAAGGGGTCGTGGGAACCTCTGATGTACAGCTGATACCTGGTGATAACTTGGACTTGTGACTGGTGTCTGAAGTGGAGGGATGAGGGGCAGTCTTGTAGGACTGATCCTTTAAACTGTGGGAACTGATGCTGTCTCTGAGTAGATCATGTCAGAATTGGGTTAAATCGCAGGACACCCTGCTGGTGTTGGAGAATTACTTGTTGGTGTGAGGAACCCCTCCCCCAACTCACATATTGGAATTGGTGACTAGAACCTTTGAGGAGAGAAAGGGAGGGTCGGGGGAAAGATAATGGATTGAATGAAGCATGGGATGTTAAAGATCTGGGCGTCTCAGTTTATCTGAAAGCTGTGTGCTACAGGAGGAAGGACGTGAAAAGGCTGGAGAATCTGAAGAGGCAGGAGGTTGTAGTCAGAGAGGGAGAGAAACACTTGAAATTAAAATTTCAGAAGTAGAGCAGTTGGGAGTAATGATCACGTGCAGGCTACGGTGTCAAAGAATAGGGATGAATGTCATAAATGGGAAGGAGAGCAATGCAGTTTGCAAGTAGAATGTTGATAGCTTGGGGCATTAGTCACTTGCTGCTGTGGTAGCAAATGGCCTCAACGTCTCAGAGGTTTATAGAAAGAAAAACCTCTTTGCTCGTGTCAGGATGAGTGTGGTTATGACCAGGCTCTGGTGGGCTGCGTGTCTAGGCCAATCAAGCGACTCCTACTTGGGATGAGCTCCTGATGGTGGAGGACAAAAGGAAAGAGGCAGAACCAAGTGATGGAAGCACAGTGAAAGGTTCAGACCATCCGTGGTGTACTTCCTGTTTACTTAATTCCTTTGGCCAAAGCAAGGGGCACTGCCTTCCCACAAATCAGTGGTATAGAAGTATGTATTAAAACTGAGAGGGATAATAACCAAACTTTGGAATTTGTATGCTTATACCCTCTTACAAAACTATATTTTTCAACTAAAAACCAACTAAATGCTTCAGTAAAGCAAAACAAATGTACAGATAGAGATCGGTAAAAGCTGATTGCATTTACTATTTTCTTTTAGCAATTTATTTTTTAAAAATCATCATAATCCCACTACCATTTCCTGTTGATAAATGTACAAGGGTGAAATGCTAGTCCATTGAATGAGTTGGAAACTCTTCATGTCTACAATCAAAAGCTTGGCTAACTTCTTGCATTTCTTTTTGTATTTAATTAGACACTAAAGATATAGAGACATTATTTTCTTGGAAAGTCCAACTAGTTGCATGACTAAGCCTTAATTAAAACAAGAACCTGGTTTTGCTTCTACTGTGTCCTGGGAGGAAGTACCCATGGGAATCCCTTGATAAGACTCTCTTCAGAACTTGTAACTCCAACTTGTCACAAAGGAGTGAGAAATGAAAACACGTACCCACTTCTATATGTAGTTTTTTACCTAGGAATATCTGATGCTGTTTAGATCTATCAAAATCGTAAAAAAGGGAATACAGTATGTGGTATTATGCTTGATAATGAAACCAGCATTGATAGAGCGAAGTACTGGGTACTTTCTTTGTGCATAGATCACCTTAACTGAATTCTCATAATGACAACTCTATAAAGTAAGTGTCATTATTAGAACCATTTTATAAAATTGAAGAAACTAAAGCATGAAAAGGTTAAATACAAGTTACATAAATCGCACAACTTACTGCTTACATAAATAATGGAATGAGGATTCAAATCTGAGTAGTGTGGCTCAGAACCCTGAATTAACGAATGCAGCGTACCCATGGTTCCCAAAGTGTGTGCTGAAAACACTCTGGGACTAAGTCATGGGTTTATCTTGGGATGTTTTAATTTTTCTGGAGAACCGTCTCCTAGATACCATGTAGATCACTATACCAAAGTCATTTGCACCTAACTACTCAATAAACAGAACTTTTAGATATTTCTTTTGGCCTAGGGGCATCATGAAAGAATTCCCAAGCACTGAGCTTATTGTGAACTAAAAACGTTTGGGCGCCTGTGCAGTGTTCTGTCTCCATGCAACGTCTTGGGTACACAAGCTTCCAGGCACCTCTCTCGCTGGCGTCTGCATCATCAGCATTGTTGTTTGATTTTTTAAAAAATTGTTAGTATTTTTTCATCTTAATCATTACTATCAGCATTATTATTTCATGTAGCTGTTATCATATTTAGAAGTAAGCTTGGCTAAAAAATATTTTTACAAGGAGGTTTGTCCACTTTGTTTTGCCTACTCTGGGTACCTGAGTGTTGAATCTGATAGGAAGGATCCACCTGACCCAGGTGTTATGTGTAAGAAATTTTAACTCAGGGCTTTATATCAAGATGAAGAAGGATGTATTGTGGTGGCTAACCACATAATGTGTAATGGGAACTATAGTTTAATATACAAGTTTATATTATATTATTATATATTATATATTATTATATTATATTCACACATTTCTCAAGAAAATTCTGGATGGGACTTCAGTTCTTCCTCTCTAAAAATTTGATGATTTTTAATTACTGTAGTTATAGAACCAGTGCAGGTCAGGACTAAATTTTCTTGTAGATTTTTGGAATCTACTGCGATGGTCCACTCAGCTTATACAATGCCCATCTATTGCTCAGAGCACTTATTATTAGATGCCAAAGTATTCTTAATCTTTGCTTATGTACTCATTCAGGGTTTATATTGAATTCCTGGTATTGGTTAACCAACTTCTTTAGAGAGCTATTCTTTCATCTGATAGTCTCTGCTAGTTGCTGGCAACTTCTTCTTCTTATAGAAAATGACAGGACAAAGCTCTTTTTTATACTTCTCTAACCCGATCACTCTGGGCTTGCCTTTTCTCTGAAGTGATAATAATTAGCCAACCAAGGCAATGATAGCCATGTTTGAAACCTTTTAAGATAAGATAAATCTCTTTGCTTGTCACCTATCAGTGGATTCCCCATTCCTCAGCAGCATGGTTTGATTTGTCTAAAGCCATTAAATATGAATCTTTATTTCACTCACTGCTGAGTAGTAGCAGCTGGAATCTTTCTGCCCAGTAACCTGCCTAGAATTGTGTGACCTCATTGACATACAGTAGTATTATGGGCTGAACGCTTGTGCTTCCACAAATTCATATGTTGAAGCTCTAGTCCCTAATGTGATTGACATTGGAGACGAAGCCTTTGGGAGGTAATTAGGTTAGATGAGGTCGTAAAGATGAGGCCCTCATCATGGGATTAGTGCCCTTATAAGAAGAGACACCAGAGTGACCTCCCTCTACCTCCTGCCCCCTTCCATGTGAGGACACAGAAGATGGCCCTCTGCAAGCCAAGAAGAGAACTCTCACCAGAACCCGGCCATACTGGCATCCAGATTTTAGACTTCCGGCTTCCAGAACTGTGAGGAAATAAGTTCCTGTTGTCTAAGCCATGCAGTATTTTATTAGTGCACCTCTAGCTGACTAATAAAATTAGGTACTCAAATTTTTTTATTGCTGGTGTGATTGATGGTCTGCATACCGATATCTTGTCACCTGATTTCTTTTAACTCATTCTAATAGCCCATGGACACTGAACTGAATAAAAGAAGGTCATAAAAGTCTTTAGCAAGGCATCAAACCTGATTTTGCCTGATGTAAATGGACAGATCCGCCAGTGTTCTTTCCATTGGGCTGGAGATCTAGTCACCAACTGATGCCTTTAGAGTGAACTCACAGAAGAAAGGTAGAGAAGCAGCTCACTTCTGCTGCTCAGAAAATGGACCACTGTTGCTGCCACAGCACAGAACTCAGCCGTGAGTGAGACTAGCTGGTCTCTGACTGCCTAGGAACGGTTCAGGCACTGGTCCACATGTTAGAACATGCCTTCATACTGTTAATGGCTGTAATAACACCATAAACAAGTGTAAGCTTATTAAGCCTAAAAAGCAGAATGTGCTGGCATGACAGATGATTCACTGCATTTTATGCTGAAATCAATATAATTTTAGTAATTTGGGGAAATGACTCTGACTCTGTATGAGCGAAGTTTCCTTTTTTTTTTTTTTAATTTGTTGAAAACTTTTCTGAAAGAGGAACTTGTTTATACCTACTTTGGTGAATATTAATTGAGAATTGAAGGCATGCTGAAGTTTGCATGTCCCAAAATCTGTTTCAAGTTGAAGAGAGCTCCTCAGTGCTGGTCCCGATGCTGATTAATGCTAGGAAGGATCAGTCATACAAGAGTATGCCCTGAATTTTTTTAAAGATATTGACTTTGGTGTCCAGGCTTCAGAAATGTTGATTTCATAGGTCTGGGGTAGGGTCTAGGGGATCCATATATATTTTTAAAAGTTCCTCATTTCATTTTGATATGCAGCCAAGAATAAGGACTATTGGAATGGAGCAGTTTTAGTTGATACCCTTCTTGTTGGTGATGGCTATGCTCATAGGTTTATACTGTAGAATGCTTGCGCTGTGAAACAATGTTGATTTTATCAAAAAAGTATGTAGTTTTGAATAAGGCATATCTTCTCTTGTCCTGAGGGTCTTAATTTGTAGAATAACACATTTGAACTATCTCTGAGAATTGATGAACTTGTAATGCAAATAGATTTCTTTTAGTCTTGAATTATTTAGGTAGGTTCTCTATTATGCCTTTGTGCGAAGTTTTAGTCTGCTCTTTCCTACGATGCCACTGGTTAGCATGGCAATACAGCTTCTTCATCTACATATGTTGTCTAGGCAGAGGTTTATTTTTCTTCACTTGGAACTAGGTAGGGCTTTTTGAAATATTTACTTAGGCTTCGAGGCCACACTTCTTCCCTAGTTCTGCTGATTGGATATAACATTGACTGAGGCCAATTTGTCACTATTACTGAAACAGTGTTAAAAATATACATCTTACTGATCCTGTGCTGATCATTTTACCTTTATATTAGAAATAAAATGCATGAAGATAAGACACACATGAAACAATTTAATGCTGTAATTACTTGATTAAAAATTAATAAGCTAATGAAATCTGAGTTCTTTAAATGCTGGGCACTGAGAAGACAAAAAGATAATAAAAATAAGTCTGGTAGGAAAGAGAAATATTTTGCCTCATTTTATCATTTAGACTGCAATGATAAAGAATTGGTAGTTACTACCAAAGCACATAGGAAGGGCACTAAAATCAATCTATAGAACTGAGGAAAGCTTTTGCTACAGGTGACATCTGAGGATCATCTTAAATGATGAGTGAGAATTCGCCAAGAATGGGCTGATGGAAGGACGTCCTAGGCAGGGGAGGCAGCATGAGCAAAGTCACGGAGGGTAGGCAGCGTGGTGTGTTGCTTGAGACTGAAAAACACTTTGATTTGCTTGATTCTCAAACATGACCAGAGAGAAAATGAATCCTGGTTGCTTGTGAGTTTAGATAGTGAAGTACAGTGAAGTACAGATGGTTTCTTCTAAAGTCAGTGCCTAGCCCCAGTGAAAGAAAGGCAGAAAATCAGGATTCAAACTTAGTCTATCTGGCTGTAAACTTTGGCTTTTGCTACTGTATCTTACGTAGTATAAGGTATAATCCAGGAATATCTACTGCAGAAAGGATATGTGTGACGTGAGTGTGAGTTAAGAATGAGTTATCGTTTGACTCTCTGAGTCTTCTATAATAAACCCTCAAGTGTCTGATTATATATTAGGAAATGTACTGAAGCCGGTGGAGGAAAGCTAGTTAAATTCTCTGAAGGTTTCTGATGAATAGACATGCTTGTAAAGGAGATCTCTGTAAACTCCTGGAGGCCAGTGATGTCTTATTTACATCTCTGGTGATGTGCCCAGTGCTAGTATAGAATGATGACTTAATGTTGTTTGGACAGCTGTGGTCGGAAGGATAAAAGGGCTAAGTAAAGGTAAACCACTGATGTTAGATAAGTTCTTCAATGTAAACTCATCAGAAGAGTGCATGAATATCATAGATAAGATTGAAATAGCAGAAATAGTCACTTTAATAAGACATTTCATTATACTTTCTGAAAGGCATGTTGGTACTTGGTAAAAAAGAAGAGGACAGGAACACAAAATGAGCTCATGCCAATATTAGATACTTTTCAGTTGTTTTTGTTAGAAACCACAGACATCCACAAAGGGAGGTGTTGGCATTTAAGAGTCAGATCTCTTATCTTATAAGAACCATCAAAACAGTGTCAGCACAAGGTAGAAATAGCATGAGTTTAGAGGGATATGATTACAGAAAATCGGAAGGCACATAAGTCCCAGTGATTGCTGTGTGTTCTTTCATAGCGACTGATAAAGCATCTGTGCTGTCAGGTCAAATTCAGAGGTTGCTCAAACGTGGCATTCCCTTTACTTTTTTTTCCTCTGAAGCCGCTTTCTTCTCCCCATTCTTTATTTCTATCAGATTCTTGTGGAGAATATATATTACATGAGACATTTGTAAACAAGAAGGTGATTCATAATACAAACCCAATGCTTTCCTGATTGTGCTGGAAAATTAAAATCAAACCCTAGATATTTAGGAACAGTTTGATTAGAGACAGGTGAAAGTATTCGCTCATTCTAGAATGCTCTGTGGCTTTAAGGTTGAGTCTCTGATAGCCTGTGCATGTTGACAGAGCATGTTTCAGGATGCTCCAAGGGCCAAGTCTGTGCTTCTTGTAAGCAGAGACATGGCTTCAGACTTGAGGAATGAAAAAGTGTAAGGTCATGCAATGTGGTCTCCACGTGCAAAGATGCTGTGTGATTATGAATTCCTGACAGTTCCGTGGATGCGCTTCACTTTGTTCAGCCACAAGGCAGAGACAGAATGATCAGCCTTCGATTATGTTTAGGTCATCTCTCTCTCCCTTTGTTGTCTTTAAAGGGAGTGATCTTCATCTAGATTCTCAGCTGACTTTTATACCATTTTCCTTAGTTATACAGTAAGTTTGAAACACTTTAGGATGTAGCACATTTAAAAATTTTACTTAGTTGTGTGAGTTTTTGGATACAAGCTACTTAATCTGCAATATGGCATTTCCATCAAGATAAAATGAAATTTGAAGTCCTTAAAAAGTAAATGAACTTGTTGCTATGACTGTGGTATAGAGAAAAGTAATGGGGTTTTTGAAAGGGACACAGAATGTCAATGCAAGATAGGCAGAGTGGGAAATGGAGTTTGCAGATCGTGTGCACTGTTTCAGAACTTCCCTGAGCTTTCCTGCATAGGGTTTGGCTGTTCCTTTCCTTGGACTGTTCTGATTCTGTCATACTCATCCACGTGTTTCTTTGGTTAGCCGCATGAAAATAGTAGCATGTGATTTCTCCCGCTTAAGCAAAATCATCATCTAGGTGCTCAAGGAACTGGTATGCCCCTAACTTACTTTAATTCTGACTAACAACCAGTTTGCTTTGGAATAAAATAATTTAGTCAATGATGAAAAGATAATACTCATTTTAACACTTTGCAGAAGAAAGCTGGAAAGAAGTTTGCTGAAAGGACGATTGTGGAAATTTCATGTTGATATATATACATAAACATATTTTTGCTAGGTTTTCCATCACTGAAACCATCAGTCTGTCACCTGAGACATTTTTGGAGACCTTAGCCATCTTCAAGCTTTTACCTTTGATGACCTGATGATCCACTGATTTTCAAGTCAACTGATATTCAAAGAGTGCATGAACCCTCGGAAGGAAAAGATCCACAGCCTTGTTTTTCGTTCCCCACCCATTTTCCTTGATTTGTTTACCCTCTTGTGATTACTGTCATTTGATTGTCCAACTACTTCCCACTGATAACTATTCATGTTGCAACGATTATGAAAAGAACAGGAAAGTGAACACAATGTACTCCGTTCTGTCTATAATCAGAACTATAATCTTGCGGCTGCCTTTGGAGACTATAGCAGAATAAGATGCGCTTTCTTCTAAGTTTGGCAGAGGACTAATGTTTGGATGGGAAAATATGTTCACATTTAACTGAGATCCACATTTCACATGTTTTTGCTAATATAAAGTAAATTGGAGATTGGGTATTTGACAAATGCAGAAAAAAATTAACTTCACTTTCAATTGCTGTTTTACAGTGTTAATTGAATGCAAACTAATAATTTTTAAAAATTGAGCATATGTAGGAATCTTCCATTGCTATGTTGGAAATTTGGAAATATACTTGAGTCAATAGAGATGAATAAAGCATCTGTTGAATATTTGAACAAAATGTTCGTTATGAACTCTGAGTTTGGTGACTAAAATAATAAGGTAAACTCATATGTTCACTGTATTTTTTAAAAAATTTATTTATTTAAATTAGTTTCAAGTATACAGAACATTGGTTAGACATCTATATAGTTCATAAAATGATCCTCCCAATTGCTCCCTCCCTCCCCTGGCCCTCCACCTAACCAGCCTATTAATGCTGACTGCATTCCCTATGCCATGCTCCCCATCCTCATGACCATCCATCAGCTACTAATTTGTACTTCTTTAAACCTTCACCCCATTCTCCCAGCCCCCCGAACTCCCCTCCCCTCTGTCCGTTACCAAATTGTCCACTATATTTGTGAGTCTGTTTTCGATTAGTTTGTTCTTTTTGTTCCTTAGATTCCCCATATAAGTGAAATCATATGGTGGTATTCTTTATCTGTCTGACTTATTTCATTCAACATAATAACCTCTAGGTCTATCCATGTCATTGCAAATAGTAGGATTTCATTTTTTTTTTTTAATAGCTGAGTAATATTCCATTGTATATACGAACCATAATTTCTTTACCCAGTCATCTGTTGACGGGCATTTAGGTTGCTTCCATATCTTGGCTATTGTAAATTGTGCTGTCATGAATATGGGGGTGCATAGATCTTTACGAATTATTGTTTTGGATTACTTTGAATAGATGCCTAGAAGTGCAATTGCTGGGTCAAAAGGTATATTCATTTTTAATTTTTCGAGAAACCGCCATACTGTTTTCCATAGCGGCTGTACCAATTTGCAATCCCACCAACCAGTGTACGAGGGTTCCCTTTTCTTTGCATTCTCGCCAATACTTGTTGTTTTTGATTTATTGATGATAGCCATTCTGACAGGTGAGGTGATATCTCATTGTGGTTTTAATTTGCATTTCTCTGATGATTAGTGATCTTGAGCATCTTTTCATATGTCTATTAGCCATCTGTATTTCCTCTTTGGAGAAGTATCTGTTCAGGTTTTCTGCCCATTTTTTAAATTGGATTATTATTTTTTTTTTTTTGGATATATTTTGGATATTAACTCCTTATCAGATGTATCATTAGCGAATATCTTCTCCCAAACAGTTGCTTTTTTGTTTTGTTGATGGTTTCCTTTGCTGTACAAAAACTTTTTAATTTGATATAGTCCCATTTGTTTATCTTTTATTTTGTTTCCCTTGCCTGAGGAGGTATATCTGAAAAGAAATTCCTGTTAGTAATATCAGAGAGTTTACTGCCTATGTTTTCTTCTAGAAATATTATGGTTTTGGGTCTTACATTTAAGTCTTTGACCCATTTTGAGTCTATTCTTGTATAAGGTGTAAAAAGGTGTTATGCTTATTTTTTTTGCATGTATCTGTCCAATTTTCCCAACACTATTTATTGAAGAGACTGTCTTTACCCTCATTTTATATTCTTACTGTTCACTGTATTTTTAAAGGAAGATCGATTTCATAGCTGGAGAGCTGTCTGTGGTTTTGATGTGGTATTTCTAGGACATAGTCAATAATATTATATTTTGATATCCTTTCTCACTCCTCCTTCTGTGTCTCAGTTAATTTACTACTGTTTTAAAGGAGCTAGGTTGACAGGGAGTGATAAAGGATGGATGCCATTTGTCCCAGTGAGAAAACCAGCGTTGGATATATTCTGAGCCCTTTCCATACCTCGAACTGACATAAAAGTCTTTATGTCAGGGACTTTTTACAATATTTACAGCATGTCTGTTGCTTGTGGTAAGATGTGTTCATTCACAGAGACAATGGAAGTCTTGGAGAGTCCTGATTCAGTTAAGGCTGGTTGACATCAGGCTTCTAAGGTGAAAAATTAGTTGTCCTGCCTGTGACATTTCCTTCACATTCTTTATGAAGTTGGGATTTTCAAGAAATACCTCCTCTTATTATCCTTAGTTTGCCTTCTCACCAGGTTCCCATAGATAAGTGTTCCGTAATATACATGGACAGTGACTACCCCATTTACCCCCATGTCTAAGCGGTTGTTCTAAGGGGTGGTGCCTCAGCTCAGATGTTCCAGTCAGAAACATGTGTCCTAGTATGTTTCTAATCATTTCCAACTGTACCAATGCAGAGTGGAGTAAAGGAGTGGAGAAGAGGCATGCGTGACAATTTCTTATCTTTTTGAAAGAATAGTGCCTCAAGATGTTTCCACAAAGATACCTGACGTTCCTCCCGGGATCTGTGGAATAGCTTGCTTACTCTGTACATTCATTGAAGTGGGAAGAGAGAACAGTAGTCTGACTCTTGTATTCTGCCTGCAGATATTGAGGGGTGAACCCGGTTGACTTTGGAAGATCCTGCATTTCGTAGAGGCAGGGGCCCGGGGCAGACCTCCTCAAGCCTCTTTTGCAGCTCTGTCAAAAGAACTTAAGAAGCTAGCTTAGCACTTTTATTTTCTAGTTCATTTTATAATCCCACATTTTTATAAGTAACTGTCATGAAAGGACCGCCATCCAGATTCCGCCACTCGAGTGAGTGTGCGTTCCAGGCCAGTCTCCTCGTTTGACTCCTGAGAGACAGCGCGTGGTCACGGCAGCACTAGCATTTGCACGTCTCCCTGTGTGCAGTGTACGAACACTCCTCAACCTCCACACGTTCAATTTAATACAGATTTTGGAGGGAAAAAAACAAGTCAATATCTTGAGTTAACCGGAAGTCTAGCCCACTTTAAGTCTGGATCTCACGTGCAATCGTGGTCCTTGGACACTTCAACAAAAAATAACTAATACTATGAAAAGCACCATGTTCACAAGAGTTTTTTTGTTTTGTTTTGTTTTGTTTTCTACAGGGGAACACTTAAGGAATTCTGAAACAATGTCAACAGGTTTGGGATAATTGGTAAAGACACTTTTATTCAGTTTATTTTAAAATGATTCAAGAACTGGACTGCTTTATGGTCCTAAACTCTCTCCCTTAGCCATGAACACTGAAATAGCCACATAGCCCCTTTTTAACTGCTGCTACTTAAAACCAAGCTCTGAATCATTTGCGGGAGTCTGAAATTTTTCTGGAAGTCCACCAACATCTAATTTCTGTATATGGATACATTTAAAAGGATAATTAGATTTAGTTCTTATTTCATCTCATTTCCTTATTTTCCTAAACTATTTCCTAAACTTCAGCAATCAAAATACCATACTTCTGAATCTGTTTATGTTTTGTTTCCATCTTCTTTAATGGCTGGGTATGTATTTTCCCTTAAAGAGACTTTCACAACATTTTTTCCATGCCCAGGAGTTGCCGAGTTTTTAAAATGATGGCAGCCTGCCTGCTGTGCCATAGCTGCTGGTCGGTACAGCAGGCAGAGCAGTCTGGGTCACCATCAAAGGACTGTAATCCTATTTGATTTTTCTTATGCTAACCTTTGAGCATATGTGGAAAGGGAAATCAGACATGCCTTTTTCTGTATCGCATTTGCTAATTAACTTCCTGCTCCTCATGCAACTGGTCACAGAGAAACTCATTGCTACCAATGAGATTCCCTTGTAGAAAACGCCGATCGTTATCACTCTCACTCTGTCCCCAGCCCTGTTCTCTTCCTCGGTAAAATGTTCTATAAAACCACTTAGAATAGTAACTGAAACATAAATTTAAATGTACCCAACATTATTGAAGATCTATATTTACACTATGTGTTGGGTGAACCTCTATTTCTTATTTATTTTTATATGATAAAAATGTCAATTTTCTATTGAACTCCTGGCCATTTGGCTTATTAATTTCCACTTTTTTTGGTTTCAAGGCAGTGAGACCTGTGGTGACTTATCGCTTTTGGCCTTTACCATGAAGCGTTGTAATTATTTATTTACATGTTTTATTTTCCCTAATGAATTACAAGGATTCTGTCTTATTACCTTTACATCCTGTTCTCTCCCTAGTGACACTGGCAGTAGTAGCTGACATGTTTTCAGCAGCCTGCGTGGACATTAAGCCTCTTCATGTCCGTGATCCCACTGAATCCTCACACGAACCCTGGTGGGACAGCATTATTGCCCTAATTTTCCTGATGAGAAAATGGAAGAGTAGAGAAGTTAGGGAAGTTTATGAGGTCACACAGCCAGCCAGTTGTAGAGCAAAGATCGGATTCAAGGAAATGTGACTGCGGTGGGTTTGCCGTTGACCCCTACATCATATCACCCATGGTAGATGGCCTGGCGCAGATCACACAGATCTAACTTCATATCCTTCGTTTCTTTCCTCTTCATGTTGCTGGTTCATCTGCAGGTTTTGTCGGGGAGGAGCCTGGGTGCAGAGCATGCTCGGGGCTGCTCTCATGCCCCTAGCCGGGACTGTGAAAGGCTGAGGCCCCTGGTCTCTGGCTTTCTGACAGGGACTTTAACCTCCTGGGGAGCCCCTGCAGAAAACCACAGCCTTGCAGTGCCAGCACGTCAAGCCCTAGTGTGGAGTTAGTTCTTGAACTTTATATTTTTAGATGCCTTTGAAACCACTTTTTTTTTTTTCCTGCATAGATTTTAGTTATATCCTTTTGGCAAGTTTTGCCTCCTTAAAAAATACTTTTATCTCCCCCTTTTTTACAAGAAGGAGGAAATGGGCATGAGAGTGATAACTGTGAGAATTCCTGCCTTCATTCCTCTTTCTCCTTACCCACGTTACCCACCACACATAGAGTGTAGATGACTTTATGTCCCTTGTAAGTTCCTGGAAGCCAGGATTGTGTTTGGTCGTGAAGTCTTTCTTAAGGGCACCTACAGTAAGACTGTAAATCTAGTCCTACGTAAGCCAACAAATAAAGACTCACAGATTTGCTAGAATTTTTTTTTAAAAGCAGGGGTGGGGGCACAGAACTGAATTGAGCCCATAGCTCTGCTAACCAAAGTATTTTCCTTCTTTGCCCAGAGGATCTGACTCTGGGAAAAACTCATTTAGTCTCTTTGAAGATATTACTTTTTATGTAGTATCTGTATGAGGAAATACATGATATGAAGTTCACAATTTTTAGTTTGTATTTCAGGCCATCATCCCCTGGTTCTTTGCTACAGAGGAGTAAGAGACTGGGTAGTGATGCTCAGCATGGCTCACTCCGCATCCTCCACTTTTAATTCCTCACAAGTCTTGGCACTCTCCTTCCAGAACTTATCTTGAAAATGCTCGCTTCTTCCCAATCATAATTCTGTCATATTAATTCAACATCTTGAACCTGGACTACTGAAAACCCTCCTGATTCCCTACCGTCTACTTGTGTTCTTCTCTAACTCGTGTAGCTAAAGTGAGCTTTTCTAAATGCAGTCATAGTAACAGCCCTTTCCTGCTTTAAACTCTTCAGTGGTTTCTCATTATCATTGATAAAATCCAAAATTGCTTATGTGGTCTATGAGTTTCCACTTTGACTTTGACCAACCTTGACCTTCCTGCTTCTCTATTCTCATTTTATTCCTAGTGATCTCTATTCCTATTATTCCTAGATATTTATACTGTTTTCCATTATCTATGTATATATCGATATACCTGTGTCTATGTCTATATCTATGTATTTATATATCTATATCTATTTCTATAGAGAGAGATAATTACAGAGGCTGAGAAGTCTCACAATCTGCCATCTGTGAGCTGGAGAGCCAGTGGAGACCCAGGAAGGCTGGTAATGTAGTTCCAGTCCAGATCTGAAAACCTAAAGATCGGGAGGACCAATAGAAGTCCTGGTCCAGGGGCAGGAGAAGACTGATGTCTCAGCTCAGCAGTCAGGCAGAAAGATGGAATTCTTCCTCTCTCTGTCTTTGTGTTCTATTCAGCTCTCAGTAGATTGGATGAGGGCCACCCACATTATGGAAGGCCATGTGCTTTACTCAGTCCCCCAACTCAAATGCTAATCTTACCTGGAAGCCCTCTCACAGACACATCCAGAAATGATGTTCAACCGGATATCTGGACATCGCGTGGTCCTGTCAAGTGTCCTGTTAAGAGTCTAGGGGTCTGAGGCGTGCCGGGACAGCCTCTTCAAAGTACCCCTCTGCCACTCCCCCCGACTTAAGGACAAAGCACGACACTAGGCAGGCCTGCTAGGGTTCTGCAGACCACAAATTTGTAAAGTATTTAACTCCTGTTTTTTTTTTTTCCCTGTATGTTTCAAAAATAGATTTTTGCCCTTCAGCACCTACAAATAAAAATGATTATTATTAGTAGTAAATAGCATTTTATGCCAAGACTGCTAATATGTCCTGCCTCGTTGGCGGTCAGCATTAGGAAGTGAATCTCTATTTACCTCAGCCCAGTAGTTCCCTGAGGGTATCGGCGATGGGATATTGAAACCATAGAAAAAATAAGACCTAAGACAAAGCTAAAAGCTAAGCATGTAATTTTTTTCCTATCAACTTGTTCCATGCAATGCTTTTCATCCGGAGTTACCCTTCACGTGATCACTCAGTCACATGACTGATCTGGGTTCACAAACATCAGGGGAAATTCCAAAACACTTTACTATAACAAATATAGTTCTGACTTTTTAATATAAATATTTTTTTTCATGTTAGAGAGGTTACATCGGACGTTCTACACTGCTGTTTGGAGCAACAGTAGGGCAACTAATGTGTTTGCCTGTCAAGCCTTACGCGCTGTCATCTTTGCCGAGTTCATGGGCTCTTCTGAAGGTGCGACTTACAACCATTTTTTCAGAATATGTTCATAAGCTCGTTTGCCCCAATTGTGCATGCAGTTTTGGGAGGTAACAGAACTCCCGATGATCCTAGGGGTCCGTGGACCTGTGGTTTTGAAATGTTGCCTCAGACAGTGTTTTTCCAGATCATTTACCTAACTGAAGTCTAAGTCAGTGTCATGGATACAGTGATCTGAAGGAGAGCCCAGGGAGACCCTGTCAGTGCTGAGGCTGTGGAAATGCTAGTTATCCATAGAAACACCCTCCCCTGGAGACATTGCACCCAGGGGCTCTGTGTCCCATGCTCCTGGGCTGCTGAGCATTTCTTACGTGTTCGAAAATCAAAATCTCCTCCCAAGTCATGGTCGGTCATAGATCTCCACTGCATGTCCTGAGTGATTGGCAAGGTCCCTTTACTCTGATTGCTCAGAACTAAAACACTTCCCACTGGCGACTTCCAGAAGTAATTTTTTTCCCTCAAGTGTTCCTTATCTGAATTTATAGTCTCACCTTAAATACGTGCAGGTCGGCATTCAATCAGATTTACAGGAACTCCTGTGCCGTTTTCTGGAGCAATTTCTCTGAATAATCAGAGTACTCAGCTCCATAAATTTTAGCGGCCTCTGCTTTCCTGAGCTCTGATTTCTCCTTCTCCCCTCTCACCCCTCCCTCTCTCTCTCTCTGCAACCCAGTGAGAATGCCTTGCTCTTCTAGAGACCCTCTCCACGGGCGGGCTTTCAGTTAAGGCCCTCCAGATGGAAAGCCAAGGTGATAAGAAAAAGTACTTCGTCTGTTTCTCTCCTCACAGGGACCATATCCTTCTTTGCCTAATGTTGGAAAACAATTTAAAATATATTTTCCTGTTTTCTAGTTTTCTGTGATGGAGGGGTAGTCTAGGTCATCCAGTGCCAGTTATCCCATTATGGATGAAAATAGAAGTCTAACATAGTGACATATTTTGGCTTGTTTTAATGATTTTTTTTTCATCTTTTAAGGCAAATTTGATGTGAAGGAAAATAATTTTTCTGAATTAAAAATTAAAATACAAAGCATTTTAAACCTTTGTGTTAATTATTGAGTAGCTGACGCTGTCATATAGCTAATAGCATTTATTATAGTAGCTTGAGCATAGTATTTTTATAATGTAATAACATTATTTTTTATTGAGGATCTCGAATTTCAGAGAATAGAGGTGATTTGGCAAAAGATATGCAATTAAATTTTATACCAGGAAAGTATTAGTAGATAACAGTCATTATGTGTTTATTGTCTACTTTATATATATGTTTTTCTTATTTAATTTTCACACTACTCTATAAAGTAGACTTTATTACTTGTCCCATTTAATAGAAGGAGAAACTAAGGCTTAGAGAATTTTTTTAAAATGCCTCCAGGCACAACAAGAAAGAAGTAAGCCTGAAATTTTACTTGTCTAGTCTGATTTCAGAGCCTGATTTCTTAACCACTATAATAACTTCTGTTCTTATTTAATGCCCAGTACCTGGCCCTAGGTAAAGATGAGTGAGATTTGATGTAGTTTTTATCCTCAATGAATTCATAAATTGGAGACGGGGAGACACATCTGTAAACAAATCACTGTAAACACAAGTGCAAGAAGAGAGTATAGAGGTGGGTGGGAGGGGTGAGGAAGGAATATTCTAGAGAAGAGGAACAAGATGTACAAAGATGTCACAATGGACAAGGAATAAAATGGATATGGCAAGTGGAAAAAGATGATCTTGAGGATGTGAAGAGAGAGTCCAGGTGATCTACAGAGCTGCTCTACCAAGTGCAGTAACCGCCACTAGGCCTCATTGGAGATGACCGTTCTACATGAATAGACATGCAAGAATACTTTTACTGTTGGGCAAATAAACTGGTGTGGGAGTGTGGGGGAGCAAATGTTCATTCGGTTGGGGAACCCCAGAAGAAGTCTGGGGGAAATGGCCCCTCAGGTGTTGCACTAGAAAGGCTTAGAACCTCTTATTTCTCTTGGCTCCATCAGCTGCACTGTACTATGATGTATGGAAAACAGAGAGCTTGCATTCATCATATTTGGTTGGAGGGTATCTGGCTTTTTGCCCTTGCTGTGAGTTATCCAAAGCTGGATGTGTCGTTTTCTACACTGTTTTAAAGTGGTTTGTGTTACACAAGTTGTGATTTTTGAATCATTTAAGGCAACTTGAAAATTGGGCACATTTGTAAAAATGAGCCCATTCTTAGACGTCATGTTTATTTCTCAAGTGGTCTCACTATTTTAAAAAATAAAGGACTTCAAAAACCTTCAGCTACATTTTTCAGCCATTACACAATGTTCTTCAAGCATATGCAAAACAATGACACAAAGAAATCATTGAGCATAGAGGGAGGAGGACAGCAGCTCAATTTAAAAGTTTATTAACAAATATGATTTGTTATTTAATAGTTGGCTTCATATGGCATTTGGAGATTTTCTCAAGTGCAAGAGTGTGCAGAGTGTTAAGATTTATTTGTGTATTAAGCAAACATCTTTGGTTGAAATGTGGCTGGCATGTTTAACTGAATCAAAATTGAAGAGACAACACATCCTGGAGACTGGTAATATTTTGAGCAATATTTACAAACATACAAAAAATTGTGTTAGTTATTCAGTATTTTCTGTGCCTACTCTTGTCTGTAATTTTTTAAAAATGGGGAACATTCAGAATAATTACTTGGCTATCTTTTCTTTTTCTTATGATTCATCATGGACCATACTTGTAATATTTCAGTACACTGTCTAATCCTGTTGAGGCTGAAACCTCATTGGGCTAGTATTAACCCCTCTCTCCTCTAATGGGGTCTAATGAAAGGATATGATACTATGACTTGTTTTCAGTATCTCTATATTTTGATTAGTTCATTCGTGAACATATTTTTTTACACGGATCATTTGTTCCCTTCTCCTTTGAAGCGCAGAGACTTCCAGATCCTTGTCTCCTAGAAAGATAACTTGACGAATGTGCAGTTTGTAATAGAATAAATGTAGGATGAGTTTGTGAGATGAACTCAACACCTTCTGACTACAGGGTAAAATTTGAAGCATCTGCATAATGTAAGATTAGTAGAGCTTCTGAAAATAATGAGGGAACTAAGACATAGTGAGGACTGTTGTTGAATTTTCATCACCTTATAATCATTTACATGTATGTGCATTTGTATATCCTTTCAGAGATGTCTCCAATTCTCTAATATACAGAAACTAAAAAAGGAACTCAAAGGACTGGAGGAGTAGCTCTCCACAGACCTTTAGGGAGGTGACTGTTTTTTAATAACAGAACCACTGATTGCGTGCGTAGGGCTATTTCTGTAGACTCCTTCCCATTTCTTACTCACTTAGGCAGCATGATCTTCCTTTGATTTCCTAAGTAGATTTCTTTACTGAGAAGAGAATGTGTTGAACAGCCAACTTGAATATCAGTCTGCTTGGCAATCAGAGCCTCATAAATTATTCTGTTGGTTCTTTGACACAAATCAGTCTCATGTGAGTTTGAGTTGCATAAACTATGTGCTTTTTCTTTGTACCTGATTACTACTGACAAGCCTGATCATTCAGTTTTTATCTCTGTCTGTCTGTGTATCTATCTATCTATCTATCTATCTATCTATCTATCTATCTATCTATCTATCTATCATCTAATCACCAAGAAAAGAAAACTCTGGAATAAAGGAGGATAAATCGAAGTGTTTCTCCTAAGTACCCATCCATCCATCTCACCCCAGTTATTAAACATGGGTTCATTGTATAAACGATCTTAGGAAGCTTTTGAATAAGTGATTGTAGCTCATTGTATAAACTGTTGTAGATAATCATTGTAGACAATCATTGTAGACATTGCAGAGCATTATAGACAGGTTTAGATGTCTTTCTTCATAGCCTTTTTTTCTAAGCATAGGTACATGGTTAAATTATATAAGTATAGCTTATACTTATTGAGCACTTCTGGCATACTAGCCACTGTTTAAGTACTTGGTTCATTTTGATCCCTAAAACAGCATCAGGAAGTAGATAGCATTATAATTCCATTTTGCAGATGAAAATACTGAGGCACTGAGATTTTAAATAACCTGTCTGATGTCATAGAGTAAGTAGTGGAACTAAGATTTAAATTGAGATGGTCTGAATTTATCTTATAAATTCTTAACCATCATTGTACTATTCTATTATACATTACAATCTGCACCCTACTATTTCCAATTCACATAAGTTAATGTACTCTTTATGAAACTATTAAGCTTCAAAAGCCTTCTTGACCATCAACCAATTGCTTATGACTAGATAACCTTTAATTTGATTTTGCCCTGAGAATAATCAAAGCCGCATTTGTCCATCTAAGTAATGAAATGCATTCCTCCTGTTGGTAGCAAAGCTGGGCTGTTTAAGAATCAATTGTAGAACTGGATGTGCCATAAGACCTAAACGTTCCGTTCTGTTTTCTTAATATTCTTAAATGGTAATGTGTTTTGTATTAAAATTTTGAAATTTGACATGAGAAACTTGTAGAGAAAGTTACAGATATTCTCTAATATCACTGCCTGGATTGAGGATTATGAAGTTCAGATTGTCCAAAGACAAATTTTTGGGAGGCAACAAGTGGAAGGGGTCTAATGAAAGGATATGATACTGTGACTTATTCTCTTTCAAAAAGTGCTATTCAGAATATAAACTACTAGGCTATGTGTAATGTGCAAATTTCCTTCAGGCTGATCTATTTCTGACCAATGTGATTTTAAGTTATTTCTTTAGTTCAGAAATGGTGGTCAAAAAGTAGTGGGCAGAGGGCTTGGCTTCCTCTTCCAAGTGGTGATCCTAGCAAATTTACATGTTTGTCTGTGTTTTTTGTCTTCTTTTGTCAGAAAGACTTTACTTGTTTGAGTATCAAAATTGAAAATAAATTGAACAAGAATGTGAAGTGTTGACCAAGGGTATGAATTTGAAAACCCAATGCTATGTAAAAATTCTAGCTTTTTGTTTTCTTTTTCTTTTATTTTTTTTCCCTTTTTTAACCATTTGATTAATAGCTCTTTGAAAAAGAAAACAGAAATCTTTAGGGGTTATCATGGGTTCCCTAAGGTCAGTCTTTTCAAATTTGTCATATTTTCTGTTCCCCTCCCTCCCTCTGTCCCCCCCTCCCTTCTTTCCCACTCATCTTTCTTCCAAGTAATACTATACTGAGAGATTGAAAAAATGCTTTAACTTAATGTACTTTACACATTTTTTTTGGTAAAGTCTCCCATATCTT
>NW_006436283.1:8695640-8711360 GCF_000325575.1 Pteropus alecto | reverse complement strand
GAAAGTGAAGTAATGCACATGAAATATATATGTAATAGAAAAACATGACCATGCACATTGCCCTCCTTCCAAGAAGGTGCAGGGGAAGAGAATCCTGCCAAAATAAGGTTGCCTAATGAATCACTTCCAACATTTTTTGGGAGGTGAGGAGGCAGTCACAGTATTCCCAATAGCATTACAAACTGCTATTAACTTACACTATATTAGAGATTTAGTAGCTGAGTAATAATTTATAATAATCCTGGATGTTTTAGGTAACTACAAGCAATGTACGAATAGAACTAAAGCATTGTCATTAAAAAATAGCTAATACCAAACTAAAACAGCATAGAGGGAAGTTTATCGTCTATAGGAAGAGAGGTGATGGAATCTTTGTACTCCCCATCAGAAAGATGGCAACTTTAGTTTTGTGTTTATTTCTAGGGGCCACAGTTTTAGAAATACATTGACTTCCAGACTAGAGTGTGTTCAGAGAAGGGCTAGGAAGTAGTAATGGCTAGACACTATCTTTAATGAAAAAAAAAAGAAAAGAATAAATTAATGATGGTTAGTTGAAAATTTTGAAGGCTGAGGGATCTAATGTTAATTATCTCAAACATTTAAAACAGTTGTCTGTGGAAGAAGAATTAGATTTAGTCTGTGTAAGGTTCTAGACTGCCAAAGCTAGGATTAGTGATTGAAGTTCCGTGGAGTCATATGGTGGCACAACAAAAGGAAGAACTTGCTGAGAAATGAAGTTTCCCTAATAGTTTTCCTCACCAAAAATACCCACAATGTGTGTAAGCAAGAGGAGGCTGGTGACTGTGTCAGAAGCGTTTTTAAAGAGAATCCTCAAAGTCAGAATGTTGAACTAGAGAGACTCAGTGTGGTCTCCAACATTAAGATTGCTTAACTCCATGAATCTATGAAATTCCTTGTTCTGGATTCAGTTAGACTTGTTAAGATTTATGGTTCTCTCATTTTCAGAGCAAAGTATTTTGATGCATACTTTATACATTAGACCAGCCTGGAAAGTAATTTAAGTGAAAAAAGAATGCCAGCACACAAACTTATTTACTGCCTGGCTATGTGATGTCCTCCTTGAGAGACAAATGATACTAATAGGATTTATTTTCATTCTCTACTGAGCAATATCCAGTGACCGCAGAGGAATAGCCAAGTGGCAATTTGCAAGGCTTCATTAAAATGGGAAAAATATAAATATGACGTGCATTTTCTTTGAGTGCTGCAGCCGAGTTTGTAAGTGATTGTTGTTGGCTGAGAGAATGGAAATGTAGAAGGGCTTACATCATTAGATGTTGCATTTTTTTGCAGTTGATTAAAAAACATGGAGTCAAATATTTCCTATTTAAAGTCTGTAGGGATCATTTGAAAATGTATATTTGATAATTCTGTAAACACAGATCCAGGAAAGAAAATGTAGTTTACATTGAGAAGATAGATGGTAGATTCTTCCCAGAAACAAATAGGGAAGTTTAGCTTTTATTTTCTGATGGGTAGGGCACAAATGGCTACTTGTTTTCTTCGAATACGTTGGAATGATTTAAATACAGTATTGAATATATTTTTTCATTTCTATTTTGATTTCAATTATGTATATATTTTAAGCTTAAATGCTCAATTTGTAAATTCTTCATTGCTCATGGTGACTACTTATCAACAGGCATCATTAACCTTATCTTACATTGGGACTAAGTGTTTTTTCGGTGGCTTTTGCATATTTGCAAATATCTTGCTAAAAAAAAGGTAGGTATTTCTAAGTGTCTCTAACTTTAAAATATCAAGGTGACCTTTCAACCTCTCACTCTGATGTTATGACTTTTGGAACAGAGCTCAATAGCTTTTATTGGATAAGCTGTGCATAGACATGTTTACAGTTTGATTATAAAATTTAATTTAATTATTCGTCATTTGTGGCAACTATGAACTTTCTAGGTAGCTAGTAGAAAAATAAGATCTTATTTTTTATCAAAGTAGTTTATTTTTATAGACAAAGTTCTACCCATCACAAAAGCACAGAAATTTTTGCTATGACATGATAAATGTATTCCTAAAAAATAGAAAATACTTGTTTATCGTACACTAAAATAAAAAGGCTTTGGATAAAATCGAATTGGGGCAGAACACACAAAATCTATACAATTTTATAAACCAAACACTAAAAAGTAATTACTGGTCCTGGAGAGTAACTTGGGCACTGACAGGCAGGCAGCCCAGTTTGCCTAGAGCTGCTTCAGAGGACATTAAAACTGCAGAAATTAAAAAGCAGAGCGGAAATGCTGACTCTCATGCACTAACATGATGCAAACGGAAGGAAGAGGAGCTCAGACGGGACAGGAGCCCTGCTCAGAGGTGCGAACAGGTGGAGGGGAGCCAGCCCGCAGTGCAGGACGATGCAGAGCACCCCACTTTTTGGAAGGAAGCTCTGGGTGCAGTGTTCATTTCTAATTTTTTAAAAATAAAATTGAAAGTGCTTCCACGTATTCTACAAACTAGCAGAGGAATTAGTTTTCTTTTCTGCTATTATGATTCTAATTTCACTCTTTTCTCCTGTTGCCTAGAAAAAAATGCATCTAAACATCAAAATTTCACTGTGTAATAGCTGGTTGATCTTACACAGACTCGTTTTGTCACAAGTGTTTCTGACACTTGTGTGTGTATAAGGATTACCTGAAGAACTTCTAAAATCAGATTTCTAGGCCCCATTTTTGACAAACGCCCAGGCGAGGCTGACATGTTGGTTGCAGGGACGACCTTTGGAGTAGTGAGGCTGTCACAGAGCAGATGTCTCATGCTCTGCCTTCTTCAGAACTGATGGAAGTCACGTCGAATACTGGATCCATTCTTTTGCAAAATGAAACCAAATAGGAATCTCATCAAAGTATTATCAGGTGATGTCTCTAGTGCCTTCCAGATCATTTCATCTTTCTTTTCAGGTAGCTCAAGACAGTGACAGACACTGATTCACAATGGTTCAGAATTATAAAAATTACCTTGACAGGCTAAACTTTTGTAAATTTAATTAACTATTAGAGAGATGGCAAACACTCTGAAGAAACAAGTATGTGTATTTTTGGCTAGATCTGCCACTTACTACCAAATTAAACGTGTTTCTATATAAAACCCAAAGCTTTCAGGGAAACTAACATAGTTTTAGCAAGACAAATTAAGTCTGTGTGCTGAATATGGTTCTTGCTTCGATTTATTTTTCTCTACTTTCGAAAGAATTATTTCTCATAGGAAAAAGTTTTCATTTCTGTTTTCAGAGATAAACTTTGGGTAAAGTAAAGCTCATACTGCGTTTCCGTCATTACATGCACTTTACCTTAAGGACTGTGCTATATGCATCAAGCCACTTCTTGTCTCTGGGCTTTCTGGTCTAGCCTGGAAATGAGAGGGTTGGGACATTATTGCTAAAATCTATTTCAGTTGCAATGTCTGCGGGTCTGTAAGTTAGCCTCCTAGGAATCCTACAGTGACACCGGTCAAATGACTTTTATTTTTGAAACAATTTTCTAGATAAGTTAAGAGAATCACTTTTCTCATATTTGCAGTTTCTTCTTTTCATGTACCATCAATGTCACTGAAGAATAGGACATTATTAATGATGACGAAGGACAGCTTACATAAAAAACAAATAATGAGGATTTTTAATGTTCACAGCACTATTTTTAAGAAGCCTGATACCTAATTGATTAAAGGCCTGCCCTCCCCAATCCTCGTTACCAAATTGAAAGAAATACCTGGAATGAGATGTTTGGATCAGCTCTACTCTGACACTTGAGGGAAAACTTCTGTCCCCATCTTTGTCTTGATATGAAACTTTGGGTATAGTTTTTCTCATCATTGGAGGGAAAAAAATTAGTTTGTGGGGAAAACAGCAGAGAAAGTCACTCAACCAGCTTAGAAAAAGACTGCTTTTGTCAAAGCCAAAAGAACCCTTTTATCCCATGTTACTGAGAGTTACCTGAAGGCGTGGGACAAGGACTTGTATAAAATACAAGGCCTACAAATAGCAAAAAGGTAGCCATTGAAGATTAGAGACAAGTGAGTTCTGAGAATGTAGAACCAAGTGCACTGCCTGTCATTGAAGGGTAAAGGGAGAAACGTCAAAAGGTTTGTCACTTTTGATCATGGCCACCTGTCATGACACTTTTCTAACTTTTAGTGAATATCAAAAGATAAACCAGTAATATAAATAGATTCACAATAAGTATATTAGTTCACTTTTCAGTGGCGTATGGCGCATAGGGAAGCCAGGTATTTAGCATCCCATGACCTGAGTTTGCTGCCTGCCTGCGCCATCGTTCTGTTCTGTTCCTTAGCGTTTCTGTCTGTACAGTGATTTCTGTTCTGACTTCGTGTTTCCCTAAAATCTGCCCCCGGTATGCTGTCGGTAAAAGCCATTCATCTCACTGGTCAGGGCTGCAGATCAGTTACGTAAAACAAAAGAAAAACTTCTCTTATTCTTTTGATAAATGTGGATTTGGTTCTGGCATTAAGTCTGGGCCCCGTAATGTAATGAGAAACCCAGCTATTTCTTTGAGTTTTGATAAATAGAAGACTATACTCTACCTTTGAAATCTGGCTACAGAATCATACTACACTCCAAAACATTCATATTCATCCAGAATTTCCTGGAACTTTTTGCCCGAAGCTTGCTCTTCACTTTCCTGGATCATTTATAAGACTTTGATCCTTTTATATTCAGTTTGTCTTTATCAGCGAGAGCATTGATACTAATGTGAATGGCAAACATTACATCAGCACCATACAGGTAGAATTGGAATATTATGATAAATTACAACGGAGAAGAAGCCAGTTTAGGAGACAGACTTTCCAAGCTTATAACTCACTCCATCCTTATGAGATATTCAATTTAGGAGTGTTCTTCAACCTTCTCTTTCCTTTGTGGAAGCTGATGATGAACTGCAATTCTTCTGTTTCAAAGGAAAAGGACCACAAAGCATCTTTGGCCACCAAAGAGCTCAGCTCTTACAAAATATTTTGATGAGCTAAGTGTAAATGAATCAGAAAACATACGGATTGAATTTCCATCATTATACTCATGGGAGGCCCCCCTTTTTTTAAATGAGAAAAAATGCAGTTGACAAACAAGGTTTAGGTTTTTCTGAATCAAATATTTAGAAAACGGTTTAAGAGATTTTTTTGAATCTGAATGAACAAATATCCGTTTTCCCATTTCTCATTTTATTATTATTTTGACTCCCTTGGCCTTTATTGTCCAGGTGGCCAAAAGAGAAAATAAATGAACTTGAGCAAGCTGACTCTAAAGGTAAGCCTGCATTTTAGGAACTTTCTTAATCAAATTCAGCTGTTGCAGAGTTAACTATATGTTTCTCTCAAAAGGAATTTTTTTTTCCTTTGAGAATGCCAGAGGTGCTTCCCTCTGAACGTTAGATGGTCACACAGGTTGGAGGGAAGATTGCCTTTGGGACTGTGTTTGGGCCACATTTAGATGTAGGTGGACTTTTTTCTTTTTTGCCTGTTCACTTCCCATTTTCAGCAGTTCTCCCTCCTCCTCTGATGCCCGAGCCTACCTGGTGACCAGTGCCCTGGGCTTTACACTTCTCTCTGGCTTCCTGACAGTCCTGCATGGGAGCATCCCACGGACATGGAAAGAGTCTCATTCTTGAAGCTTGTACATCTCCAGTACCAGTTCCACGGTGTCCAAATAGTACATGTCCATTTAATTATGTAAGTTTCTCTGAATTATGTCCAAGTCTTTTTTTAGCTGGGGTACCCTTTACTAAATTGAAATCTTATCAATATGTGTAAACTAATAGAATATGTAAATGGTTATAGCGGAGACGAGGGTTTCTAAAAGCCTGGCCAGTCGCCATGTTCGCCCCTGTGATAAATTGCATCAGCGACCTCAGCTCTTGTCTTCTCTTGGAATCCCTGCCCTCTGCCATGTGACTGGGAAGATTCTCCCACCTAAAGAGGTGGAATATATTTTCCTACAAGTTGACTTCGAGTTTGTCCATGTGACTGCTTTGGCCAATGAAATATTAGTGGAATACTGAAATAAAATGGCCAAATGTTTAAAAAGCTCCTAAACAACTGGGCTGGCTCACTTATCTGTCATCATGAGAAGAACATGCCCAGGCTAGCCCGGGAGAAATATGAGGCACAAATGGAGCAGTGTCATTCCAGCCAGACTGCTCAGACGAGCCCAGCTGAAAACATCTGACCCCCAGGTAACCCCCAGAAGGGTGAGTGACCCCATTCGAGATCAGTAGAGCCAACTAACTGAGCCCAGCTGAGCTCCGCCAACCTCTAGTTAATCACAGATGCATGAGCTAAATAAATGTGTGTTGTTGGATGCCACTAAATTTGTGTGCTTGGTTGTCATGCAGCGTTGCTGTGAGGGCGGTTAACTGATAAACTCCACCGTGTCCTCCTCCTGGGCAGCTTCTGAGGGGGTTCGTCTGAGCGGGGGCGGGGGGTGGGGGAAGCGTCCAGCCCCGTAAATCTTTACTGATCACACTGCTCTTTAAACAGACCCGCCTGTCCCTGGAATCGTCCCCGCGTTAACCCACACAGTGAGCACCTCTCGTGTGCTCGGCGCTGAGCTAAATGCTTTATGTATGCTACCATGTTTATTTTTACAGCTGTTCTACGTGAAATGGAAAAACTATTGTAGAGGAAAACCTCCATTCGGTCTGTCCTATGAGTTTCTTTTAATGTTCACACTCAACTTCTGACACTCTGGTCACCAAATGCGTGGAGGTTTTCCCAAGTGATTCTCTGTAACAGCAGCTGGATGTCCTACAATTAACTCAGTTCCAACACTGCCTACCCAGAGGCAGTGTCAGGCCCCACAAGTTAAGGGCGCAGTCCCATGACGCTGCCTTCGGCCCCACTTCAGATACCTGTTGCAGGCCCAGGTGATCACCTGTGCTGACCATCTGGCTGTAGAGAGTAGGTTTCCAGGACCCTCTTCTCAGGTTCGATTAATTTGCTGGAGTAGTTCACAGAATTCAGGGAGATACTTATGTTACCAGTTTATTAAAGGACATGATAAAGGATACAGGTAAAAAGCCAGATGAAGAAATACAGAGGGCGAGGTCTGGGAGGGTCCCAAGAGCTGGAGCTTCTGTCCCCACGGAGTTGGGGTGCGTCACCCTCCCAGTGTGGATATGTTTGCCAGTCTGGGAGTGCTCCAAACCTCCTATATTTCGGAGATTTTTATGGATGCATTATCACGAAGGATGCTTTATCATTAACTGCATTTCCAGCCTTTCTCCCTTCTCAAGAGAATGGATAGAGGGGTGCTGAAAATCCCAAGCTTCTAGTCATGGCTTGGTCTTTCCGGCAACCGGCCCCCATCAAGGAGACCCCCCCAGAGCCACCTCATTAGAACAAATGACACTCATATCATGCAGGAAATTACAATTTTATTAAATTATTATATACATACATATATACATATATTTTTTCTTTCTGTTATCTCACACTATGGGATAGAAAATATAACCTCCTCATTTATGAATGCCAAAACTGACTTGAGCCTCATACCAGCTCTGTCACATGAGTAAGTCAAGTGCGGGTTACTAAGCCCGTTTGCTAAGCACTCTCTATGGGCTTTACGTGCATCACCTCATTTAATTTTCACATCAGTTACATGAACTAGGAACTCTGTGAATATCTCCATTTTAAAGATGAGAAAACTGAGGGTCAAAAAAGTTAAGCATTTTGTCCAGGATCACACAGGCAGAATGACTGTGCTGAGGAACCCATAGCTCAGAGACTGTATGCAGCTCGGCCCGAGTTGCAAGCATGGCCATGTTGGAGAGCCAGGATTAACACGATCTTTCTGATAGTCAGCTTCATCCTCGTGTTCTGCTCAAAGGGGTGATCTTATGTAATGCTGGGTCTGAATTGCTTCCTCTGCAACACCAACACCAAGCAAATTCCAAAGCCAGTTATTTGGTTCAAGAGGGTCTTAGAGCTGACTGCCTGCGACTCTGGCTAGCTTTCTGCAGCGGTTGCCAAAAAACTGGGATGACTCTAGGACCCATTCAGTAGCAGCTGTCTCAGGTGTCATCTTAGAAAGACCTTCACAATGCCTAATAATGAGTTTATCTCCAGTGATTGCTATGTTTCACTGGGGACAGCATTTTCCCACAAAACCGGCAGACCTAAGAATAAAAATTTACTTTCTTCTCTGTCCTTAGTCATTCTGCCAGAATAGTTTCTGCTATGCAGAGTTCAAATATTAAATTTTGCTTGCTTGTAGGACTGGTTATTGAGGTGAACACCCTAAATTTCTTTTCTTTTTCTTCTTTTCCAGTTCCCAGAGTTGAGCCATGATGTAAATTCAGAGAATGTTGTTAGAACATGGCACTCTGGCTTCTTGAAGTATTCTTGTTTGGGCCTGAGGGCCTGAATTGTGGTTTCCTATCACTCAGGAGTTAAAAAATAAATAATTTAGCTGGTGCCCTTGATATAAGGAGAAGGCATGAGGTAGGCAGCCAAAGGTTTGAATTGAACAGGATGACACAGAGCTTGGAGGGCTGAAATGAGAGAAGCCTGTCTTAGGAATTGTGAATGCAGAATTCATTGGTATATTCCAGTTAGCTTGTTTGAGATAATTGAGATATTTAAGTACTTATATGAAGAAGTCTTTTTTTTTAAACATGTCAACAAGTATGCTTTTTGAGTGATTATGTTAAGAATCTGGATAATTACCATAAACTTGTAAAAGTCATAATAACTTTCTAGTTATCCGTTGACCAAGGTACTATATAACTAAGGAAGCAAAGTATTTTACTAGTTATAGCATGGCTTATACCTAGTAAATTTTAATAAACACTAGACTCCAGACTATGGAGAAATTAGGAAAAATAATAATTCTTGTGACTGAATGACTGAATAAATGAATGAACAAACACATGTTTCTGGATGATAGCCAGTATGAAATATCATGACCGATTGTTGATTAAGGAGCTTGCAACTTAGCTTTGAATTTAGAAATGAGATGGAAGTAAGAAGTTCAGGTGCCCTCAAACTTAATCTTTGCAGCTTATTTTCTAAGGCAAATGCAATATAACAGGAAGGCATTGCTCAAAGAGATGTAATGAATCTAGGACATGTGTACAGAGCGACTTACCCAGAGGGATGGGATCAAGAATGGACCTAATGGTGGCCTGAGGTAACAGAGGCGCAAATATTCACAGATTGGTCCAAGTTTTGAATCTCAGCTCTGTTTCTAACTAGTTTTGTGACCTGGACAAGTTACTTGATGTCCCAGACTTCAGCTGCATGACCCAAAGGGTGTAATAATATCTACCTCTGAGTTAAGATTGCTATGAGAACCAAATGAAATAATGTATATAAAGTGGCCAGCAGTGAGTGTGACTCTGTGTATATTAACTTCCTTCATTTCCTTTTCACTTTCTCTTGTTATTGAACACTGTCTTAATCAGATTTGTATTCTCTTTTTGTATCTAGCTCTGTTCCTGGTCCTTAGTAAAGTGTTCAGTAAATGCTTGCCATGGAACCTCGTAAAATGACTCTGACAGTGCTCTCTGCAGTGTGACGCAAGGCATTGATCAAACTGCCTGGGGTAAATCTGAGCCACTTACAAAGCCTGGTTCCCTTTTTAAAAAATTTATTTATTTTTCATCATGTTAAACTATACGTAACATGAAAGTTACTGTTTTAACCATTTTAACCAGTTTAAAGTTACACTCCGTGGCATTAAGGACATTTATGTTGTTGTGCAGCCATTGCCACCACATCTCTAGGACTTCTTTTCATCTTACAGAAGTGAAATTCTGCACTCCTTGTACAATCAACTCTTCTTTCCGCCCTCTGCCTGTCCCCTGGAAACCACTGTTCTACTTTCTGCCTCTGTGTATTCGATCACTCTAAGTACATGGTATGCTGGGACTCATATATATAGTCATTTTCCTTTTGTGACTGGCTTATTTCAGTTAGCATAATAGCTCCAGCGTTCATTCATACTGTAGCATGTCAAAATTTCTTTATGTTTTAAGGCTGAAGAGCGTTGCACTGGATGTGTGGACTACATTTGGTCATCCATTCATCCTCCAGCTATCCGCCGAAGGACACGTGGGAGCTTCCACCTTTTGGCTTCTGGGAATAGTGCTTCTATGAACATGAGTGTGCAGATATCTCTTCAAGACCTTGCTCTCAGTTCTTTTGGTTATGTACCAGAAGTTGAACTGCTGGATCATATGGCAATTCTATTTTTAGTTTTCTGAGGAACCGTCATACTGTTTCTACAGTAGTTATACCTTTTTATATTCCCACCTGCAGTGTGCAAGGCTTCCGATTTCTTATTCTCACCAATGCTTATTTTCTTCTTTTTTAATGATAGCCATCCTAATGGACATGAAGCAGTATCTCGCTATAATTTCGATTTACTCATTCCTAATAATTAGTGATGCTGAGCATCTTTTCATGTGCTTGTCGGCCATTTGTATATCTTTTGGTTCACTTTTCACAATTCAGCAATTTAAATTGTACTGTTTTTTCTCTTTTCCCCACTTACCCCATTTCCTCCAGAGAAAGCAAAAACCACCTGTCTTCAAAGTTCTGAGTATATGGAATGTAGTGTCCAGAACTACCAAATAGCCTCTGTCCTTGTTATATTGTGACAACATATGGAAGGTCACACAGTTGGTGGCTAGGATATTGGTACAAATACTCACCTGGCTGCATCTCCAGATCTGCCTGGCTCTACCAAACTGTCACGCAGCTTGAGCAGCTTCTCCAAAGGGTGCTGATTCCATAACGCTCCTAAATATGAGCCACTAGCAATACGTAGACTTTCATATTCCACTCTGTCTTTGTAATTAAAACTCAATATTTTGGCCTAAGATCTTTTTTTAGTGAAGTCCAAAAAAATCATCTCAATGGAGGAGGGTGCCCCCTTACATACGTGAATTGCTTTTCTGATAAGGACAGTCTACAACTTTAAAAAATCTGAAGAAACAGATTCAAAATGTAGTACAAGAGATTTAAGCTTGACATGGAGAATGCCTTTCCTCTAGCAAATGCTAAATACTGAAAAAGTGCTGGAGAAAAGTTTTAGACTTAATCCTTGGAAAATATTATATCTCTTTAAAATCTACTAAAATGTTGAATTTCTATTGCCCTCTAAACAATGGTCTCTAACAATTTTGAGTGTTTGCCTCTATTGCAGAAAGCATAACACTGGTAGCCATTTGTCAACTCAGGAAAGTACAGATAATTGTAAATTTTATGTATATATGCGTGTTTATATATATATTTTTCTTTTTATACATATTAAAAGAAAAATATAAACAATAAAAGCAAAATCCCATACCTTAAATTTAAATTTGGCAGTTATCTTAAATATGGCAACTATGATTAGAAAGACTCTGTGTCATGCAGTATTTTAGAAGTATTATATTTTACAAGTATATTTCTGTAAAAATAAGCACATCGATGACATCTGGTAGCAGTTTGTACATTTTGACTCCAGTTTCTGCGCTGTGAATCTATTTTAAGTATCATGCTGTCTTTCCAGATTTACTCTGGGATCTTTCATTCAGAGCATCCTTTTCTTCAGTGTTTTCTTACATAGCATTCTTATAACCTTAATTAGTCATTTATTGTTGAGAATATACTTTCTCAGTTACATCTTGCCTTTATTGGTTTAAAAAGTATATTCCATTATTGAAATCTTAATTTATGAAACACATTTTTAGCTAAGATCTGTTAGAACTGGTTTTTTTCCCCATTCAACCAAATCTAACTAACAATAATAATAGTAATAAGTATTTCTTCGAATCTTTAGTAAAGGTTCTCTGTGTGTGTCAAATGAATTTTCTCATGAAAAAACACTTTCACGTATCATTTTAGCTGTTTTTACTCTGTTGGGAACCACACTTCTATTCCCATAGAACGTGACTGTTTTATCATTTACCATTATGTAAAATGTCCCAAATGGAGCCTCTGAACATTTATCATCAAGTTCAGTGAGCGTTTGTAGAGTTTTGATTGTGTGTTGCATGACTTTGAATTGCAGGTTTGCCTTGTGCCAAATGCTGAAGCACTCACGGGCTCTCATGCTCACTCTCGTTCTTTCTCTCTCCCCTCCCCCCCATATAATAATAATTAATACTAGCAACCAGTCTCGATAATTTTAGATTATCAAATCTGTTTAGATCATCAGTGCTTTTTGTCCTTATTAGAAGGACAATGCTAAAGCTATTTTTTAAAGCTTTAACTGTACCCTCCAGGCTTTTCTCATTTAATTGGCCCAATGAACCAGTGCTGTAGGGATGATAGTTTCCTATTACATCCTGTGTGACAGGGAGAGACTGATGCACAGTGAGATTAAGTGACTTCCCCAAAGTCACCAATTTAGTACATCACAGAGTCAGCAATTTGAGCCCAGGGAGTCTGGCTTTGGAACGAAATGACATTCTTACCCATTCTGTTTCGGCTCTGCCATTTTGTTGTTTCTCTTCCCTTACGTTTGCGTTAGCAATACGTTTTCAGACCATGGCTTCTCTCTATGGGTTCTGTCAGCCACTTGTCCATTTTGTGAAAGTTAGTTTTGTTAAAACTAGGTCATAGAATCCATAATTTTAGCGAACTGGATATAAGTAAACTGTGATGAGTTGCAGTGAAGACAGAGCAAGAAGATGAGGGTACCATGCTCACCCTCCCTCCGGAGCTGTAGGATGCCCCCATTCTCCAGGAAGCCTTACGCTGCCTAGCTGAGCAAGACACTTTTTGATACAAGGCATCAGTGAGAGTACCAATGTCTACTCTACATTCTGAGTATTTCTATAAACTAGTTCCCTTCATGTTTTTTATAAAAATAAATAAAACTAGAAGTTCTAATATTTTCCTTTCCATACCTGCAATGAATTGTCTTGGACACCTTCCAGAACATATGGGAGACCACTGCAATATTGCAAGATGAAAACTTAATTGAGACTAGAGAACAAATAATCATTTAATTCTGGACTGAATTTTTAGGGAAGAGTCAAAAAAGAATGAACGAGGTCAATGACGATTAACACTTTAAAATCTCTGATCTCCATAGAAACAGCAAATTCAGGCAAGCAGTTTAGCTAACCAAGAGTTTTGAAGGATAAAATGTCTCTAAATGTCAAAAACTATTATCAGGCTTAACTCGAATTGGCTTTTGAGCCTCAGCCTGTGGTTATACAACACTCATCCTTCAAATACCCTTTCCGCAAGTGGTGGCTGACACTTGAACCTGTGGGAAATCCAGCACGGTGTGTCCTGACTGCCAGCAGGCTCTGCTGGAACCTCGCAGATTCAGTGGCTCTCGGGGGGGTGGGAGGGGGGTGTCAGTATTTGCTGGTAATGGAAGGCTTGTGCATAGACTGACACGAGGCCAAATTGTTTATTAAAAAAGTTCACGGTTAACCTCTACGTTTTTCCACTGGTGAACCTTTTCTGCTTTTTGGATATGAAAATAGCCGATAATTTTATTGACCTGCACATTTACTCTCATCTTATATTAAACAGCCGAGAGATTTAAGGGGTGTTCAGAGAATTACAGTGTCTCAGCGTAATGAATGTCTCATGTTACTGGGTCTGAGCCAATATACCCACTACCTTATAATTTTTTCCCCTGATTACTTTGCTTCAGGTCCTTTGCGTGTTGCTAACAAAAACTGAATTTCACTGCTCGCTCCAGTGTGATGTTTCAAAAATTCCTGGAGGCCATTCTGGCTTACTCTTTCAAGTAAATCTCCCCTTTCATAATTTATAACTGTCTGTAGAACTTCTGGTCTTACTGATGACCCGCTGACTTGCCCTTACCAGGGAGTCGGGTGCTAACAACCATCTAGAGACCAGTTGGAGGGAAGTTCAGTGATGTTTGGACACTTCTTAGGGCAGCCCTTGGTAAGGCCAGTTGACTTTTCCCTTCCTTCCTTCCATCGCAACTTTCATTACTAATTAACTCCATTTGGAATTGTGAAACCTTTTTTTCCCCTTTCTCTCCCATTCCTGGTCATCCACAGCATAATCCGCCAGTGGAACTGAACTCTGCGAGGTGTCTGTTGTATTTTTTAAATTTTTTATTATTTTTTTCATGGATGAATAGTAATATCACCGAACTATTACTGTCAGCAGAACCATGGAAAAGTAATAGTGACAAAAGATACTATTTTGAGATAGTCTATAAGTCACAAAGTAATGAGATTGATTTCCATGATTTATACAAAACATTGGCTTTGATCCTAAGAATAGTCCATAAGTCCAAAAGAGGCAAATGAATGATACAGTGCTTTTTAAAGAGAGTTTGGTTTCTACAGACACATTTTATGGGTCAGATCTGATATTTAAATAGATGAATGTGCCTGAAATTCATATGTTACTGGAGTTATCAACAAAGAACCTCAAAGATTTTCCAGTATTTTAATTGGATGAAGACTCAACTGTCTGGGGTGAGTGCAACACCATGCTAAGAGAAGCAAAGTCTCTGCTATGAAGATTAAACAATAATAAACTTGTGAATTTTTGAAATGCATCTTTACTAGGTAATTCAAAGCCTTCCTATCTGGGATCTATATAAAAATAATATAACAATGGTACAGTGGCTATTACTTAGCAATTACTTAAAATACTTAGTAAAGAATTTGGATGCATTATCTCATTTGACTCTCCTGACCATCTTATGAAGTTGATGCCATCATGTCCCCATTTTAAAGATGAGAAGAGGAATTAAATCCCTCATTGCAACGTTGCACAGTTGCAAACCAGCAGAGGAGGTTTTAAACAACAGCCACTCACTCCAGAACCCCGGCTCATAACCACTCTGCTCTCCTGCCTCTTGTTCCTGTCAGGTTTCTGCAAGGAAACGAGCAAGCCATGTTTGCCTTCCATCGATGTGAAAACAAGTGATTTGTTCCAAATCACTACAACTTATGGAAAGTTCAGATTAGTATATAATTAGTGAAAACCAGGGTCGTTTAGAAGGCAAGACTTTACAGTTTTTACAAATGAAAAATAGTAACCAATATCTTTAGGGCACTACATATTAAGTACCTTATCCTTTAACTCTTTTAATTCTCAACAACCTAGTTTAGGAATAGGTGTTATTAAACCCATTTTGTAGACAAGAAAACTGAGGCACAGGGAGAGGAAGTCACTTGCTCAAGACCTCGCTGCCAGGGAGTAAGGGGGCTTCACATCCGGAAGTGCTTTCTGTCTGTGCTCCGCTGCACCCTCCTCTTTCACCTCCCCCGACACCCTAGTAACCGAGCCCCAAACCTCCTGGTGAGACTCCACGGCTGTAGTTGGAGCCTCTTATCATGAGAGCGATACAGACCAAACAAATAATGCGTGAGATCAGCTAATAAGAGATCATGGAAATATTGAGTAGCAGACAAAATTGAAGACAAAATTAGTAATTTTATCATGAGAATATGACCTAATCTGGAGCTACATATGGTTCAGATTGAATCCAAACTCATGGAATTTCAACAAATTCCACCCCCCCTTCTTTGCTTTCACTGTGAAGTCCATGTTGGCGAGACAAACATTACTCACTTCGTGTGTATCTGTTTGAGGCCATTCCTTTCCTTTTGTTCTTTCACGCCAGATTCATAATGGAATACTGCAGGTACTCAGGCAATTTCTTGGATAATTCTGAGTAGCATTCTGTGGCTGATTTACTTCTATGTGGTCAGATTTGGAATTTGAGATCAAGAG
>NW_006436283.1:8688985-8695589 GCF_000325575.1 Pteropus alecto | reverse complement strand
AAAAAAAAGACTTTTAGCAACCTTGAATCATCTAAGCTAGAGACACTGGGTGGCTGAGACTATGCAATAGACTTGGCTGAGGTAGTAATAACAAGGCAGGTTGTAGCTGCCCCAAGCCTTCCAACTGCTGCGTGACTCATTTTGTCCATATGGCTGTCCAGTCACCCCAGCACCGTTTGCTGATATGGCCGCCTTCCTCCCTCCCCACTGCAGCATTGCCCTTGCTGGGAATGAGGGAGCACGTCAGGCGTGGGTCTCTGTCGGTGCCGTTCTGTACTGTTGAGTCATTTTGTCTGTTTTTGTGCCAACACTACATTGTATTATCATGGCATTGTAACACTTTCTTTTCTTATATAGTTTTTTGTTTTTTTAAATGGTCAAGATAGCCATTTCAATGTTGAATATAAATAGTGTGGTTATTATTTCTTTTTGCTATTGGGGAAAATTCTTCACCATCCAATAAGAGATTTAATGTTTTTTTTTTTTGTAGTTATTTTATCAGTTTAAATAAGCTTTCTGCTATTCTTAGTTTTCTAATAGTTAAATTTGTGTGAAATTTTGTCAAGTATTTTCTTCTGCACCTTTTGACATATTAGATGATTATTTTACTCTTAACGTGTTGAATTACATTGAGTTTCGAACGTTAACACTTTTCCATACCTGGAATAAACTTCACTTGGACTTGATGTGTTATTTATTTTCTGTTTTGCTGGATTCAGTATGCTGGTATTTTCTTAAGGATTTTTACATCTAAGTTCATGGGAGAGATCAGCCTGTAATTTTCTCTTTTTTGTATTTTCTTGTCAGGTATGAAATCAAAGTTTTGCTGCTCCTCCTCACTCCCCCCGCCAAAAAAAAAAAAAAAAGAGTTAAAAGAGTTAGAAAGTATTTCCTTTTTCCTAACCTCTGAAAGAGATTATATAACATCGGTATTATTTTATCTATAAATATTTGGATGAATTCACTAGTGAAACAACTTCGGCCTGGACCCTTCTTGTGGGAAGGTTTTATAATTGCATATTTAGTTCCGGTTTTCTATTTTTTCCTTTTATAAGTTTGGTGGGTTCTGATTTTAAGAATTTAAAAAATTTTGCTTTATTGCTGAGTTCAGTGAATAAAGTTTTTCACAATTATCCTCTCACTATTATTTTTTGTTAAATATCTGTAAGATCTGTAGTGATGCCTCTCTTTTCATTCCCGATGTTGGTAGCTTGTATTTTCCATTTTTTCCCCTTGATCGGTTTTGTTTTACCACTGTTATTAACCATTCCAAAGGAAAAACTTTTGGCTTCGTAGGTTTTTTCTGTCGTGTGATTGTTTTCTATTTAATCAATTTCTGCTTTATTTTTGTTATTTCCTCCCTTCTCCTTTTTTTATATTTATTAGGCTTTTCTTTTTCTAGGTTCATGGGATCTTAAATAATTAATGTTGCTTTTTCTCCTTTTCTAGAATATCACTTAAAGCTGCAAATTTCCCTCTTAAGATTGCTTTTGCTGTATCATAAATTTTATTAATATGTCATATTTTCATTATTGTTTGGTTAAAATATTTTCTAATTTCCACTGTTGTTACTACCTTGATTCACGGGTTATTTAGAATTTTTCTGTTTTCCAAATATTTGAGGATTTTCAAAACATTTCTCTGTTATAAATTCCTATCTTAATTTCTCTTTTTGGAAATGCTTTGATTACTAATCCTTTGAAATTTGTTGAGACTTGCTTCATTGCTCAAAGTTTGAACTATTTGTTAAATATTCTCTGTGCACTTGGAAAAAACTTGCCGTTGTTGGATTTTGTGTTCGATTTTGTCAATTAGGTTAAATTAGTCAATTTGTAGTGATTACCCTAGAGATTAAAATCTGCATTTTTGTCTTAATAGCACTATTTCTTAGTTGAATACTTTTACCAATTCTCAAACAATGGGAGAGCCTCATTTATCCTGTCTTCTCTGTCTGTTGTGCTATTTTATCGTATTTTACTTCTGCGTATGTTACGCACCTTGCAAGATATAACCATTGTTGTTTCAAGTGGTCAGTATTCATTAATACTTATCTATACAGTCAGGTTTTCTTTTGCTCTTTACTCTTTCTTGCTCTTCTGTGCTTTCATCTCGGGAGATTTTCCTTTAGTCTGAAGAACTTCTTTTAATATATCTTATACTGTGGGTTGCTTTTAATGTGTTAACTGTGCTATTTTTATTCCGAACATGTCTGTATTTTATATTTTTACTGTGTATACAATTCTAGGCTGGCTTTTTTTTTTTCTTTCAACAAATTATAAATAATTTTTGCTCCTTTATAGGTAATGTTTTTTATTTCCCTGGATTTTTTTCAAACTACTTTTTGTCTTTGATTTTTAAGAAAAGTTTACCCACTGATGTGTGTGCGTGTGTGTGTGTGTGTATGTATGTGTGAGAGAGTGTGTGTGTGTGTGTGAGAGAGAGAGAGAGAGAGAGAGAGACGGAGAGACAGAGACAGAGACAGAGACAGAGAGAGAGAAGAATGCTTATCTTAGGGTTGGCTGATTTTTGAATCTATCATATAATCCTTTTCATCAGTTTCAGGTTTTTTTTGCGGGGGCGGGGGGAGGCATTACTTCTTTAAATTTGTCCCTATTCCATCTCTACTGTACTCATTCAGGAAGTTCAGATACAATATGTTACAGTTTAGCTGAGAGAATTAGTAACTGAGCTTGGTCGGGCCAGGCTGTGCTTTTAGTTAAACTCAGCTGACCTTTGCTGAATCACTTATCTTCTCATTGAGATCTTCATAGATGTCTGTCCTTAACAGGTAAATATTAGTTCTTAAACAGTTCAATCTTTTTGAGGTTTGAGCTCAGCTATTTGGCCTCCAGCCCCAAACAACTTCTGGAAAACGTCTTGAGGAGGAGATGAGCTGGGTTTAGAGCAAGACCTTTTGTCCTAAGTATCAGGAAATTGAGGAAAATTTTCTTCTACCTTCTAGTCCTATCCCTTCCCTTTTGCTGTGGCCCTTTCAGAGTTTTGATTAAAAGTCTAATGAGTCTCTACTTTCTCTGTAATGAAATTTATACTCTCCAAATACTTTAAACTCTTTAAACGTCTACCTCAACAGGTTCAAAACCTGGCCAGTATTTTGCTTTTGCTGAAGGATTTTGTCTCATAGGCACCATGAGCAGGTCAACACCCTGCCACCTGCCCTGTCTCAGCGCTCAGCAGATGCCCTCTGAAGTCATGTGTTGGGGCTCCTTTAGACCTTTGTCTGTGACTGATGTGGCTCTTAGAAGTTTCGTGCAGGGAGTCCGTCAGCCTGTGCCAAGTCTGATCCTCAGTGTTTCCCCCCACCAGAATTGGCTAGAGCCCTCATGGAAGAACCAATCGTCATCAGTTGATAGCTCCCTATGGAAGGGCTCTTTTCCCTTCACAATTTTTGTTTATTTCGTCTTCATTGCTTCCACAGTTTTCTGATGCCTCTAAAAGTAATATTTTATAATTTATCCTTTTTTCTCTAGTCATCACAACAAAAGCAAGGAACTTCTGTTTAAACTTTTATTATGATTATTCCTTTTATTATTACCGATTACTTAGAAAAGCTTTCTTCAGCTTTCTAATTACTGGTTATGTGCATATACTTGCAGACGTATTATATTGAGAAAAACTCTATCGAATTTCTCTTATATATTAGCTGTATGATTTGGAAGGAATTTCTACAGACCATCTTCTGGCTCTGTTCCTCCTAAACCTCTGTCTTAAATCTTTGTGTGATAACATTGTATAGTCAGCAGAGTGGGCTGTAGGAATTTTTCTGGAACCCATTTGTATACTGGGATGCCTAGCCATGATTTAACTACACATGAACAGCCTGTGAATCATCTACATATACCCCTCTAGCTGTATTTTGACTTCAGCTTCTGCTCACTTGAATTACCAGAATGTCTAACACCACTCCAATGGCAACTGACATGGGAAGTCAGTGGAAAGACAGTTGTGGTGGTCTTAACTGTTTATAGTTAAAACATCTTAATTTTTCAAATTTTATAAAAATACATGGCCATGTGACTGTATTACTGGGGATTTTCCCAGGACCATAGAAAAAGCAAGGGGTTCTAAAATGTAAACTCTTTTAGCCTCACAGAAAATCCACTTTCATCAATAACATATACACACACAGTTACCACCTCCACAATAAATAAAGGCATAAGCACAACCAAACCAAAACCAGTAACATAAACAAGGTTAGCTGATAGCCACAAGTGGGTTTCTGCTAGTCTGACTTGCCCCTGTATTTGATAAAACCTCCAAGAAGCATGAAACGTAAGAGATTTTATATTTGCTTAAATATTTAAGGAAAATGGACACTCCTAGAAGAAGAAAGGCATCACGTCAGAGTCCCTGTGAAGCCTGGGTTTGAATCCCAGGACCGCAATGCAACCACCGCATGACTCTGGGCAAGGTTGTTAGTCTTTCAATGCTTTAGTATCTTCATCTATAAAAATAGAGATATATGTGTATATACATATGCACAGATGTACATACCTACATACATACACACGTGTGCGTATGTCCATTTACATATCGATATGTATTATATGTCTGTATAATATTTCAATCGTTATCTCCGTTTACATATTGAGATAGCACTTAGCATATTATAAGTGTTATCTAATGTTTACAATTATTATTATTTAGGTTTATTCTTAAGTGAAATAAAAAGATAATTATCTGTCTACCATAATAGTATCGCTTACTGTACTTAATCATGAATTCATAAAGCTTAAAACTCTTTTAAGATGAAAGACATCATACAGTATTTTATGTACTGTTCACGGCAGAGTGTGTAGGGAGGACATGTGTGGCGTTGTGGGGGCCACCTTCACAGACCTGCACTATGACTTGGAGAAGGCCACCTGTTAGGGCCGCTCTCTTCCTGCTGTGCCCAGGCCTCTCTCTAAGTGGACACAATTTTTATGACACTAACAGTTAATCTGTTTTTCACTTTGCTGCGAGTGAGTAAGTGGTGAATCCATTTAAGGGAAAACTTATTTTCAAGACATAAAAATGACAAAAAACTGAAAATTCAGCCTTGATGTCTTGCTTAGGGCTAGCTTATGATAACACTGGAGAGGTATTTCATAAAAAACATTAAATATTAGTGCTTGAGTTTTTAAATGTTTTCTCTTTCATTACTTTGGCTTCTTCTGAAAGAATTTTTAAAATTATTTTCTCAGGAATATAATTTGTAAAAACACTCAATGCCCCTCTCAGCAAGCTCATACTATTTGTTGATAGGGTGACTCAGACATGATTAGATAGCTATGTTATAGTATGTCAGAATTCTTATAATCTTGCATATCTAGAAAATAGATTAATTAGTTCAATCGCCAGCTAGCTTCTGAATTTGTCTCAGTATCTGGTTCTGACTGCAAAGTAGAAAGGTAAAATATTTGATAAAAATTGTGTTGAAAGTATACTGTTTAATTTCAGAGTATATATGGGATCTTTTAGACATATGTAAAATAAACTGTTTTCCCCTACTGTAATAAACTATAAGTAGGAATAAATTTTAGAGATAGAAATGACTTTTTATTTGAATTGTTTTTTTTGAGAAATTGTGTGAAAACCTATTTTTTAAGTTCAGTGATTCACATGTGGCAACAAGATTGGTTAAGGTGCATAAATGCCCCTTAATTTAGCTGGATAGAAAGTTATCCTGTTGCCACACTACATACACTCTCATTTATGTGTATGTTTTGTCTGTTCCACTAGACTATGAATTTTTGGAGAACAGTGATCATGTTTTCTTCATCTTTATATCCTGATTGCTTAACAGAGTGCCTGCCACTTAGAAAATGTGCATTGTAATGAGCTATGTTTAAAATTAGAAGGGTATTTTGGAACCATCAAGGTGGTCCTGAGATTTTGGGCAGGATGCAAACAGATGCATCCTTGATACAGCGGTGTGCTGAGGTACCATCAGCAAGTTGGGTAGGGTTAGTGAAAGGCATCTGCAGAGGACACTGAGTGGGCAAAGCAAAGGAGCATACAAGGAAAGGGGAAGAAGTGTTTACGCGGGAGCCTAGACACTCGGTTAAGGATACACGTCAGTAAAGGGGAGGGAGCGCAGAGGCGTATGGCGAGGTGGATGATGGGAGATGTGGATTTGAAGGAGTTTTACTTCGTCTTAGATGAAGGAGTGTTTACTTCGTCTTGATTGTATTTAAATGCTATCGAAAAGGAGCTGATGTGATGGAGAGATTGGTGGCTGAGAGAGAAAGGAAATAATCAAGGGCGCAAAGCCCGTGAGAATGAGCACGGATGGGATTTAGAACGCGGGTGGAGGAATGCCTCTCCATCCAGGTTCGTTTGCAGGCCTGTGGGGAGGAAGCTGATTATGCTCAGTTGCTGGCTGCAACCTCTGTGAAATAGGACGTATGGTCACCTGCAGAGTGTCTGGAATAAAGTGGCAGGATTAGGATTAAATGTTGAGGGTGTTTTAAACAGCTTCTTTGGAGAATGTGGGCTGAATAAAGAAATTCAAAAGATAGCTGAACAGTCTCAGTCACGCCTTGAGATGAGGGGCTGGGTGCTCTTTATGGCATCAGCTGTAACTGTGTGTTCCCCTCCAAGC
>NW_006436283.1:8618136-8688966 GCF_000325575.1 Pteropus alecto | reverse complement strand
GGGAAGAAAGTGAAGAGGGAGGGGCTTAGTGACAGGGACAACTAACGTTTAAAGGGTTGGAGCTTTTGTGAAGAAGTACAAGTAAAGAAGGGACATTCGAGTGTGAGCTGGAGGTTTAGGAGGCTTTGGTGAGAGAAGGTGTAGTGAAGGTCACATTCGACTACAGGGATAAATGGCTGAAGAAGTGTGCAGGGAGAAGACTGGAGATGAGGGTGCCGAGGAGCTGAGGGGACAGGGCATTAGAGGTGTCATTCGTGTGCCTACCGAAGTCTCCCAGAGTGATGGTAGCAGCCGAGTGAGAGGAAGATGCGGAAAAATCCTCTGTCAGTGTCCTTGATGAATGAAGAGGAGAGAATGGCGGGTTGACTGATGAGAGCATGCGGGAGGTAGAGGAGAGTCAAACAGCAGAGGCTTCAAAGGGGAAAGAGGCTGACAAACAGACGGATTAGGGGGAAGTACAGGGGGATCTGCGTGGCCAGCGGGTACCTCCTGGATGCAGGGCTATTGGCCTGTAGGTTCCCCTCTTGGACTGCAGCATGAGGACCTGTCTCCCCCTGCGGTGTTAGATAGAGTGGTGGTGGCCAGCTGCCATAGAAGGCACACACTTAAGCATAACAAATGAGCACACGTTGAGTCCGAAACAGAGAAAGGTATTCCCACATGAGGTGCTCAATCAGCCCAGGCTATGAGGCGTCTTTATCCTTTGGTAAGGAAGTGCTCCTGGTCCAAAGCCTGTTTTCAAGTGGCTGAGCGGGGGTCGAGGACTTCATGCAGGAGCTTGCCTTTCCTGACATGTGTGATGGGTGAGAATAAGGATCCCTGAATTACAGTCGTGGAGGTGGGAAGTGCGTGCTAACCTTAGAAGAAAGAAAGCAGAGCAAGCTCTGAGGCACTGCCTCCAAAATTAGTGCCACAAAGGAGTGTTGCTTCTGCCCGAGTGGGAGAAGCACTGACCTAGAGATTAAGGAGCAGCATGGCCCGTAGGGCATCTCGGTCTCGATACTGTTAGAGCATGGACATCTTATTGCAATATGTGGACGCTCTCCCTGTGAATGGACCTGAGGAGACCAGCGGGTGAGTGGGCAAGACCACCTCCTGCAGCAGTGAAGTCCTGACTCATGGACTCACATCTCTTCTGACTAATGTTTGGCTACTGACCCTCTGTTCCAAGCCAGAACAGGTCATTCAATGCAGGAATTGTAATTTCCTAGGATACAATACTAGGTGAAAGGGTTCATTGTGTCAACAAGAATGACACAGTAATTTAAGCCTGGAATGCAATTTATTCAACCTCCTCATTTCCTAAATGAGTTCAAATTATAACAATTCCTTAAAGGACAGAGCTTTAGAAATGCTGATTCTTTCTTCCATGATGCTGGTGGCCATGGGAAAGAAGAGGGGGAGTGGTCTTTCCATAGCTATGACTTTAAAATGGCTGAATCAGGAGTGGGGACCAAGGAAAATCAAGACTCTGACAGTGGGATCTGAGGGGCTGTGCTTCTCAGACAAGTCCAGACCTGCTGACTCTTTGGACTCACTCTCCCTCCCCTCCCCTTCCCTTCCCTTCCCATCTCTTCCCTGTGCTTCTTTTCTTTTCCCCCTTCTTTTTCTCTAGGAGGCACTATTTGTAAAATCCAGCACAATTCCCAGACTCTTTTTGGGGTTCATTAACTGTCTTGAACTCTTTTCCAAATGTTTTAGGTTCGAAAAAACCCAAACCACACTGGGCCAGCCACTTTTTTTCTTCTTCCCTGTTAAACCTATGTGTATTTTAAGGGAAATATAATCCATATGTTTCTGATTCCTTTACACTTAACTCATCAAGCAGGATTTGTTAAAGCTATTTGATGTTTTGGATGCTTTTTGAGCCATTTCCTTGTGACTTTCAAAGCCTTTTATTCTCTAGAAATAGGAAGTTGCATTTTATGAAATGTAAATGAGCTTGAACACTCAAAGGTCTGATTTGGGTCAGAATTCTAAATGATTGGAATTAGTTAATAGCATACTCTATTCCACTCTTTAAAAGGAATTCAAGTTCAGGAAATAGCTCCACGTTTTTTTATACAATTGCATACAATTGGCTAAGCCTTAATTAGAATATATTTGGGAGAGAAAAAAAGATGAAGCATATTTCATAGCAAGAGCATATATTATTAATGAAATTGGGTAAATAATTCTGATTAAAGAACTACCTCAGTGAAAATAACCGTAAAGCGAAATAAAATAAAACTCAACCAAGTGAATCTCTGAAAATCATTAAATTTGATTCTGTTGATAAATTGCTATTTTATTTTATGGTCCCAAAGTGAATCTCAAGTAAATATTTCTTTTTTCCAGGACCTCCCACTAGGATAATTAAGAGAATTCTCTAGAAACAAAGCTATTTTCATATCTTGGAGAAATAGCCAGTTCTCTTAGAGCTTCTTTTCCAGCAGCAGAAAATCTAAATTAAAATAATTACAGAAATGTATAATCTAAGTGTCATCTCCTCTTTCCTATTTCTGGAAAGAAATTCCATGTCGAGTGTTATGGAATAAACTAGGTTCGATTCTGAGCCTTTGAAATTGCTTTTCCTTCTGCCTGGAGTAATCTCGCCCAAGGGGATCATGAGTCTGGCTCCGCTGTCACCTCCCCACTGAGGCTGGCTTTGACTGTCCTGGCTTAAGTAGTTCTCCTTTCCCCCTGCAGTAGCTCTCTACCTCATTTCTCTGTTTTGTATTTTTCACAGGAATTAGCACTGTTTGCACATTACTTCTATCATTTTTGCACGTAATGTTCCCTCAAACCGCTGGGAATTTACACCTATCTCTGTACCCCAGTTCTTAGAATGTTGGCTGGCTAATGGCAGGCACTCAATACATGTCGACTGATTTTAATTGCAATCATTTGTCCAACCAGCACTATTGACAAACAACACCTACTGACGTGTGTTTTATCCCAGAAGAGACCAATTTATTTTTAGTGGCTTTGATGAATGCGTTCAAGCAAACTTAATCTTGCCACACACACTTCATATGAATTTCATGATTTACATGGAAATTTCTTCAAAAAGTGGCAGCTGAGATTTTCATAGGGATTATGTTTAATCTGTGGATCAGTTTTGGAAGTATTGTCCCCTTAAAAATATTACCCTTCAACCTATGAACACAGGCTGTCTTTCTATTTATTTAGGTATGATTTAATTTCTTTCAACAATGTTTTGTAATTTCCACATGAAGTGGAAGGGACCCAGAATAGCCAAAGAATCTTGAAAAAGAAGTACATAATTTTAGGACTCAAACTCCCAATTTAAAAACTTATTACAAACTACAAACAAAAAGTATAATATTAGCATCAGGATAAACATGTAGATCAATGGAATAGAATTTAGAGTTCAGAAATAATCTCTTGCATTTATGCTCAATTTATCTTTGGTAAGAGTACCAAGACAATTCAGTAGTGGTTGGAGGAAGAATAGTCTTAAAAATGGTGCTGGAACAACTGGATATTCCCATGAGAGAGAACAAAGTTGGACTCCTACCTCGTGCCATGTACAAAAATTAATGCAAAGCGAATCAAAGGCCTGTGAGAACCAAATATAAAAAAACTGTTACCCACACACACAGACACACACACCAGGCATAAATCATTTTGACTTGGATCAGGCAATTGTTCCTTAGATATGACACCAAAAGCACAAGCAACAAAAGAAAAATAGATAAATTGGACTTCGTTGTACTCCAGAAGACACCATTAAAATGAAAAAGTAACCCACAGAACAAGAGAAAATATTTGCAAATCATATCTGGCAAATGATAAATCTCAAATACATAAAGAATTCTTACAACTCAACATAAAAAGATAAAAAAAAACTGGATTAAAAACTGGACACGTGGACAAAGGATTTGGATAGACATTTCTACGAAGAAAATATGTGCATAGCTAATAGGTTAATGAAAAAATGCTCAACATTATTAGTCATTAGGGAAATGCACATCAAAATCACAATAAGATACCACTTTAAGCCCACTAGGATGACTATAATAATAATTGCTTATAAACAGAAAATGACAATTGTTGGTAAGGATGTGGAGAAATTGAAACACAACTTCTATATTGCTGGTTGGAATGTAAGGCAAAACAGTTGATGTGGAAAATACTTTGGTGGTAGTTCAAAAAGTTAAACATGGAGTTACCACATGACCTAGTAACGTCACTTGTAAGTGTATACCCAAGATCATTGAAAACATGTCTACACAAAAACTTGCACATGAATGTTTATAGCAGCACAATTCATAATGACCCAAAAGTGGAAACTACTCAATATCCATCAATTGATAAAGGAATAAATGTGGTGTGCCCATACAATGGAATATTACTCAGTCATGAAAAGAATGAAGTACTGATGCATGCTACAACATGAATGAACCTCGAAAATAATCTGCTAAGTGAAAGAAGCCAGACAAAGGCTACATATTATATGATTCTCCTAATATGAAACATCCAGAGTAAGCCAACCCACTGAGACAGAAAGTAGGTTAGTGTTTGCAGAGTGTGGGGGTCAGGGGAATGAGGAGGTGCTGCTCGTGGTACAGTGTTTCTTTGGGAGTGATGAACATGTCCTGGAATTACCGATTGATGGTGGTTGTACAATTTTGGGAATATGCTAAACATTATCAAATTGTGTACTTTAAAAGGTGAATTTTATCATTTGTGAATTATGTCTAAAAATATAACTGGTTTCACAGTTACTCAATTCTTTTGTTAATGTGTCCATTCCCATGGGAGAAATCTTAAAAGGGAAAAGAAAAATGAAGTGTTTGACTTGAGAACTGATCCTACTCATTGTCCATTGTCTTTTTTTCTGGGCTTTTTCAGTGCTTGAACATGAAAGACAGATAGCAATGCTTCTGTACACTGGAGTGGTATTAGAGAAATGTGCTCAAAGATATACATGTTTCGTTCTTTCGGGACTGACCCTTGTAGTAGCATGAAAAGGCTGGCAGACGTCTTGCGGGGAAAATGAATAGATAGCTTTTTTGTTTTGTTTTTGTTACTTTACCAGCAGTATTTATTTTTGGAACCAGAAATCTATAGGTTGACGTGTAACACTCTGTTAGTTAAAGATCATGATGAATCATTACCTACTGGGAATAGGAGGTTTTAGCTCATTGGCAGACTAGGGAGCTCTCTGCCAGCAGAGGTGGAGTTAGAATTCTGAAAAAATAGATTAAGCATGACCTCATCAGAACAGAGACAACTGCCTTTTGTTATCTGTTTTCAAAGTATGCAAAATATGTAACAATTATATTACATATTTGTAATATAGGGAGGGGCATTGCCCATAGCACATATAATCCGAAATAGCATTTTTAATGCTGCTATTGTATTTTTAAGTGCTGCTTAACTTTTAATTAAAAAGGGAAAATTCTTATTTGGCCTTAAAATTCATTAGCATATATAACAATTTAAGCACTGGCAGCTTTTCTCTATTCATTTTGTTTTCTCCTGCTTGTATTGGTTAAATAGCATGAGGCCATGCCTTCTAATGATGGAAGACTGAATGGTGGGATATTGTGGTATTATTCTGCTGAGTGGATGTTACATGGAAATAACTAAAATAGCACTTAATTTCTGTCTACTGGTGACATGATGATGATGATGATGATGATGTAGAACAATGAAAGGGAAAATTAAATACTGGTGACTTCCATTTTCACCTCACGCGCCACTTGTTTACATCCGCATGTTGCTTCAGGTGGCGTGCATCTGCTGGGGCACCACCCCTCTGTAACCCCACTTTGACAAAATGGCATCACATTGTGGGTGCCATTGTCTCTCACTTAATTGTCAGCGTGTGTTTGCAAATAAGTATTCCTTTCTATTATTACTATAACATTTGAGTAACTAATGTGTACTGTGTACTGCGTATTGATGAGCAATTGGACATCCATCCCCTGCATTCAGAGTTTAAACTCTATGGGGTAAACAACCAAAAAATTACAGTCAGTGATATGAGATGGATCATAAAGAGAATACAAGATCTGAGAAAATAAGGCATCTAGAAGACTTTCCCAAGACCAGGCTGGTGAGTCAGGAGAGACCCAGATTATGCAGGGTTTTTAAAACCAAGTCAGTTTGTTGAGAGCATATATTCCAAGGACTGGCGGAAACCGTTAAAGGGTTTTAGGCAGGAAATAGCATAATTAGATTCGCAGTTTTGAAAGGAAATTCTGCTTACGTGTCGTAATCATATAATTTATTATCCAGTCCAGGCAACTTTAGAGAATAAAAAGGGGTGAACCTGTGCTGGGACTGCAGGCATAAACTCTGGCTGTCCTAGACAAACTGGGATGTATATAGCGACCCTGTTTATAGGGGGCTGCAGTGGAATAAGATAGGTACATGGAGATAAGCTGGGAGAGGAGGTGAAGGCTTGGACTACAGTGAGACAGTCAACAGAGAGAGTTAGATTAATGTAAGAGTTATTTTGAAAAATGAACTGAAAAGTTGGTGACTGAATGTGAAAAGGGAGAGAGAGAAAAGTTGAGGCCTGCTGGGCATCTGCCTTGAAAAGCTGAGTGCGTATTGGAGACATTTACTGAGATGAGGAATGCTGAAGCAGTTTTAGAGGGAAGGCGACAATTTTAGACATGCACATGTTGAGTTGAAGATTGCTTGAAGGAACTGGTATTGAGATTTATATAAGCCAGGTCTTCACATGTGGAACTATCATCTGAGTGGCTAGCTGGCCTGAGCAACGTGGGGACTAGGGGGCACTAGCCGTGGCCCAGGTCTCTCCAGCACACTAATGGTTCTAGAAATAGTACTCACTGTATTCCTACTTTGTAAGCAATTTATCCTATTGTTTGGCTCAAAGGTTAGAAATAGAATGTAATTCTGTATTTTCATACTGACTCATCTGGAGAAAGACCTTAGGACCTTCTCCTCCCAGGCAAGATGTTTAAAGATGTTTGATGTGATGGGTGATTTAAAAAGGCTGCCCTTTTGGGATCTGACAGTCTTCATAAATGAAGGAAAAGTGCGCTTAATGATCCAAAATGATAGGGTCTAATGCCGATGGAAGGTGCATTTTGCCTTAATTAAACCCAAGTCTGCAATGAAACCAATAAAGATTTCTGTTTTTTGGAGAAGTGATTGAAGGCTCAATATGGGAGGCAAAATAAATTTGAATTATAGGGGTTAAAAAGATAGGGGTGTGTGTGTCTGTATTGGTGGGAGTGTGAGTTCACTTTTCATTATATGTAGGTTGACCCTGTAAATAATTACATAAATTATCTTATTTTTCAAGCTTATTTCAGGTAAACTAGATTCCTGAATCCTTGAATTAAAGTCTATCTTGAATTTTGAAATAAAAGATGGACGCAACTCAATGACAGACACATAGGTTAGCTATTTGGAGGATTATGTAAAATACATCAAGAATGTTATACGTGCTTTGCTGCGAGAGCACCTCAGTTTGTTCTGTTTTCATTCCCTTTTTTCACTTTGATTGACATGGCTGCCTTTAACCCTGATCTCTGCACTGATGGATCATTAGAAACTTGAAAGAAATCATACAGATATTATGAAAGTCATGCCCATTTATGGACTTTGAGTTACAAATACTTTATATGGAGAGAAAATGTTATCATTCCTCATGTTTAAAAAAAATGGAAGTTTGCAACTTGAGGTTCTAAAATTAGCTGGGTAGAGGGTACTCAGCAGAGAGGCAGTCGTCTTTAGGTCTTGTATTTGAGGCCTGGCTTCGATGCCAGCGGTGTCGGCTCAGAGTGTTTTCAAAACCCAAGTATGTATCTTGTTCAGTTGCGTTTAACAAACCTGAATGGCCAACCCGGGAGAATTGCCAGGACTCGTTTCTTTGCACCGAGATGTACATAATACAGCTGCACTTACCTTGGAGTTGAAACTGGTATGGATCAACTCGAGAAAAATTTTCCAGGATCCCAGAATTAGATTTGTCTCCTCTTATGTTGCTTGCAGTATGCAAGCTGTTGGGGAGTCTGCAACTGACCATTACTTTTGCTCCCCTTCATATTAATAACAAAAATAACATTTTGTTATATTTAAATATAGTGTCCCCCTGCTCTAGAGTACTAGGAATCATTGCCATCTGTTTTTCACAAAAAAATAAAATTGTGTAAGATTATTTACTTCTAGTATTCTCAAACAAAAAGTTTCCTAATTTGTTTAACTGTGAATTCATTTATCATAGATTAAAACACACACACACACACACACACACACACAAACTGTGGGATAATGGACTCATGTTCTTTTAAAATGTCTATATCTTCAACAGCTTATGAAAGTTTAGCATCTGTTGTATAACCTCTAACATGAAGATAATTTCCAAGGTTCCTTCCAATTCTGGAAAAATTATATCAATATTCTAATTCTTATTATAAACCTTATCTAGGGTTTTACCTTATAAGATCACCTGAAGCCTCTTCAGAAGTAAACTTCTCTTTCTCTCTTTTTTAAAATTAATTATTTTATTGCTAACATTTTGTATTGGGAATAAAGTATTTTTATTCTCTTAGTCTTGGCAAAGTACAAAGTTTTAAAATAATGTTGATTCCTCAAAAAGAGGGACGCGACCTAGTCTTGGAAATTATCGTTGGTTAATTTAAAATTGGAAAGTACTGTGTTTGGTCACTTGTCCTTGCAGAGTCACAGCCAATAAAGCAGATGAAAAAAACCCAAAAAACACCACCAATTCTCTGGCTTCATACTAATGGTATTTCATTCATAAAAAGAATTTGTGCCCTGAGACTTAATTGAATGGTTCCAGGGCCATGCCAGCAGAAAATCAGCTGGTTGGGCTCCTATACAAACATGATGACATGTTGAGGGCGGTGTTTACTTTTTCTAATTAAAGCAAATTAGAAATTCCATTATATTTCCGCAGTGAGTCCTGACAGCAGCGTGCCCTTGGACTTCCTCACGGTGCTTCCAGAGTAAGGCTTCCCTTCGTTCAACTTTCATTTGTTCCCTTCAGTTTTAAATGCATTCCAGGATTAAGCGTTTAAGCCGGCTCCGAGACCTCACTTTTTCAGGATCATTTGAAACAAGACGGGAGGATGCAGTGGAATTCAGACCAACCACTTGTGATGACGATGGGTGTTTTCAGCCTTGATGCTGGTTTTCTTTGGGTGGACACTCTGTAATTGTCACTTCTGTCAATTCTATTAGTTTTTATAATATTGAGAAAACGTCCGGTTGTCTGCTGGGTTTGACAGCAGGAGATCATTGTAGGGGCCACACTCTTAACAGAAACAGCTAAGATGCCAGTGAAAATCCATCAATTGTACACAAACATGGGTACTCTTTTTGCACAGTGAAAGACTCTTTTGGGCTTTAATTTGACACAGGGCTGTAAAACCTATGAAGACTTTGTTTTTCCTTAGGGATAACCTTACCTTAGATCTTACAACCAGGAACCAGGTATGTCTGATCTTTGGTATTTTTTAAAAATAACGACCATCATACATTTATATAATAGCTGCAAGACGTTTTCAAAATTCAATGCCACTTCATTAAAATCCTGATTAATGAGCAGCATATTTAAGAAAAAAAAAAAAAGAAATATATGGAGCTCATTAAAACACTGCTCATTTCTGAAATCATAGTCACATTTTATTGTCTTGATTTTTTTTTAAACTTGGGATTTCAAGGCTGGATTTTAAGTACTAGAAACCTTCTTGCAAGGAAGGTTATTGTCAGGGGATCTCCACCCCAGTGTTGCTGACAAAAGAGATTCAGATGAAGACACAAGGTTCAGATAAGTCACGTAAGGTGTGGAAAACCATTAAAAATTTCCCATATTCCTCTGAATTGAGATTGAACTCTGGATCTCGATGAGCTCATTTCTGGAGACAATATCAGGTTTACAAAAGGGAACGAAGGACTTTTCCAATGAATGAGACTTTCACAGGCAGAACCTGAAGAAAACCACGATCCATCCTGTGGCTTCTTGAACTCAAAGAAAAGGGAGAGCGGGTCTGTGACCGGAGCAAGAGCTGCATTGTTCTGGTGACTGCAGTTTACCACGGAAGCCCCAGGTCAGATGTTCCTCTGGTATTTGTGATTGTCAGTATCACCCAGAACATTTAAAGCACACAACATATATTAGAAACAAAAATCGAATGTCATATCTAGGTTAACGTGAATAGGAATGTTTCTGAAACATGTTCTCTCTTCTGTCGGACTGTTCTGATCTATCTCATCTCACACATTGCAGAGGGGAATGGGAATAATAAAAGAAAATTTTAATCAATTACATGTATAAATGTTGTAACCTTTGAGTAATTCTTATGAGAATAATTTCTATTCAGAAAGAGACTGAATAGAATTTGGGGGACTTGAGTATTTCCATTGTGTCCAGTTTTGTCTTACATGTCAAAGATAATCAAGAATTAGCTGTAAATCAAATTCAGTCTCAAGGAAAGATACTCCATCCCTTCCCTAAGTCCCCAGCCCACCTGTTCTTGCAGTCATGGAATTTCTCCTTTGCCTAAAATGTGCTGTATATAGTCAAATATCTCATAAAATGGAGGAGGGGACTGTGAAATAACAAGAGAGAACATTTAAAGGATCTGACTTAAAGAAATGTGCCCAGATGAGTTTGGGCAATCGGGGTCAGTTAAGCCTCCCTTGACACCGACCATTAGTAATATTTTCCATGCACTAAGTAAAACAATGGAAACTTCATCACATCTGGTGGAGGCTCTAATACCTGTGCAACTCGTAATGGTTTTTGAAATCTTGATATGAAACAGCACCATGGCACTGGGCGATAGATTGTTAGCGACAAGGAAGCTGTGCTTGTTCCAAAGCAGTGAAGACCTGCCCGTTAGCACTCCCCTGGGATGGCCCCTCAGGTTCATATTGCTACACTGTTTCTTCTTGATCCAAAGGAAGTCTGGTGTTTTTTCCCTCCCCTCTTTCTTTCCCCGTCTTTAGAGCAGTGGGCGGCAAGCCTCCAGAAAAACCATCTTATCCTCTTGAAGGCATCACGTTTTTCATTGAACAGTTTGAGTTGGCTGGATGAGTTCTTTTGAAGGCGGACAAAAGAACTCTAGAAGATTGATAATTCCAAGAACTATCTGCTGCCTTAAAGGTCTTGTTCCCACCTTGCATTTTTTTTTTTTAACTTCAGAGATTTAAAACAGGACATCGCGTAAATCTACATACTCGGCGTTAATGTTAACGGGTGATGTCACAACATCCCAGAGTTCCCACCATCAGTGTCTCTGCATAGGAGCTAGATAATAAACTAATAAACCTCTCGTAGGCTGTAGGAGCTCAGTGAGGGCAGGGTCCGTGCCTGTCCCCAGCACTCAGTGCGTGTTTTTGAGTGTCTGATTGTCAACCTAAGTTTTCTTATTCTGAAAACAAGTGGGGTGTAGTGTTAATGGAGACAGCGTATACCATATTGCCAACAAGAAGGAACTAGGACTGGGAATCGAGAGTCTTAGTGCTAGTCCTAAGTTAGTGATAATTAACAATAATGAGCATTCATCGAGGAGTTACTGTGTGCCAGGCTCTGTTCTTATTGTTTCACGTGCGCTTACTCAGGTCGTACTCAGAATAATGTTGCAAAGTAGGTATGTGTACTGCCAAGTCCAGTTTGAAAAGAGGAAACGAGGCATGGACAAGGTGACCATCTCACCCTAGGTCACATAGGTAGCAAGTGGTGAAGCCAAGGTTGCGTCCAGAGCCCTTTCTCTTAAATGTTAAGTCTTGCAATTAAAATTGTTGTGTTTTGCTAGACAAATCTTGCAGCCTAGTTGCCACCCTTATGAGATTAGCATAATGATACCGACCTCAAAGGAGGAGTGCAGATGGGAGCATTCACTCGGACGTTTGCGGGTATGCTTGCCGATTTGAATATACATGACACAGTTTACTGTTCCCAAGACACTAACATTATATCATCAGATGCCACAGGATTCAGTAGTCAAGACAGAAATGACTGACATTTTCCTTTTTACCACCATTCAAAACCACATAACACTGGGGACAGACCATAATCCTCAAAACAATCGAGGAAACGTGGTGGCATAAACTCTTGGAACAAAGTAACATATAGTAAGATGCTTCTGTTAGTAAAAAAAAAAAAAAAAAAGGTCCTCCTGTGTTTTTATTTTTAGTTTCCATCTATGCCAGTGATTTTCCATTTAATTCTTAGGAAGATTTTCTCTTCTACACATGCATGCTCACTCTCACACATATGCACTCACAGGCACACGTGTACATTCACATGCACACACAGGCATGTACACCTACACGCTCATACGTCAGGGTCGCAGTGTGCCTGATTCCTTACCAATGGCAGACGGTGGTGGAACTTGGTACTTAAGGATGATACTGATGTCCTTGTTGTTGCAGAAAAGATGCAAAAAACCAGACTGGTAAGAAAACCAAGCAGCACTCAAAGAGTTGGAGAACTCAGGTGTATCACGCCAGCAGTCCCAGAAGAGCTAGTGCTCTGAAGATTTGGGCCCCAAGCTCAGTTGCAGCATTCCTTATATAGAACTTTTTTGGCATGGGCTGATTGGTCAGTTTGTCCCCAGACCATTACAAAGCGACGAGAGTTGCTATGGTGATAGGTAATTACATTTGTTGCTTAGGCAGAGCAAGCCAAAGGGAGGATGAGTTTTTTTAGTTACTTTTGAGTATAGCTATTCAGAAAGCATATCTACAGAAGCAGAACAAAAAGCTGATTAGCTTTTTGAATGCAAATTCCTTTTCATTGTCACACTTGTCCTGATGTGCTTTTACACATTTCACTAGTGAACTATTTAGGCGATGTAGTACCAGTTTAGAGATATTTGTGTGTGTGTGTGTGTGTGTGTGTACGCACGCGCGTGCGTGTACTAACCTTTAGTGATCAGTATTCTGTCATAGAGATAAGTTAAATCACATAGTTTACCAAAAATATTAAATGAGCCCTGCATCAAACATTAAGTGTGCAAGTAGGGACAGACTAATCCCAGAAATACCTTTGTGGCATGAATTTTAAAACACGCACACCTCGTGTACAGGCATTACTTTGTTCCCTCTGAAACTGGCAAGCAGGAACATAGGACTTCCTTCTCCATTTGGACCAGTCTCAGATTTCTGTGACCTTCCCAGTGTGTTCTGACCGCCCTTCCTTCCTAGTGCCTGTCTGCTTTTCCTGGAATAGGTGACATTTTCTTCTCTGGGACCAGCTGTCTTTTATAGCATACTCTGAATTAGTCGTGTGTGTGTGTGTGTGTGTGTGTGTGTGTGAATGAAATGGGCAGAATGTTCACTGTCGAATGATCATATATTCTTTTTCCTTGGCACTTGACGAATCAAAATCAGGGCTGCAAATTTTCCTTTACTAGCTCAATTTGATCTCATCAAGGCCACACATTGCCACAATCAGCGCACATGCGTATGTAGCAGTCACGTGTTAGGAGTAGCATCTGACGATATAAGGTGAAGGCGGCAATTCGTAATTAATTTCCGTGCTGCGTACATGTCCTTTTGTTCTGATTCTTTTTAAGGCTTTTGTTTTTGCTTTTCAACTTTGATGGACTTTGCTGTCTTCTACTGTTGATGCCAGTGAGTCCTCACAGAGCTTGCCTTTAATATCAGTTTCTCAGCTTCCACCAAAAGAGCCCGACATCCAGACTTGGTAAGGATCTGGATGCTGTTTCTTGGAGTTTGGAAGACTGTGGGTAGCAGAGATGGGTCCTGGCCTGTTTTGCGTATGTCTTAGTGTTTGCAAGTCGCACACCAATTACAGTCCTCAGTAAAACCAGGATGTGGGAACACATGCCCTGAAGATCATTTCTAGTTCCAACAACCTATGAGTCTAAGCTTGAGAGCAGTATACCCAGAATGTGAAATGTTTGTTCTCCATCAACTTCACCATGTTTATCTGTGTGAAGCAGGTTGAAATCTATAAGAGATGTGTTCCCACACTAGCAAATACAAAGTCTTGACAAGATTGGTTAATCAAACATACAGATAGAACCAGGCAAGTTCAGTGTGGTTGGGTTTTTAGAAATATATTTAATTAAACCACTTCTTGGTCTTGTTTAGTTATTAATTTAGTGATTGTGTTTCTTATGCTTCCTAGAAGTTTGTCATTAGACTCAGGATACTTAGAAAATGAACTTCATTAGTTAGACTCAAATATTTACTTAGCATCAATTCAGTGAATGTCTAGAATGTGAGAAGTTAAATGCTTATAAATAAGCAATACAAATACAATGTCTTTTTGATCTAATAACTAACAATTTGTTTTTAGAAGGAATACTTGAATATTTCAACAATAATACATGATAATAATATATGAATACTTGAAGGACTGAATGATTCAAGAAGGAAATGACAGTTGCCTACAATAGTGGAAGAAAGGTACAGAGGAAAATTATAAGCAGGTGCCATGTAGTCTGACAACACTGCCTTCAGAGGAGGGAGATATAACTGTGTACTGGAATGACCTGGGAGAGGGCAGCATCTGGTCTAGATCCAGACAGTGTGAGGGTAAATTTTTTTATGTGGGAAGGAAGGAGAGATGGAGTCCATGAACAATGGCATGCGTAGAAGAGCATTTGCAGAATTGAATGGTTCCAGGAAGTGAGTAATGGATGATAATGTTGGAAGGATGATGATGTGGGAGCTGGACTCGAGCTGTGAATGGTGAGCTCTATTCTGCGGGCAGTGTGGCCCTGTCCGCTTTGGGTGCGCAGAAGGAGGACAATGTACTTTAGGAAATCAAGAGACTGGAGGCCGGTGATTGCATCATAGTCTGGGAGGAGGTAATAGTTAAAGGAACTATTGTCATGTACATAAGCACAGAAATGAAAAGGGGCGTGTGAATATATTTTGAAATTCAAATATACGTATGTTATGTCCTATCAGGCCATCAAAACCTGTCATACTTTTGCTTTAAGTTTTCAAATTCCTCTTTTTTTTTTATTTCTTGATCTCTCCCTCCTTTAAACAAAAATGAAATGCATTAGAGTATGGTGAATACAGAAAAAAGTAAGTGCAGAAGCCACAGTCTGAGATCACTATCAAGAGGACTTCAGTTCACCGAAGCTGTGTCCTCATTGAGGACTAGGTCAGCTCAAGGGCAGGTGAAGTTTGAGTGGAAACCCATGTGTCCAAGAGCAGACATCAAAAACAAACCTATGGCAATGAACAGCCATCTCTGGTTTATTTTTAACTCATCTGCCCTGCCTCTTTTATAAATATGCATCGTCTTTGTTAAAGCAGAAGAGCTTTGCTCCTGCCTTAGCAAGCTTTAGAAGACAAGCAGAAACCACAGCTGCTAGACTAGAGGGCCGTATGTGGCGAAGCCAGGCACGGTGGGTTTGACCTTGCCAGAGCTTCATGTTATAACAGGGCCCTGGGACTAATTGCCCCCTGAGTCAGCTTTATCTAGACTGGTTTGACTCCCACAGTAAAGAGATCACGTAAATCCCAATTGCAAGGTGGCCAGGAAGGAAGAGTCCAGCCCTGGTAGCCCGTGGGTCCTTTCAGGAACAGAGTAACAGCAGGAGAATGAGTTTTAAGTATCCAGAATCTTTGGTCCTTAGTAAATAGCTACAATGATATTCATTAATTTCAGATTTTTAAAGACCTAACTTTTATGAACTTACATTTTGTCAGTGGTGCTGTGTTAGTCATCTATTGCCACATAACACATTATCCCAATATTTAGTTGCCTAAAACAAAATATCTCAGTTTCTGCGTACCAGAAATCTGGGCATGTCCTTTCTTGTTCAGTGCCTCTGGCTCAGAGTGTCTTATGCAAACAGTGTCAGCAGGGGCTGCAGTTATTTCAAGGCTTGACTGGGAGATGATCTCCTTCCAAACCCGCTCCTGTGGTTGTTGGCAGCCCAGGTCCTCACTAGCAGTTGGCCAGAGACGTCAGTTCCTTTCCGTGTGCTCCTCTCCAAGGGCAGCTGCGAAGTATGGCTTCTAGCTTCCCCCAGAACGATGGTTCCATTGGAAAGCGAATGAGAGAGACAGCTACACCAAAGCTACATTAGTTTCGAGACCTGGCCTCAGAAGAGACATGCCATCACTTCTGCCATATTCAAATTGTGAGAAGCAAGTCAGTAGGTCCAGCCCACCCTCAAGGGTCGGGGATTCACAAGGGCCTGACCACCAGGAGAGGGGATCGCCTCCTTAGACAGGATAGAATGGCCAAGGAAGAACCCCCTGCCCTCTTGCTCCCTTGGCGGTGGTTCATGGACGCAACATCAGACCACTTGAGAGCTTGAGAGAAACACAGAATCTCAGGTCCCATTCCACCCAGAGCTTCGGAGTCAGAATCTGCACTTGACAAGGTCAGAGGGCATCGTGTGCGTGTCAAAGAGGAAGCAGCTCTGGTCCACAGGATCTTCACACTTCGAGTCTTAGAGGAAACTAACTTTAAGCCGATAATGCCACGTCTGCGTCCCGATCTTGGACAAGAAGGTGATAAAGTAATGAGACTCCACTTCCTGCATTCTTCAGAGAACAGCATGGGTGGGCTAGTCCATGATTTTAAAGTGCACGCGGTCCCCGTGTAATGGCGCAAAGATGAAGTCTGAACTTCCGTTGGCTCGCAGACATGACAATGACCACATGCACGTCTCCTGTTCCTGTGCAGCATTTACTGGGAAAGCCAGATCCTTTGAACTCACGAAAAACCCCAAACCCATCATCCAAGCATCTTTCACTCCTGGAGATTATCAGAGTTTTCATTACAGGTTAAATTCTTTGTAACTTTTTCATGTGGAAACTATCCTGTTACCTCCTGTAGAGCGTATATTCTGCTTCCTACAGCTGCTTTAGATTTCGTTACATTTTCCAGGTTTGAAAAAAAAAAAAAAACGTGCTGACAGAACGTGGCTTCATCTACAACTCTCGACTGATTTTAAGAGTATAAACAGAAATACGTTTCCTGATTGTATGTACCAGTGAAATCAAAATATTATCTCTACATCCAAAGATCCACTAGCCATCTTATTTTTAGAAACTGGGCACTAAAGAGAAACAGAAAAGTATGTTGGGGAAAAGTTACAACGAGATAAAGACAGAAAATATGGCTAGACAAGAAGAAAAAAAGCACACTTTTTGGTTTGCGCTATTTTCAATGAAAGATATTTGCTTTTTAAATGGAAAAAACTTTCCATTCGCATCTGGGCAGAAAGTCAGAATCAAATAGATATAATTGGAAAAGCTTACTAAATGATGGACTTATGTTACATTTCCCCCCCTAACTGATCCTTTTTGTTTTATTTCACATAATGGAGCAAAATCCTCTTAAATAAATATATTTGAAAGCAAAACGTTCAACAAAAGTCACATTTTATTGTAACAAGATGAAACAAATAGAAACTTAAATCTGAGGCACCAGGAGGTAAACAGTTTTGCTGGGGCTGCACAATTCCACTTGGTAAGGAAGGCACAGCTCCCATTCCGGTTTTCAGGTATGAGGTTGTGAGTAATAAAATCAAGAACAATTTGGGGCTGTTCCAAATTGGTAAAAATCCTCAAGGTGCATTTTGTCAGCTCAAGAACACTGAGTATCTAAGGGTCCAGAATAAAGTGTTTGGGGGACATATACACTGGGATTTTAGAGGCAAGCAGCTGGGGAGGGCGTGAAGTCAGGACCAGGTTAGGACCTATTAACTAAGAAAGGGCATTTGAACCAGTGCTGAGGGCTTGTTGGACACATCGATCTTGGTAATGGCATTGCAGCAGCCCAGGGTCCATGCTTCAGAAGGCAAAGAAACAATTATGATCCAGCAAGTCTCACCGCAAAGCCCGCTCTGGGATGACAGAGCGCAAGCGGTGGACAGTCTCGATGTGTGCCAGGTGGTGCTGTGGGGAATATGCCCTTACCTTAGGGCTTTTGTCCCATTTAAGGGGATTGACAAATTCAGGTCTTATAATAAGGCCCCAGCTGTAATATTCAGGGGTCGGGATGGGACCTTGCCTCACAAAGGGCAGATGGGAGTGTCGATGTGCTTGGTACAGACCCAAGGCCAAAGCTCAGTACCAGGACCTGGAAAGGGAAAAGGAATCCTGTGAGACGGAGAGAGGGAAAAACTTTCACAGAGACCCAGCTCATCCCTTTGGCACGGTGGACACGCATTTCGTTGATAAAAGAGGCTCAGGGTAGGGACTAGGGAGGTGGAGCACAACACAGGAGTCTTGGTGGGCCCCCAGATTCTGGTCTGAGAACATAGATTTGTTTTGAATTCCCTCACCCATCTCTCTGGAGGAGAGTGGGTGCTCCTGGCCAAGTTGGTAATGTAATTGCAGGGGCTGGGCCGACGTGTGAGCCCATCTAGCCCTGGGTGAGACAACGTGCAGGAAATGAAGATGGCGCTGACATCATCTCGTTTCACCCTGGTCACTCTCCTTCCTCTAGGAACTTGCTTCCAGTCCTGTGTATGTCGTTGGGCCAGGGCGATTAGCTGGGGACCTACTTGCAGGTCTCTGTTGTTTCGTTTTATGTGGTTTCTTAGGAGCAAGAGAAAAGTGCTGATCCTCGTAGCTCTGTAATCAAGAAGACGCCCTTATTAGATCCCATTCTGGTAAATAGGAGCAGTATCGAATTTCCTTTGGAAGCAAGGCAGTAGAGGAGAAAGGTCATACCACCATGAAAGGCAATCTCGCCTGGAACCAATGCGTTTGAGTATTGAACTTTGGGTCACACCGAGTTTTTCCCAGCAATGATATTCGAATACATAATTACTCTGCTCTTCATGTGGTATTGGTAGTGCAAAGAACAAGTGTGTGCTTTGTATTTATTTTCCAGATTTCCCATTTATTGTTTCCCAAGCCGGATGACGGGGCAAGTTCCATCCCACCACACTGAAAGATAGCTGCTCTTGGCTTTAGAAAGCTTTTTTATTCCTTTCCCTTTATTCCTTTCTCCTCCTTTGTTCCTTTGCTTGGTGACTAGGTGCCCCCTTGTACACAATTTTGTTTCAGTAGCATGCTTGCCATGAGGGGTCATATCTCAACTCGGATATTCAGCAACAGTATGACTCAGGTACCCACCAGATGGCATGGTGCTGGCTATAGTTCTTGAGCAGAAAACTAGAGGACTCCTGCTGTGCCAGAGCTAACAGTGTAGAATCACGGTAAGGTCAAGGGGTCCCGGGCACAGAAAATAGTAGCGAGCGGGGGAGACTCAGAGCAGCAGCTAATACACCAACCAGTATCGATGCATTTACGTATTTCCATTATCGATACACTCATACCAGTGCATACTGGCCAATTACCAGGACCGATATGCATTTTGGGGACAGTTTTAGAGCAACGTTACATTTTAAACAATGAAGAAGCTCTGATGGGCTAACTCCACCTTGGGAGAGGAAGGAATGTAGGTAGGGGTTCCACGCATATTGTCATGATCCAGCTGGGATTTGAATTTGATCATGATAGGAAGCCATTGGACAGTTATGATCTGAATTATGTTTTAAGAAAATCACTTTGGCTGATGTATTGAGATGGTATTTTGGGAGGAATGAGTAGAAATCCAGTTTTTTTTTTGTTTGTTTGTTTGTTTTTTTTTTTTTTTTTTTTTGAGATCAGGCAGCAGGTAATTAGGTGGTAAACTTGGGTCTCAGAAAGTTTGCATGGCTGATTCCAAGTCACCCTTTACATGTTTGGTCCCAGTTTCCAGGAGTCTCAATGCCTTGGTCAATGTCGGCTGCATGTAACTTTAGGGAAGATGACACATTCTTGTAGAGCACCTGTTACATGCCAAACCTTATCACATCTGTCCCTTAGAGTTGTCCCTTTGAACTGGGAAAATTCTCACATCGAGTGGTTGACGGCAAAATTGAAAGGGCACGTAAACACCGTGGCGCTTGACGACATAACCTCTGTTGTCTTATTGTTTAGGCTCAAAGGCGATACTTTCGTGTATTTTTTAAGAAAACTGAGAATCATTGGTGAGAAGATTATAGAGCAAAATGTTGATAGAGATACCCATAAGAAACAGAGAATGGAGATAAGAATTTTTTTTTTTTCCAGAAAGCATGCAGAGAGATGGTAAAATGGCAGCTGTTGACTTTACGTGGATTGCAGTTAGGTTCTGATATCTGCTTCCCCAGGAGGTCCTTTCTGTCCACAGCCTGGAATTCCACAGTTATCACAATGTGTTGACTTGTGATATCCATCTCTCTCCAGATACAGTACCTTTTATTTATTAACGCCTAGTACCCAAGGCAACAGGTAATATTCAGGGCACTTCTCAATCATATGTCACACAATGGCTGCCTGTAAGCCAGCTTTCCTGCTCTGGCTTGTTTGGCCTGCAAAGTGCTTTTGACAATTCGAATCAGCCTTTGTCTCCATTTCCCATTGCTGGCTAATAGATCACCATAGATGTAGGGTTTACTGTCTCTCAGCCTCCATGGGGCAGGAGTCCAGGCTTAGCTGAGTCTCAGGGTCTCACCAGGCTGCAGTCAGGGAGTTAGCCTGCCTGTATTCTCATTTTCAGGCTTCAGTGGGGAAGGTGCCGCTTCCAAACTCATCCGGACTGTAGGCAGAGTTCATATCTTTGTAGCCTGGCATTTTGCTGGCTGCATGCCGAAGGCTGCTCTCAGGTCCCAGCGGCACAGTTCTTGGCTCCGTGGGTTTCTCATGCATGGCCATTTCCTTCATCAAGCCCACAGGAGAGACTGTCACCTCAGGGAGGGAACAGGTTCTCTTTCAAGGGCTTTCGTCTGATTAAGTCAGGCCCACTTACCATCAATCTGCTTTTTGATTAATTAAAAATTAACTGATTGAGTAGGACCTTATATCTGAGAAATGCCTTAATCTCTGTCATATCCTCTTGGCCAGAAGCCATTTCACTCCTTCTGCCCACAGCCAAGGGGAGGGGAATCACACAAGGCCACGAACGCCAGGCCCAAGAATCATGGAGGCTACTGCAGGGCCTGCCCACCACAGCTGTCCACATCTACGGACTAGCAGAGTGCTCGGAAGGATCTAGCTTTTCAGCTTCTTCAGGAAAATAACAAAACAAAACCAGAATATCTGATGGCACTGGGCCCACATACCTCCCACCTGGCAGCAGCCAGCAGGAGCAGACTGTTCACAGCCCCCTTGGAAGAGGGCGGGCCCACCTGAGTTTGTTACTTCCTTTACTTGTTCTTCCTGCTTCACCCGTTTGGCCTTTTATGGTTACAAGTCCCACAGAAAACATTTACTAAAATTACATCAACATAACTGTTTAATATTTTTGTTGCTTCTGCCTATGTTTTCTAGAGGTAATAGTATTCCAGATGAAAGGGATAGTAGAGATCAGTTAATTTACCTATTTTACAGAGAGAAAACTGAGGCCCTGAAAAGTGACTTGGCCAGGTGGTTAGAACCCCGAACTCATGATTCTTTCTCTTTGAGCTTCATAGCATTTTTAAGAATAAAAGAAAAGAGGAATTGACCAATTCCCGGTCCAGTAGAGAATATGGATATATTTGTTTGTAATGCCATAACTACGTTTTCTCAGAAAACTTACCAGTTTCAAATATTAGGAACCATGTTCATCAGGTACATGGGGAGGTTTTACGTCCCCTGCAGAGAGTTGGTCCAGCTGAAGAGTTACTGGCCTGTGTCTGTCAGCTGTCACATTATCTTTATTCACAGTCCCTGTTGACTAATAGCGCACTGCAAAACGTGTACCTCTCGAATGTAGTGGAGATCACGTGTGGGCTCAGCCGTCAGACCTCACCTTCGGGTTCAGGAGTCACATCCCAGCCCTGCCATTAACTATGTGACTGGCCTCGGGCAAGTTACTGAAATTCCATGCCTCAGTTTCCTCATCTGTAAACTGAGTTTTAGACTAGAATAGTTTTGGATATTATATGGGTTGATACATGCAAAGCACGGAATGGTTCCTGACTCAATAACAGATGCTTACTATTACTGTTATTACTTCTGCCCACACTCCTGAGCAGACATTTGGAGCTGAGATATGGTATTCTAGGTCTAGAACTCGCATTTTCAATGTGGCAGTACAACCCCCATGGGGGTGAAAATTTGGTTCTTGGGGGGGCAAGAAAGCCTTTCTCCTATAATGTGCAAAGCCCAGATGTACATAAAGTATATGAACAAATAGAGTTGGCCCTTGAATGGCATGGTTATATGTACACAAGTCCACTTACAAGTGGATTTTTTCATCTTGTAAACAGATGATGTAAACATATCGATAAGTACAGTACACCACTGTAAATGTATTTTCTCTGATGGTTTCCTTAATGCCATTTTTTCTCTAGCTTACTTTATTCTAAGAATATAGTATACAGTACATATAATGTATAAAATATATGGTAGTCGACTTTATGTTTTTGCTTCTGGTCAACAGCAGGCTATTAGTAGTTAAGTGTTTGAGGAGTCAGAAGTTATACATGAAGTTTTGTCTGTGTGGGTGTTGGCATCCTAACCCTTTCATGTTTGGCCTGTACCGTCCAAGGGTCAACGGTACAGTATATCTGTATTACCATTTCATGGGGGGATTGATTAGAGGGGAAAAATGTCCTCTCTGGGAGGGAAAAAAATGAAAGGAAAAAAAGGAATGAAAAACATCATTTTAAAAGAAGAGCAGAGTGGCTACTTAATTTGTTGGGTTCAGTGCAAAATGAAACTGTGAGGCCCTTTGTCCAGAAGTATTAGGAATTTCAAGACCGTGACAGTGGAGCCTCAAATCAAGCGTGGGACCCGTCTAAGCGCAAGGAGAGTCTTGTGCACCTGCCCAGCTCGCACACCACAAAGCCACCTGCAGGTCATTCGATGGTGGCTTCTGTGACTTCCAAGGAATGTCACAGTATGACTCATGCTTATTCATCTCCCTCACCAAATGCCACATAGTTAGGATGACTGTTCTGCATAAGGCAGTTGAGGTTTGCTGAGTCGAGCCTGTTTCTCATGAGTAGAAGCAAACTCTGCTGATATCTGGCTAAAAATAAATAGATAAATAAAGGTCGTAGAGCTTAGTGAGTTTTTCAGTAGCTTCAATTCCCTCACATTTATCTTTTTGTCTATTAACTTGGCCTCCATTTCATCCTCCCCGAAAACCTTCAAGCTTTTGAAACTTCAGATCGTCTAAGACAAAAGTGGTGAAGAGGAAAAACAAAATCATTTTTTCAAGGAAAATGAAGACATGGTTTGCTCCATGTCTGCCCCCGTCCAGGTTTCTGGTGCTGCCTGACTCTGAGACTTGTAGGGGGAACTGACCTAAGTTTGCTGCAGGGCTTACGCAGAGGCCCCGCTCCCTCCCTGCTGCCCGGTGGTATGGACTCTCTGTCTTCCCCTCCTGTGCCAGCTCCCAGAAATAACTCAGTGGGAACAACCCGGTGGCCTCTCCCTCCAGGCCTGCAAATCAAAGCCCTGATTAGGTCAGAGGATGGGAACCGTGGCCGCAGGGCTGCTTGGGGCGCTCCAGGCCAGGCCTGAGAGGCCTTCCTGTTCCCTCGGAGTTGGGACGGAGCCACAAGGCAGGCTTCCCTCGGGAGCACATGGCCCATCTCTTCGGGTCCTTGAACCTGCTTGGGAGAAGCAGCCGCCTCGTGGAATTCCAGAAGCCGGGTGGTGAACACGGTTCACGGCACTCTTGGCAGGCGTCTGACCACAGAGAGCCCGGCCCTGCTGGGGGTGCCTCACTTCTTGGGGACACCATTCCTTCCAGCCCTGCCTTACCTTAAATGAGGCCACTGACGAAGATCGTCCTCCTTCATTTCTGATGCGGACAAGGAGAGCTGTAAATAGTGTCACTGATGTCACCTTACAGCTTGGATTAAAAGACTATGAAGTAGTCCTTGCCCCATAACTAAAGACTCTTTTTTGGTAGGCATGAGGGGACACCATAGAGCAGAACGGGGGTGGCTTGGGAGTAAGAGCAAATGCTCTACAGCAGGGAACAGCAAATCACTCCGTGGTCACATCTGGCCTCCCATCCTGTGTTTGCAAATATGAGTTTATTGAGACTTTATTTACCATGCTTCTTCATTCATGTATTCTCTAGGGCTGTGTCCATGCTACCACGGCAGGGCTGCATAGTGGGGACAGAGACTGTGGCCCACGAAGCCTGAAGTGTCACACTGTCTGCCAGCGCCTGCCTGGTAATGGCCACACGTTAGCACTGACCGTACTTGCGTACATCGCGTGTCTTCTCTCATCCAGGCCGCACGACAGTTCAGAGCGAGGAGAGCGAGGAAAGCTTGCTCAGGCTCACAGAGGCGGCAGACGATGGGGCTGGGGAGCCAATCGAAATCGTCTGACTCCACGGATTCTTTCGCGCACAGTGCACTGCTCCGCAGCCAGATTCTCACTGGCATGTTGCTCTGAATCACTGGTTGGAAATTCAGATGTTTTCAGGGGCCAGGCAGGTAGGGTCTGCAGGGTGCTGCTCTAAGCGAGAGGGAGCGCGTGTGTAGCTGAACTGGGAAGGACAAGCCTACACTAAAGGCCTTCAGAATGCGAATTGTTTTTACAAAGCTTCAGGGCCAAACAAAACATGGCAGCAGGCCTTATTAGGCCAACAGGTCCCTGGCTTGTGACCCCTGGACAGAGCCTCAGTCAGGTTGGGCAAGAGGAGTCATGATCTGCTCGGAATGGAAACCAGAGAGCCTGTTTGTCTCGCCCTCCCGTTCGGGTTCACTTCTTTGGGAATATCACAGATGGCTGTGTAGAGAAATCACGGGCCTTTGGGCCAGGGGGCCTGGTTTTTCGTCCCGACTCTGCCACCAGTCATGGTGTGACTTCGAGTAAGTAAATTAACTTCTGTGAGCTTTAGCTTTTCAGCTTTAAAGCTGGGGTTTCTTTATTTCACATCGATTGGTCTGTAGGTGCCAGGCGCTGCATTTAGGCTCAGCTCACCTCAGGGAATGGCAGCTCCGTGCTCCCACTTGCCCGGGGCAGCATATTGGTGTGCTCCCTCACCCCGCCCCCCTTATACCCCCAGGCCAGTCTGGCAGCTCAGCCTGCAAGCTCTACATTAGCACATGGTCAGGAACTGATCCCGTCTCACCGCTGTCACTATACTGGGGTCCAGTCCATCGTCGCTTACTTGGATTCCTGCCATGGCCTCCTCGCCTGTCTCTTGGGCCTTTGAGTCTGTTCTCAGCCAGAAACCTAAGAAACCCTGTTCACACTTAAGTCAAACTACGACAATCTCTGTGGTTTCTCCTCTCAGAGTGAAAGCGAGAGTTTTACAATAACTTTCAAGGTGCCGATGGCCTCCCCACTCCCCTCCCATACCTTCAAGTCTTCACCCCTGTACACTGACCTGTTCACTCTTCTTCAGCCACAGCGACTTCCTGCCTCTTCCTCAAGCACCTTAGGTGAGTTCCTGCCTCAGGACCTTAGCACCTGTTCCTTCTGCCGAGAGACGCTTCACCCAGGTAGCCGCAGGATGACCTCCTCATTCCTTCTGGTCTTACTGCATCTTCTCAGCGAGGCCTTCCCCATCCTCCGCTTTCCTCCTTTATCTTCCTGCCTGGCACTTACCATTACCACCTGTTATATGATTTACTTATTTCTACTCTTTATTGACCTTTCCACTACTAAGGCCAAAGAACGGTTCTTTGTACTACTGTATCTACAGTATTTCCTAAGGTCACCAACCCACAGTATGCATGTTCGTTCCTTTCCTTCTTTTCTCTCCGTTTCTCATCAGAAGCAAACTTTTCTCATTCTCATGTTTTTATTTCATTTGATATAAGTGAATGAGAATTATTTAGATTTCAAAGATCTGTAGCTCCAGACTCTGCACCAGCGATTATGGCAGTGGAGTCCCCAGATTGGCATCACAGCATCACCTGGGACTTGTTAGAAATGCAAATTCTTGGTCCCCACCCCATATCAGCTGGATCAGAAGTACTGGGGAAGGGCCTAATAGTGTTTAGACAAGCCTACCAGATAATTCTGATGTGAGTGCATGTTTGAGAACCACTGCCTGGCTCAGGTTGGTTTATAAAACAATTATAGGCCAAAAAGTGAGCAGATAGAATGAGTCAATGAAAAACAGTGCGGAATGACGTTTCAGACACCTGCTCAGTGCTCACTCTGCCGTCGCGTGTCTTGGGGGCATCGTTTCTGTGACCTAGAAGTCGGGTTCCTTAGCACTAGGGGTACTGGACAAGATGGTCTTTTAGACCCTTCTCCGTGTGGATGGATATCCATCGAGTCGATTTTGGCCTTGCTGCTTTCTTTGGTTTCGAGGACCATCTCAGTCTCACCTCCCTTTGCTTTCTGTTCCTAGATACCAAAAACCCGTGGCTGCTACTTGGATGTCCCTTGTCTCCAAATATTTTGCTCCCATCAGAAAAGAAAATGGACCCGATATTTGTTTGTTTTACTTATTTATAAATTACATACGTGTGATAGTTAATTCTTTTTAAATTAAACACAAAACGGAAACTGAAGCTGAGAGAAAGATCGAAACAGGAATCTAACCTTTTTTTCCGCACTGTCTTTCCTGTCAACTCGGCGGATTCACCACATGGAAATGACTTGTCTGGAGAACTCGAGGCGTCCGTCTCCCCAGGCCCCTCCTAAGCACTGACCCTTCTCCAGCAAAATGCTCATTTTCTTTGAGAGTTGAGTTACCAGCAGCAACTGCTTAAGGAAAATCATAAGGAACATCATCCTCCTTTTACTGAGCATTTACTACATGTTAGTCAAGCCACCGGATGCCTTCCACATTCAGACGTGTCCTTTATTAGTTGCACGGATATTGTGAAGTGGGGATGATTATTCCATTTTACAGTCAAGGAAACTGAGGAACAGCAGGAAAGTGAGCGGGGCGAGGACATAGGCAGAGCACGATCTTCCTGGGGCAGCATACCGGAGGCAACTTCCAAGGGTATTTGCCCTTAAAGAGTAGTTCTTCAGCAAAACGGAATTATGGTAACTTCGCCTTGTAGCTTTCCCATGGGATTTTTGATGAGTGGCTCTTTCCTAGTGCTCTTCAGTGTGCGAACCTGAATCACTTCTGTGCTACCGGGGAAGAGGGCTGACATTGAGGTTAGGGCTGTGAGCTTCTGAATGCGCTCCGGCCTGGCCCCCGACGCCGCCCGGGGTCACTGGGTTATGGGACGAAAGAGCAGAGGACTTTCAGTGAGTCAGACTCGGTGCTTCAGAACTGACACAGTTAATCAGAACCACGGTGGGAGCTGGAGAGAGAGGTGCATCTGGAAGTCGCCTCCGGTTGCTTACGTCACATTTAGAACTGTCAGTAATGTCCCTCGCGGAGTAGCTGGCGGAGCTCGAAGCGCGCTTGCTTTTTCTCATAGCTGATTTTCTCGAGTTTGCATGCACTCTGTCAGACACACATCCAGTTGACATAGGATATGGAAAAATCTCTCATTCGCCTTTGTTTATTTGATGCATCAACTGACAGAATGTGGTTACTTTTGTAGTCTCTGAGGAGCTGAAAAAAAAACAAATCTCAGAAATCTGACTTTATGAAGTTAGGTTTTTCCGCCACCGAGAAATATCTTCATGTTAAAGGTTTGTTTACAAGGAATTGCTGTTTCCACTTGCTGGAGCAGCTCTTAAACATTTTTTTTTTTTTAAGTTGTTTTTTCCAACCGCTAAGTGGATCTAAACATTAAGTGTTTCTGAAGCTGGTTTTCCAGCTCCTGGGCTGCTGCTAACTTTCCGCCGAGCTGCAACACGAGGTCACTCCCCCCCACTTCGCGAGAGCGTAATATTTGGAAGAATTTTTAAAAATGGCTCATTGTGCAATATTTATATCTCATTCACATCGGCACAGGACGGTGTTGACATGAAGTTCTGTCGTCGTTGTTGGCACCTCCCTTCCTGCTTCCAACCCACAAAGCCCTGCTCCCCGCCCCCACTGGTGGCCGTGATTTAGCTCTGAGGAGGCCGGCCCACCTGATGAACCCTCCATCTCAGACGGAGCTGAGCGCACAGAGGCCCCACTTCTCCTTAGTGCAGACAGAGGAGAAACTGGGGGATACATCTACAGGTCTGTTTGAAAGGAGAAAAGATAGAGAACTTCCTCATGACCTTAGAATTGGAACACGTAGAGAGCTAGATGGATTTCTCTCATCCACTCAGAAGGGAGGAAAAATAACGTGTGCTGTGGTTTTGTGTAAACGTCTCACACTTGCTGTGACTACCATTGTTAGATATTCTCCAAGAATTTCTCACACTGTGTTTCCCCAGACCAGCTACAGCATGTAGCTGTGTGACGTGTTACAGCATCAGCAGCAAGCCTTGGGGAGAAAGCGGGGTTGGCAGAACAGAACCTCTGGTCTCCCCTAGGCTAAACGCCTTCTGTGAGGAAGGAACACTAAGGCTAGATCCCCAATGGACAAGAAAATTTTATATTATTCCCCCCTCCTCCCGTACCACACACACACACACCCACCCACACGCATAAACGCTTCCCTTCTGTCAGCCTTTCAGACACACTTTCCCAAATTCACAGCCAGCTCCTGCTGGCCAAGGTTGCAGTGTTGTTCACACCATGAGAAATATTCCCATATCATTATCAACAAAAAATAAATTCCCTCAGAATACTCTTGCCATTTTATCTTGATTTTTAAATTCTGTTTACCTCTGGGCATTCAGCAGACAGAGCAGGGTGGGGAAAGAGAGAACGAGAGAGAGAGGATAAATGAACGAATGATTTTACGAACTTACAGGATTCTCCGAACCAAGGTTGTCTTCAACTAGTAGAGACAGAATAAAGTACAAAGATTAGCTGTGCGTAGCTACCATGAGACTAACTTGGATTTTCCTGACTTCTTTTTTCCCCGATCTTTATTTTTTCAACTGGCGACAATACAACCAAAATAACCGAAGTTTGGGGCTGATATCAGGTTGTTTTGATTGTAGGACTGTAACCTTTCCAGTAAGAGACCAATCCCGCTCCACACAGGCTGTTCGTTGGCGTGGCCGACTTATCACAATGGAGGGATGAAGAAATGGAGGTTGATGATTTCTGAGTCACCGGCTGACCCACCTTCCTCTCCAGCCCTCTCAGTATTCCTTGTTCGGGCTTTGTCCCATGAGGGGTATAAACTTAGAAGAGAAACCTGTAGGTAATTAACAGTCCAGCGTGTCTGTCATTCCTTTGATAAAATGTGTTGGGTGTGGTTTCTTGACATGCACTTGATAAAATGCATTGGTGGTGTTCCATTTCATTTGACTTTCCATTAGTTTTTTTTTTTTTTTTTTCCAGTGAGAATGTCTTAATGGCCAGCTTCTGTTTTCAATCATAGGGGACATTTCTATGGATTTATTTATTTTTTTACATTTTCCAATAAGAAACATATTCTGATCCTTTATAAGTTACAAGTAAAGTATGGAAGGGCGGGTGATACTCAGAAGTAAAGCTTTCCTGCTGGCTTAAATTAGCTAGTGTATTTGCATGCGTGCCTGTGTGTGCATGTGTGTGTGTACACGTACGTGTGTGTGTTCATGTGAGTGTCTCTTTGAGGTCTTTATTGAGTTCTTGATCAGGGACAGAGATCCTGCCATATTCCTTATTTTCTATGTTTTAGTTACTATACTGCTTTAATAACCTTTGTCTGGAGAAGGAGGCACCTCACTCTCTTCATCCGTTCAGCTCTAATTCCCTGCCAGTTAAGGATGAAGAAAACTCCGAAGGGCTTTGAACGTTGAATTGCAACTTGCATGACAAAGTGTGTTCGTGTGATTAGGTTTTATATAAGACGGAGCTGGCACGGGTACAGACAAAAGAGCTCTGGGGTGATTTGCAGCTCACAGCTCTGAAAATGCTGAGTCATCTGAATAAATCACCCGCTTTTTAACCCACAGGAGCCTCAGCAAGTAAACAGGTGACCTAGCCATGGAGTATGAGCCTAGAGCTACACTGGAGAGGCGCCGGTCGTCAGGGGCCTGACTTGCTCTGGGAAGGAGCCCACATGGGCAGGCGGGTGAGCCTTCCCCAGCTGCTGTGGGCAGGCAGTCTGGGGCAGGGCACGCCCGCCCTGCTCTGCAGGATCTACATAGAGGCATCTGTTTTTGAACTCCAGAGATACGGTCCCTGCTCTGAATTCTCTTCCCCTTCCATCCTCCTGTCCAGTAAGAGTCAGAAATCTTGACCTGTGCCTCGTGCATTCAAGCTCTCACCCTGGCCAGTTTAGATTTCTAGACGTGTCTCTTCCTCTTCCTCTTAGCCGAGTTTAGGCTTTTGACGATAACCCTTGAGTTGTCTAAAGATTCAGATTCTTGGCCGATTCTTAGCCTCTGATGCCACTCGGGATGCGTGGCCATTACAGTGGGTTTGGTGCCCCATTTATGACACTTGTCCTGCGTGCGATTCAGCCCTTGTGCGTACTGGGGCCTGCCCTTTCACCTCGGGGCCTGCCCTTTCCCAGGCTCTCCACACGCCTGGAGAGTCTCATTCCTTGGGGACATTTGCTTCTACTGAAAGGCAAGTTCCATATTCATGAATCCTGTAACTGGAACCAGAATTCCTATTTACAGTTGGCACCAGCGTCCAAGTTTCAGAAGACCTCCCCCTGCAGCTGCCGACACTCAGCACATGACGCCGGGGTGGCAGACCCCTTTAGCCGATTACTCAGCATCTGGCATTAGCACCCCAACTCCTCGTATGCAAACATCCCCGAATGTTCCTGCCGGTGGCAGTAAGCCAGGTCCCAGAGTTGTAAGCCAATCACAGTTATCCTAAGGCTTTTTGCCCTGTTTATTTTCCGAGCCTCCCTTGCAGCCTTGGAGCCGTGGGACACTTATTAGAGACAGGAGAATCTACGGGGAGTAGTCTGAAAAGCGCTTTGCCGGAACTAAGTGAAACACTTGTGAGGAGGCCTTGCTTCCTAGAATGGACGTGGGAGAGAGACCCGCAGGCCAAAATGTGAAAGCGATGCCACAGCCCGATGGCCTGAACTGAATTCCAGCCCCCTTGCTCCTGGCTAAGTTAATTCATTGCTTCATGCCTCAGTTTCCCCACTTGTGAAGTGGGATCGATAATAATAGCACCTATCTTATGGGGTTGTTAAGAGAATTGAATTAATGAGTAGTTATTAAGTACTCATAACAATGCCTGGCACACAGTAAAGGCAATAAAAGTATTTTTTAAACATATGGAACAGACATCTTTCAAGGCGAATTTGCTTTAACAAAGACTAAACATAGCAATTTTCTTTTGTGAAACTGCCTTTGATAAAAATGAACAATGAGGTCCAACATGGGCTGTTATGAGGAGATGTACCCTATCCTTCAGTGCCGTGGCGAGGGTACATTGCCTGCCTCTGACCCAGAAATTTCTGTCCCAGAAATACAAAGACTATTCAGGGGTAGACCAGGAAACCAGCAAGAGTCATGGTGTTTACCCATGTTTTTTAATGTGAGAAATGTTCAGGGCCGATGAAGGAATTGGGCAAAAAGATATCTCCTATATAGTAAGGACACTGATAAAATTTTCTATTCAGTGTACAAAGCACATCAAAACTATCCGAGGAGATAGATACCAAATATTGGAGAACCAGTTAATTTAAAACTTTTTTGTCTATTTGAATTTTCTGTTTTCTACAATGGTCTTGGATAACTTGTGTAAAAAATGAGTACATATATATTATGATTTCGTTTTTGTAAAAATAACTAAATCTCGATATGCATATAAAAGCGTGTGGAAGGATATACACCGAAATGTTAAAAGTTATCATCTCTAGGTTAATGGAATCATAGGTTATTTTATTTTGTTTTCTTTTTGAGTATTTATAGTTTCTGATTTTACTGCAGTCATTTTGGTTTTTGCGAAACAGAAAAAGAGCTAAGCAGCACGTCCTTTCTCACTAACCTTGCTCCTCCGTCGATGGCCTGGTTGGAAAATTCTGTATGTGCCAGATATTTGAGCTAATAAACATTCCAGGAGAATCTCCCTCCCCTCCAGCCCCACATGTTAGTCTGGAGATATTTATACTTTCTGCCAAATGTCTTCCCCAAATCATTCCGTATTGCTGATATTTTGTCAGATTAATAGATCCCGAGTGATGTGAATATGTTGATTTTATGGCAGACCTCCAGAAAAGGCTTTTAACCGATAAAAATGGATATGATGATTTATGTTTCTTGAGGTCCTGATGTTTCTATTTAAGGGTGTCTGTAGGTACTCAGCCCTTTATGAAAGGCACCTGAAGATGACTCTTTAAAAGCTTTGTACTGTATCATTTCTTTTATGCCTCAAGAACAGGGTCAGGGTTATCCTGGGGCTGGGTACTTTTGCCCTTGTCTTGTGGCTTATGACTTCCTTGGCCCACCTGTGAATATGAAGCAGTCTCTTCTAATTCAGGCTCATCTGTCAGTCCAAGAAAGTGCTTTTCCTTTTCAGAGGACCTGAATTGATTGGTTGGAAATATAATTTGGTTCCTGTGTTTGCACTGGATCAGAGATCAGAAAGCAGTTGCAGACTGCACTGGCTGGCAGACTTCATTGTAGTGGCGAAGTTCAGCAGTGCAGAAAGAGACACGAAAATCAGAGCTGTTTATACAGTCTCTTTTCTTTCTTTTCTTGAATGTTTGAAAGAGGAAACATGGTCCTCCAAACTTCTAGATTTGGCAGCAATACTATGTGTGCTGTCAATTCTTATTTCTTTCCCGATTCTTCTGTCCGCTAGACGAGAATAGACAGCTAGAGAGGGTAAGCGTAAGTGGGAAAGAGATTTCTCTGGGTAGCTCCTTCATATCAGACACAGTTCCATATCTTGTACATTTATTATTTCACTCAATCTTCTTTTTTTTTTTTTTTAAAAAAAACTGATATTGTAGAACATAAGTGGTTTCAAATTCTAAGTATGTCTTCTTTAAACCAGGGGTGTTTGTACAATGCCATGTATAGGAAGAGGCCTGTGGCTTATGTACAGGCTCTAGGTGAGTCATTCAGTGTCTCTAAACTCCGTCATCTTGTCTGTAGGTCAAGGATGACGATGATGACAATGAGGAAGATGAAGAGGATGGTGACGGTTTCTACCACAGCATTGCTACATTGATTGCAAGGTTTAACGTGAGTGAAGCCCAGTCCATGTGATTTGTAGTGTGCGCCCCCTTTCTCCTTCCTGTTGGCAACGATTGCCTGAGGAAGGAGTAGAGTTTCAGCTTCAGCTGCTAATTTCCGAAACGTTCAAATTAACATGAAAAGATGCTCTTCTCAACTCATCCCAGTTATGATCCGTGCATCCCAGGATGCAAAGCACCAATGAAATTGTAAGTTTATATCTGTATTCATATGCTTCTTCATGAATCTGGTGACTGTTAGACACGTTCTGATGACAGTGGCATTAAGAACACTTGCCAGATTCTGGAAGTATCTGTTTGAAGGTGTCGCTGAGTGGTCTGGGATCTGTTTGTTGACTAGAGAGTGTGGGTGTGGTGGGCTGGCCGTTCACAGCATGACCAGGCCCTCTCAGGCTGCATCGAGAGGGAGGATACAGTGTCTATCACAGCCCCAGGGCCCTGGGCAGCAAATGGAATTCTGGAAGTGGCCGAGTTTCACTCTTCTTGACCTCTTTTTTCGGTGGTACCTGGAACCTGAACTTGAGAACAGTGGACAGCTTTACCAGGCACTCCTCAGTGCTTTTATTATTATTTTTTAGTCATTTTATTTCAGTCTTAAAGCCTATGATTTTTTTTTTTTTTTTTTTTTTTTTTTAAAATCAAAATTAATCTGAAACTCCGAGATCCTCGAGTTTTTAGACAGGGAGAGAGGAAGAACTGAGCAAGGCATCAGGTGGACATGGTCATTGGCACTCATGAGTCACTTTCAAACCTCTTTTACTGAACATGGATTTCTAGAGTGGACAGTGGGTGTACAAGGAAAGGGTGGAGAGAAGTAAACTCTCATTTATTATGTTGTCACTACATACCAACGTTAGATGCTCCCATTTGCTTGACATCATTTATTTTTTACCATTACATGTAAGTTGGGTCTATTTTATTGGAAATAGCTTGCATGGTTGCAAGTAGGCTCTTTGATTTTATTTTCGTAAGTTCTTGCAAAGTTCTTGCAACTATATAGTGTCACTGGAACTAATATTTGAGTGCTACTAAGTTTTCTGAGTTGTCTTTGATCACTTCATAAGAGATATTTGAAAACTAACAATTTATATGCAAATTGTAGCTGCTAGGTTTTTGAAAATTGCTATCTTTTCTTAGGTAGATTAAACTCCAGGAAATCGTTTTAATAGTATTCACCTTCTTTAAAAATGTTTTCTTCATAGATAACAGAAAAGTTCATGTAAGCCCATCCAGTCTCACATTATCGCAAATTCCAAACGAGCCATGTCTGAATTAATAAGATTCCATTGCAATGCAGAATGAGTATATTTACACAAAGTGGAGACAGAATGAAGAAGCAATCAGAATCAGATGCATTTAAGGCGGGAAATATCCTAAGTTAAAAAAAAAATCCTTTGATTTTCATGGATAAAATGGAAAGTCTATCTTGTGACATTTGATACTTTGCCCTAATCTAAACAGGCTGTTAGTCTCTAAAAAGAGTAAGGCTACATCAAGGTGATTTGAGTTGCTGCATTAGATTTCAGTTTCAGCAGAGGTTTTGGTACCAGACAGACTGAGGGGCCAGTCCAGGCTTTGCTGCCGTGTACCCAATTAGGCCAGTTGCTTAAATTCTCGGAGATAATTTGTTTAATCCTCTTTGGGGGAGTGTTGGAGAATTAGAGTAGATGTGTATAGAGTTAATTCAGTTTCCAGAATAAAGTAAGATGCAAAAAGGTAGTTATTATTATTATATTGTTATTTTAGTGTTATTTAAAAACCTTTTTTTCAGTGTAGTAAGAACACTTAACATAGAATCCGCCCACTTGGCAAAATCTTAAGTGTGGGACACACTGTCATCACCGCAGACACCATGGCATGCCGCAGACCTCCAGAACCTTTTCGTCTGGCATTACTGAAGCTGTATGTCTGTTGATTACAGCTCCCAGCCTCCCCCCGCCTCGCCCCCCACTCCATGTTACCCAAGTAATTTTAAAATGCAGTGCAATAAAGAGTTAGCTAAATGGACCAATCTTGAATAAGATTGTAAATTCTCATTCGTTAGGTAGTTTTTGATGAACAATAACCATTATCATTCTTCTTAAAAATTCCATTATCTTCTTAAAAATCCTAGGTAGGGGAGAATGTGAGAAGATGGGAGGAGATGGTTTGGGTCGGCCCCTGGAGGGGCAGACACACGTTGAGGTCATAGGCGAATGCTGACTCACCAGCCCTACTCTCAACGGAGCCACTGTGAGACTTGACAAAGAGAAATCCTTGAAAGAGCTTCATGGCTCAGTTAAATCTGCTCAAATACTAGAAAGAAAGGCCTCGCTAATATAAAAAGACACATCTGCACTACATTTTGGGTTGCAGTAACAACAACTGGACAAGTCGCTGGCCCATTCAATCACTGAAATTTCCTTTCCCCTTGCGAAAGTTGAACATTGTCCATGGGTTCTTGTTTGGTGCTTGAATGGGACAGTGAGTGAAGCCTTCTGGCTCAAAATCCTCAGCAGCGTAGGTTGCAATTTCCACTTCCCCACAAGCACTTTAGACATTTCTTTTGATGATCATTTAACGTAGTAATACTATGTTAATAGAATATCCTTTTCTTTCTTCTCCTTCTGCCCCGTTTGGAAAGAAGTAATTTTGTATCAAAACAAAATAGAAAAACCACCCAACCCAATGTAATTTTCCAGGTTCAACCCCAAATCAAAGTACAGTAGTGGATATACAAAACATATTTCTCAGTGGTGCATTCAGACATGTTGTCAAACATTTCCTTGGTTGTGCGTGCCCTTCTATAAGTTTCGGAGGAAATTGGGTAGAATAGCAGGGGGAGGATATGCACAGGACAGGGAAGGGCACAGGCTACCTACCTGTAGTTTGTAATATTTGTTCCCGGTTGAATTTCATGCCTCCGGCTGCTCTATCACAGTGTTCCATTTCTGAAAGTAGAAAGCAGAGGAGGAAATATCTAAGCTATAAAATGTCAAATTGCTTTCCAAACTCGTTCCAATTTCCAACCACATCAAGAAGGGTGTCTGAAAAGACAATCAGCTTTTGCACTAACCCAGTACATATACAATTATTTATTTTTAAAAAATTTTCCTTGGGAATGCATCATCAAAGGAATGTTCAGGGTTATTCTGAGGCTATTTGCCTCCAACTCTTTAAAAACCTGGTTTTGTAGCTACAGTACATTTGCTATTTTTTTTCTTTAAAAATTTTGTAAATCAAATAAGCCGCATTTCAATCTATTTAGGAAAAAAATAACCAAGAGCTGGATATATTTTATCCATTTTCTGGGAACAAGATACTGGTACCCTCCCAAAGAGCAACTTAAGGAGGAATAATCAAAACCTTACTTTCCTCCCCGATACGAAATGGGGAGGGTGAAACCTTGGTGAGATGTGTTCACTGACATAAATCGCTAACAGGACTTTTGAAGAAGTCACTCGTCCCGTCCGTACAGTCATTTCCACTTCCTGAGACTTGGAGCATAAAGTCAGAGTGTCGCTTGCGTCTTTCAGAACTGGATTTCATGAAGAGACATTCGCGCATTATCTTTCGAACCATTTCCAGTGCCTGATTTTCCACAGGTATCATCTCCCTTGAGCCTGAAGAAACTTCCTTCGCGTTTTTCTTGCAGCGCAGGTCTACTGGTGGCAGGTTTGCTCGGGTTTCAGTTATGTAAAACGTCTTCATTTTGCCTTCATTTTTGAAGGTTTCTTTGTTGGCTGTAGAAATCTGCGATAACAAGGGTTTTGTTTGTTCACTTGCCCCCAGCACTTTAAAAATCTCTATCTCCTTATCTTCTGCCTAGACTAGCTTTGTTTCTGATGAGAAACAGTGCCGTCATTTTGTCACCAGTACCCTGTACGTTTTGCATAGATTTTCTAACAGTCCGTTCCTGGTCTTTTCATTTTTTTTAACAATGGCTTTCAAAACGAAGACTTAAAATTTTTAATCAAATCCAGTTTACCCATTTTGTCCTTTGTACATCTTGCTTTTGGTGTTACATCTAAGAAATCTTTGCATAACTGTGTTAGAACAACCCAGTCTCTCCTCCTGTGTGTCCCCTTTTCCACGCACAGAGAACGCTTCACTTCTGACACCAGATGTGGGGGACTTTGCCCCACCACGCACTTCTCTGGGACACCAGCTGGGTGTCCTACAATTTAACTCAATTTTGACACTGCCAACCTGGAGATAGTGTCAGACCCCAAAGATTAAAGGCTCAGTCCCACAAGACTGCCCCCTGCCACTTCAGATGCCAATCAAAACTAGTAGGTCGTCAGGGTACCCATATCTTCCATTTGACTTGGCTACAAATGAGAGATTCCCATGACCTCTTCCCCTTGGATTCCATTAATTTGCTAGAGTGGTTCCCAGAATTCAGGGGAACACTTAGATTTACCAGTTTTATTAAAGGATATGATAAAGCATACAGATGAGTAGCCAGTTGAAGAAATATATAGGGCGAGGTCTGGGAGGGTCCCGTGCACAGGAGCTTCTGTCTACACAAACTTGGGGTACATCACGCTCCTGGTATGTAGCTGTGTTCACCAATCCGGAAGCCCTCCGAAACTCACACTATTGGTTTATTATGCAGGCCTCAGCACGTGGGCACTATCTGTCAAGAACTCCACTTAAGCCCTTCTTCCTTCTCAGGAAAATGGGGTGGGGGGTGCTGAAAATCCCAAGCTTCGAATCATGGTTTGGTCTTTCCGCCAACCAGCTCCCATCGGGGAGCCCACCCAGAGCCACCTCATGAGAACAAATGGCACTCCTATCACCTAGGAGGTTACAAGGCTTTCAGGAACACTGTGCAGAGGACCAAATATTAGAACAAAAGATGCTCCCAGTGCTCTTAACACTTAGGAAATTCCAAAGATTTCAGGAACTCTGTGCCAGAAATAGGACAAAGACCAAATATATATATTTCTTATTATAAATCACAGTAGCACACTAACCCAGAGTCTCAAAGATTTTCTGTTGTGTTTTCTTCCAGAAATTATGTAGTTTTATGTTTTACATTTAGGTCTAATAATTTAATTGGCATTCATCTCCTCAGTGTTTTAATTATGAGAGTGTATGTAGGATTGCTGAGTCAAGCTAACGCTTCCCCCTCTACTTTGAGATGCTTTGGTGGGTAATGTGAAAGCCCCTGCAGATGATATTGTTCTCTACCTAGAATCTGATATTCTTAGGACATTTCTCCCAAACGAGTTACTATTGCAGCCGACATGTGTGTCTAACTGAATGGACACATTCTCTCACAGTCCCTCATTTAGTGGAATAGTTACAGAGATCTAAGTGAGCTGGATAATAATATGATCTTCATTACTTCATTCAAGGAATCATCTCACTAACTTTACCTAATGAACTTAGAATTTGCATACAAAACAAAACTTAATAGAAATGGTCCTTGTGTCTTTGTGGGTAGCTTGATTTTCTGTAAGAATTAAGGGACCATACCGTGTATTTTCTCTTTGCTTTCAAAGGCAATAAGAAAAGACTTAAGATAGCACACTGACAGATAATTAAATGTTTAATGTGCTTGTGAAAACCTCAAAGGAAAAATAGGTGTGCTCTTATAATTTCATAATTTACATTCCTTTGTGCTGAACATAGCTAGTTCCAGAAGATGTGCCTGAACAGCATGAAGGTCAAAATAAACTAGTGAAAGAGACACAGCTGAATTTTATATGCATTCATTTCACTGAATGTGAAATCCGCCACCTCTAACGTAGACATACGTAAATGTTAAAACAGACCACTCTGATGGTGGCTTAAGGCTGGAACAGCAAGGATGGGTCCGATTTGGAAGACTGTGTGCCTTCCCAGACTTGCCAGAACTCGAGGCACAGACAAGTCAGATGGCGGAAGGAAAGTCAGGGAAGAGTGTGGTATGTTACTAAGTAGAACTGCTCAGCAAGAAACACGTTGTTTCACGTCATATTTTCACTCACACGTTTATTCATTCACATTCAGTCAATACTCATTGAGTACTTAAGTCCACGGAACCACGGTAGGCCGTGGAAAAAATAATTAGATAAGATCCCCGTTCTCCAGGAGCTTCCAGACTGGTTTGAACATTAAAACTACATTTTTAAAAAAAGTGGAAATACAATATGTGGCCTTTCGAAGAAGTCAGGGAATTTTTTGAGAGGGAATTTAAGTCTTTCTTAATGGAGAGGAGAGCATTTGAGGCAGAAACTTGAATGAGTAAATAATTGAATAATCTCTCCAGAGATGGTAGGTGGGATAATCATTTTAAGCTACAAGAAGAGAATCAACACAAAAATGTAGGTAGGAGAGTCCCAAGAGCATATGGGGAATACTGAATTATTCAAATTTAGTTTTATTTAGATTAAGGAGAAAGAAGACAAAGAAGATGAAAAAAACCGAAAATGTCCATATATTTTTTTTACTTACATGTTCTAGGCTGCCTAAGAGAATGTAAATGGGCTAAATTGTTTTCAGGTATTTTCTAAATACCCATAATTTTTTCAAAAAATGGTTTGAGTGGCTTCAGAACTATGGATTGGCTACCATGCAAAAATCAAAGTTTCTGCCAAGGTCAACCAGTTTGCATTAGATAACACTCTGCGTTGGGCCCAAAATATTCAATCGACAGCTCAACTGGCATTAACTCTGTGCTAGTTAATTTTGTGTGTCATCTTGACTGGGCCATAGATATTTGTTCAAGCATCATTTTGGGTGTTTCTCTGAGGATGTTTTTCGATGAGATTAACCTTTAATTTGGTGTAGTCTATAAAGAAGATTGTCCTAGGTTTGTGGGTGGGCTGTATCCGATCAGTTGAAAGCCTGAATAGAACAAAAGGCTGACCTTCTGAATATGAGGTAATTCTCCAGCCTGAAGGCCTTAAAACATCTGCTCTTTCTGCCTGATGGCATTAGAATGGGACATCAGCTCTTCCTGGTTCTCTGGTGGCTAAACTGGTTTATGGGCTCTGTAGATTTTGGACTTGCCAGCCTTTATAATCGTGGGAGCCTACTCCTTATAATTTCTTGTGATGAATCCCTTCATATGTGTATATGTATATATCCTTATATATACACATGTATAGGATATGTATATCCTATTTATTGGGTAATATATAATTTGGTTTAGAGTACTTGTAACACATGTATAGGATATGTATTTGTATGTATAAAGCACATATACACCTATGAGATATCTATGTGCTCTACACGTAGGACTGTTTCTCTGGAAGATTTTGACTAATACAAACTCTATAAGATTCCTGGTTAACACATACAAGCAAAAGTAGAATGAAAGTAACATGAAAAATAGTGTTTAAGCATCACTGCCATGTCTGCAGTCCCAGTAAGAGCGTAACCCCCTACCCCTGCCAGCAAGTGACCATTTCTTAGAATTTGACACTATGACCGGCAGGAGGAAACGATGGCTTTTGCAGGGCAGAGGACAGAGCCGTGTTCCACTCACTCACCCTGACCCTCTCCATCCTGAGGCCATCTGGTTGGCTGTTAAAATGTTCGCTGCATTCGCCTTGGCAAATATTTTGTTTCCCTAAGTCGGCTCTAGGGTCGTAAATACCTGTAGGAAGCCCAGCTCTTAAAAATAGCTGAAGAGCATCCCGCAAACAGTACACACTTCCTGTTGAACCAGACGGAGAAATCAGCACTGCAGCAAGCCAGCGCGGGAGCAGCAGCAGAGCCTGGACCAGCCGCTCGTGCCAGAGGGGCCGGCTGGCAGCCGAGCATGAAATGTAGTCTAGACCCAGGCAGGCCTTGACTCCTCCCGGAAACCGAGCTCCAAGCGAGGAATGTGGGCTTTTATTTTCCCTAGTGGGAGCATACTTAGAGAACATTCATATGATACCAGATGATTATGTGTAAAAATAATGCTTTTATTTCCCTTCTTTGAACTCCTAATATCGCTCTTCTCTTTGGAATCCCCAGTTCAACTTTACTTCTCTCCGTGCATTCATCCAACAGCAGCGAGCATCCCCCGCGTGCTGTGCCGTGGACAGTCCTCTTTCACGTCTGGGGCTTCGTACCAATCTGCATCTTCTCTGCCATTCCCTCCCTCTCATCCTCCAAAATATATCCTTCTGGTCAGTTGACTGTTTCTTACACTCTCCTTTCTTTTCCCTGGCTCGATGATCTGTCCCTTTGTCCCTCTCTGGTCCAAAAGATCGTGACCTGATGTGGCAACTGTTTCTTTTACATAGTGATGGGTCGGGAAGGAAGAGGTGGGCTAACTTTCCTGATAGGCAGCAACGGGCAGGGTTTCCCTCCACCAGTGTCAATTGGCTCTTCCCCTCAATCTTGATATATTTTTTTTTAAGTATATGGCAACAGGAAAGCTATGGTCAATAAGTTAAGAAGGATTCTTAATGGATTCCTCAGATTTTTCTCCATTTGTCTTGCAAATCTGATAGGGAATGCCTGCTTTTTTTGGTCATAAGTTAGAAAAAATTCTGACTCTTTTGCTTTGAATTTGTGGCTAATCAGAAGGAAATCGGTAGGAAAAGGAGATAATGCAGTTTATTTAAGCACTCGTCTCATAAGCATGTCTTATTAATACATGATATGTTTTTCATGAATAAATTATATTTGTCATACACTCATTGAATCCCGGAAGCTGAGCAACTCAGATGATGTTAAATATAGAAAAGTATTTCTAAATTAATTAGTAGTCCACATTTTTGCCAAAATTTAGCAGGAGAGTTGTTTTAGGACAGGGGTTGGCAAATTTATGCTGTAAGGGGCCAGATAGTAAACATTTTCTCCTTCGGTCTTTGTTGTAAAGCTTAACTCTGTAGTCACAATAGCAGATATAGATAATGCATAAACATGTAAGGTGACTGTATTCTAATAAAACTTTATTTTCAGAAATAGGCTGCTGGCCTATTTTGGTCAGAGGCCTCCTTGTTTTCGGACAGGAAGTTTAAATTCATCATATAAAAGCCATAGATATTGTTTAGAAACATTTCTTAAAGGAAACAAAATAGGAACAATGAGTATTCGAGAAACCTCAAGTGAATGCTCAAAATGCAGGTTCAGAGTCCCCATCTCAGACCTACAGGTTCTGATTCACTGGCAGATAGGCCCCGGAATCTACATATTAACCAGCATCCCAGAAAATAGTTTTGAACAAACTTGAGAACTGCTGCTACTCTGGAGCTGTAGATATGTAGGTTAGCTCACCCACAAAGTAGCCGACCTGGGAAGCAAGATGTCTAAATGGGCACTTTCAACTTTCTGTGTTATGTTTTCTTTTAATTCCAGATAGGATGGGTTGGTTAAGAGAATGGTGTTCTGAATCAAATAAGCACAGCTTCAGATGCAGGAAATGCCAGTAACTAGTGGGGAGACCTTTCACATGCTATTTAATTTCAATTTCTTTTTTGGTAAAGTCGAGGTCATTCTTATGACATAGGGCCACTGTGAGGAGCAAATGAAATAATAATTATAGAGCGCTTAGCATCCTTCCTAGATATTGGTCAGCAGTCACTTTGAAGTTGGTGTTTTGATGAAGTCCTTAACCACTTCGGTTGTGTGGTTCATGGAAGCCTGTTCTGTTCCGGATCCCAGCAAAAGGCAGCATCTGTGATGGGGAGAGACGCTCAGAGTCCCAGCCTGTGGCCCAGAGAGCACATCGTGCAGCCAGAGCCAGCATCCTGTCCTTTGTGCTTCAGTAGCAGGTCACTAGATTTCAACGCTGGCGGAAGCAGGGCACACGCCCTGGGTGCTCAGTTAGAGAACGGAAGAGAGAGATGAGTGAGTTCATGATTCAGCCTCTGAAGAATGGTCTGTTCTCCCGTTTCAGAAACGAAAATCCTTTACTTTTAAGAGAATATGAATAGAATATTTCGATCTTAGAGTAAGAATGTTATTGACCCCATATATGTGGCAGATTCCTTTCATATCTTGCCTTAATCCTTATGACACCATTCAGTGGTAGGGGCCTTTCATGCTGGATCATTGGTGAAGAACAGGAAGAGGGGAAAATCCGTGGGTTTTGTCGTTCTGTGCAGTTGGTAATATCAGAACTACGATTTACACAGAGGGAATTGCTTGCCTTAAATCCTCTCTTATGCCATCATTTTCAGCACTTGCTGTCCATTATAACCAACCCTGGAAGTTTGAAAACAATATTGACTGCTCCCACCAGGCCCCGAAGATTCTGGCTCAGTTGGTCTGGGGAGTGGCGGTGGGAGACTCAGACATTGCAGTTTTAAAAAACACCCCTAGCCCCTTAACTTCCTGAGGTTTCTATTGTGTGTTGGGGTTGAAGACTGCTGCTCTCTGTACTAGTTTGTTATTTAAAACTGCATGTTTTCCTCTCGTAAGTGACCCGCTTTCCTTGTATGTGTCAATATTATTAACTACAATATCTATAAACATCTCAAATGCTAAATTGAGAGCAAGCCAAATACTAGGATATTTAAAAACCTTGTCTTGACGTCAAGCATGGAAGATCAAATACACTAACTTTGTGGTTGCTAGCAAGCGTTCCCAGTGTTTGTCTAGCTCCAAAAAAAATCATTGTATTTGTTTTTTTGGCATCTAAAACCAGTCAGTTCTACAAACCACGTTTGCTTCTGATCAAAGGCGATTCTAGGTCACTGGCTGAGTGGGACTGGTCCAGCTAGTTGTGCCTGTTCCGATTGTGTCACCCACTCTGAAGAAGGTGACAGCACAAAATTAAGCTGTGTTAGGTGAGTTAATACCATCAAACTTAGTAGGGACCTGGCCCTGGTAAGCTCTTACTTTTCTGTTTTGCTTTAGCCTGCAGACTCTAGTGGGCCCGGGGTATATAAGAGAGACCCGAGGAAGTGAGGAAAGGTGAATAGATGGGGTGCTTCTGTGAAACGCTGTGGGTAGGCGATAAGACTGCCTGCAGGTGAAGTTTCTGGAGACAGGCCTGTGGACAAAGCAGTACGAGAAGCGAAGCTACGTCTGGCTAGGTTTGGTTTTCCTTTGCTATGATCCAGGCCACGTTAGTTAATCTGTCTTTTTTTTTTTTTAATCTTTAAAATGGAGAAATAATACCTGCCTCTTAAGGTTGCACATCTTAGTTTTAAAGACCATGAAGTATCATACGGTGGGAATTCAATAAGAGATAGTTACTTATGATGATGCATATCAGGTTTTTATTGTGTGAGCTGTGTGTGTGACAGTTATTTACTGCCTCACCAGTTGTGCTAAAAGACCTGAACTTTACTAATTATATTCCTTTGACATCACCAATTCTGTTGTTGGCAAATAGGGAATAAAAGTTTTGAATAGTAAAAGAGCTGAACTGATGATATTTAGAGCAAATACCTTAGTTTACCACATCTTCTTAGATTGCTTTGGTTCAGAATTTGGGTTGATAGTATTCTATTTTAAAATGAGACTACTGTATTTTTGCAGAAGGAAGTCACGATTTTGTCATTTTCAATTTCTTAAGTTCTTTTCCAGGTTTGTGGGAAAGTATCTTTGTCGTATTTTGGTAGGCATTTTAACCTATAATTTATTTATCATTAAGTATAACAGAAAAATGTAGCTAGCATTAATAGTAATAATAGTAATAATTTTGTATTTCACTGTTTTTGAGGACTACCAAAAACTTTCATGATGATACATAAACCCTATGTCGATGGCTGAGGTTCTTTATTAAAATGAGCATATATGTGAGTGGAATAACATACTACATACAGGTCCTCATTAAGGATGAAACCAGAATAACCGAGGTGATTAGAGACCTGCCAAAGGGATTGCATTCGATTCTGTTTAAAGCTGTTGTACCAGTTCATTCTGCGTGGACCTGAAGGAGCGACTGAGCTTCACGGGGAGTCAGTCCCTTCTGTGGGAGGCTGCAAGAGCTGCAGCCCAGAGTGTCTCAAGCTGGACGGGACTGACATTTCGGGTGGTGCCAGCTCTGCGCTGGTGGTGAAGACAGCTGTCCTGTGTGTCGTAGGAGAGTTAGCAGCACCTGGTCTCTCCTCGCTGCATGCCAGCAGCCTGCTCTCCAGGCGTGGCGTCCCAGAGCGTCTCCAGACATCATAACTGTCTCCTGGGAGGCACAGTTGCTCTCCGCTGAGCAGCACTGTGTAAACGGAGGTGCCCTTCCGCCCTGGAGAGGGTGCTCTCATCTGCTTTGCCTGACCCTTTGGGCCTAGGGTAAGGTAGTCCTGCTGCTGAAGAAGTTCCCAATTAGATGTGAGGGTCCAGAAATGTTGAATAGTTTTCTGTGCTTTTCAGAGGCGTATTAAAAGGATTCGATTCAAGGTTAGATTCAGAAGTGAGAGGGGAAGCGCTGTGTTTTAGAGGGATCGGTATCCACGGAATGGGACTGGTGCGTGTCACCCAGAGGCAGCAGTTCTGAGCGTGGATCCTCGTCTGTCCTCTCAGGGGTCTTTCGCCTTCAGCCACCTCGTGCTCCTCTGCACCTCCAGTGCCACTGAATAAAGACACTGATATGCGCGGTCAGCCGAATTGACTAGGACAGCCCTGCTGTGACGGCACGGGCTACGTCAGTCCTGATCTGTATTTCATACCAGTGGCTGCAAGAGTGCCCATCGTGAAATAATAAATAAATATTTATTTAAAAAATGAACGGACATGCAGACAAACTAGGGGCAAGGTAAGTAGATCCGCAGATCTGGGAAAAGGCCTTGTTCTACTGGTAATTTGTGAAGCAGGCCACTTCACCTTCTTGGATACGCTGATCTGAGGAAGGGACAGTTGTGTTCGGTGATCTTGGAGGCTTCCTATAGCTGTGAAGTATCACGGCTTCTGTCGAGGTCCCAGACAGTGTTGCGTAATTGTTGCTGCTAAAATTCTTTGGTGGCTTGAACTCTGAGTGCTGATGTATAGGGCAAGCTGGTCTTGCTAGTCAAGATCCAGTGATCAGAGAATAACATGATCAGAGGACTCTGGGGCACAGTTACCCAAAAGAATGCATGCTACAGGTGGAGACGGAATGAGGAGCAGGTAAAGGCCAGCTGCTAGACTACTCCAGCCTTTCATTATTTATGTTAGATACTTCTTTCTCAAATAAGAATGAAATATTTAACATCTAGTACCAAGAGACTAATCGACACCTAGATCGTGTAGAATCGGGAGGGAATAATCATATACCAACTAAGGAAAATGTCCTATTCACATGCAGTTTACACACTAGTTATTTCTTTACAAGTATTTCTGAAATAGGAAGTAAAAATATTTTTAATACATCTTTTAAGATTCATCTTGTGGTAGAAATAGATCAGTCCTAAAACATGAGCTATTTGTTAGTAACAATTTTAGAGAGTCACGGCATTATAACAGGAACGTCAGAGAGAATAGTTAATATCGGAAATTCATTTCCCAGAGTGAAAGCTGGAGAGGCTTCCACCACAGGAAGCCTAATTACCACCCACATAAACTAGTCAGTAAAAGTAACCACAGTTTTACACCACTGAAACTTGGAAAGATAGAATGCAAGCAGATTGCAGAAAGGCTGCCCATAATCCCAGAGCAAATCCGGATGTAAAACCAATATATTTCAAGTTGCCTACCCATGCCGATTTAGCCGAGGTTGTGCAGATGATGCTAACTGTAATTTATGGCTGAAGTAGATTCTTTTGGCAATGCTAAGGGTTTTCTGTGGAAAGTTAGAGAAGGCAGGGGCCCCTGAAAGTTATCGCAAATTTTAGATTAAGCAAAGTTTGGTCGATGCGGTCGTTCACAGTGTACGGGTGCTTGAACAGGCATCGTGGCCAGGACTGGCTCTCTGCATTGCCAGGGTGCCAGCCGTGTGACTATGTGAGCGGAGCAGAGAACCAAGTCATGTGGGAAAGAACCGAGCGTGCAGGAGAATGGGGACAGAGTTCGGATGGCACAGAACTCTGGGGCAGAAGAACCCGGGGCTTAGCGCGAAGCACAGATCTCTGCCCAGGGTGGATTCTCGCTATGGCGTATGGCGCTGGAGTGACTTGCTGGCTAAGGGAATGAGGAGTCTCTATCAGAAACAAAACAGAATTTCAGAGAACTCAGAAATAAAGAAGATTCTAAGATAGGATACAGGCAATAATGCCTCTACCATGCACTAGCATTATCGGCCGGGCAGGGGGTCGGAGAAACCCTGGCTACGAGGCCAGGCTGGGGGCGTTGGGTCTTTAAGTGGAATAGCGATACCAGAAATGTCACCAAGTTGCAGAAGTTGTTTTGTTCAACAAAAATTATCTGCTCTATTTCTACTCTAATTACCATGGTAGGTTGTGAGAAGATAAGATTAAATTAGAAATATCCCTGTTCTTGAGAAATATGTTTAATCTAGAAAGGGAGGCAGAGGCATAAATGTCTATTACAGAGATGCTGTGGAGGCCCGAGAAGAGGCCACTTAGCTTAAACGGTCAACAAGGGCTCCTTGGGGGCAACGGCCCCTGGCCAGAGTCTGACGAGCGCGGGAGTGAGAGTGAGTGAGGAGGGAAAGGGCTGTCGCTGAAAGCGACATGATAAACGAAGGCAGACGTTCGCGGCTCAGCGTGTGGTGTATGTGCGCATGTTTGTGGGTGTGTGTGCGCATGTTTGTGGGTGTGCGTGCGCATGTTTGTGGGTGTGTGTGCACATGTTTGTGGGTGTGCGTGCGCATACATGTCGAGGAAAGGGAAGGCCTTAAATTTGGTATTGGGAATTTAGGTTCAGTGTAGAAAGTAACAGAGACATGGTGGAATATAAGTAGGAAATACCCAGAAAGCCACGGGTATGCCACGTTAGGAGTGTGGACTTTAACCATCAGCAGGTGACAGGAAGGGTCATAATCAAGGCCATCGTTTAGCGGTGGCCACCGAGGAATGTGGAAGAGGACTGTGAGATCGGGAAATCAGAGGCAAAGAGGTCATCCCGGTGGAAGTTTTTCCACTCGAACTTGGGATAAAAAATGAAAGTGAAGGTGAAAATTAGATAAGTATTTAGGAGGCGGCATAACTGGGACCGTGATTCATGGAACGTGGGTGCCGAGGGGCAAGGCTGACTCCATAGCAGCTCTGGTTTCCAGCTCGGGGAATGTTGGTTCCCGGGACTGAAACAGAAATATAGGGGAAAGAGCAGGCCATAGGATAGGAAGGACAATAGCTGAAATCCTCATAAAATGGCCAAAACGCGCATCAGGATATGAGTGTAAAACCCAACAGAAAGTTCAGATATGGAAAAACAGATTTGTGTGTTGACAAGGATTAAGCGGTAGTTATTTGGCATAAAATATTTTGGATTTTTTTCAAAGTTAATGGTATGTGGGAGGGGAACAAGGCTTCTAACATTTCTGCCCACATGAGACTTTATTGGCTCCACTGGAGAGACAGGCGGTTAATGCCTGTTCTGTTTGGTTGCGGCCAGGACTAGTGTAAGATATGGACATCATAATATTTTTTAAATTACTGATCAGCAAATAAAGACAAGCAGTTATAATTTAACAATTATAGATTGCCCTGGAACATGGGTTGATAAAGGGATTTATTTAAGTTGACTTGTAAATTATCCCGTGTCCCTTTGAGATCTGCAAAGACCGCATGGTGGTGATTTGGAAGGAAGTGTGTTTCTCAGTAACCGGGGTGTTTCAGAGTAAAGTGTGCAGTGACCAGGCATGGGTGTCATAATGGGGACCTCTGGTGAAGAACAGAGGAGTTGGCTGGCTGGACCATTAAGTAAGATTAACATATTTTCCAGACGAAATTTCAGGAAGTATTGTTTTCTGATTCATTGACTTTATGGAAATTATCAAAAGAGGTACATAAGTAAACCACGTATTTAAAAAATCTAATGAATGCCTTATGTACGTTAAAGCAGGACTGTCTTAATAAGTAATTACTATAGCTTTCAAGTCCGTTTCCAACTTTAAGATTTATTGTGTCCTCTGTGATTAGCATAGCAGTTGGCACTTGGTTGGGGACAATAAATATATGTTTAATAGCTGCAGTGGAAATGTTGATATCATGGCATTTCACTTAAATGCAAATAATCGTTTTTTCCGAAGAGTCGATAAAGAAAATATGAAAAATAAGAATCAGTAAAGTAAAGCCAATCATCTTATTAAATGAAGTCATGTCACGTACACTTAGAGAACACAGCTGCAAAAGTGTTTTGGAAACAGTTTTGAAAGTATGAAACCCAAACCCTTGTTATAGCTATAGAAGGTTTCTAGTCTAATAATAGGAAACGTTACATTCTTAGCTAAAAGCGTGTTTTTACAGTGAGGTTTTAATGGAATTTTAAAAAGTAAAAACAATAAGTAGTACTAAAAGATTGGAACGGTGTATTATTATTACCCTGTTTATTTTAGGGTAAGGTATCTTTACTGTGACTCAAATATAAGCTTCACAATGACAAGAATGTTTGATTTGTTTAGTATGCTTACTACCTCATATATCTACTATATTGCAGTGACAAATACATTTTTTGTTGAATTCAGTCGAAAATATTAGTCCTATTAAAATGGATGATATCTACGTATTCCAAAAAGTAAGGATAATCTCTGAGATGCCAAGGTCTCAGAACAAAGCTCGGACACCCAAATTAATCCAGGACTTGGAAAACCAGTTATAAACAGGGTCATAATAAGCAAAAACATCTTCTCTGACTTCTGGTTACTGCTTGGCACAGCTTTTAACACTAAAACAATGACAGAAAGCGCTGGACAAACTGATTTTGTGATTTTTCTTAAACTCATTAGAGAGCTGAGGTAACAGAGCGATGAGCTAGCCCCGAATCTAAGGAGAGATGAGCACCTGCAGAGAGAGCAGATTCAGACACTTGTTTACCTGGTAGTGAGTGAACAGAGCCAGAGACACAGGTAAGAAGAATTCATCTAGAATTGTTCATACACTGGGGGAGGCCAGTAAGGGCTGGAGAGCAGGTGGAGGTCCCTAGAAGCCTCAGCACAGGAACAGTTTACACCTACTGGTGGGCTCTTCTGCATGGACTTTAAGAGATGCTCACGAAAAAGATGGATGAGTCCCGAGAAACTGTCCCTAGTTGTGCAGGCTGAGGTGGAGGAGACCGGAGCCACTGTGGAGGGGCATGAAGGCCCCCACTTCACCTACATAACAAGAGCCTGGGGAGCAAGGTGGGCAAGGAGCACTCTATAATTTAGGTCACTGGTTAGTGCATTGCACCTGGGAAAGGAAACAGAAAAAAAAATCCTCTAAGCCTGGGAAAGGCTAAGAACATAAGTTAGGAACAAGAGCTGGGGTGGGACAGGAGCAGAGAAGGCCAGATCCCCAAGACCCAGGGACATAGTGCTTATCAAAGCCTGAGGTTTACCCAAAATGACAATTCCTCTTTCTGTCAAGCAGGCTAATACACATGGAATGACAAGTACAGTGGTGAGGAACAAGCATGTGGAGGAGGACCCTCTCTGCCATATACTGCAAAGGGTAGACTTAAAGCTGGGAGTGGAACAGAAATAGTGACAGAGTAATGACAACCCTTGGCAAGGTAGTGCTAGAGGAAGCTGAAGCTCGTGGTGCATTGAAGTAACTGTAACAACAACAAACCCCAAACTCAGCTCAGCTCTTACCCTAGCTTGATTCAAACCCTACACCAGACTCTGCAGAAGAAAACATGAGCCCATTTCTAAGCATAAAAAACTATTTGCTCAGTCTTTGCTGTTCTACACAAGATGTGTGGCTTTCAAGAAAAATTACAAGGCATACAAAAGCTAAACAAAACGAAAACAAACAAAACCCACATGACACATTGCCAAAACACAACACTATTAACAGAACCAGAGTCAGATATGACACAGATGTTGGAACTAATCAATGTAATTTAATGTAATTATGAAAAGTTATGAAAAAGGAGGACAGATGCTAAGATTAGATGGATAATTTCAGGAGGGAGATGGAAACTGTAAGAAAGAATCAAATGGAAATACTAGAAAGATGGAGCAACAGTAACAGAAATGAAGAACGTCTTTGACAGTTTATTAGTTTTCTATAGCTACCGTGACAATACACCACAAATTAGGTAGCTTAAAACATTAGAAACTTATTCTCTCCCAGCTCTGGGTGCTAGAAATTCAGAGTTAAGGTCTCAATAGGGTCGTGCCTTCTTGGGGGTGCAAAAGGAAAATCTGGTCCATGCCTCTCTCCTAGTTTCTTTTGGTTGCTGGCAATTCTTGGTGTTCTTTGGCTTGTGGAAACATAACTCCAACCTCTCCATTGTCACATAGTGTTCTTCCTGTGTGTCTTCTGTGTCTTGCAGTGACATTCCTTTCTCTTTGTCTGTCTCTTTGCTTCTTCATATAAGTACACAAGTCATACTAGATGAAAGGCCCAACTTACTTCAGTATGGCCTCATCTTAATTACATCCATAACAACACCATTTCCAAATCAGGTCACATTGTGAGGTTCTGGAAGGACATAGATTTGGGAGGAGGATACTATTCATCCCAGTACAGACAGGAAACTCTACCTAGCCAAGGAAAGAATCAATGAACCAGTGGGTAAGTTAATAGACATTTCCGCAGCTGAAACATGAAGAGATGAGATAAATTAGATTAGATAAGTAGATAGATAAAAGAACACAGAATGAAATGTGGAAGAACCATGCAACAAGATCAAATGATGACATATACACATAACTGAAATCACAGAAGGAAAAGACGGAGAAAATGGGGAGAAGAAATACGTGAAGAAGTAATGGCTGAGAATTTGTAAAAATAAATGGTAGGCACCAAAATATAGATCCATGGAAGCTCAGAGAACACCAAGCAGAATAAATGAGAGAGAAAGAGAGACAGACAGACAGACACCGAGACCCCCTAGCTATATTATATTCAAATTGTATAAAACCAAATATAAAGGGAAAAATATTAAAGGCATTTAGAGAAAAATGAGACGTTACAAAGAAAGAAACATAAGAAAATAGGCTTCTCATCAAACACCATGTCATGTAGAAGATAATTAAGCAACATCTTTAAAGTCTTGACAGGCAAAACCAAATGAATCTGTCAACCCAGAATTTTGTACCTAGAAAAAGTATCTTTCCAAAATTACAGTTAACACCATTTTTCATGGTCAAACCTGAACTGTACACCACAAATAATGACTTTCACTGTGTGAAATCAAGACATAATTTTTAAAAAATTTAAAGCTACTAAAAAAGTACAAAACATTTTTAACAAAATTCTCAACATTGAGATTATGAGAATTTTGAATGCCCTCAGTTTCTCCCTTCTAAGAACTTCCAAGGATGCACTGCGAGTGCAAACATCTTCCAGGCTATCTCACAGCAACCCCTTCTCTGTCATCTGTTCAGGACCAGCTTCATGGGTCACAGGACCCTGAACTTAGAAAAGCTTTGTGCTTGATTTAACACTCTTGTTGATGCCTTGAATTCTTAGAATTATTATTATTATTATTATTATTATTTTAACAAGGGGCTCTCATTTTATTGTGTGCTGGACCAAGAAAATTATTTAGTCCATCCTGCTCTTGACCCTTGATAAGCAGTTCACAGTATTAAATGTGCACATAGCTCCTGTGTGGTTTGGACCCTTGCATGTCACCTTTGATTCACCACAGTGATGACCCAGCTTTTTCCTTTCATTACAGCTGCCCTCTCTTTAGAAACCTGGTACCAGATTTCCTGGGGAATCTGGGAAATAATTTGAAGGACAGCATTTTGTCTCATTCAAAATTATCCCTCCCTTTGACTTTTATTAGAAGCCCTATAGCATGCGAGTTTCATGCTTAGTCTCAGTCTGCACATTAGAATCACTGGGAGCTTTTAAAAATTAATGCCAGATCAGAACAACTGAATTGGAATTTTCTGGAAATGGGCTCTGCTTTCACAAACTAACATGCAGCCAAGATTGAAAACTGTTGTCTCACATCTAGCTTTTACATACCAATATTCTCTTCCTTTTGTAGATGTCTGCCTTATCCATCACTTGTGTGTGTGTGTGTATATGTACACAAGGTATATGTGTGCAAACATCGATGATCTTGTTAAGATTTATACCCCCTGAATAATATCCAGTCACTTTGTAAATGAATAAAATTCAGAGCGGGAACACTCACTATGAAGGGATTTGTATGTTTAACATTTCCTTTAGGCTCACACTCTGTGACCCTTTTACAGTTATTATGAAGTTCCAGCATAATTAAATACTGGAAACAATGCAAAGGTTGAGCCCAGACCCTGGGAATGGAGAATTGTGGTAGAATCAAGAAAGCTTAATGAGGAATATGTGGCAGCATAATGGACAACTGGAACGAGTTTGAATTGGTACCTCTTAAAATAAGTATTTTCTTATAAGGGTGAGTATTATGGTAGATCTACACTTATGGATTTTATAGTTTTTAAATGTATTCATAACAGTCATCTCATGGAATTCTCATAATACTCTGTAAAGTGAGAATTACTATTCTCACTTTACAGATGGAAAAGCTGAACTTCAAGGATGTTAATTCATATGCCCAAATGACATATTCTTTAGATTTGTCAGGAACAAACATAAAAGATGTTAAAATGGACACTTGATCATTGGGTCTGCTTTTAGTGGAATGTTGGGTGTTTTTATATAGGAATCTGAGCTTTTTATTGACTGAGACATTTTAGAACTCTACGAGTTGTAGGAGACTGAGCGGAACACGGTTGATCTTGTGTGTTTAGATGCAAATGAATTTTGTATGGTGGATTTGCAATTTATTTCTACCCTGTGGAATAGATGACTCAAATATTACATTTCATTCCATGTGGATATTGACTCATTTTGCATCTATTAGCAAATCTATTTCAGCATTCTTGATTGACCATATTTGTATCAGTGTTCGGATTTTCCTTTGAACTGGTTTTAACACCTTACAGATTTTCTCATTGATTAATATGTTAAAAGAAAAAAACTTACATGTTTATTGTGTATTTGTATGACAGTCAGAATTTTGCCCTTTTGAAAATTATCTTATAATAGACTGGAATTCAAGTCTCTGCATTCAATTTCAGGGTTATTAACTATGGGAATTCAAAGGAGCTAAATAAATCTTGCTTCTGCAAACTGTCTGTTCCAAAAAACACCACCCAAAACTCATTGACCAGACATATTGCAGTAAGGGAAAATGTCGCTCTGCCCACAGAAAGTATTCACACACATATAGAATGAAAAAAAAAAAAAGGCGATCTTTATTCACAGATGATGTGATTGCATAACTAGACAATCCATGAAACTCTATAGATAAAGAATTCACATTAATAAGCCATTTTAACAATATTTCTGAATACAATAAACAAATGGAAAATAGAATTAAAAAGGTACCAGTTATAATTTGAATTGAAACATATAAAATACTTGGAATAAATCTAATGGTAGTGGTAGATGTACAAAACATCTATACAGAAAACTATAAAACAGTGGGAGAAATAAAGAAAACAAATGTATGTGTGTGTGTGTGTGTGTGAGAGTGTGTGTGTGTGTGTGTGTGTTTAGAAGATCCAGTTGTTTACAGGTTATAACTCATCCCACATTGATCAATAAATAAAATGCAATTCCTGGAGGTACGTTCTAGAAACTGGCAAGCTGATTTCACCACTTATTTAGAAATGGACGGGACCTAAATGAGCCAAGAAAATCTCAAAGAACAACCAAATTGGGGCATGTGGAATCTCAGATATTAAGACTCATTATAATGCTGCAGTATTTATGAAAGTGTGACCTTGGGATAAGATAGACAAATAGAACAGAATTATCAGCATGAAACAAGAACTTATGTATCGTTATTTGAATTATTTCAAAGGTGAGACACAGTGGAGTACAGAAGGAGTGATCTTTTCAAAATGGAGTTAAGTTAATTTGGTTTCTCTAAGAAGCTAAACACATTTTCCCATTGTGTGCTGTCAACCCTTGAAAAGACCACCCCAAAACCTGTTGATTCAAGAAAGTAAGTTTATTAGATCTATGTTTGGCATTAAGTCAGAGAAACCTATTTGGGGCTTTAGGATTTGGACCTAAATGGTTAAATCTAGATCTTTCAAATCTGGGAACTGATCAATATTAGTAAAATCCATGACATAAGAGTTTAGGATTGGTTCAAGAGAGAGTCTTGAAGTGAGTCTAGATAAGTAAACTGATTTTTGATAAGTAAACTGCTTGCTCAGGTGAGAAATCTATTATCCTGATAGGAGTAATAGCTCCTAGATAAGTAAAATATTTGCCTGGAGAAATAAGTTTGCTGGAATTTCCTGAACCAAATAGTTATGTCATGCCCCAGTTGGCCTCAGTTCTGTATCGTGCTAAATAACCATATGGATGCAGTCCTTACTACTCCCACCTCCTGCCAGTTCCCAGATTTGAAAGATCTGGATTTAACCATTTAGGTCCAAATCCTGAAGCCCCGTAGATTTCTCTGACTTATGCCAAACGTAGATCTAATAAACTTAGTTCCCTTAATCAACAGGTTTTGGGATGGTCTATCCAAGGGTTGACAGCAGACATACACAAAAGTCAATTCCAAATGGAATGCAGATCTAAATGTAAAATTAAGTAAAGCTTCTAGGAGAAGACATAGGAGGATATTTTCATGACCTTCATATAGGCAGTGATTTTTTAAATCAGGTACAAAAAGCTGATTATCCATAGTAGTAAAAAAGTAGATAATTGAGCTATATTAAAGTAAGAACTTTTGTTCACTCAGAATAAAACTAAGAGAGTAAAAGGCAGAAGGCCATTAGAAAAAATGGGCAAAAAGTTTGAATAGGAATTTAACAGAGAGGATATCCAAATGGTTATTAAAGCTGAGAAAAAGCATCTTTAACTCAGCAATTCCACTTCTCTAGTTATACACCTAGAAGATGTACATACACGTATTCACTAAAAGACAGTTATATACACTAGTAACTGTGTATAATGTCAGGTGGGTACTAGACTTATCAGGGGTAATCACCTTAGAAAGTCTGTAAATGTCTAACCACTGTTATATATCTGAAATGAATATATTATTGAATGTCAACTGTAATTGAAAGAAATTTTAATTAAAATAGTAGACATAAAGAGAATTTTAAATAAATAAGAAAGATATGGACAATAATTTCTGCTAATAGAAGAGTATAAAGTTATGGTATGTCCATACCATGGAGAAGGCATGCGTACGAATCATCTAATGATTTGTGTAACAATGTGCATAACTCTTAAAAACATAGTGCTCAGCAAAAAGAAGCCAAGCACAAATAGACTGATTCTAATTATATTGACTTTAAACATGGGCCCATTTGATCCATGTCATTAATCATTGTTATAGGTCGTAACAATGTTTACCTTCGGTAGGAACTTGAGGGGCCATTCAAAGCTTCCTCAGCGTTAGAAGTTTCCTGTCTGTGGTCTGAGTGCAAGTTATGCTTAGAGAGTCTGTTCATTTTGTGAAAATTTAATAGGCTGTACTTTTTCTGTACTTGCAACCAAATTTACCAGAAGGCTGTAAGGGAGGGAGGAGGAAAGAAGAGAAAGGAGGAAGGAAGGATTGAAGGAAATACTACTTTGTAGGTACTTACGATGCAGTAGTCATCATAATGACATGGAAAGCAATATGATGAAAGAATAGCAAAAACTAATGACTTTTCACACTAACCAAAACAGATCAAAGGATGAGAATGTTCATCTGGAGCGAGTATAGCTTGCTCACTTCTCTTTCAATTCTTAGAACTCTGCACTCGAACTTTTTTCTTGGTGTCAAGCTTAGTCCTCCGTACCTCATTAAAGAAGCATTTACAGCTAGATGGCTGCCATTTCTCTTCACTTGGAGCCAAATTCTGATCTGAATCGACAGCCTGGCCCCTGTTCTCTTTATTTCGCATGTGCAGTTAGAACGGGAGAGCATGTGTGCTGAAGTCGAAGCTCAGGAATGGGATTGTGGAGTTCCCGGAGTCATCCTTCACTCCGCGAAACCTGCACTCATCCCAGGCCCTCAGACTGCACATGTGCAGTGGAACATTTGCTGCAAGGTGACTCCAACATGGGTTTCAGCTGACACCCTTTCTGCTCGTTCCAGAAGTACAAATTAGCCTGTGTTGGCAGGAGCTTAGGGACTGCTCTTTTAAGCAGTCTTTCATGCTGCAGTTTCATTTTCCATTCATCTTGCCAAGAGAGTATCTTTTTCCAGAAGTTTCTCCTCTGCTCTCCCTGCCCTCCTCGTCTTTCTTTTCTTTTCTTTTTTTTTTTTTCCCTCTGAGATCCAACTGTATCTTTCCTGGAGCCTCTTGCTGTTTCTTAACACTGCTGATTTCTTTCATCTCTACACTTTTATCTCCAATTTTAAAATTTTTGGCAAGCAGTAAAAATATTTATAGATTAAGTGTAACCCAAGTGTTGAATTACTTGTTTTGTTCAATAAAATTTTAATTACCATTTCGATTGTCTTGAATCTCATAAGTTTGAGATATAGACTATCAGACCGAATATCATTCAGTACCAAATATTGTTGTCTATACCCTATCTATAATGAGAGTTTTAATTCCCTCTTAACGATATTTTTATGACAATAAAAATATCTTCCACCTTCTTCTACCTTTTAAATTTAGTCCCTGCAAGACTACACTATGTTGTAATGCCTGTGTTTAGGAAGCCTCGCTGAGTGTTTTTAACCAGTTACCCCATGTTTACGTGTATCTTAAGAGACACTCTCTTTGGCGTTGGTAGCAGTAGAATACGAAAAAGCCTGGGCCAGTTAGACTGCTAACTCCCCATTCCCACCTCCTTCTGATTCTGCCATAATAGCTGTTGGTTTATCTTGTTTACGACTCTCGGACATTGGAAGTCTCTTTATTATCAAAGGCCTTGCCATTTACGCACAGGAAGGATGACTGCACAGCACTGGGGTCTGTGGTTAACCTGCGCTATTTGGATATCTCCAGGGAGAGAGGAAGGACAGTGGTTTGAGCCCCATGGAAACCCTGCCTGGTGACCTGGAACCCGGGCATTGGTTCAGACTGTTTGTGGCATTAGCTCACACCTCCCGAGCTGAAACGTAAAACAAAACAAAACAAAAACGCAATCAATCTTTCTTCCCTCCATTTCCTTTTTTTTCCCTTCTTTCTTGCTCTTTTTTTTTCTTCTTTCTTGCTGCAGGGTGAGAGTAGTTTGGAGGCAGAGGCAAAGGACACTGCCTTGCGGAAAAGGAAAGGTGGATAGGAGGGGAGGAGTGTTGAGAATGGAGAATTTTTTCTTTTCTTTTCTTTCGTTCGTTCGTTCGTTTGTTCTCTTTCTCTTTTTCTTTCTCTTTCTCTTTTTCTTTTTCTTTCTCTTTCTTTCTCTTTCTCTTTTTCTTTTTCTTTCTCTTTCTTTTTCTTTCTCTTTTCTTTCTTTTCTTCTTTCTTTCTTTCTCTTTCTTTCTTTCTTTCTTTCTTTCTTTCTTTCATTCATTCATTCTTTCTCTTTCTCTCTCTCTCTCTGTCTCTCTCTCTTCATTCCTTCCTTCCTTCCTTCCTCCCTCCCTTTCTCTCTCTCTCTCTCCCCCCCTCCACCCTCCCTCCTTCCCTTCCTTCCTTCCTTTCTTGTTTCTTTCTCTTTTTTTGTTTTGTTTTATTTTGCATGATATAGAAATATCCAAGCCTTGCCAAGGCATAGTGTTGTTTGGTCCTTTCTTAATACAATATCTTAAATGCAGTGCTTTTCCTGAGCACACAGTAAGCATCTTTGTGATGTTATGGATAAGTTCAATAATATTCCTCCCAAAATCCAGCTTTATTTCTGCTCCGTTAGGAATAAGGTTTTTATGGAGAAAGTCTCTCAAATGAATAACATTTAACAACTTTCTTTTCTTTTTCATGTTTCAGTTCTAGTACCATTTGAACCTAATTCAGTTATAAAATAAGTAAAAGAGGAGATAGGTTTCGGCACCCCTGGCTAGAATTCGATTCCAGATTCATAGTCTTATTATATTTTAAACACTGGTTAGGTATTCATATTCATATTCATTTTTAATCTGGACAAATTAATGGCCCAGAAATTCAGGGAACTCTTAGGATTGAAATTTCAACTCTCCATCTGTCTGTTAAGGGGTTTTCATTTTGGGGAGCCGTGGGTGAACCTTAGCGAAGACTCTGACAGTTATGTTGTTTGGATTCCATGCCATGAGAATGACTTGTAGGAAAGAGGTGGTTGCAGCCAGTTTTTGTGTGCAGATTCTGTCCTTGGAATACAAAGAAGAAAAGGAGAAGAGGGAGAGGAGTAAAGAACTCACTATCGTACTTATTCTGCTGTCCTGAAACGTTATAATAATAATCTGGACTCTCACTCCTTCCAGAGTTGCTTTGAAAAAACATGATTAGAAATAACCATAAGGCCTTTCTCTAAACAGGAAAAAAAAAGATGATTCAAAACTTAAGTGAAGTGAAATAGGTTAAGAGTAATTATTCCATTTGAATGCATCTGCTCAGAGGTGGACTCTGATTAGAGAAGGAAGCCGACGAAAATAACTACCCGGATTCAGAGTGGACAATTTCATAGTCATCATTTCTTTGACCTATCTCTTGTTGATTTTCTAGTTTCTTGAACTTTCATCTTCTGAAGGAATACAAATGTCCACTTAGTAAGAGCCTGGGAACATATACGACATTGTAACTTGTTTAAACTTTCACTTCTAATGTGCTAAAGTTTTCATGAGAGTTATAGTTTTATCATTAAGAGTTACAATAATATTTTATGTTTGTGCTTTAACATCACCTAAACACATTGTTACATAGCATATTGTTTGAGTCTCGGAACTATCAGGAGAGGTGGGTAAAGCACAAACAATTATATATATTTTATAAATAGCAACTTCAAGTTTCAGGATGTTGTGCCTTTTTACCTTCATGGTCTTATCTACAAAATGATAGGCCATGTCATAGAATTTTAGCACCTTTCCCATGTAACTTGTTCCAGTATTATTAACTTCAGAAATTTTAAGTAAAAAAAAAATCCACTCTTTTCAATTCCTCCTCCCAGTCCCCCAATTTTTTAAAAAAATAATTCTCTTTAACCAGTTGATGATCAAGTTCATCTTGTAGAACTAACCAGGAAAAAGAAAGAAAGAAAGAAAGAAATAGCACAACATTACCCTCTTTAACGGAACCATTTTAAGACACAACAAAGGAAATGAAAAAATTGAACTATCCTGACAGATAGCTTTGTTTGCAAACTACAGGCAGATCAGGACTTAAGAAGCTTAAACTCCTGGAAAATAAGAGGATAATTCCAACTGGAAATTGGAAAAAAAATTTTTTTTAAAGCAGGACACTACAGATCAGTGAGATGATACAAACAAAAGTTAAAGAGACTAATTAATCGGAGTCTAGGTATACTTAAAATATATCTAAAATCAATCTATATTTGTTGGTAAATATCATTAATATCAGTGGTGCAAAAACAGTATATACTCTCAACAGTTTCAAAAAGTCTTTTCCAGCGGACGACTGTTAAAACCCACTGAGATCCACTGGGTTACAGTTTAAACACAGATATACAAACATGCATGCATTAAATGTCCTCAACAGCGACCAAAATGTTAAATCGATTTTATGAGAAGTTGGTTTTCCAGCCACTGAGTGGCTGTAAATGTTAAGTGTTTTTACAGGTTGTTGCTTTTCCCAGCTGCTGAACTGCCTTAAATGTTATCACACACACACACACACACACACACACCCTTGCTTTTCCAGCTGTTAAGCCTCTCTGTACATTTTTATGAAGTTTTTCCTCATTCTTTTACTTGCTAAGTCTATTTATATTTTATTCACAAAAGCAAGTGCAAAATTGACTTGGCATCATCCAACTTTTATTTTTATTGTATTTTTTTAAACTACGAATAAAAATTCCGTCGCTGTTTTCAGTCCTTTCCAAAAAGCAGGGGCTCTAGTTATAATGAATCCAAGATGAACATTACGAGTTCATCTCAGAATTTAGACACCACAAAAGTGCTCTCCTTGCGGTACGCCAGTGGAAACACTGTTCTTGTGGTATTTCCATTGGAAATATTGTACTTGTGGTATTTTTTCAATGGAAAAACTATTACCGTGGCATTACTGAGTGCTGCAGGAAATGCTGGCCCGAGTCCCGTAACAAATGGCCAAGGGGGAGAGAGAGATGCTGAATAAGAGAGTTAAATTAAGGTAGCCAAAGATGGAAGCAAGGGGTTAAAAATAGGGGTGATGATGATGACGATGGAGGTGGTGATGCTGGTGATACTTTACTTGGGAATTCAAAATTAAGTCCCTGTTACATTATGTATGAGGGAAGGGAGAAATTTTGATAATTAGTGGAAGTTTTGTAAAAAATAAAAAAAAAAAACACTAAGATAAAAGGCGGGGCGGGGGGTAGAAATTAGAATTGCACATGATAGTAGAAGGAAGATAATAAAAGCAAAAGAAGAGTGAGATCATAAGCCATGGGGCGAGGGTGATTTATAATTCCACCCTAGTATCAGTTCACATGCTCTAGAAATAAATGTTAGGGGAAAAGACAAGTAAAAGGTACATGTTCGAAGGAAAGACCCAAGGGAGACTATTCTGAAGAAGTTTCTCAATCAAGTTTGAGGCTGGACGGCCGGACCGAAGTAAACCAGCTTAAACTAATTACCTAGCTCCGTAGGCTCCTGTGAGTCTGGCCTGGGCTTAGTGCTTTATTACCCAGCACTCCCCGGCAGGATTCTCTGCTTCTATTGGGCAGAATTCTCACCGTTTCTCACTCATGCCCGGCTTCTTTTCACATTTGATTTTCTGCATGATCATCCTCCTTCCTGGGATGGCCTTCACTGATCTACATTCCTCCTGGGCTTCAAGCCAAGGTCACTGTCCAGCTTGTCAGTGTAGCCTTTCTGACTCCACCAGGCTCCACTGGATAAACCATTTTTCAGACTCTAACTTGGAGGTATTTCTCCACGTTTCTGCTTTCAGTGGCGTTTTTATGTTCTATCTCCTACCAGCAACGTGGAGGGCAGGCACCATGCTTTCTATTTCTTGTGCCCCACAGCACTTTGCACAGCTTCAAGCACTGAGTATGTGCTTACTGTTAGTTGCTTAACTGAGGTAAAGCAAACATGATATCTCAGTGTTTCTGAATCCTCATCAAATGATTACTTCAGCTAAGATAGCACCAGCTGCTGTAACAGATAAGCCCCAGATGCAGAGCCTAACACAGTAAAAGCTTGCTTTTTATTCACATTGTGTTTCTATGTGGGCCTTCCTGATAGAGTGGCTCTTTTCTGAGTAGTGACCCAGGGACCCAAGCTCTTTCTACTTTGTAGACCATTGGTTTTCAACACATGGTTTTCAAGGTTGCCTAGGGGGTGGTCTGTATTCTAGCCAGCTGGAAGGGAAGAAGAGGGTAGAGCACCGTGTGCAAGGCGTCTGTAGAACTCACAGGGTGGCATCTGTGTCCATATTTTATTGGTCAAACCTCCATCACCTGTTGTTACAGGCTGAATTATGTACCCCGAAAATTCATGTGTTGATGTTGTAACCTTAAGTCTTAAATGTATTCAGAATATGACTGTATTTGGAGGTCGTGTCTTTAAAGAGGTGATTAGGTTAATGTGAGGTCATTAAGGTGGGCTCTGATTCAGTATGACTGGTGTTCTTATACGAAGGGGAAATTTGGGCACAGTCACATACAGAGGGGAGGCACATGAAGGCGCAGGGAAAGACGGCCACCTACGAGCCAAAGATGTAGGCCTCGGAAGAAACGAACCCTGCTGACGCCTTCATTCAGAACTTCCAGCTTTCAGAATGGTGAGAAAAGAAATTTCTGTTGTATAAAGTCCCCACTCTGAGTCCTTAGTTATGGCAGCTCAGACAAAAGACTGTTCATGGCCACACCTCTTGAGGTTGGAAAGTCTAGTCTGGCTTCACAAGGAGGGAGGAAAGGAAATAGCTTTTGCTGAACACAGAGCAGTTTAATATGTACATTAAAAGATTATTAAAAGAAAATAGGGAATATACTATTTATACACACACATACACACACACACAACACACACGCACGCGCGCACACACACACACACACACACACACACAGAGCTCACATGCTAGAAAGACCAGGGGAGGGAATAACTACTTCTGTCTAAATCCCACAAGGAAAGGTGAGCATAGTCGGTGTGGTTTGAACTAAATCCTGAGGCAGCATAGAGTAAGCTAAAGTGCCTGGACTTTGGTGGAGTACATGAATGTGTGCCGTTTATTTATTAGCACAATTAATTTGGGAAAATTACATAGTTTAATGGTTAAGGAAGGGTACAGATTCTGGAATCAGATTGCTAGAATTCGAATCCCAGCTCTATCACTAACTATATAACCTTGGTCAATTGATGAAACATCTCTGTTCCTTATTTCTTCAGTTACGTAGGTTATGTAGGTTTTGTGAGAGGATTAATGAGACCATGCATGCAAAGCACTGAGAACAGTGCTTACATTGTTATTCTTAGCCTCAGTGTGCCTCTGTTTATTTTCTGTGAGATGCAGAGAATAGAATAAACCTTTAGGACTAATTTGAGGATCAGATTGAAGACTACATGTAAAACATCCGGCCAGTGCACTTCAGCTAATGGTGTGGGCACAAAAACTATTGTATGCTCATTGACTCACTCATTGATTCGAGAGACATTACTGCGGATTACCTCTACGTAGATTGCCTTTTTCTTTTATGCAGATTACCTTTACCTTTAAGTCGATTAATTTAACTTTATACAGATTAGGATTTGAGTGGTAGATTTAAAGTGAGCATAAATAACATAGTTAGTGTTTTCAAATCCTATTTTTGGTTATTTCACTTCTGTTCATATGAATCTCTGTGCTCACACCAAACAATTCCATTTAAATTAGCGTGTGTGAATCAGTATGCTATGGATGTATATATACATATATATTCTCTCTAATTAACATCCTTTGAATTTTAGCTAAATGATATGTTGACTCTTAAAAAATGTAGTTGCTCCAAGTGAGCAAGTGCAAAAAATTCTACAGTTTTCTTTACTATCCCTTAATCAGAATTATTTTTAGCATTATTACTTATGCCCCACTTTACTTAAAAATATGTTTTAGGTGGCTTAAAGAGATACATAAAACAAAACAAAAGTAAAAATAAAATAAAAAACAAAGAGAAGATAAAAAATAAAAGCAGCAAAATGAGAAAAAGTCAGAGGTTCCATAGATACATCAAATTCATACAGTAGGTCAATCCATAGTATGGACAAAGGTGACCACAAAAATTGGTTCTGAGCCTCCTAGTGGGTAGACCAAAGAGGGGGAAAAGATCAGACTGTCATTACTATCCATAGGGTCTATCAGATAAAATTAAGTATGTTAAATAAACACCTCTGCCCACTCTTCTAATAATCTCACCTTCTTTGAACTCACAGACATCTTTCCTAAACCTCTTTTTCCACATGCACCTTTCAAATGTATGTTTAGTTATCTTTATCCATTTCTAAACCACAAGGTTCATGAACACAGAGGTCTTAGTTTATTAATTTTTGAATTATAGGACTTCAATAAAATGTTTGCACAACGAATTAATAAAACATGAAGATACGTCCAAAGAAAGAAACCTGTTTGAGTGAACTTCCCAGTTTCAAAGCAAATGAGCTGAGAAGACAGTCTGAACGGAAAACCGTGCTGGGAAAAATGAAAGTTATACATGGATCTCCCAGTGTGAGTTACATATGATTACTACGGCGATTTGTTATCATTTTCACATGAGGGGCTAAGAATGGCGGTATTGAAGATAATGGCTTGCCAAGAAGGGAGAAATTGTTGAATCCAAATTCTTCAGTCCAAAGATCAATGAACAGGTAAATCTCAGAAGGATAATGATCTGACTTCGCTGGGCAAATCACTGTTTGCTTTAAAACCTATGGTTATAGTCATTTCAAGTTATGAGTTTCCTATTAACTTACGTGTCTTTAAGTATATTTCCACCAACTTATAGAATTCTCTAGCATTTATTATTGTGTCCAAAGTTTAGAAGTACCTCGTCAAATTACTGCATTCATGATGTTATAAACAGTATTACTTTGACCTTGAATTCCAGAACTCCGTGTAATGGTTATCTAAGTTGGAATTACTTTGGGCATTTCATCCAGTCTCCTTTTCTTCCATGCATGCATTCAGCAAGCACTTACTATGTGCTCACAATGTGCCAGGCACTGTGGGTGACAAAAATGTGGTTCCATTGGTCAGGGAGCTTACAGTCAGGGGAAAGAAACCGACGGCGCCCTGGGGAGGGCGTCGTTGCACATGCCGAGGAGTGGAATGCTGTAGCACGTGCCCGGAGCTGGGCGCATAAGAGGGAAGAATTCGCTTCCTGGACCGGGCTAGAGAACCGTGGTGGACCAGGCGGCCTTGGATCTGGTCTTAAAGAGTACATAAGATTGGATTCCCATTAAAGGAACATATGAACAACAACGTAGAGGCAAAGGATCTTTAACGCGAATGAAGGAGTTTGGACACTATTGTGGAGACAGTTGTCTGAGGGACGGGAAAATAAAGAGAACACTGACAACTTGGCAGAGGGGAGTGGGGAAATCAGTGTAACCCATGAAGAGAGTTAATTAGCGACGGTATGCAGGATCGCGTGTGCTGTATTTCATTCAGCCTCTTTAAGCACATCCATCTGAACAACGCCAACCGGAGGTTGAGGCACATTGCTCAGAACAGGCAAAACCAGAGACAGAAAGCAGGCTGGTGCTGCCAGAAGCTGGGGCGAGTGACTGCTGTTGGGTGTGGGGGGTTTCTTTTTGGGATGATACACTATTCTGGAATTAGTGATGATGTTTGCGCAACTTGGTGAATATACTCAAAATCACTGAATTGCACACTTTTGAAATAATGAGTTTTATGGTGTGTGAATTATCTCAATTAAAAAAAATGTTTTAGAAAGTCATATATCCACCACTACTTTTAAAATAGTTCCAACTTAACTTTTTCATATGTATTTAAATATTATCTCTTCATTAGTCCTCCTTGTTTTTGTACTGTATTTTGATTTAGTATCTCGGACCATGGTCTGCGTTTTATGTTCTTGTTAAGTTAGCAGTCCTAGTTTGTTTTTTTTTTAATCGTGGCTTTGACCGTGGCCTGCTCTAGCACACCTTCTCACACCACATCTTGTTGTTAACTTATGATGGATAGATAACAAGATCCCTCTCCTAGTAGGTGAGACACAGCCGCCTGAAGATTTTCTTTACCTGGCTCCCAGCCTGACAGGGTAGGGGAACTAAGTAGGCATTTAAAATGAGTTGTAAGCTTCTAAGACTTAAGATGGGTGGGTGTAAGAATGGAAAAGAAAGGAGGGAAGGAAGACGTGATCATGCACAAGAATGGACAGGACGTGGTTCCAGATTCCACTGGGGATAAAGTCAAAGCAGCAGAAGCTAAATCACATTTTGTGTCCCAACTGGCGTAACTTCTTATCTTTAGTTCCTTGGAATTTCTTTCAGGAGGTTATATATTGTGCTAAAGCACTTTGCGTGGTACCTGGCATATATATAGTAAACATTTGACAAAGTATAATGATTTTTGCTAGGCTTTTGTGGGTCTGTTTTGTTTTTACATCTTCCCAGGAAAGTCTTGCTTCTAAGCCAGTTCATTAATCATTATCATTGTTATCTATGAGAGGTAGGAATTAATGTCCTCATTTTATAAATAAGACTACTGAAAGATGAGCAACATTAAGTGATTTGCCCAAGGTCACACAGTTAATAAGTAACCGTGTCCTCAGCCTGTATCTTGGATGTGAGTTTGTGCAAAGACAGAGCAAATCTCGTTAGTTCTAGATAGTAGCTGGGAGATCACAGAGGGTGATGGAATCTAGGAGAGCAAAATGGAGATGAGAGTTTAGAAGTAGAAATGGAGACAGCGAGAATGCCGGGAAAAGCAAGGTCAATTGAGGAAATCTCTGCAAATATAAGACAGATAAGGACAATAGCAAGACCTAGCTTTGGCGATTCGAATTGGCAAGACTGAGCCTGCAAATCAGCCCAGCAAGACGAAGGGCAGGGTGCCTTCTCCAGTTGCCAGAGACTTGCAGCTTAGATAGGGAAAGCTGAGAAGCCCTAGGAACCCGAGCAACCAGGGAGAATGGGGCCAAGTAGGGCAAATCTCACGGCAAAAGTATTTATGGAAATATGTTTTTCACTTGCCATTGTGAATTGTCTGGCAGCTTCATCATGAAGCACGAAGAAGCATAAAGGCTGTTTGGAGTCAGGCTCATCTGTAGGGTGAGGGCTCTTTATGTACTGAGTGGTTGACTTAAACAGAAGACTAGCCCGCGGGTCATGATGGATTACCGCAACTGCGGATGATCCCTACACAGCCAGCAACTATTTTATCCGAAAATCAGTCTTCCCTTCTGGTAAATCCCAATGTCATGAGATCCTCTGGTAACTCTCATTTCTTATATAAGATTATGGGGTTATCTTTTTACATATGTGTGTTATCTCCCCAACTAGACTATAAACTCTTGCCAAGACAGGTATGCATATTATTCTTTTCTGGTTTCCCTATGCATACTGCTTCATGTAAGGCACCCATTTTGCAAATACCTGATTGATTGAATCAAAACACAGAATGTGCTTTGCATCAAACACAGAAATGACTCCCATAACGGGCCGTGTTGGAGCCTCTGTGGTCAAGGTTGGATTCCCTTGGAGGCAGAGACTCACATGGAAATTAGAGGTCAGGGTCAGCACCTATGAAGGGAGGAGAAGGAAGCAGACTGGGGAGCGGGTGGCAGGAAGTGCAGTGGAAACCCAAAAACAGCAGCCTTGGGGACCCCATGGGGACCCCTGAGCCAGAATGACCCTTTGGAGTTCTCTCCAGTTGGTTTGATATGAACAGGCCCTTACACTTCCTCATTAGTCAGTTACTGGATGTGGCTCACTTGGGAAGGGATTTGACCTTGGACAAGGCAGCTATTTGCAACTGAGGCAAAACCCTTGGAGAGGCTGACAGGTTATGGCTGTCTGTGTCTGCTGACAGCACTCTGAGCCGCTCGTGAGCAAGATTTCTTCCTGGAAGGGGGGTCGGGCGGTGCGGTCCAGCGCCTGCTCACACTAGGTAACTCCAAGTGAATGGAAGTGCTTTCTTTAGGGGCAGGTGTTCATCCTGTCTTCTACTTTGGGGTACCTCTCTGGCCCCAAAGACAAGTATCAATGTGAACAGTTATATTCATGATTTTCTAGTTGAGTTCAATTAAATTGAATTTGTTATGGCAGTTTGAGAGTTTGCTGTCAGCGCCTACAAAAGGAACAATTTTTTAAGAAGTAGAGCACTGTCTTTGTCATTGCGTTGGGACACTTTTAGAGTGAGTCCCCGAGATGATACATGGTCTAAAGAAATACAGACTGTAAAGGCATCATATTCAATTACGATTCTTTGCTTTCTCTTCTAAGAGAACTCTGTTTGGGACCAAAAACAGTAACACAAAACAAGGGAGCTGGAAAGAAGCAGTCTGCTGGTACTCTGCTCACTTCTTCAGAGGGGTCACCTTATTTTACAGATGTAACTAGCTCAAGTGGAGGCCAAAGCGAGCAAGCTAGAAGGTGGACCAGACAGTAAAAGTTAATGAAAGGAAACACAGGTTTTCCAAGGCAGGTGCTTGGCACTTCCCTGCTAATAGGGAAAAAGGAAAAGGCAGCTCTTCAAGCGCAGGGAGTGAGCAGTAGGGGCAGAGGTCCCTCCTCCGGGTCTGGAGGCATCAGCAGACAGCACACCTGCTGCTGCTAGGCTGGTTTGCCAAGCAGAGAGGCGCAGCTGTGAGACACTCGGCTTCTGGCGGCTGTTCTGAGCCCAGCCTGCCTTCGGGGATGGAGCTCCTCCCAAGGCAAGTTCAACTGGGTTCCTTGGCAGCCAGAGTCTACACGAACCCTGCCGGGAGCAGTGGCGAAAAGTGAGTTTGACACGCTTGGGAGTATTTAAAATGACCTGGGATGGAAGCTGCAAGGAAAATATTTACTCCGTTTGTTTTAGTACCACAGAGTTCTGGATCCGGGGACTCTTCAGAGAAATGCAGAAGGCTCCTGCCAGGGTGCCAGATTCACAGCCTGGTCAGGCATGAAAGGGCACCCGTGTCCGCATCTGCGTTTAGACGGCATGCTTCCAGGGCCTGAGCGTGTCTGTCCCCTCCATCTGCGGGACTCTTTTCTTTAACCTGTGAATTTGGAGTTTGGTTTTTTAATTTGGACGGAATCAAGATGCTTTCCTGTGAGAGAAAGGTAGCAAGCAGGTCCCACGTGGCTGAAGGGGCTGCCATAACCACCTGAGCGCTTGGAATGGCCAGGTCCTCAGGGAGGGACAGCGGCTACCTTTGCTCGTGTCTTCAGTGAAAATCCCCCTACACCTAGCTAGCCAGGGTTCAGAGGTGCTGTCGAGTGCTAAAGAACTGTCCAAAGACTGTATTCTCGGTCAGTGAGTTTTAACCAGAAATTTTGTTAAAAGAGAACCTTTTGTAAACAGGATTCGAGAGTCGCCTGTTTGAGCCTTTGTCTTTCACAGAGAGCTCCCACCTGGGGCAGAACCTTCAGGAAGCCTGACTTCCCTCTAGTTTTCTGTTCACTCTCCTCTCTAGCAGGATGGGCAAGTAACCGCGAACGGTGCGTGCGTGCGTGCGTGCGTGTGTCTGGAGGAGAAACATACAGAAAGTGAGACTGATGGCAGACTGTTCCCTGCGAGAGTCCGTGAGAGATTAACAAGGACACCGTCCTGCCTTCAGGTAGCACCCAGCAGAGACAATTCTGACCATTTTCCAGCTTTCAGAAAAGCAGATTTCACCATCTCTTACAGTTTCCTCTGTCGAATCGCTCCCCCATTTGGTGGTTTTTCTGGAAATTAAGCCCCCTTTAACTTCCGCCGAGCCCGTGCCTCTGTGTAAGCAACATGGGGATGAACAGCTGCTGCTCAGTCATTGGTCATAGTTGCATTTCAGTTCTCAGTTAGCAGCTGTGAACCAGAATATTCCTGTGCAGAATTTTACAGCAGTCAGCTGAGCAGAGAGACTCTGCTCATGGATCTGGTAATCAAGATCGCATGTTCCACTCCCTCTTCAGAACGCTTCCCTTCTCTCCATCCATCTTGTCTGTCACCACCGTGTGTGTCGCTCCAGCTAGATCTGTTGTCTGCTGATGCAACTTTAAATGTTTAAGGTCCTCTGGTCAGTTTCTCCCTGAGTCAAGAAGGTTACCCCACTTCTAACCACTCAACAATTACGTGAAGAAAGCATTTTCGGTCTCGAGTGGTTATTCTGACATAACCCACTATTTTCACATTTATTCTTAGTTGCACATGAGTCATAGGGACAACTGCGATGGGAAAAATTCAAACTTCAAAAATTTATATTTGCTAATGAGCTAATTTGCATGAGAATAGTTAGAGAAATATAGACTCATTTGATTTATAGCAGCTTAGAACAAAGAGGAATATGAAAGATTAGTGTAACTTTTTTTTTTTTTTTTCATTTTGGAGAAGAAAAAACAAGCCAGAGTAGCAGAGTAGTAATTTTCTTGAGTCAGATGACTAGTCTCTGGTATAGTTTAGATATCCTAGAGCTCAGTTTCCCATTTTAGTAGCTTCTTGGCTTTTTATCAAATGTTCATCTGAAATCAGAAAAAGAAAGGTTCTGGAACACTGGACGGTAAACTAAGAGAAGTGTATGTTGTCATTCTGCTGGCCAGAATGAAAATTCTCCCACTTTCTAGATCAGACTGAAGTTACATCTGGTAGAGATTTATGCATTAACTGTAATACTTTGTTCACCTCTAAAGTTCAAATCTTAGAGAATAAACTGATGGTTGCCAGATGGGAGGGGGGGTTGGGGGACCGGGCGAAAGGTGAAGG
>NW_006436283.1:8605484-8618001 GCF_000325575.1 Pteropus alecto | reverse complement strand
TATATAAATGTCTAACCACTATGCTGTACACCTGAAGCTAATATACAATAATATTGAATGTCAACTGTAATTGAAAAAAATAAATAAGTAAAGTTCAAATCTTCCTGGGAAGTGTTTGTATTATGCTACTTAAGGTCTATACATAGTACAAATGAACAATCTGAGAGAGGGGTTTGATAGTGTGAGTAGAGAAGATGCATGAGGAATTTCTTAAATGCTATTTTATTGACTTAATAATGTAACATTAATGACTGTGTTATTAGTTTTCTATTGCTGCTATAGGAGATTCCCACAAACCTAGTGGCTTAAATGACACAAATTTATTATCTGATGGTTCTGTAGGTTAGAAGTCTGAAATGGGTTGACTGGGCTCAAAGCAAGATGCCAGCAGGACCGCTCCCTTCTAGAAGCTCTCGTTACTTTGTCTTTTCCAATTTTAGAGGTGACCTGCATCCCTTAGTTAGTATCCCCTTCCTCCATGTTCATATCCAGCAACAGCGGATCCTAACACTACATCGCTCTAACTTCGTCTCCTCCCCTCCCTTCTGCTTTTAAGGACTCTCTGATTACATCACACACACACACACACACACACACACACACACACACACACACGTTTTAGGTATGTTAGCACCTCTCTTCAAAATACCAATTTCAAAGTGAGTTAAGGTAGTATCAGGTACTCTAACAAACCCTGTAATCTCAAAGCTTTAGCACTATAAATTTTTAGCTCATATCATGGTCCATCGTGGCTACTTCTGATCAGGCAGCTTTGCATGTAGTCATTCAAGGACTCACATTCCTTCCATACTGCAGTTCTCCCTTATTACACGTCCTCAGATCCTTCTCCTTTCGGGAGCATATGGGGAAAGAGAACGAGGAACACTCGTCGGGTTGTTTTACGAACTGAGCTGGAAACTGGTAACTGTCATTTTTGCCCACATTCTATTGGCCATAATTAAGTAACGTGGACACATCTAATGACAAAGGATAATGGGAAACGTATTCTCGTGTTTTCAGTGGGAAACGGGCATGGATTTTGGTGCACACGCGCAGTCTCTCTCACACCGCACGACACATCGCTGAGTATATGGGCGCACCAAAGCCGCTGCACCTTCTTACACAGTGTTGCTTAGGGCTCTGTGAACTATTATTGATAGTTATTGAACATTTAGCAGCAAAAACATTGACGATAACATGATAATGACATGCAAATGATTTAAAAATATCAAGATGTTCAAAGTATCACAGATCAGAAGTCATTCATTTACAAAGTGTATGTCTGAGTGCAGGGGTCCCCCGTCATCCATGGATTCACTTTCAACAGTTGCAGTTGCAGTCTGAAAATATTAAACGAAAAATTCCAGAAAGAAACAATTCATCAATTCATGAGCTTTCAGTTGAGCTCTATTCTGAGTAGTGTGATGAAATCTTGTGCCATCCCACCTGGGATGTGAATCGGCCCTTTTTCCAGAGTCTCCATGTTATATACTTTACCCCGTCAGTCACTTAGTAGCCGCCTTAGTTATCAAATTGACCATCACAGTATCACAGCGCTTACGTTCAGGTACCTCTTATTTTACTTAATGTGACCACATTCACATAATTTTTATTATAGAACATTGTTATAATTGTTCTATTTTATTATTAGTTATTGTTAATCTCTTACTGTGCCTCATTTATAAATTAAACATTATAGCTTTGTATGTATAGGAAAAAAAACAGTTTATAGGGGAGTCGATACTATCTATCCACTGGGGGCCTCGGAACATATCTCCCACAAATAAGGGGAGACCGCTAAACCTACCAGGTATCAGACATTGTGTTGGGTGCTAGGCAGATGGAAATGAATAAGATGAATTCTTGTCCTCAGAAAGCTCTCAGTATTGAGGAGAGACAAATGTGTACACACATAACAAAAATACAATTATTTTTGTTTCTATAATAAAATTATAAATGTGCCACAGGAGCACACATATTACATAGAGAAGTAAACAGAGACAGTGAGGAAAAAGTCAACAGTTATTAAAGATGTCCTGTTTTTATTTTGCTTTACAAACTATGCTGTGAAATAAGGAAAACTCTATGAGTAGAGGGTTATTAAAAGGCTAAACATGTTGCATTAAAGAAGTAATAACCAAAGGTGTTAAAAAAATGGCCAGTGGTTTTTTTCCAGTTCAGTGTTTTGGGGAAGAAATTTTGAAATCTTAAAATCTAGAGTAATGTTCAAACTAAGAAAACCAGCAAAGCCATTCGCCAGCCGCCCCCCCTTTGGTGGTTGCCAGTGTTGACGCTGAAGAAGAACTGGAAAGAATAAGTTAATGGTCAAAAGTTTGTTTTTGAGATGCCTGCAGTATGGCACTTGGGCAACCTCCCATGATGCGAGGTCCCTGTCGGTTCTGACGAAGGCAGACTTTCATTAAGCCTCCCACCACCAGCAACTGGAACCCGTCCACTTCATGCGAGTAGACAACCACAAATATTTCTTTCCGTATATCAGTACCAGAAGCTAGGAGCATGGAATGCACACAATATGCTTTGAACCTCATAATTGTTCCTTGTAATAATAAATTTTTACATTTGAACCTGTGAGTTATCAAGGAAAAAGAAACACAAAGCCACTTTGGTTAAAGGATAGACTTAAAATAACAGAAATTATGGAGATGGAAAAATACCACTTTTCTTTGTTGGCCCAAGGATTTATGTTTGGGGAAAAAATGATTCAGAGGTGATGGCCTTTCTTGGACATTAACAAACTGTAAGCAGTTTGCACCCCTTACAGTGGATGTGTGTAAATTCTAATAGGGGCTGTGACACACACACACACACAAACACACACACACACACACACACACACACACACACAGCTTGGGCAGCTTGATATTTATAAAAAGAGGAACTCTTTGGATTTTTTTTTTTTTGTAAGGAAAATTTATTATGAAAGTCTCTTCAGTGTTTACCAAGGAGTGAGAACAATTGTGTTTTAAACAATATGAGTACAAATATTGCTGAAAGTGATATATCTATACAAACAACAGGTTTTTCCCAGCCAACTTGTTAGACTCAACTCATATTTATCAGATACTGAGCCTTAAATAAACTCCAGATGGGAGAAACAGTTAAGCGTTTAAACATTAGAAGTCTCGTGACAAAAAAGTAAAGAAAAACTAGACATTTCCCTCCCCAAATTTCCAAAGGGGAGAAATTAAAAGGGAAAAGCTGATATTTAGAGTTTAGGTACATTTTTAAATTTTCATATGTAAAAAATTTTTTTTATATTGCAAGGCAAACTATAGATTATCACAATAATTGCATCAAATAGGGAAATTGATTTATCTCTTAATGCCTTATGCAGATTTATAAGAAAATAGCTAACTAGTGAACACACTGGCCAATATTTTAACTAATTTGCAAATGAGCAAATATAAATAATATGCAAATGAAAATGTTCTAATATATTAATAAGATTATTGTAACATTTTACCAATTAAATAATAATGAACATCAAAAAAATTGTTAAGTTAGCAAAGGTATTATGGAACTGATTTTTCTTCATTGCTGATGATACTATAAACTGGTAAAAATGTTTTCAAATGCAACTTTAAATTTTATGTACTTGTTGACTGAATGAGCTGGGTTCACAGGTATGAAATCGCGAAATAATTGTATTTTTCTTCCACAGTAGCCTATTAAAGTTCTAAATTGAATCTTCCCATCTTGCCCTTGGACAAAAACTTGGGACAAACTCATTCTCAGGTGTATAAAAATCCAGTTCAAGCTTAAGAAACAAAACAAATCACAAACTCTTTCATTATGTAACCATAGTTTAAGGCCCTGGGCTCCTGACTTTTGACTCAGAAAGCTTTAGTAGGGAAGGTGGATACTTCATTATTTTTCTTTGTTCTTTCATTCTACCCCTCTTTGGTGATATGGGGGTCAGAGAAGAGATAGTGGACTTAAAAGTTATTTATCAGTTGGTGTAACTGTAACCTGGGGACAGTGCATGATCGTGGGGGTAGGTACCTAAGAGCTGGTCTTTCTGACTTGGGTGGGGTATTTTATGGATTCTTCAAAGAACACAGTGAAAATGACCCAGGATACTGTTCACTGGCTTGGGCAGTGCCCCAGCTGGCTGGCTGTGTATGACATCTCGCTGCACCTGCTTTTGCTGCTAACCTTCCTGTAGGCTCTTACTTAGTTGACTCAGCCCTTGCGGGCAGAACACATGACGAGATCCTCTCCAGGTGGCTCGTGCCTCCTGTCCTCTGTAGGGTCCACACTGGCTTCCCTTCCCTTCTGTGTTCAGCCCTCTGGATCACTTCCAGCCAACCTCTTGCCTCTACATTTTTAAGGTGTGAGCCAGCCTCTTTGTTTTCCAGATTCCTCACATACCAAGATCAAAGTTTCCTCACTTGGCCCGAGGTTGTTTAAGAAAGCACAGAGGATGGGAAGAGAAATGGACTTCGTGACAATTGTTCGAATAATTTCTTATCAGTTTTCTTGATGTATTCTTAACTTGTGTTATAAGATAGAAGATTGGAGATAGGCTAAAAGGAGCTGCACCTGGTTTGGGGGGTCCCCTTTGAGGGTCACAAATAATCAGGAATCTCTCTCTAGAAGGTAGGGATTTTTGTCACAAGATTTTTCAGCTTTGAAATCCCTGCCAAAATTGAAACAATGGAAAAAGTCCTACCTAGACTTTACATGTATAAAAAAATTTCTTCAAAATTTTCTAAGTGTTTTAGACTGTAGGGAGAAAAAACTTAAATTATGTAAAGACTAAAGGCTATATGCATTAAATTAGTCGTTATAGTATTAATTATAAAACTATAACATTCCAAAATGGTAATTTGGAAGTAATCCAATGTACCATGGTAGGAGAATGGTTAAGGAAGTTGGGACATGTCTATATTAAGGGAAACCATGCTACTAAAATAATGGGAACAAACTATGTTCTCATGTAGGAAAATGTAATTCCACATTAAGTGGGAAAAGCAGGACACAAAATTATATTCACACTAATTTACAACTACGTAAGATACTTATTAAGAGATTTGAGCTAGGAATTTTTAAATCATGCCTCTGTGACTTGGTAGTTCAGTAACCTTGAGGAGCTTATTTAAAATCTCCAGCTCTTCTCTCTAAAAAGGAGCTAATACTTGCCTTTGTTGTCATGAGATTTACATGAGCTAATCCAGAGAAAGTGGAATCCAGCACTTAGTAATTACTCAAAAAGCTCTATTAAAATCTTGGAATGGGCGCCCAAAAATGAAAATAGGAGTCAGGTTAAAATGGTAAGATCTCTTTTATCTTATTTGTGATTTTCCTGTAATTATGTCATATTACTTTCATAATTAAAGAGAGGCTCCAAGAAACCAAGCAGCAGGGGACCAGTTTCGGTGACGCCAGACCACAGACTCCAAGGACAGCTCCTAAACAGACAGAGGTTTACACCAAATCGAGGTTTCCTCACACTTCATGGTCAAATCTATTTCCCAAAAGAATGTGTTAACCAATCTAAAAAAAGACTTCTCTCACCCCAATCAACTGGCATCCTCTAGCCACCTGTGTGTCACCTGGGTATCACTCCCTTTGACTTCAGGTACATGTTACAATGGCTCACCTTGCTTTCTTCCCAGTCCGTTGATGTCAAATGATAAAATATTCAGAAACAAACCAAGGCTAATACCCAGTTTGTGGTCTTTGATAAAAGAAGGGAAAAATACAGTCTCCCAAAGTAGGTTTAATTCCAGAGAATACATCTTTGCAAACCTTTCAGTGATTACAGTTTATTTGTCCACATTATCTAGACTATAATCAGTATATACCTTGGGTATTAAACTAGTTTTGAAAGTTTGCAAGTAAACAAATACATTACATGCATTATTTCAAACGAAGAAGAGAGCCAACCATAGTAGTTAAAAAAAATGGAAAGACTGAAAATTTAGAAGGTCTTTATTTAGCGGAGTTTGGACTACAACCTTGATTATATCCCAAAAACATATAATCGATCAACTTAAGCTGCTCTTTTAAAGACTAAGTGAAACTTTTATATATTTACTTCTCACATGGATTTATGCTGCTGCTTCCAGTGAAAACTAGTCAACTTGTTCAATTATAAAAAAATCCATATTTTCATATTTGAGAAGTTTGAACAACTACAACTACATGTCTTGCTTCATAGTTATACCGGGATGTGATTAAAATAAAGTCCAAAATAAAAACGTATCAAACAGAACATTTAAGAATCTGCTTTCATCGATCTTTTATTGTTTAGAGAAGAGATGATGAATATTGGCTGGAACCTTGTCGTCAACTATTTTTGAAATAAACAGAGTAAGTCCTTGATAATTCAGATTTTTAGAAGTTTTTCTAGTGGTTTATCAATCAACTTTTTTCTAGAAAACAGCCATAGTTACTCAGTGGCATACAAGTGTAAACATTCGCTTTCTACTTATGTGTCCGCATGGCAGCTGGGTTGCGGGGTGGACTTTGTTGGTCTTGTCTGAGACCAGCTGGACTTGGGATCCAGCCACAGATTCAGATCAGGTTTGATCATGCGTTCTCATCTTCTGGGAACACTTGAATGGACAGGGAATGTTCTCATGTAGGGAGATAGAAGCCCACAAAGAGGATGAGAAAAACAAACGATGCTTCTCAAGGGCCGGGCGTGGACCTTGTCACTCTCACTTCTGCCCCCATTAGTATGTGTCACATGCTAATCTCCTCCTCCCGCAGAGGCTGGAGAAGAGTGGAATGACCTGAATAACTAGTCTAATACACGTGTTACGTATCGTGCTTCATGTTCCTATGCTGATGTCACCAATGCCTCAACTTAATCACTAAATTCTCTCTCTTTTTTTTTTTCTCTCTAGTATCTGTCATATCTCTTTTATTCCTCTCCATTTCCTTGGTTATGTGTGCCACATATCTTTGTTAAACTATCACAACGGCCTCCTTTCTTGTGTTTCATGCAATTTAACTTCATCTTCTACGGAACTGTTTTTTTAATAATAATAATAAAAAAAAACTTAGATGTATTACATTTCTCATTTAGTGAGTCCCTATTATGACACGTGGGCATGGAATAAATGCCTGTCAATCTAATTTGACCCCTTTTTCTCCCCTCCCTAACGATTTCCACGTTACATCTTAGACATCCGCAGTCCTCCAGCGATCTCTCAGCACAGGCCATGCCGTCTGTTTGTCATGCCCTCCACCCATGGTTCATGGTCAGAGTTCTCATCTTCCTCCAGCTCTAGCCCTTGTCTGAAGCTGTATCAGTCAGACAACGATGGTTTATAACGCAGTCACAAGTGACCGTGGCTTGTAACCATAAAGTTGTATTTCTTGCATGATATATCTCCCTGTCTGGTTGGCTCTCGATCTCTTCATTCAACGACCCAGAGCAATGGAGTAGCTCTTATCTGAGGCATTTCACCACAGAAAAAAAACAAAAAATGGTGAAACCTGTACTAGCTCTTAACACTTCTTCTCAGGAGAGACACATGCCACTACCACTCATATTTCATTGGCCGAAACAAGTCATATATCCATGTCCGTTCAGTCAGATGGAGAGGTAAAAATCTTCCTCAGAGAGAGACACCTCAATGTGAGCAAGTAAAAATTTTGAGGAATAAGAAAAAATACCACAAAAGCTGTCCTTTTTTCTTCTTGTTAGACATAAAGATTCCTTCTATTGTGTAACAACAGCAATAATTAGTATATCATTTATTTAAAGGACTATATGTATATACAATTTCACATTTTTATTGATCACTCAGTTTGTTGGATACATTTTCCACTTTTCCAATAACTTCAGGAGACAGTGTTACTAAATTTTCTGCCACAACATAAAGATCCCTCTTTCTCCAGCTTCCAACTAACATTTACCTCATTGACCTGGGAGCTTCCATTTGACCACAAAGCTCTACTGACAGTTGCTTCAAGGCACTTCAGCTTGTCGCTAACACTTTCTCAAAACCCACTGCCTAGTCTCAAAGCCACTCCTACATTTTGGGTTTGTATTTCGGCAACATCCCACTCTTGGTATAAATGTATGTGTTAGTTCTATGTTGTGTGACAGATTATTGCAAAACTTAGCCGCTTAGAACAACAAGCACATGTTACCTCCTTGTCTTGGGATCAGGAATTTGGGAGTGGGTGTCTGAGTCTCACTCAGGGTCTCTCTCTATGAGGTTGTGGTCCAGCTGTCACTGGGCTACAGTCATCTGAAGGTTTGCCCACGACTGGAAGATCTGCTTACGAGATCACTCATGTGGCTGTTGGAAGGCCTTGGCCTATGCTGCGTTTTGTCTAGAGGCTTCAGTTTTTCACATGAACCTCTACTCAGGGTTACTGGCAGCTGTCTTCTCTCAGCGCTCCGAGAGAGCGTTTAAGATGGAAGCTTCAGCCTTTTACAACTTCAGAAGTGACATGCTGTCAATTCTGCCATATTCTATGGGTCACACACACCGACACTGATATGATACAATAGAAGAGAAGACTATGTGATACCAGGGGATGAGGTCCTTGGGGAAGCCAATTTGGAGGAAGGCTACCACAAATAATATTCTTTCAACCTTGAAAATCCAGATCAATGAGAGAAAAAAGTTTGACGTCAATGTGATTATTTTGGTTAACCATTTAATTTTTTTAATCTCAAATCTCTTTTATCTATTTGCTAAGCTATGTGCTAGTTACTGGACATGTAGAAATGAAAATATAGTCCTTCCTTTGAGGAGCTTACATACTAATAGAGAGATAAACATAGAAACAGAAGTTGTAAAACAGACATTATAATTGCTGTAATGGAGTATATACATGTCATAATGAGAGTCAACACAGCGAGATGGTTAGGGACTTAGGCTTGGACTCTGGCTAGACCACTCATTTTGAGTACAAACTTAACCCTTCACTAAGTGTGCCAAAGATTATTTGAACTGGATAAAGAAGGGATCTTGTTCTGTAGTGATAGAGATTGACATCATCACTTGCTGTTACATGAAAAGTAGAAAATGTGTATAATGAGCAGGATAATCTAGCTAAGAATATTTCCAAACAGGTTATTGCAAATGCCACCTGGTCTCTTAGTATGATGCAAGAAGAGTGAAAAGCTAAAGGAAAGGCTATTAATTTTTTAAATTTATTGTTTCGAAGATTCCCAGGGTTTAACACATAGGAGAAAGATTTAACTAATTCAATAAATTAATGAAAATTTAACCAAAATAGGGCAGTGAGATTCTTCCCTATGATACTAGAATGGCAGATACATGTCGAAACCGTTAAAATGTACAACACCGAGAGTGAACTCTAACGTAAACTACAGATGTTGGGTGATAATGAGGGGTCGGTGTAGGTTCATCGACTGTGACATATGCGCCACTGGCGGGGGGCGTTGGCAGTAGGGGCGGCACGCTCGTGTTGAGACAGGGGGTATGTGGGAGCTCTCTTTACTTTCCTCTCAGTTTTGCTGAGGATCTATAACTGCTCCAAAAATTTTTAACTAAAATAGTCACATTGAAGTCAGTACATATTGAGTATTCAGTTTTGACTATTATTGCTGTGGCCTTTGTTCCTGGCCACATTTAGATGACTTGGGAGAGACTGTCATGGAGACCTTTAATAATCAGAGGGACAGAAATATGAGATAGAGATGGTGACAAAAATGAAACTATATCCTCTGACTTTCATGCAGAATTTTTTTTTTTTCTAGGTCGAGTCTTTGCATTTGGGCACTATGTGTGCAAATATTGGTTCCTAGAATCCTTCCTAAAATTAGTTTACAGTAGCACAGTACCATTTCAGTAACTTCCATGAGTTGCATTCGTCTCCCTCATACTTCAAAAAAAGATCATTTGGGGTCAGGGATGTTCCTGTGACAGCTGCGCCAGTCACCTTCTTTGAGGAGAAGTAGGAATCGGATCTTCAGGAGATCTGACCACCTGCATATGTCTTCCATTCTGTGAATTTCTGCTGGTGGTTGCCACATTCCTCCTGGTGGCCCCAACCAAGATGTGGGAAAGCCAAAAGCCTGCATGAATGAAAGGACCAGCTGGGGATGTAGAAAAGTAGAACTGTAGCACACATTGTGTGTCTATAAAGAGAAGGCTAATATTTTATTTCACTCTGGGAATGTACACAAGTAAGGAGATTATAATCCTTTGGCTACGTTTTGGATGTCCTAAATTCCCTGAGAAGGCAAAGCACAGCGTATAAATTGGACTGGAAGGAAATGAATTGAAAACAGATCATTAGAGAAGAGTTAGAGCAAGAGGTGTGACATCTGGGTTGACTCCACTGAACCCTACAGTTTCCCACTCTGTGAAACTCCAGGAGTAGCCTTCACTCCAGGCAGTTGTTGCTGAGCTGGAAAGTGGACTGGACTGGGAACTATGCCGATGCCCCGTTTACGAAGGAAAGAGTCCTCTGGCTTCCTTGCCACCTGGTACCCTGTCGGTTGTGACAGCAATAACATCAGTTGCATGTGTGGGTGGAGGAGGGTGAAAGAGTTTTGGCGATAGGAAATTTCATTCATTATGTGTTGAGATGAGCATTTCCATCACTTGTGTATTTCCGACATTTGAGTTTATGGTAGGGAATCAAAAGAGGAGCCTTCTTTCTCCATGTAAAGTAAATCCCTTTAATTCTCTGAAGACTATAAATGAGAAGGCAAATAATTTACTTCTTGGGCATTTGTGCTTGTCAAACTAACAGCCTAGATATTATCAAAAATAGCTGTGTAAAAATATTAATCATTTTATTGATGTTTAGCCTGACTTCGGTCAAGATTGTCATTTAAAAAACTAGAGACGTTGCATAGCCGTTGTGAGCATTCATTCTGGTCAACCATCTCTCTGCATGAACTCAGTTATAAGGTTATGAACTGTGCCAGAGTTGATGGAGAAAAACTTGTGTCTTTGACTTTTAAGAGCATGTTTTATTCCCTCTGGTAGTCTTTCTGAAATTCTGTGAGTAGAACTTACCTAGTTTGATTCTTCATTACTTGGAAGTCCTGAATAGTTTTTCTTGGAAGTGACCAGATGGAAAAAATTAAAAGTGTTTTAGAAGAGCTATTAGTGCTGGGTGGATTTTTTTTTTCTAGAAGCCTTTTAATTTTATTTAGGCTTAGATCAAGAACACTTATGAGATTAATATTAGCTTTTCCAACATGATAAAAATTGTTTTTAATAGAATTTTAAGCTACAGCTGTATGCATTGAAAGGCTTGATTCTATTTTCTGTGATTGCCTTTACCTCCCTTGAACTTTAAGAAGACAACAAAATAAAAAATTTCACTACAGTTTTGCTTCAAATGTCATGGTATTGCCTTAAAAAATATTAACCTGAGGAAGCAGTGATACTGTCTCCAGATCTTTTCATAGAGGACATTTAGTCCCATTCTTATTCCCCTTAATGGCTGTTCCTTGGTAAAGAACAAGTACCAAAATTGTAATGGGGAACTTGCAAAGAAAGTAGGTTCTACTACTAGATTTCTGGGAAAAATAAATAAATAAATTCTACAGGAAAAAAATGAATAAACCCAAAGAAATTCCTTTTCTTCTTAATATTGTGTAGGCACATGCTGTAATCCCATCTCCAATTAGATGAAGTCGAGGTGTTGAAATCCTCAAAATTTCCACAAATGGGAAAACATTTTGTAAGATTTTCATGGTGCAGGCATCATTGCTGTGGATTGCACGAAGAACGATCAGGCTTCTAAAATCCAAAGAGACAGCCAGAAAATCGGATGAACCTGTGAATGCAAGTTAGTGCCCCCACCAGAGCAGTGCTTCCGGTGTGAGTGTGTCCCTTTTGTAGTTTTATAAGGCAGAAGTTGCAGTGTAGAAAGAAGGGGAAAGACTGGAGTAAGGAAAGCCTGGGTACAAATTACTAACAGCTTCGTCTTCAACAGATTTCTGAATCTCTCCAAACATCTGTTTTCTCATTCTCAAATAGGGACAGAAATTAACAGGATGCTGGGAAGCAAAGTGTCTGGTGTGGCTCACCACCGTTAATTGTCTTCCACTTGGCGTTGGTATCTGTCTGCGTCAGGCTTGCGTTTAATTCGTTGGTGTAATTCACCAGCAGGTATTTGTCTTGTGGGTCACCATTCTCCCCATGCCCACACGACGAGCTCGGCAACTATACAGAATATGTTGTCCTCCAACAAGAATGCAAAGGGTTTAGGAAGGTCGATTTTAACCTGTTTGAAAGTAGCTGTGACAAAATGGGAAGAACAGTCACCCTGCAGTGTTCTAACCTCAGGCCTAGCCTGCTACCTTTACCTGTCAGACCTTTAGCCTCTTCGTTGGTGTGATGAAGCAGATGCCCGCTTGGCAGGAAGGATATGGCAACTTAGCTCTTCAAAAGTGCCTATAACATAGTAGGTGCTTAATGAAAGTCTATTATGGAACATCAACTAAAAATTATCACTGAATGAAAATGAAAAGGACACCTGCCCCCTGATACATGTTCAGCATAGCACGAGCAAAGACACCTTAGCGCCTGGTTGTGCC
>NW_006436283.1:8598920-8605440 GCF_000325575.1 Pteropus alecto | reverse complement strand
TTCCTGCTTTCAGTTTTCCCTGCATAATACGTGTCGAAATTGTGTTAATTATTTTTCCTCAGTATGGCTTGTTACAAGCATTTTTACTGATTATCTTGTTACAACCCAATAAGCGGGCGGATCCTTCTGACCAGTGTCTCTGATACAGCCACGTACACCTCAACATGGTTTATTTCTCTTTCAAGCGGCTCCTTGTAAGTCTTGATCTTTTCTCCTGTAGTTAGCATTTTCTTGCAGGAAAAGAGCTTTATTAGTCTCATGTGTTTCAGTATCAGATTGACGTGCTTTTTGCTGATACAGAGATGTCAGTAGGTCCCCAAATAGCTCATGATATGTGATTTTGGTTATATTTCCAGGAGTGAAGATGTGTTTTGCATGAACTATTTACATACATTTACGTGGTGCCCCGCTGTGCCTTGAGGCCAAAGACACATTTTTGAGGGAGATGTTACAGGTCACATATGGGGTAAAGATCAAGTGGACATATGTTTGAATGGAGTTCATGCTAGAAAGTCATTATCAGATTGTTCCCTCAGATATAAAGGGTTCTTACAGAGTTTATTCTAGTTAATTTTTTGTTGGTTTAAATGCAATAACCAGGATATGATTTATACAGGAAAGGTCCCGTAGAAATAAATGAATAATAATAACTATGAATATGATCTTTTTATTTTTGAAAAATTCTAACATGAAGTTTCATGTTTATATTCCTTTATGTTTCTGTAATGAAAAACTTTTATTATCCTTTAATGGTAAACCTGATTTTGCCCTGAACCTTGAAAGGAGCTGAATTCATGCCCTGTTTTAAAATCTGAATGAAAAGAAACCAATCATTGTAAAATGCTTTTCACATAAGATATGATGTTATTTGTACCTCATATCACTTATGAGGAAAACAGAAAACAAAATATTCTTTTTAATCCAAAGTAACACAAAGGTAAAGAAAGATGTACCAATGCCAAAGAAATAGGAAATTTTTATTTGCTATATTTGTTTACATTGTGTCATTTTCTTTTAGCAGTTTTTGGTGGTTTCTTTAATGAAAACAGAGAAGACATATCAGGTCTCATAGATTTAAATCTCTAAATATCTTTAATTTCCAATCTCTTACAACTGTAAAATGTCTTACCTTGTATTTACAGTTGAATTCAGTTATAGAGGCTGGTAATGGAACATTCATACAATTTCTATTGCTACCGAGCCAAACAGGTACAAAGTAGAGCGTAATCATTATTATCGAATAAATTCACATGTATCGTATACATTTAGAGTACAGAATGTCTAGGTGGAATCAGGAGAACCAACTGACAAAAAGAATCAGCTCAGCCAGAGGACTATCTCCTGACAAAGCATCTTGCGCAGGGATGTTTGGCCGGTGATGGACATGTTTGGCATCCTCAGATATTTAGTGTCAAGTAGCTCTGGTTTTCAATGTTTTTCATGCTTATTTATAGGGATTGGCATGTTCTATTTTTTTTTAATTTTTTAAAATTATCCAAATTTTAATTTTGGAAAAGCAGATCAAATTGGATGAGTTCCTGGAATTATTCTTTATGGAGCCTCACTGTTCAGACGTCCTCGATGTGGTGAGGTTAACTTTGACCTTCAGAGTTGGAGACTAGCTCTCCTGGCTTAGTCTTCCACATGGAGAATAATACCTGGAAGCAAAGAAGTTGCAAGGATACAAATGATCTGTTCCAAGCTTTCAAGAACATCTGGTAGTTTTTAGTTTTTCTTCCCTCATATTTCTCCAGTAGTATATTTTCTTTCAATGCAGAGACACCTTAGAATATAGACTTATGACAGTATGAAAGCTGTTTGGAACTGTAAATACTGATTATCTGTGCTGCTTTTTTCCTCCCTTCTACATATATGTAACGATGCTGAGAGGAAACAATTAAAAATAATGTCTATTTTATTGCAACCAAGTTTACAGCTTTTCAACACAGCAACTCCAGCAAGACTTGAGACATCCAGAAGACTCATAAAATGCCCTTAAATATCAGTTTGAAAGTGAATTCGTTTGTAGTCTTTCAGTTTTGCCAAAAAAAAAAAAAAAAAAGGGAAATTCCCTGAAACGTTTGCCGATTTTTCTCAGACTCAGGGTATAATATCCCAGATACTGAGATCCTCTGGAAATTATTGAGACAACTCACAACTGTCTCATTCTCGCTCATCCAGGAAATGAAATAAACAAGCATATCTTTTATGATGTGGCAATGGGGACACTGGAATGTATCGACCGATATGTTAGAGAAGTGAGGTGCCAAGAACGTCCTCTTTCAGCAGCTGGTATCTGATATTTTCCCCCAAATAAATTCAGTCATGGACCTAAGACTTCTGAAAAGTTCATTGTATGCCTGCCCACTTTATAATTTTAAATTGGCCTTTCTCAGCCTTGGCTCTGTTGACAGTTTGGGTTAGATAATTCTTTTGTGGGGGAAGGAGGGTGTCTTATGCGTTGTGGAATGTTTAGTAGCATCCCTGGCCTTTGCCCATGGGATGCCAGTTAGCACCCCCCAATTATAACAACTAAAAATGTCTCCAGACATTGCCAGATGGCCCCTGGAGGACAAATTGTTTTTGCAAGATTTACAGCCATGGTTCTCAATCAAGGGTAAACAAACAAAAACAACTTTGATATTTCCAAGGCTTAAGATGTTATCTAGGATGTTATATATATCTAAGATTTTATATGTATATGAATAAAACTATATGGATATAAACTAGGTACATATGTATAGTATATACTATATTATTTTAGTCCTATATACCTATATGTAATATATAGATATATAGTTAATATATAAATTTACATGTATGAATGTATCTATATCTTTTTGTGTCTTTCATATACAGTTCTCTAAACTCTTCGGTCTCCTAAAAGAAACTAAGGATTAGCTTAAAAATAATTTTCTTCTCTGTCTTATAACTCTGGCATATGCAAGACTTGTATATTTTAAAAAATTGTTTTAATGTGGAAGATGACTGTCTCTTACTGATAGAAACCATTTTTTGCCTTCTACACATCACCCAGGGGATCTCGGATCTTAGCTGGGGAAGAGTATTTTGCTAGGCTAGCTTCCTGTGTAACCATATCTCTACTTTTAAATACATTTGCTGGTAGTACAATTTTACATGCAGCTGTCTCCAAGAGCTAGCCAACAAGCGCCTCCCTAGGACAGGTTTTCCATCTTCCTCTCCCAACACCCTTTTTTTGTTCCCTTCCATTCTGCAGGTATATTGATCTTGTTGAGCGAGCTCACTCAGAGAAGTAGTCAAGAAAGCAGTATATTAAAAACAAAGCCATGAATCTGACAAGAAAGGTACTGAAGGTAAGTAAGGAGATGGGGTTGCATTTTTATGATGTGTTAGAAAAAGTCATCCTCGAAAAATTTGGCTCTGAAGGCCAACAATTATTCACTTTGGGGGAATGTATCATGCAAAAGATGTCTTGATTTTAGGAAATCTCACAAAGACCTGTGTTGTCCTGGGTGCTTTACTAAGGAACATCGACCAAGTTTCAATCTAAGAAAGAATGCTGACTTAATGCAGGAGCTTTCTCTGGGCCAAATTCCCTTCTTTGTAATCTCTCAAGCGTTATATTTAATTTACATTTGAAATCGAAAATATACCAACATGGAATTTGGCCCACAGATTAATTATTTGGGTTTTTAGAATTTGAGAGAATTTGTTGGCTGAAGCAGATGTTTCTGAATTTTATCTCTCCGCAAATTGAAATTCCTTTTCAACTGCATGATTCAAGAGTTTGATAACCTAAAAGTAACCATCCGATAAAGTCACTGCACCTTTCCTCAGTGTTTCTGATTACATATTTTTCAAGAAAGGATTGAAATTTATACCAAAGCTCTTAAACGTTGATGATCTCTTAAAAGCTCAAATCTGTTATGGAGAAGGAGAAAAATAAACTGTCATGGACCTAAAAATATTTCTTGACTTCAACCTAAAAGCAATTCTGTGCTCTCTACAAGCCCACAAATATGTGATAACTCTGAAAGATGCACATATAAATTCCCATAAATCTTTGTTTTGTCCAAAATTGAACCCTTGTCTTGTTAACTTGGAACTAATCTCATTCATTAATACTATATTGGCTCGAGAAGGAAGCCCAATGTAAGGAGCATACTAACAAGGCTAAGTATATTCAGATGCACAGGTTAGTAACCATAAAATTCTCAGTAGGAGAAATTGTGTGTTGGTAAGGAATACAGTTCCTTTTCGAAATTACGTTCTACATGTATATTGTTTCTTTCTTTTCTCTTTTTGCTAGCACGGTTTAGATTGTATACATGGACCACTTTCTGGGTGGTAAGTTAGAAAAAAAGAATCAGAAGACTAAATTGTCTCGTTTGCCCTTATTTCTGATCTGAGAAACTAGAGGGGATTTTGGTGGTTAGTATTGCTATTTTTTTACCTTGTACCCTAGGGCAGAGGAATCCAAAGTCCTTAAATGCCTTCTCTATAATCATTAAATTATGAGGTGATTATGGCCAGTTCTTTTGAAAATATGAGACTAGGACAGCTTTTTACCCATGGCTCATCTTTTGAACTGTTATAAAGCCACCAACCACACTAGAAGCCCCTTATTGAATAAGTGCCATGCAGTCTGCCAGCTTTGACTAAATCTAATTCATTCATTCAACAAATATCTTTAGTCATTTGTTAGGTAGCAGAAAGTGTCCTCTAAGAACCAGAAATACATATGTGAACCATAGAAGCAGTTTTCTTCCCTGATGGAGCTTCTATTCTAGTGTAGGGTAAGGGGAGAGGGACAGTAAGAAAGTAAACCAATAAATAGAAAAAGGTGATTTAGATAGTGATAAGTTCTATAAAGAAAAGTAAACAGGATCATGGGCTAGGAAGTAATGACCAAGATGTAGAGGAGATTTTAGACTGAGTTGTCAGGGCATGGTTCACATTTGAGCTTAGACATAAAAGATAAGGATCATCTAAACATGGACTTAGGAGAAGACCATTTCAGATCAAGAGAATTGCAATGAAGACCTTCAAGTAAGAATGAGTTTGGTGTCCTTTATGTGAGGAAGTAAACCTATACCTCTAGATTTTTAGGGAGTGATATTAAGTGTTATTATGGACTGAATTGTGTCCCCCTACCCCACTTTCATATGCTGAAGCTCCTACCCACAGTGTGACTATATTTGGAGATAAGGCCTTAAGGAAGTAATTAAAGTTAAATGAGGTCATAAGGGTGGGGCCCTAATCTGCTAGAACTGGTGTCCTTATAGGAAGGGAGACACCAGAGATGTCTCTCTTGTCACATGTGCACACAGAAAAGTACATGTGAGGACACAGCAAGAAGACAGCTGCCTTCAGGGCAGGAAGAAAGACCCCGCTAGAAACCAAACCCGCCAACACCTTGTTCTTGGACTCTAGCCTCTAGAATTGTAAGACAATAGATTTCTGTTGTTTAAGCCACCCAGTCTGTGGTATTTTATTATGGTAACTATAACAGATTAAAAATGGGACCTAACCTATGGACTGGAAATGAGGCTGGTGTCTAGTTTATGTAAATAAGTTGCTCTGTGGTTAGGAAGTTGCAGTGGCTCTTGTATGAAATTATCACTGAGAATATGGAGAACAGCAAGAGAGACCTAGGCGATCCTCAGGGAAGAAATAATGGTGGCTTGGACTAGGATGGTCAGGGTGGAGATTATGAAAGATAGTAGAATTCAAGATGTATTTTGAAGATGGGACCAGCCGAATTAGATAGTAGACTGCATATGGTGTTTAAGGGTATGAGAGAAATCCTGAGACAGTTTTGGCTTGGTCAGAGGGGAGTAGAGTAATTTACTGAGATGGCATTTTCTTATCTGGGGAGGAATAGGCTATTGAAATGCAGTGTACAGGGACTAAAAGTTTTATTTTGATAGTAGTGGAGATATCAAATGGAAAAGTTGTATATACAAGTTTGGATCTCAGTAGAGCAGTCCAAGTTGGAGATTTAAATTTAAGATTTATTAGAAGGTGGACTAAAGGGACTAAAATTAAGTGTCTAAGGATAGAATGTAGATAGAAAAGAGTAAAGGTTCTATGACTGAAATCCAACTCACTCCAATGTTTAGAGTTCTCTTAAACAGTTAAAGAACAGTTAGGAAAATTCTACACAATCTCTTCCAGAAAACAAGATGAAGAAACACTTTTCAACTCATTTAATGAGGCCAGAATTACTTTGATTTTACAAATAGACAAAGACAGTACAAGGAGTGAAACTATAGACTAGTATCTCATTGAACTTAGATGTAAAATTAACAAACAAAAGGAACTTGAATTCAACAATATATAAAAACAATTACATACGACAGCCAAGTAGGATTTATTTCAGTTATGCAATGAGAGTTAAATATTTGAAAATCAGTCAATGGTAACCTACTGTATCAACCAGCAGACTAAAAAAAAAAAAAAAAATCACACGATCATTTCAACTGATAGAGCTAAATAAAACAGGATAAAATTCGATACCCGTTTATGATATACATGT
>NW_006436283.1:8557171-8598905 GCF_000325575.1 Pteropus alecto | reverse complement strand
AAGAAATACAGGGGAACATTCTCAATTTGATAAAGAGATCTACAAAAACAAAACCTCAATAGCTAGCATTATATTTAATGGTGGAAAGCTGAGTGAGTTTACCCCGAGCTCAAAACAGGAATGTTTTGTTCCCCGAGGAACAAAACAGGAATGTTTGCTCTCATAACTGTTACTCAACAGGGTGTTAGCAATGCTATCCAGTGCAATAAGGCATGAAAAAGAAAAAAGGCATACAGATTGGAGAGGAAAAAAACTGTTCCCATTTCCAAATGACATTATTGTATACACAGAAAATGTCAAAGGGTGTATAAAATCCCCTGGAGCTAAAGTGAGTTTATCAAGATCACAGGGTACTAAGTCAACAAACAAAAATCAAGTGCACTTCTATATACTTGCAATGAATATGTGGAAACCAAAATTAAAACTACAAGGCTATTTATAATCACTCCCCCCCAAAAAGGAATAATTATGTATGAATCTAACAATATATTTATAAGACCTGCATGCTGAAAATTATAAAACACTGATAAAAATATATCAAAGAACATCTAAATAAATGGAGAGACAACCATGTCATGCATAGGAAGACTCAATATGTCTTCCTATGCATGACATGGTTGTCTCTCCATTTATTAAAAATGTCAGTTTCCCCCAATTTGATCTATAGGGTTGATACAGCTATGTAAAAGTTTCAGACATATTTTATATATAGAGAGAAGATAATTCTAAAATTTATATGGCAAAGTACAGGCCCAAGGATAGCTAAAATAAATTTGAAAAAGAATAAGGTGAGAGGAATCATTCTACCTAAACTTAAGACTTACTATACTGTTACAATAACAGTGTGGCATAGATGGAGGCAGAGACACAGATCAGTGGAACAGAAGAGAGAACCCAGAACTAGACAGACATGCCCAACCGATCTTTGAAAACTTTACGAGAGCAGTTCAATGCAAGGACAGTCTTTTCAACAAATAATGCTAAAGCAGTTGGTCATCCAAAGGCAAATAAATGAATCTCAATCTAAATACCATACTTTCTACAACAATTACTTCAAAGTGGATCGTGAATTTAAATGTAAAACTGCAAAACTTTGAGAATAAAACATAGGATAGTATTTTCAGGATCTAGGGCAAACTGAAGAATTCTCAGACATGACATCAAAAGCACAACCTATAAAAGAACATGATTGTTATACTGGACTTCATAAAAATCAAAAGCTTTTGTTCTGTGAAGACTGTGTTAAGAGGAGGAAAAGTTCATCTAAAGACTGGAAGAAAATACTTTCAAATCGCAGTACCTAACTTAGGACTTGCACTTAACATATAAAGAACTCTCAAACCCCAACATTAAAGAAAGAGAAAAAATGAGCAATTCAATTACAAAATGTTCAGATGAAATGAACAGAAAGTTTACCATAAAAGAAATATAGATGGCAAACAAACACCTGAAGAGATGTTTGTCATTATTAGCTACTAGGGAAGTACAAATTAAATAACAATGAGACAGCTACATCTGTAGAACAGCTTTTTAAAAATGCCAGTAATGAAATAGTTAATGGCTCAAGCCGAGCAACAAAATAAGTAACATAGTGTTGGATTATAGCCCAAAGCATAAAATAAAAATACATGAATTCATGCTGATATAAATAACTGATGGAAAAAATAGATAAATGGAGGAGAAGAGAGAAACTTTTCTTACAAAATAATTTTAAGTATTAGATGTAGATACTCCCCACTCTCCAGGAGGTGAATTTTATAGACTCACTTCCAAAGAGTAGTGTATGGAAAGGGAAATATATTAACTTTACACTTTCTTGGCTAGATGATCAAGGTGTTAATATCATGTGATGCCTTGTAGATCCCATGGACCCACTGATATTGTGTGATGATAAGGGCACCTTTTTTTTTTTTAATCTCTGGCATTCTTTTAGAAACCAATAGCCCAGGTCTAATTATGAGAAAAAATATCAGACAAACTCAAACTCCAGAACAAACTACAAAATGCTTGACCAGTACTACTCAGAACTGTGAAGGTCATGAAAAACAAGGAGAGACTAGAAACTCACGGACCAGAAGAGACTACAGGGATATGACAACTAAACGCAGTGCAGGGTCCTAGACGAGATCCTGGAACAGGACAAAAACATTAATAGAAAAAAACCCTGCTGAAATCTGAATAAACCTGGAGTTTAGTTACTAGTAATGTTCCAATGTTGGTTTTATAGTTTTGACAAACGTTCCCACAGTAACGTAAGACGATAACTTTAGGGGAAACCGAAACTGAGTGAGGGGTGTATGGGAACTCTCTCCACTGTCTTTGTAATTCTTCCAAAGACTTAAGATTATTCCATAATAAAAAGTATATTTAACAAAGATTATTATATGACTTAAGCAAAAAAATGTAAAGTTCTCAAGCAAAAAAAAAAACTGCTTAAGAACAAAATTTAAAACTTTATTGAAAGATAATGAAGATCTAAATGAATTGGAAAAGTATAACAAGTTCATTCTTTAGCGGAAATGTTACAGAGGTGTCAATTCTCCCTAAAGTGAAACACTGACCGCAAAAACTGTCCTTGTATTGCCAATGTGTTGATCTTTGAGTAATAAAATTTATAAAAGAAGGCTAGAGAATTTTAATGTAAATGATTAATTGTAAAATACTTTTAATGAAAGATTCAATGTACCTAATGCACAAGTCACCATCATTATTAACTAAATGCCATTATTTTGTTATTCTTTTCATGGACAAACATGCACCGAGTGCTCTGTGTACCAGGTGCTCTGTGGAACACTCTTTTTTTTTTAATGAGCAAAGTTGTGTGTCACCTCCTCCTTCACCCTGGTAACGATCATCAGATTATTTTGAAGTTAAATGTCGTGAGATCAGTAAAGAGAAACCTGTTACAAAGCAAATTTATCTTCAGAATAAACTGGTACTTTCTGAGTTCTTCACATCTCCTTGGTCTATGAGGATAGAACTCCCACGTGTTTAGCATGGAGCTAATCACACAAGAATGAGGGCAAGCAGAAGGGACTAATGGAGCAACTGAGAAAAACAATCAGAGGAAAACATCAGGTTTTCAGTCCTAAAGGAATAGCACTTCTAAGTGATTCCCCGTGTCCCACGTGGTGGGGTAAAGCCTTCGATACTATTCATTCAGCACTTTCAGTAGCCTCAGGAAGCCATGATTACTATGACTACGTTACAGATTGGGAAATGGACTTAAAGAGGCTACTTAATGTACTAAAACCTATGCAGCTAGTAAATGCTGGAGTCAGCATTAGAATCCAAGTCCACGGTCAGGCCCTGCTTTGTTCTCTTGAACTGATATGGGATGAGACGCTTCTCTGTAGGGCAACAAACAATGGCCAAGTATTTCAAATATTTTGGCACCCAGAGAGACCGTTTGTTTAGGTAAGGGTGAAAATGGAATCACTCTCATCTTTCTCTCGATAATAGATCCTTAAGTATTACAAACTATAAATATGAAATATCTTGAAATTCAGCGGAACTGGTTTTTTTGTTTGTTTGTTTGTTTTTTAATTAAAAAAAAAAAAGACTGAATTTCAAGCCAAGTGATTTCTGGATAGAGCCATGCATATAAGGCAGCGCTAGTACACGGGAGGCCCCGCTGTATTGGGACAGGTCCTAATTGGCAGAAAGAAAGGGAAAGATTCATAATGAATATAATAACAGGGAGAGATGGAACAAAAATGACTCCTTTCTCTTCTCCTTCTAATCAAGGGCCCTGATAAAAGACACACAGATACATAGCAAGAGCATTCCGAGGCTGAATCACACTGACTTCCAAACCTGTGTCATTTAAAACGTAGGTTCAGAGAAATAAGCAACCAACAATCAAATGCAACTCTTTCATCTTGGGCCAAATTGTGAGCTGAACTAAAACAGGATATTTTTTAGAAGCTTATTAAATGTTTGGCAAACATTAAATGATCCTTTAATTGTTATAAAATGATCCTTCAGCTTCCACAACCTCAACGATCCTAATGGGTTTAAATAAAGAGACAAACGTGGGGAAATTGTTAATAACCACTATTCAGATTGACAGACGTGAAACTAGGGCGGGACCACGTTAATCGTTCCCGTAATTGCAGGCACCCGCTCTGATGGCTCGTTGTGCTGATGCCTCTGATTTCTCTCCTGTAGCAAACGCTCTGCTCCGTTTCAAAGGAGGTTGCCGTGTGCCGCGTTCGCTGGCCTTTGGATCAGACCGGCAGCAGACCTCACAGGTAGAATTCCACCCTCAGCCATACACAGAGGTAAATCGCGAGCCCTTCACATCGCTTCCAAATGTTTCCTTCAACAGAGAACAGTTAAAAAACAAATTCTTTTAGCTAACATTACCATCTGCTTTGGTTACTAATAAGGTTTAGAGTTTGGGCCTTAATCGTAAAGTGTTTTGCCAAAGCCCTTTTATTTTCAGCTATTCATGGAATTAAAGACTACTCCTGGAAAGATGTTATAAAAAACGTTTTTAAGCGTTGGCTTTATGCCTTTCATGCTGATGATAGTAACACTCCTATCTGCAATTCTAAACCTGATTTTAGATGAAGATATTGCTACTGAGTTATTTGGTTAGCAGGAGGAGGCCTTAGAATTTTCCATGGGACTTTTTCCTGCTAGCACACATTTTTAATCTTGGGGACAGTTCACATGTACATTTTTGAGGTAAGATAGGCATTTGGCCGTCATGGGGGACAGAGTAAATATGTCTCATAAGAAAAGCAAGGTAGTGGAGAAGAATAAATAACCTGGGATTTGTAGTCAAGGTCCAAATCTAAAATGTGTCATTTTTTATTTGGCTGATCTTGGGTAAGTCAGTTCATACCTCACAGACTCAGTTTCCTTACCTCTTCTCCGAGACTAATTTATCATCAGTATATCTCAATGAGCCGTCGATCTAATAATATTTATGAGAATAGTTTCTAAATGGTAGAGCCTGCGTAGATGTTGACTAAAATGATGACTGAACCACAAGGCATAATTTTTAGGGAATTTGGGAGAGTACTGTGAGGAGTTTTTAAATAACACGATATGGAAAAATGAAATACTGATTCGTATTAGTTTTCCGTCGCTGCATAAAAAATTATCACAAACTTTGTGGCTTACAGCAACACATATTTGTGTCGCACAGGTTCTGTGGTTCAGGAGTCTGGGCCCAGCTTATCTAGGTTCTGTATAAAGCTGTACTCAAGACGAGCTGGCTTCTCATCTAAAGGCTTGACTGGGTCTGCTACCACCCACACTCAGGTTGCTGGCAGAATTCTTCCCTATGTTCTTGCTGACTGTTTGCCAGGGGCTGCTCTCAGCTCCAAGAGGCGGCCACAGCTCCGTGCCATGTGGCCCTCTCCTCAGGCCCTCTCACCATAGCTCATGCCGTGAGAGCCAGCAAGAGAGAAAGCCTAGCCTGGGTCTGCTAGCAGGGCAGTTTTAAACAATATAATATAACCATGGCAGTGACATCACCTCTGTCATGTAAGTGACACAATCGCAGGGGTGTCAGTCATCCTCTTTGCATTTTCTGTGATTGAATACAAGTCACAGGTCCTGCCCACACCCAAAGGGAGCAGATTTCATAAAAACGTGAACAGGTGAAAGCAAGGGTTAGGCTGCTTTAGAGTCTGTCCACGAAACTATGCATTTTTAGGTTCTAGGTGTTAAATATGCACAGCAGAGCATTTCTTCGGCTCACAGAATGCACATTTTAAGCCTCGCCCCTTTTTTATTAGCAGATCCTACTATAGAAACTAGTATGTGATATAAAAATAGAATATGCCACATCCCTGCAAAATGCAAATATAGAGTATTCTACTTACCAGCCCAAATTGGGCGTCTGACTTTATTCTCCCCTAAAACAGGAGAAAGTTTATTTTCATTTCAATGGGGGCGGGAAGTCACAGCGAGTGTTGCCACTTGGGCCAGTTACCTTAGGATTGCCCTTCTGGGACGCTTCATCGTTCTCCATCTTGCTGTGTGCCCTGGGAGGGCGACGTGTGCAGTTTCTATCGAGTCCTGTGAATTCCGGCAGTGTTCAGTCAATGGGAGGCCACAGCGGGGGTGGAGACAAGAATGAAGTCACATTAGCTATCTCTGAGTCCCCTTTCTTAAGGGATCAGCTAGACTTCCTGTCCCCCCTGCCACACACACACACGGATATTTATTATCCTCGTCTCATGGCAGTGCCTCCCCTTGACTTTGCTACCAGGATTCAGTAACTTTTCTCATACCTCATCTGTTTAGGCAAGATAATGACAATTTGCTTGCTAATAGCCTTCGGCTACTACCGTGTGTGTGTGTGTGTGTGTGTGTGTGTGTGTGTGTGTGTGTGTGTTTTCTCTGAACCTTCTCCACAACTTTGCTAATAGTGCCTTCATTAAATCTTCCTCAAATACTGTACATTGAATGTGACATTTTTTTCTTACTGGGACTCAGATATGTCACCTAAAGAATTTAAGTTTTATGAGCTCAGGGGTTTGTGCAAAAGGAGTAATCAAAACTGTTGTTGAATGAGTGAGAAAAAATGACCCGTTGCCACTGACTGTCCCCCATTCCTCATGATAAGTCAGTGTGTCTTGAGGGGCTTTTCTCCACCGTCTAGATTTCTCCAATGCGATGAACCATATCTCCTGGAAAATCTTCCTAGAGACTTGAGACGATAAATATTGCCTGTTTCAGAAGAGATAAGGACATTGATTTTCTGCTTTTCTCTTTACCCTTATCCAGAAGAGGTATGAGGTGGAAGGGGAAGGAAGATTTTATATCTATCTATCTATCTATCTATCTATCTAATCAATAGAATTTCAGTGCTGGTTTCTCTTTAGTGATGTCATAATCCACGTCTTTCTTTGGTGGAAGAAGCAACAAGGCAGAAGCAAAAGTTTTAATATTAAAGAATTATTATAACACATTAGAAGAAGGTAATATGAATATGAATATTGGATCAAGCTAAAATAAAAAATTAGATACTCTATAAGGACAATCTAAATAAAAATATGTAAGATTGTGGAATAAACAGTCAGGCAAGTATGAAGTGCTTGATTTTTAGAGATAATTAAAAGGAAATTTGCCCGGCTAGCCAACCTTGTATTGTAGCAGAAAATTGGGAAACCGTGGAATTCAATCGATAATTTTGGAGTTTTGTTATGACTAAGCTATAGGATTATTTCTCATGTTCTGGTGTCGATATTTGCTCAGTGGTGTCTGATCAATGAGATGTCCCCGAGATGTCTCAAACACTTGTTTTCATCACACAGATATGAGTTATCATAGTTTCAAATAGGAAATAAACAGCTGCCAGACTTCTGGGCTTTGTCTGCATTCTTTTCTCATATTAGTTTTGACATTACAGACACAAGATATCCTGGATGGACCGAGGGCTTTGGAGTCAGAAACCCATTTCTAGACATAGAGTCATTTTGTTTGTTTGTTCGCCAGCTCGTGGGCCCCACAGAGTCCCTTTCTCTTAGTCTACTTCCTGTACTACTATAAAAGTAGGACACGGCACGTTAAGACTAAAATCTGCTACTCTATAGACAAAGCATTCCTCTTTTAAAGGAGCGAGGACCTGGCTCTGGCTCTTTTCAGAGACATCCTTCCTTTTAAGCTGTTCTCTGCATGTTTGGCTCTGCGAAATTTTCCATGAAGGCATTTTATAGGGAATTCATTCTACAGACCTCAATTAGTTACTCAGAATAGTAAATGTGCACGTCATATTCTGTCTATAAACATCTTCAGAGGACTTTTACTAATTCTTCATTTCTATTTTTGAAGCCTTGGCTGGAAGGCTCTGGCAGTGCCGTGGCAGAGGTAGGACAGATAGAGCGCTGTTTCCAGAGTCTGGAGACTAGCGTGCCTGTCCCAGCTCTGCCACCAGCTGCGGGAAGATGAGCACTTTACCTCTCTAGGGTTCGTGTTCATCTTCTGAAACGTTAACAAAGAAAAACGATAGATTTGCCTGCGTCATAACTGTGATCTCTACAGTTTCAAGATTCTCGAACGTGTACTTTGATTCTAACTTGCTCAAAATACGTTTAAGTCTAATAACTCATTTTCACAAAACATCTGGATCAACCCATTCAAAACAGTTTTTGAAAATTTGCTCTATTCAGCAAGTTAAATGTGGTAACAAGCTGAGTAAAGTAACAGTTATTGAGCTCTTTTCCTTTTTTTTTTTTATGTTCACCCTATAAATGTGATTGCTACTTTTGAGGAACTTACGATCTATTAAAGAGGAAGGCCATGTTTATAAATAAACTTGATGCCTGGCAGTGGTTAAGAAGGGAGATGGGAACTTCAAACCCCTAAAAAATCCTTTGTGTGTCTAGGGACCATGATAAGAAATGCACAATAGCTGATGTAATTGTTTATATGGTGTCAGAACCTGGACCAAGTGCCTCTCATAGGTCAACGCAGTGTTATTAGGTGGGTACGATTATTCGCCCCATTCTGCATATTAGAAAAGAATGTCACAGACATCAAGTGACTTGCCCAAGATCGTAGAACTAGACAGCGATGGAAGCAGAATGCCAGTTCCGGCTACTGTCTGACAGTAAACCCGCTCCTTTTCAGATGCAGTCAAAAAGTTGACATATTCCAATAGAAGTGAAGGATTTTCAACAAGTGAAGGATTTTCAAAAAGAGAAGTCTTTTTGTATTCTCTTTACAATGTTTCCCAAAGTTTTTTGATTTCAAGACCATGTATATGGGAATCCCTGGAATTTGTTAGAAATGTGATTCCTGGGTCACACCTTAGACCTATTAAATCAAAATTCAGAGATTGGACAAGGAAGTCTGAGTTTTTAGCAGCCTCTTAAGTTTATTCTAATAAATACTAAAGTTGAAAACAAATTCCAAAGGAAAAGATGAGATTTCGATAAGGAAATAAGTTGAGCAGTGATTCTGGGTGGAGAGAATATACACAAAGGTATAGCATTCAAAGATAAGCCACTCGTTGGGTTCAAAAGCAAACACTTAGCAGGTGAGTAAGGTGTGTGTGAGTACAGGTCTTGAAAAAGTACAGGTCAGTCTTCGTCGAGCCTTGAATAAAATTTTTAGGACATTGGACTTTATTGGACATTCAAATAGAGTCACTTGAATATTTGGATAGGGAAATAGCTTTAAAAGTAGAATTTTAGGCACATTCATCTGGTAGCCATTAAAATAGCTGAGATGAGGATAAATTACTTAATTGAGCCTTGTAATGCATGAATGTATGAAATATTATTTGAAGATATTGAGTCTATTGTGGGGAGAACAAAATACCTCATAGCATAGAGACATTTTCTGGGTTAGATGTTGGAGGAGTTCAAAAGATGGAAGTTTGGGTATCTGAGTGCCTGGGATGATGAAGCATCATGAACAGGAAGAGGTGAATCAGGGGCAAGCACAAATTTAATGGCAGATAGTGGAGAGCTCACTCTTCACACATATTTGTGGTACCGACAAGACACAGATCTTCACGTCCAGGAGGAGGTTAGAAATTCAAGTCAGAATTAAAGGTAAAACTGTCAGAACCTGAGGCATAGGTTTAGATGGGCTGGGTATAATCAGTTGAAGAACATCGAGAGTGAGGGAGGAAATGTGAGCGCAGAATCATGAACCTGCACTGATTCTGTGAAGGGAAGAAAATGAACTTTATTCTCGAGAGGAGTCGAATGAAAATATAGCCTGAAGTCCGTTGTCAGTATATGCTCTTCTTCAACAGGTGAGAGAACACACATCTCCGTCTTAAAAATTACCTTTGGTCAATGCTGTAAACTTGCTTTTCTGGAGAATGTAGGGTTAAAATTGAGATCAAATAATGTCCTGCTATGGCGACCATGAAAATGGAAATGCATTTTATCCTGCTTAATAATCACAATAATAAATTAAGTAGCCTTCGAAAACATCTGGAGAGTAAAGCACACAACTGCTCAAAACTACGGCTTCATTCCCAGAGTGCCAGGTGCGTTATTCTCACCTTAAAGGCCCTGCAGCACATTCTCACTGATGGAGATGAGTGAGCTGCACCTGAGCCAGGCACGCCTTGGGACCAACCACGCAACATTGAAAAAGAAAATCTCATCTTTCTGAATCATGGGAGTCCTCCTCTGAAAATACCTGATCATCGAGAACTTTCCTACAATTTATTTTCGAGTCCAACCTAAAAGCAGAACAAGTCAGGCAAGTAAATATCTGAAATAAAAGGGAACCCGCACCGATAAAGATGTCAGAAACGCCATGCTGAGAGAGATGGCTGCAGCTTCTGGTGGGGGTTCGGGTGGTCTTTCTCATCAGAACCACTTTCCTTCCTTAGTTTCCCTTTCGCCATCTGTGCCTCTGGGCATGCAGAAGTGTCCCTCCTTGCAGTGGGGAGTTAGCTTATTTGTGCATGGGGGTAAGGCAGCCTTTGATAAATATAAAACCCCATCATTATCTCATTTTGGTATATTCTGAGATTTTCCTAAACAGATGTCATGGAAAATTCATTGAGAAAGAACATAACTTGTTACAAAAGTAACCCACAGATTTTATCTTTCCCTTTTGCCTTAAAAGTTCAAAGCTGGGAGAAAATAGCTTAATTGAGATAGGCCTTACAAAAAAAAGAACTAAAGGGTAATTCATGTGGCATTGACTGGATAATATTAAGTGAATTGTGTTGGATGGAAATTTAAATGCCCTAAATGCCTTGTGATCGTGTTTGGCACTTCAAACGTGTTCTGTTTTTTTTTTTTTTTTTTTTTTTTTTTTTTTTTTTTTTTTTTTTTTTTTTTTTTTTTTTTTTTTTTTTTTTTTTTTTTTTTTTTTTTTTTTTTTTTTTTTTTTTTTAAATGTTTAACTATTATTTTGAACGTTGCTGCTCTTCGTATATTAAGAAGATGAAGTTACCATGAACAGAAAGGTAACTTTGAGTTTATTTTTCCAAATAATGGACTGGAGTTCTCATGAACTATTGACAGACCTTCCTAATGCCCCTGATAACAAAAAGGATGAATTTGCGAATAGAAGACTGTGTTCACATTGCCGAGGGGCAAAGAGACTGTACTTGACCATTGGAGAATCAAATCCTTGACTTTGATCATCAGTGAAATGCTATTTGAACTTGTCACTGAAAATGAGGAAGTATTTTTAAAGGCCTGTATCCTAGAATATAGTTTAGTGTAAAACTGCAGCCATTTATTATGGAATGATAACTAGTCATTTGAGACACATCTTTGGGATAAGCTTTCTCTGAGAATCAAGCCTGGATGATCTTGCATGGTATCTGAGAATCAGCTAAGTCATTTTTCTCTGGAATTATTTAAAGAGATACCTTTACCACTCACTGCCTGTTAGAATGGTTAAAACAAACAAACAAACAGAAAACAAAACTGACAGTACCAAAGGATGTGAGGATGTGGAGTAATAGGAACGCTCGTATATTGCTGATGGGAATGCAAAATGATAGAGTCGCTTTGAGAAATAGTTGGGCAATAGCTAATAAAGCCAAACATACACTTACCACATGACCCAGCAATTTTAATCCTTTGTATTTATCCAAGAAAAATGAAAATTTAGGTTTACATAAAAACCTATACATATATGGTTGTAGCAGCTTTATTCATAATCGCCAAAACCTGGACGCAATCCAGATCTTTTCCATTCGGTGAGCAAACCGTGGCACCTCATGCAGTTCAGTCGATTCACAGAACAACAGGGGTGAATCCCAAACACATTTTGCTAAGTGAAAGAAGCCAGACCCAAAAGGCTGCATTCATACTCTATGATTCAATTCATGTGACATTCTGGAAAAGGCAAAATTGTAAGGAAGAAGAACAGATCAGTGGTGGCCGAGGTTGGAGTGGGGGAGGGGCAGTGGGAGGAATTTGGGGAGTGCTGAAACTACTGTGCATCACATCTTGTAGAACTGTGTACCACAGAGTGAATTTTACGGTGTGTAATTTATATAGATAAATAATTTATCTGTATAAATTTATGTACTCTCTCTCTATATATAAATATAGATATCTATAGATATCTATCTATATACACACACACACACACACACACTACAGACTTATTCCACATGATCTCTTTTTCAAATTAGAATCGAAATCCAGAAAAATAGCTTCAGTTAATATGTACAGTCATTTCTATGAACCCTGAAGAGAAGCCGATGGTAGGAAGAGCAGAGGAATACTGGGCTTGCTTCCTCGTTGAATATATCAGTCTGAGATAAAGTACCTGTTTTTTTGCGGAGGGAGGGTTGTGCACTTATATTGGTCTCTGGTTCTTGTACCTACTTTCTGTGGCATGTGCCTCAAGTACCTGCAGTTGTGTCATCATTTCAACTCAGTCACCACATCTCAGGAGTGAAAGCGTCGTACTTCACCTAATTAATTAAGCAAATGTTTATTCAGTGTCTGCTATGTTCCTCACACTTGTAGGCACTGGGGGTTCATCAGCTTGAATGTATAGAATTCATCCTCCACCTAGAAATTTTAATTTGGTATATGTGGTGTTCAGTAGTCAAAAATCTCCACCTTCGACTTGTTTGTTTACCGGTTACTGCAAACTTCCAAATTCAGCTGAATTTCAACTAATAATTAAAGTTGATTTTGAAAGCATAAAAAGGAAGGCTCAAAAAAACCCCACAATATCAATTTGGTGGCCTCAGTCATTTCCAGTACTGTTTTCCTGATTCATAATTCAGAAGAGCTTATGCAAAACTTGAGATTCTGGAAACATTGGCATCTTCACTTAGCGCTAACATTTCAGGTAACAGACACAGCTTGTTTGTTTGGAAGTAACAGGTAGAAACAAAAAGCTGCTTGTCAGATCCTGGATGCTGGGTAAGAACAGTCTATCTTTTAGGAAGGAACTATAAATATGTGACACACATTTATTATCTTATAATTCTTGAGGTCGAAAGTCTGAAATGGATCCCACTGGACTAAAGTCGAGGCATTGGCAGTGCTGTGTTCTTTGCTGGGGGCCGTGGGGGGTGATTTTTCTTCTTGCCTTTTCAGCTTCTAGAGGACACCCACAATCCTTGACGCGTGGCCTCCTTCTGTCTTCAGAGCCAGCGATGGCTGATCAGGTCTCTCTCACACTGTATCGCTCTGATACCGACTCTTCTGTCTTCCCTTCCATACTGCGGGTATCGTGAGCTCACCTGGACAACCCAGGATCATCAGTCGATGAGCACCTTGATTCCCTCTCCTGTCTTAATTCTCCTTTGCCATGAAATGTAACATATTTGCCAACTCTGGAGATTAGGACATGGACAGCATTCGGCATACATTATTCTGGCTACCACAGGGGTAAACACTCAGCTAAGAATCGCCGCTCCCTGTGATAGCCTGTAGAACGAGTCAGAATCTTAACCCCTAACCCAGAGATAAAAATAATGTCTGCATGTTGACTGGCTTCATAGGGTCTTTTGCTTTATGTAACACTATACAGGATAGCATGAGACACTTCCCATGTAGGTCACCCTGTAAAGAAGTAAACGAGCCAATGGACAGAGGAATGCAGACGGCCTCACTGGTTATCCCTTCTCTCATCTGCCCAGGCGGCCCGTCCTATGTAACACTGCCACCAAAACAAGACCGTTGGCCTCCAGCTCCATTTTGTGCTCGCTGAGAGCCCTGTTTGTGGATCTGCCCACATCTGGAAACACTATTTCTTTGTGCTGACACTAATAAACTGGCCTTTCTAACACCTTTCCTGCAAGAATTTCAAGGACCTCCAAGTCTAGGATGAAACTTGGTTTTCCAGGGTTTATGTATTTCACCCATTAATGGAATTTCCTGGTTTGGGGGAATTTTGACCAGATTTAGATTTTTTTTATCTTCATTTTTCTAAATACTGTTTTAAAGTAGCATAAGTGAGATCCATGAGCACCTCACTACTTTACTTTGCTGTAAAGAATTTACAAAAAGATGAAAGTTTCATAATAAAATTCAAATTACTCTAGTGTGGATTTCTTAGCCAATTACCAGTTGCTCTCATCCTAAAGGAGACCACTCGAGGTCCTTAAAACTGTTGGATCCTTTAATTTTGTGACTTAAAAAAAAAATTGAGCACAGAATGATTTCATACTTGAAAGAAGATGAAAAAAATGTTTGTAAAATTAACTCAAGGCTTTTTTAGACATCAGTTTGAGCTTTCCTCGTCTCTGACCTCATAAATATTTTCATCTGCTAAATGTACAGGGATCTAAAACATACAGATTAAAGTAAATATTCACTATTCAACAGTAAAGGAAAGGGTTTGGCAAAATGGGATGACTGTGAATAGACGAGATCGGTAGGGACCACCAGGGACCTCCAGCTTTGAAGCATGTGTTAGACAGTCTGACCCAAATATGTCTGAACACTGGCTTTATCAGGGCAGATGTTATAATTGAATCACCAAAATTTCTCATTTGCCTTCTTCTGTAGAAATAAAACCCCCATACATAAGCCAATTTTTATCTAGGCTCATGCACATCTAGAGAAACACTACCTTTCCAAAGTTTTCTCAGATTTGTTCCAGTAAGGAAGCCTCAACCAGTGGGACATAAGTGAAAACAGTGGTGTCATATCCTGAAATGAGGGCCCGTGGCCTGTCTTCTTCCTGGAGTGATCATCCTGGACTCTGGTATAGAGAATGAGAGCATAGCAAGATGGAAGGGTCTTGAGTCCGTAACGATTGCTTAAGCCACCATTACATTTTCCGTTGCTCCTAGCCAAGCCTAATTTAATTCAGCCAGCTACTTTGAATTAATACTATCTTAAAGGGTTGCTGTACGGATTAATGAGATAATTATGTAGATCATCTAGCACAATGGCTTATCTATAGAGGGTAAAATACGTGTTAATTCCTTTCCCCTTTCCTGGGTAACTGAAGTACTAAGGACCATCTTCCATGAAAATATCGCAGCGAATTTGATCTTCAGAGTGAACGAGAAAGAAACATTTTTGACTGGGAGGTAGAAGTGCCTCTAGAAGAGCAATGAAAGGATTTCTGTTATTATTTCTTATGAATTTACTCAACGTCGTAAGTACTAACTACATTCCAGGCACTGTACTTGGGATCGTTGGTGTCAGTCCGAGGTGAGCCCAAACTCTGTTGGAAAAGAGAGACGGAGGAGCAGCCATTAAGGTCAAATGCGATAAGCACCGTCGTTAGAGATGTTCACAAAAATACTGTGGGGATAGAGAAGAAACTGGCTCAGTTCGTCGTAAGCTCGAAAGCTAGGACGATTTCGTAAAGGAACATTTTAACAAGGAACTAAAAGATGAGTTGACATTTGATAGATAGTGGAGGAAAGGAAAAGTTTGTAAGTAAAGGGAGCAACATGTCAGGGCACGAAATGCCCAGTGTCGTCAGTGGATAATGGAGTACTTTTGCAAGGCTGGAATATTGGCATAAAGTGTCGTGAGACAGGGCTGAGTAGTAGGTTAGCATCGGATCGTGACAAAAGTTAGGTCTAATGGCTGTATACAATATGTATACAGCATGTGTGTGCGTGCGTGTGTGTGTGTGTATAAAACATGGCCCAAAAAGACCATTTAGGGCACATTTTCAAAATGGCATAAAAAACTAATACCATTTCAGTGGAAACAGGAGAGGTGAAAATATTCAATAAAACATTGGTGGTGGAATCAACATCATTTAATGTCTCTTTGGATGTGGTTTTAAAGGGAAAAAATAAGTCTAGCTTTCTTTTGGACTTCTAGATTAACTCACTAACACAGTCCATTAAGCAAAACAGAGAAGAAGCAGACGTAAAGGAGGTTGTTTAGCTCAGCTAGGGTATGGTGCATCTCATTTGCTCGCTTGACATCCAGGTGCACGTATTCAATCGGCAGTTGCATAAATGAATTTGGAGCTCAGAGCTCACAATTGGAGTGCTGTAAGGGGTAGTCATCTCCATACGGGGAAAGAGAGAGATGGGAACTGTGAACTTTCAGAAAAGAGTACTTTTGAAACAAGACCAAAGGTCTAAAGATAGAAGCCTGGGGAATGCATTATTTAAGGGGGAAGTCAGACATGCCAGGAGTTGGTTCCGAAATTGAGGAAGACGACAGAAATTTTTTGAAGTTAAATTATGAAATGGAATGCTTCAAATATTTAGAATAGTACAGAAAATTGCGTCACACACCTCCGCGCTTGCCACTGAGAGTTAACAACTGTTACAGAGGTTTTTCACATTTAGGCCTTTAGGCGTTTTTGAGGTTTATTTTTTTATTATTTATTTATTTAGTTACTTATTTATTTTGCATATGATGTGAGGGAAGGCTTGGGGTTCTCTCTTTTTCTCCATCCCTCACCCTGATAGCTGGTTGTTCCCCCAACAATTTGTGGGAAAGAATCTTTTCCTCTAACGCATTACCTTGGCTCTTTTGTAGAACATCAGTTGACTATATATATGGATGTATTTCTGGACTTCGTTCTGTTGATGTATTTGTCCTTATGACAATACCACATTGTCCAAATTATTGTAGCTTTATAATCAGACTTAAAATAAGGTACTTTGAATATTCAAACTTATTTTCTTTTTTTGTTTTTTTTTCCTTGCTATTTTAGATTCTTCTCATGCCAATATAAATTTCAGAATCAATTTTTCATATAATCATAAAAATACTAAAATTTGTATTGTGGTAGCATTGAAATCTGTGAATCAATGGGGTGGAAAATTTACATTTACCAATCTTGAAAGTTCTCATACATGAGCATGGAATAATTCTCTATTCAGAGTTGATAAGTAAAATGACTTGAGCCTGGAGATTTCTTTATAGGAATATTTCGGTTATAAACTCAATTTTTAATGGATATATGGTTAACTAGAGTTTTATTTATTTTATCACATTTTTCAAAGAACCAACTTTTGGCTTTGTCAATTTTCTTTTTCTTTTCTATTTCCATTATTGCCATTCTCATATTATTTTCTTCTACTTTGTGTTATATTCTTGTTTTTCTAGCTGCTTAAGCTAGAAGCTAGATCAATGATTACAACGTTTTAATGTTTAGACACTTTAAAAATTTTCTTGTGTTTTCATTTTATATCCTTAATTACTTGACAGATACCTATGTTATGGTCCTTTTACTTTATTCTGTTGTTTCAAGTCTTGGACACTAGTCCTCCTGTTTGCTGACCCAATCTCATGAGTTTTTTCTTTGTGCACTGTACCATTAGTGATTGGGTATCTTCAGCAGAGGCTGTTCCCCCGCCGCCCCCCAGATTTTCAGTTTGCTCTGCAGTTTGTTTCCAGGTGCTAGTGGTCTGCCTTTACAAGGCTTTCTGATCTTGGGGATGCAAGGACCATGTGGGGAGCATAAAATTTGCTCCAGACCGATATGTGGTGTTGTCTTGAGACATTTGATTTCCAGCGGGAGACTTTATTTTCTTTTCCCATTAAAAGGAGCACAGGCAGAGATGCACATTCTCACGGCCATATACACAGGCTGGTGAGCAGGCTTATCTAGCCCACGCTCTGTAGAAGCGTCAAAACTGGACCAGCCCCAGCCCGATAAAAGGATCTCAATTCGAAATCTCAGTCTAATACAACCTGTCCTGTTCTCATCATCATGAATTCAAATGCCAGCCCCTGGCCTCTGTGTTCTAACTCTGTTCTGTTAGTCTCTGGGATTCCCGGACACGCAGTTAGAAACTCATCTCTCTAGCTTCAGTCGCCTCTTTATGACTGTAACTTGGGAATTTCTTTTTATTTGGATTCAGCCGTATCATTAATCATCTCTTCCAGTGTCGTGAAAAGGGAGCCCCCGATCGCCACGAGAACTTAAAGTTCCGATTAGATTTTATTATTCTTAAAGGCATGTCAAGGGTGTGTTTCATTTCTATGTATGTCCCTTGGTGTACTTAGCACAGTGTTATAAAACTCCATTAGTGCCTAATAAAAATAGAATGAATTTAAAAGTGAATCAAAGGAGGCCACTTTAAAATAGTAGAAGTTAAAAGAGAGAAGGTTTTAATAGTGTAAATGGATCCTCTTTCGCTCCATCTCAAGTGGGGAGAAGAGTTGGGTGGGGGTCAGGAGATGGTTAGAGGTGTTACCTTCCTTGCAAATGTGTCAACCATCACCACAGTCCTGCTTCATGTAAAAAAGAAAAAAGTACCACGCTGCTTGCTGTTCACAGAAATTCTGCCAACATCCTGGTGGTTGCTGGTTTGTAATTTTATGGGTTTCCAGAGGATCAAACACTGTATTATTATGTTTGGCTACTAACTCGGGTCAGCAGTTCACGGGAGAAAGGGGAGCGGAGCGGGCGAGTGGGGACCGCGGGTGCGTGCGGGAGTCATGGGCTTCTGACAGTGCTTATTGCGTGTGAAGCAGTCTCCACTGAGCCGCAGTTAATCTCATTCTTAACAGAACATAATTAATATATCTTTAAGGCTCTTTTATATAAGAGTCGAAGATACGGCAATTATGTAATTTTGACTGAAGAATAAATTAATAGATGGTTTGCTCTATGTGTATCCGTTTACAGAGATTTGAAATGGAAGATTTTTGTATCAACAATGACAAAAACAGATTATTGAACAGACTCCAAATCCCAAATATCTTTCTTCAAAATATATTTATTTATCTAAGTATAGTTTGTAGGAATATAGATATTAAATATTACAAGTATAAATATCGGCATTTAAAATAACAATAATTATGTTCAACATATATAAACTATTTTATATAGGATCTTAAGCAATGTTTATATTTTCTCAGAAAACGAACTTGAAATTATTAACCTAAGAAACTCTGAACCTGGAGTATGTCATTATTGAAATCTGCATCCCTGATACTTTCTTTAATCTTAGAATAGAATGAGCATATGGATAACATTTGTAACAAGTTTAAGGTCCTCTTACAGGTCCAAGAACAAATCACGTTTGACTTTTTTGCCATCATTTCTTTGCCTTGGACCCGGAAGTGGCTCGGAGTGGCGGGGAGGATGCATAAAACAGTGGGATTAAAATTTTTTAAAATTTGTTTAACACGAGACAAACTAATCATTCCTGTACCAGCCGCTTCTCTTTCATGCTCCATTCTCAATATAATTGTTTAGTGGTGTCAAGTTTATAACTAGCTGGTGGCCTAGTAGGTCTGAAAGAAACAGGAGAAGACTGTGCACTCACGTTACAAAAGCGTCCGACACAGTACAGCTGTTTATTATTATTATTTAAGATAAAAGTTTTTATAAACCAATACATTTTACTTATCGGTTCATTCATTTTATCCAATATTCCATTATTCTCTCATCAGGAAAGTGTTTACTTTGAGTTCTAGGCCCTAGGAATGCAGCAATGAAGAAGCGAGACAAGATCTTCTAAGGAGTGTGCTTTCTGGCATGCGGTGCCATAAACAAGAAAACGAACAATGTATGTGCTGTGGATAAAAGAGAGGAAAGAAGCGGGCAGTGACTGGCCCGTCCTGGAAAAGCTGTGTGGGAAAGGGTGGTCGAGGCGGCTCTTCTCAGAAGATAACATTTATGCAGATGCTGAGGGACACTAAGGAGGCCCCTTTGTGAAGACTGAGAGAAGGCGTTAACAGCGAGTCAACAGGACCGGGCCCCGCTCTAACATTTTTTGGGTTCCAGGATAACGGTCCCAATGGCAGTCCATATGCCCCCTGTCGAAATACACAAAAGTTGTAAATCAAGCTAAAGAACCATTACTACAATATTTCCTGTCCTCCCATCTCGAGAAATAAACCTTCCTAACAACCTGGAAGGCGTCTTTGAGTTTAGGATCCTTGGACTCCTTGGTGTTCTCTGCTGGCACACGGCAGCGGGGGACAGCCAGCCCCACCCCTAGGCCTGTTTCCCCTTCCCTCCCAGCCCCGGCTGCCTCCCATGATGTGAGCGACCCCTGTGCGCATGTGCAGACACCCCAGGCCCTACATCCAAGCTCTGTCCATACTCCCCTCAGCAACCTCTTGACAACCTCTTGGGCCGAGACAGTGCATGTCGACATTTTCAACCAATCTGACTTTACTTAAGTCTTCCCCACCTTTTTTAGGGGAAGAGTCCAGTGGTTTTGAATGTAAAGCCCTCAAGCTGTGTCCGCGATTGAGATATCTGAGAAAAATTAGAAAGGTCAGTAGGCCTGGAATGGAGCGAGCAAGGAGGGGAGGGTTAGGAGATGAAGGAGAGAAAAGCAGAAGCCAGAACACAGGGACTTTTAGGCCATGCCGAGCAGTTCGTTTCTGCCCAGTGTAGTGGAAAGTTATGAGTCTGAGCATAATCTGCTATACCTCACGGATATCTTATATTGGCATTTTTAGCTGCTACAAAAATGGCATTTCAAGATGCCCATCTGCTTTGGCGATTCCAGGGAAGTTTGTAGACAAGTGTAAGATGTCGTTTTTGTCCTCTTGCCCTCCATAAAAAAATAACCCTGCTGTAACAGCGCATACGTGGAGAAAGCGAGGCCAGCTCCATTTTATGGGTGAGAAAATGGAAACTTTTCTATGGGGCTGCAGAATGAAACAAGGTTAGGGACGTGGAGGCTGATGGAGGGCCTGGGTATCTCACGTGTTGGCGTGTGGCTTTGGTATGCTAACATCTCCACCCTTAGTTTCATCTAATCGATCATCCGGTAAGTGGTGATAATAAGAGTATTTGGCACATAACGTTACTGAGGGAATTTAAACGAGGTAATGCATGTAACGCATTTAACAGAATGCCAGGCACGTAATATATGGCCGGTAAACATTTGTTTGTTGTAATTACGACGACCACTGTTTCCACTGTTACCGTTATTCATGGCTATATTAAGCAATTGAGAGAACTTAGATTTTCTGATTAAAAGACTAGTGCCTTGGCAGAATTAAAGGATGGTTATTTTAGGAGAAAATAAACAAAAGATCCAGCAGCACCACTCTTTGCAGACACCTCCCATGATAATGTGGCGGGGCCGAAGGGACAGTGGCGTCTCGTAATTTCCCTTCCTGTACAGTCGCACTCACTGCGGAGCTGGCTCGCAGGCAGCAGCTGGAGGAAGCTCTCGAGTGTTCACACAAATGGAGTGTGACGGTTTCGAAAATATAAAGCAATGAGCTACGAAAACTAATTATAATTTGGCTTTTGGCTCGAGGACTACAGGTTCCAAAGAAAATAAACCTCTCCTTCCTCCATTTTTCTCTATTTCTCTGTTTCTCTGTCTCTGTCTGTCTGTCTGTCTATTTGCCTCTCTCTGTCTCTGTCTCTGTCTCTCTCTCTCATACACACACAGAAGCACAGACACACACACGAAGACACACACAGGCATGAGACACGCATGCGCGATTGTCCCCGTGCTGACCTCTTCTCTCTTAGACCCCCTCAAGTGCCCTGCACCTGCTGTCGGTGATCCACTCACGATCCGTAGTTAGCTGTGTGTGACTGTGCCACACGTGAGAGCCCAGCATCATCGTAACCGACTTGCTCTGTGAGGCACCGCGTGATGTTTAGGGCAGGTTCAGTGGGTCAGGGTATGACCACAAGTCTTGTTTTTCAGAATAAAATATCTTGCTCTCAGACATTGTGCCCAGACTTCGTGCTGCTTCTGGCAAACTAGCCAGTGTGTGAGGTGAGAGCTTCGAGCTCAGGCGGGCCGGGATCGCATGTTGGCATTCTACTCGTTTTAATCTCTCTGAACCTCAGTTTTCTGTAAGAAAGACCCCCATGTATGAGTACCTTTGTCATTGTTAATAGTAATAATGCTTATTATTATTACTTGAAATTAGGGCTGAGAGCCTGAGAAATCCATAATAATAGTCTGTATCTACCACTCAGGAGGAAATTTTTGACCAAAATCTTAAAGAGCACGTTGTTAGCCCGGGTTCTGCACAAGGACAAGCCCGAGGCCGGGGCTGCGAACTAGGACTGGGAGGGCGAAGCACGGATGGCGAGACAGCCAGTTCTTAGGAGCGTTGTCACGTCGGGCCCCCTGAGTCCAGTAGCTCCGTTGCCTCTCCCCCCGGGTTCCACAGAGGAACCGGGTTCAGTGAGATTTAGAACTGCTCATCTGAGAGCACAGGAGGCCATTTATTCACCAGCTTTTATTCTCCAGAGCTCAAGTGCCGACCCACAGGGCATCATTCCTCAGTTTCCAGAAGGTGCCTGCGCCTGGAGAGCTCTGTAATCATCCCACCGTGCGGGGTCAGAGGCCCCGGGAGAGAGTGAGGGAGCCTCGTGGCAGCTGAAACAAGGGGTTGTCAGGCTGCTCTGCTGGCAGCTGCCGCCCGTGGTAACGGAAAAGCTAGGCCGAGAGCTTGCGAGCTCACCAGGGTCTTCCCGCGGGCGTTTTCCCGAGCCCTCAGTCTTTACGCTCCAGTAGAATTCAAAAGAATGGGAAGGTGCTTGCACTTCAGATAGTCTTAGTTTCCTCGGGGCATGGGAAGGGGAGGCAAACACATTCCTTTTTCTCTTCTATCGAATGCAGAGCTTTTCAGCCTTGGCACTATTCACATTTTGGCTAGATCGGAATTCTTTGTTTGGGGCCGGTTGAGTTGCCTTGGGCACTGTAGGGTGTTTAGCTGTATCTCTGGCCTGTGTCCACTAGATTCCAGTAGCGATCCCCCCTCACCCCCAAGTTGTGACAACAGAAAATGTCTCCAGACATTACTGAATATGGCCAGGGGGTGGGCAGTGGCCCCGAGTTGAAAACCACTGATCTAATAGAATTGAGGTGTTTCTCCTGCCCCCTCTTCCTCTCCACCTTCCACCCTCCAGACACTGACCCCCATGACCGTTCTCCTGGCCCAGGCACACAAGCAACTCACACCTATGATTTACACCAGCATCCTAGTGACTTGTGGCAACCGAGATTTTTCTCTGCAGCTCTGTTTACTAGACGTGCTATTAAAAGCAACTTGATAGGGCCAACACAACTGGATGTAATTAAGAGCAGTTAAATAAAAGAATCTTCTGAAAAAAAGTATAAAGGGAGTACTCAAATAGTTCGCTGCAATGAGGTATGTTTAAAAATATTTTTTATGTGTTTTTTTCCATGTTTAAATGCTCCTCATTTAAAAAAGAACAGTTTAAAGAGTCGTCGAGAATGCTTCCTTCGCTGAGTGTACATTAGACCAGCAAGTTACTGAAGATCGTATACGTCTGTCCAGGAATTACTTTTTCCCTTTCGAATGTTATATCTTTTTAAAGATAAACTTTTAATTTTAGATTTGCAGAAAAAATGCGATGGTGGTACAGATGGCTCCCCTGGACCATATACCCCATCACCCCGGTCATTAACATCTTCCATTAGTGTGATATACTTGTCACAATTAATGAAATGATATCGATACTTTATTATTAACTAAAGTCTATACTTTATTCAGATGTCTTTAGCTTTTCCCTGCCTCCTCTGCTCCACATTCCCCGGCTTGGACTTCTTCAGTTAACTTTTCATTCTGGATGTGTGCAAAAAATAACAGTAATAATAACCATTCACTGCATTTTTACCATGTGTCCTGTGCAAGTGCTTTTCGTGCATTGCCAAATTGAATCTTCATGACAGCCCTAGAGTGTGGGTCCAGTGACCCCACTCACAGACGACGCTGAAGCACAGCACATTTAAGTAATTTTTTCATTGTCCTGTAGCTACACCTGGAACCTCACTCTGACACTTAATAAGGTCTTCTGCTAGCACCTTATTTTTCCAGTGTCCACCTGTCCAGCACCACCTTCCTTGCTGAAGCCCACGTCACTCCGAGGCACAAGAGCCTATAGACTACTTAGCGGTACGGATCCCATTTGATTCATATCCACATCCACGAAGCACTTCATCCATCGCTTTATGTGTTGAAGGCATTCGGTGAAGGATTCTTGAATCGAATTTCTTAAATGAAAAGAATATGTATATCCAAAGTTATTCTGGCCTCTGAGCTTGAACCCGGCAGCTCTGAGAGTGAATTGGAAGAATGCTCACGGTTGAGGAGTTAAAAATACCTTCTCATTAAAATAATGATTCGAAATACCAGGGAACTCTGGGAAGAGAAATGCTTCAGGTTGTCTGGCGGTACACGGCTCTGGGCTAATTGTAGGAAACAGTGCCCTGTCCAGGGCACTTCCCCTGCCGGCACTGGAAAATGACAAGGTGTGGTGGAATGCACTCTGCTCTGGCATTCGGGAGACCAGGGGTCCAGCTCAGAGCCTGCCAGGCACCAACTCTGTGACCTCCGGAAAGTTCCTGAGGCTTTCTGGACTCCAATTTCCTCACCTGTAAAGTGCTGATGAGGGGGTCCTGGGCAAGCTCTAAGGACTCCTCCAGTCTAACGTGCTATGATTCGAGGTGCAATTATGTGAGTCCTGGAAGCAATGCTCATCCACACAGCCTTTTTGGAAAAAAGGGAAGGAAAAAGGAAAAGAAAAACACTTTCATAAAAGTATTTATAGCGCAGCCAGTGACTATGAATCATGGCATAATTAATTTTCTTTTATAAAGTTGCCTTGTTCCCTAACTTAGTGTAACGATTCCCAAACCCAGCTCAACAGAAGCTCCGTTGACAGATATGGCATTTGCCTTTTCTCTCTGCACTGAATAACTTCAAAGCATCCAATCTCTGAGTTTCTGCCAGATCTAAACTTCTGTAACTGCTTGATTCTAGTCTTCTATGACCAAGTGACAGACCTAGATGCCAGAGGGTGAAAGATAAATAAATGTGATCTATCTTTCACAAACTTTTACAAAGTTTTGCATTAATGTCCTCCCATCAGATTTGTCAATCAAGTTTTCACATTAAGTGCTTTACAATTTTATTGCGATTTGCCTAGAAAAATCAGCCAGAGGCTGGTTTGAAATTGCTGAGCATCGATCCTGTAGTTACTATAGAAAGCGATTACTCTCCTCTGCAGAGGTCGCTGACCATTGATTTCTGAAATCTGGTTCTTTCCGGCACAGCTGTCTGAGAACTTGTCTTCTTAATAACACCTTCCAGAGAATGTGTGCTCAGAAAATATTTTTCTCTAGTCTCAGACCTCATTCTAGAATTCTTAAAATGTCACTTAAGGGGCTACCTGCAAGTATTCATGCCAGCAAGCTTGATATAATCCTGGTTATGTTTTGCAAATTTTGTTTGTATTTACTCCGATACTTATAATATTGAGTTGAGGAAGCTCTATTTCTGTTTGTCCCCTGAATTAGGAAGTTGCGGGATTAGTAGGAAGCTAACGGCAGCTGATTTTATGTTGAGAAATTCTGCAGAGTGGCCAGCATGGAAAAATGGTGTCTGTGCAGTATGAATGCATGAGCTTCAGTCGTCCCATTTACTCTCACCTCATGTCACACTTGAATTTTGGTAGGAGCCATGTGAATAAAAAGTCACGCAACCACGGTTTAGATTTGCTCATTGACCTTGAGCAAGGTGGTTTACCTACCTGCTGTTGGTTTCCCTTCATGAAGAATAAAGCACGTGGGCTGGATGACTTCTGAGGCTTTAAAAAAAATAATTGTTCAAAATAAAGATTCAGGGAACAATCTGGATCAGTCCGAGCTGGTTCGTGTCCTAAAACAATAGCTATTTGGGGGTCATTTTAAAATTCTTTTTTTAAATCTTAATTTTGAATGATAAGCCTTTTGGGTGTTCCTTCATGGTGATACTATACAAAATGTTTGGCTACGAAGGTGGAGAATTTATCTGATAGAAACTACATCATCCTTTGATCACCTGAGATAGTGATAGAACTTTATATGTTGTGCTACAAGCCGAAACCTTTTGGAATCACTCAGAAAATAAACAGTCTGCCATAAATGTTTTCGAGAAAGATAGCAGTGAGCCAGGCAAGAAGTGTAATTCTTGGCAGTAATGTGCAGCTTTCTGAAAGCAGGGTCCTTAGCATCCACTTGACCCCAAACTGAACAGATTTAAAGACACTCAGGAATTTCCAGCCTGGTCTGCTTGTTTCACTGACTTTGGCCAATGGTCAGCCCTTAACTTGCCCCTTTTTAAAGTTGCATCTTTCAATCATATTTTCCATTTATAAGCAGGTAAAGGAATACTTACAGAAAACGATAGACGTACTCTTTCTTGTTTTATTGATATTCTGTTTCGTGTGAGGAAATATCACCTTTTTCACTTTGCATCTTATAAAGTACATTGTATCAATTTATAAAGACATTTCAGGACTCCATATTAGACAGCAATTTAAGACTTGGGATCTTCTGAGTTATTGAGTTGTTTTACACCCTCAGGAGGGTACGTCTTCAAGTACAGCAAATCCGATTCCATAACACAGCTCAAAGTACACAATTTTAGAACATTGGAGAAAGGGGTGAAGGATGCACAAATATCGCCCACAGAATTGATCACAAAGGAGATATTGGCTCTTCCAGCTCTGCTGTCTCATGCCGCAGTGCCTTTCACAGTGTTGGGGACGGGAGCTGGCAGGGCTCAGTGAAGTTCAGGCAGCTTTACCTTCTGAGCTGAGTATCCGATTCTTCCCCAGGCTGCTCAACATCAGCGGGCAGTCACCCTGAGTTCTCGCAGTGCAAGTTCTCTCATAATATTCTTAGCCCAGGGAGGTAAGGAATCAGTCAGGGAGTAGCTACGGGTTTAAAAATGGCAGCTTTGGATTTTTATTCACTATGAAAATGAACCCCAAATAAGGCTTGCTTTGGAATAGGAGAAACATTCATTTCGGATTGGGCTTGTTGGATGTGCTGGCTGATCCCAGTTTAGTCTTGTGCGGTGCCTTGATCCAGAGGAGACAGAATGATGTTTTATCTGGGGCATGGTGTCGGTTCCACTTGTCTTCTGTGTAATGCGTGCTTTGTCTGCCTGGAGCTGGAGAAGGTAACACAGAGGAGAAATGGGGACATAGTTCTTTGTCTCAAAAAAACAAAAACAAAAACCCTAGTAATTTCAGAACCGAAGGCGTTAAACCAAACAGCCTCTCTCTTTGAAGCACAGACACGTGATTGGAAACAGAATGAGAACTGCTCTGCATTTTATGTTACCACTGACACAAAAATAGAGTTTGCTCCATTTATATCTTGTCATTCTTTAAAATAAAACTGTTTTACCAATAGGCATGTTTATAGTTCTGTTAACACACATTGCTTTAAATGGTTCTCACTTTCAATGGGTTCCTCTTTATTGTGTGGTGTTTTCCTTAGGAAAACAATTGCTCATACCGCTAAAACCTGTGTATTACAAATGAGAACACATGATTTGCTTGCAAATACCCAGGACACAAGGTTACAGAACTTCCGGTATTTGAATCAGCAGATAACTGTCCCGCTGAGTAATGAAATCTTGGTAAGAAAAGAATAGTTAAGGTTTGTCTGAACCATCCCCTCATTCTGAGCAAAGTTCTTTGCCTCTAAACTCTCTTAGAGAGATCCAAACCTTCCCTATTTTCAGGCTTTCAAGGAAGAAAAACCATTGAGTGGTATGTTCTAGTACAAATACTGTGGCCTTAAGATTTACCTCTCTTTAAATTCTGTCTTCTCCGCCTACAGGCCATATAAACTTGGACAAATGTATAACTTTTTAGAGCTTAAGATTTGCCCCCCTACTTTCACCCCAAAACCTCTCATTAATTAAAGTTGATAATTACCACATATGTCATTATGAAGGTTAAAAAAGCATCACATGTATGGTGATGGACCCAGTGAAGGTTAGAATTTTTATGTGACACAGTCATCAATTTTGGAATTGATATAGGTTTCTGTCTTCAGGGATAGTACTTGTCGATCTGAGAGATACCCTAAAAGGTGCTTAAGATACACGGAGGTGTCAGTCTACTGTTGTGGGTGGGGAGAAACAACTAAATTTTGATTAAACTAGGATCTGAGTTCTCTAGGGTCGTGACTTTTTCGTGAGTATGGACATAAAGAAGTTCTGCTGGTCTGGAGGGACCATGTGGAATATGTATATAAGAAGCATAGGGGTATACTGGGAATAAAAGGTTGAGGACTTAACTCTCTGAAATTCCCAGTTAGTGAAATTAGCGAGGTTGGACCAAGATGGGAGGCCTTGATAACGCTCCATGTCCAGGAAGGGCGAAGTGACTCTGGGTGACCTATCACACTGGCAGCTTAGGCATACTCATGAGAAGGGTATCCATGACTTTCTCCAGTGTTTTCTCAAGTGTACTGAGAACCAACCCAGGGACCCAGGTTCTTGGTCCAAGAGAGCCAGTCTTTATGGATTCTCCACAACTATGAAAAATTCTATCCCTCATTTCCCAAAGCCCATTCTCTCTTAATAAAACAGACTGTTATTTATAATTCTTACCGTCTGTCAGAATGTTCTCAGCTCCTAAACCATTTGCAGCCAGCTTCTAGCTTGTTTGGAGTGGTCTGAGGAATTGAGAGGTTTCTTAAATCTGGTATGGGAAATGGAAAGAATTCAGTTTTTGGTGGTCAAAGAAAACTGGGAAATCATTCTTTTCATATCACCGAGAAAAACACTGGCCTTGTTCTGTGGCCTTTAGTTTCATAAATAAGCTTGTTAAGGATCAAAACAGCATCAGAGCCACAAATTCCTTTAGCATTATGTTTTATTTTATTCTCACCATTTTAAAATCGAAGGCCATGGTGTTTGGGAGAAACACTCTAGAGAAAAGTGTTCTCTCTGTTCCCCGTTTACCTCTAGCCCAGGTCACCCGCTAGCACTATCTAGAAGGTGCAGTCTTACTGGTTCCAACTTTCCACATAATATCAACCAGTAAAACCCTACCAGGCAAAAACCCTCTATCCTTTCTCAAGCATGCTGACATCTTGGTTATATCTTGGCCTACAACCAACTCAGGAAGATGTGTTGGTATGAACAGTGGAGGTATCGCATCTTGCATGGTTAGCTTGGCGATGGTATTCAGTTTTCTCCACATAATTTTTATCAGATGTGGATGGCACTTTCCTCTTCTCACTCCATCTGCATTATCTAATTTGGTTCTTATACAACCTTATAAAGTTGGTGGAATTATGCCCTTATCCATCATTCATCCCTTAACCATAAGTGAGCTGTTCAGTGCTAGGTACAGTTTTGAAAAAGCCATGTTTTCTGCCATCCAGCCAGTGAGGGATAAAGATAAATAAGTGGACAGTGCGTTATAGGGAAATGACTGCTCCATGGGAAGGCACGAGAGAGAGAATCAGACCATAGTAGACCTCGTTGTTGCAAATAAACCATTTGGCCTTCACCACATCAGCACATGCTGGTCTACCTGCCAGCTGCCAGCACCATCGTCTCTCTACCCAAGAAGTCTCCCTGTGGTCAGCCAGCTTGGTCATCCCTGCCCAGCAACTGGTCGAATTAGTGAGCAGATACCACAGCTCCCTTGTTCCTCAGATGGGCAACTCTAGGTACATGCCCCATATTTTTCTTTAAATACTTTTCTAGCTGGATCAAGCTCCAGCGACCCACAGAGATATCTGTCACATGACATTATAGTAGCTTCTCCTCCCCCACCATCTCACTTGTCGCTCTGTATTTCCTGGAATCACATTCCAAATAAACTTGAATTCTAATTCACGAATCAAAGTCCACTTCTGGAAGAACCCAAATGAAAGTAAATAATCAGTAAAATATCTTTAAAGATAGAGAAAAGATTATATATTCCTATTTAGCATACACTTCTTCATTCTTTAATCCATTCATTTAATAAAATGTGAGTACATTCTGTATACTAGGTGAATATCTGGAATGAAGAAAATAGACATAATTTCTGACTTCATAGTCCGTGGCAATATGCAAATCAAATAAACGAATAGGAAGAATCTTTGATATCTTCAATTAGGTAAACAAAGGAAATTAGGGCATTACGAGTCTCTGAAAAACAAACCCCTCATTTCGTAAACGTGACCACCAGGCTGAAGACAAGGTCGCCTGGCAGGTGTGGGGCGGAGCAAGGACTGGAACGCAGGTCTCTGTTTTCTAAGCCAGTTTTCTTACTGACACACCACATTGTCTCTTACTCATTCAAAAGATGGAAAAGAGGTGAACTGTTTAAATTTTATGGCTATAGAGAGGAAGACTTTCTTTCGCTCTGTGTTCAAGTCATTTGCCTTCCCTCAGAATTCCAGATAACTTGATCTGGGGAGCGCAGAGGAGCCTTGCATAACTTTTTGGCAGTTGACAGTGCTTTGGGGTCCTTTATTTGGCAGGGAGAATTGGTAAAGCGAATGATAATACTATTTTTGGAAGGTAAGTAACTGCCCTTTAGAGCAAGTCAAAGGGTAACAGGAGGATAGAAACATGAATTCTCAGGAGGAGCCCCAGAACCGTATGTACTAGAGGTTTTAGAGGAGCGTGCTGGAATGTTCTACTGGCCAGGGGCCTGCTGGGATTCGCGAGGAGTTCCAGAAGGCGCTGAGCACGTGTGTTAAGACGATATCGTCCTTGGACCCGAGAGACCCAGAGACCTTTTCAGAATGCCTATGAGGTGAAAATCGCCATAACGAAACTAAGATGTTACTTTGCCTTTTTCACCATTCCCGAGTAGACTGGGTTTTTAACTGCATAGCCGAACACACAGAAAGCAGAAGCCCCTGGAAACCTAGGTGTCTTTTATTAAGGATATCCATTTTTAATGTTTTTCTGAGTTACATTAAAGATGACGCTACACACAAAAAATAAATTTTACGACTATTAATTATGCCGAGAAATGTATTTGATAAGATAGTAACCTCTGACATTTAGTTTCCAATGAAGTTTAGATTAACTAGAGGAATAAATGGGTGAGAAAATAACTTCTTCACCCATCCTATGGGCCAATCAAATTCAACACTCAACATCAGCGTCTTTCAAAAAAGCCCTATTTGTGTAATTGAAAGGACTGGGAAGGAACAAGTTGTTCCAACTGCTCATTACCTCCCAGTTTCCCACCCTGGATCTCAGAACAGCGTTGTCTTATTATTCAGGCTTCTTCCCTTGAGGAAGTCATAGGTGATGGAAGGAGTGTGCAGTAATTTATCTTGGACCATGGCTTGGCGGCTGCTTGGTCCCCATCTTCTGTAGCTACTCAGAAGGCAGAAGCCAAGAGTTTGGCTGGGGCCCTAAGCTGTCATCTGACGAAGCAGGTGGTTCAAATCCAAGTCCAGGACTCTACTATTATTTTCTTCAAAACCAGAGCCTGCTCTTAGTGCTCCAGTCTCCTTCATGTCTGTTGCAGCAGAATCAGGTGATTCCCAGTAATTTATTTATTCATAGACTAGATTAATCGAAGTAAGTTCTGCTTCTTAATTGCCCAGTTGAGACATTCAGGTAATTGCCTTTCGGTATAATGTTGTGACTTTTGCTGTATTATTATGGTACCAGCAATTTATAGATAGGGACCATGTGCTTACTTTACACGATCACCTAAATTCGAAAACTTTAACGAATGGTTTATACACTTCCATCCCAACAAGTACTTATCTTTCTTGGCTTTCTAGCATTCTTTACATTTATCCCCTTCTTGACACCTCTAGCAATTATAAAATCCATTAACTATAATTACAAAACTCCATTATAATTTGATATGAAGTAATTAATATTCACCATCTGCCGTCTTCCAAATGGATATTTGTTTATTTCAGTTCTTCAGCTGCAGAATCTAAAAATGAAGGTAAATAATTTGACAAGGGCCTCAAAAGCCTTGAATATTTTCTTTCAACTGAGAAGTGTGTGACTTCTTAAACTATCTCAGGCTCTTCCTTTCACAGAATGTATGTGAATGTCCCTATAGATTTTTTTCATGAGACTAGAGAAGGGAAAAGATTTGGATTACAAAATTCTTGGCTATTTTTAGAAAAGCATGTAACAATCAAAAGATGTATTTACAGATTATTTTTTAAAAGGGAATGCTATTATGTTGTTGGTGTGATCGCTTGTGAATAACCGAGGCACTCAAGTTCAAATGATGGTGATCGTTATCAAGTAAAATCATCATCATCTTTTAAGGAATATAATATTGTACTAGTTCTAGCGGGGAGGTCTTGGCTGAAACAAATCAACAAACCAACCCTGCATAATTTAAAGAGAGAGATGATAATTCACAAGATCTGTAATAGCTCTCAGCTTCAAGCTGGAGAACCAGGCTTAAGCAGAAATTAGGGAAGGAAAGGTGCCTCCAGGATGCCCCCAGTGGACTTCAGGATAGCACTGCTCACCAGCTGGCCTTTGTTATTACTGTTCCTGTGCCTCTACCCCCCAGATCCTGGCTCCGGTCACTTACTGCTATGCCACTGGAATTCCCATAGGACAATGAAAATTTTCTGACTTTCTCCTTCCTTATTTTTCACCCAAGGGTCAAATACAGGTTATGACATCTGATTGTGTAATGAACTCATTACACATGAGCTGGGTAATGTGTCCAGAGTTTAGATTCCAAGAGGCAAAGACAGGGTACATTTGATGTTCCTTTGCTTCGTTGTAGAAAGTGGAATTCCTTCTCCTAGCTGTCATTTGGGAGACCATAATCCTGGTTGCTGGAATAGTTGAGACCTGAGCCTGTTATTCAGATGTAAGATTAATAAGGATCCTCTCATTCTAAAGTGTTTCCAGATTTAGATGATGTTACACAATGAACGCTTGTGACCCCCCAAAAGTCATAGATGGAAATCTTAACCCCCGAGGTGATGGTGTCAGGAAGTGGGGCCTTTGGGAGGTGACTAGGTCATGAGGATGGAGGCCCCGTGAATGGGATCAGTGCCCTTATGAAAAGGATCTCAGAGAGCGCTTCTGTTTTTTCTACCACGCGAGGACACAGTGAGAGGACAGCCCTCTGTGAACGAGGAGGTAGGTCTCCCCAGACGCCAAGTGTTCTGGGGCCTTGATCTTGGACTTCCCAGCCTCCAGAACTGTGAGAAATAAATGTTTGTTGTTTAAGCCACTCAGCCTATATATTTTGGGGATTGCAGCTCGAATGGATTAAGACAGATGATAAATGATATATTTGCCCTACCTATTATAGGATTTCCCCCCATATTAAAATAGCGATTAGGTGCTAGGAAATCAGATTTTATGCTCCTTGCCTATCACCAACATACCTGCAACCGATGTTTCCATCCCTAGTTTTTTTCCCAAGGAAATGGGGACGGAAACATGCTTTTCAGTACCACTGCCTCATGAGGAACTTTTAAGCTTAATCCCTTTATGAAGAGCAAAACATCAGTGGAACTAAGTACGAAGACTGGCTGCCTTAACCCTCCAGCAATGCATCTCATTTATAGGCACTTCTGTTATTGATGGACCATGAAAGTGGAGAACATGAGGACCAGTAAGTCCTCCCATAGAAAACCTTAGAGAATGAAATAAAATGAATTCATTACACATGTATCTGTTGTTAAGTAGCGTCATTTATTCGTGTGCCCAAAGCAAGATGCAATCATATATAAAAAATTGCTAGAGACAGTAGCTAGTCATGTGTAGTTTATGCTCATGTGAGCCATGTACAATCAAAAGGTAAAAGGTATTTCTTTCCCCTCACCTACAATTGGGTTGATGACTGAGATGAAGCACTTACCAACACAGCCTGAGGTGACATCTCCTTTTTTCCTACTTTTTTAGCCCTTCTAACCCTTCTAACTGGGGCATTCACTGACTTTCCTCACTCACTTGTCCTTTTCCCTATCTAGATAGCAAAAGCTTTGATGATCCGGACCCCGTGGGTACCCTTCGAAGTAGGAGACCATGTCTTGATCATCTCTATTTCTCCAGTCGTACTTGACGTAGTGCTTTGTATGAAGTAGGCTCTCAGAAATCACTTATAACACTATAATTAAAATTTAACAGCATGGAACGCCTTGTACATAAAAAAAAAAAAACAAAAAAAAAACTGAAAATGTGTTGAATGATTGAACCTAATTCTACGTAAAAAGAACCACATAGAAACTACGTAAGTTTCTGACTGTAGGGTCCTCAGGTTGCTATCAGCTGAGTTCCTCCGAGAACTCCGTTGGGAGATTGATTTATATTATGCTGCTGATATCATACACTACAGGGGGAGAACAGCCTTCTTCCCAAAGCACCTCACTGGCCCTCTGGAAGGTAGTGTTCTGATTTTATTTTAATGACATGATATCTTACGAGTTTTGATTGTCAAGGACTAAGAACTGAGGTCACGATGACTTATCCCAGTATTTTAGTTCTTTGGGATGAGATTGTTCTTCATCGTGGAGAAGTAACAGACTGAAAATAGATGCCTCCACACGGATTATAATAGATGAGCTCGTTCAAAGGGGAAATTGCTTTTGTCCGGAGAAATGTTCTCACCATTTTACTTTTTGCGATTGTTCTTTCACACCTTATTTCACGTAGGAAGGTGTTTTCTTTAATTACCGTAACCAAGTGTGCGGCTCATAGGAAGTGACTCAGAGGAAGAAGGCGTCAACCCCTGTGGGCTGATAACATAGAAGCTGGCGACCGCACAGGAAGGCCCTCGGCATGGAGACACAATGTTAGTTTGCCGACAGGATCCCATGGCCAATTCAAAGGCACCGTACTCCCTTAAATTTACATGACTTCATGAGAGTCCTTTCAAGTCAGGGTTTCAGTAAGCATCACACGTATGGAATTCACGCGGACGTCATTAGATTGTGCGCTTTAATCTTGGCGACGTGCACGTTTCTTACCTTCGAGTCTGAAACGAAGACGTGGATGTTTGCTCATTCGTTCAACAAATATAAAGTGAATGTCAACTAGGTGCAGAGCATTGTTTGAGGGTCTGAGGTACAGAATTTGACAAAATAATATTCTTTTTCAGTCCTGGCATATTAAGGTAATGTTGAGAGAATTGAGGTGAAGATAGATAATAAAACGATCACGTAAATATATGATATAAAAATGTTATAATATAAATATATAATACCAGATCATTATAAATACATTGGAAACCTGAAGCAAGGAGAGAAATTCGACACTGCCAGTGAGCTCAGGGATTTCAATTTTAAATGGGTCATCAGGGAAGCAGTTCTGTGGGGATACTGTGTGATCAGAAGTCAGATGTGGGTTCAGTGAGACAGAGGCCATGTGGATAGTGAGAGCAGAATTTTCCAGACAGAGAAGTCTCTGAACTTGCTGTCCTAAGAAGTATCCTTTTCCGAGGGAAGGCAAAGGGCGCAGACAGCGAGGGGGACGGTGGATGACGTCAGAAAGGCAGCAGGGACCAGACCTTGTGCTTCTGTGGGTCTTAATAAGGCCTCTTAATTTTATTCCAAATGTTTATATTATGCATATAAACATGAGGTCTCCGAGACACCAACCTCCATGAAAGGCAGGTGGTTCTCTGGTCTCTCAGTTCCTGTGGTTCTTCCTCACGGGGGAAAGTGGCCAAGAATGGACTTGAGAAATCTGCCTCCAATAAGACAAAACTGAATACGCCCAACTATAGAATTGCAAAGTCTTTATACCATGTCTGAGGTTCAAGGGTAAATGATTCACCCCTTTCCTGTGTGTCCCCTAGTCACGTTTCATTTACACATCACTGGATATGCTGATTTAATATGCCGATATGAAGGAGTAAATTGGAGTGAGGCATGTGGGTCTTGGGACATGAAAATCTAAATCCCACTGTCTTTCTCTATTAGATTTTGGTCTCAAAATATTCTGTTAACAGCTAAAGAATTTTAATGAAGAGAAACATCTGTAAGAAATGGTTCCTCATTTGCACCCCTTAGAGATGTGGTTATTTGTTTTACATGAATATTTCCCATAACATGACTAATTAATATTGATTGATTAAAGCTTTTTCTTAAGAACTCTCTTACCTGTGAACCAAAAGATACATCTCCAAAGTGTATAGCATTTAGAATCAAATAAAGCAAGGCTTAAGCCTTTGCTTTCTCCCTTGTTAACGTTATTTCCTTGGCAAGCTAAGCCAAGTCTCGGTTTCCTAATTGCAAGCAGGTATAATAACTCATAGTGTGAGGTAGATATTATTATGAGAGCTAATGTATATGGAGTATATCGTGCATTGGAAAGACCGCAGAGGTAGAGCGTTGCTAGCAGTATCCACCCTTGTGATGCTGTTCACACATGACAGGTTTAGTTATTCCCTAAGCCCTTGACTGCCCAAGTTGACGCTTAAAACGGCAACCCCAAAATCCCAGGCCAGTGTTTTATTATATTTTTAAAATCTTTTCCTTTCTGATATCGATTATGCGCTCGTTCTTAACATGAGCCTAATGAAATAATTAGGGAGCCTTGCCAGGTACAAAAGAAAAGTCTTGATAATGATATGAATTCAAGACCAAATTGACATTTTAAAGGTAATTTGCTTTTGGAATTAGAATTAATCACTACTCCTTCCCACTCTTAATGCAATTAAATATTGATCCTCTGTGAATGAATATCAGATGCACATTAGTAACGGACTAGATAATCAGAGCTTTACAAAATCTAATTTAGCAGAATACTAGGCATATTGTAATCATTGAATTGTTTAAATGATTAATATGTTTCACTGTTTGACAGTGGGCCAGTGTAATCTATAAACCTTTATAATTATCTTTTGCTGTGTATACCAATAACTGCTTAGCAACAGGGATGGATTCGGGGAGAGGGATGGATTCTTGGAAGACATAGAAAACTTGCAGTTTGTCGGTCGCTTGTCCTCTGTGTGTTCTTCATGCCTCGTTGCCTGTCGACCGTTTTACAGCCCCACTATCTATCCTGTGTGTGTAGAGTAAGGCTGGGGAATGGAGGCGAGATGTACAAGACTTTCGTGAAACTCCTGTCTAATACAGCCGTCCCCGATCCTCCTACGAGAATCTAATCCTGATGAGCTGAGGTGCAGCTGAGGCTGGGGAGCGGCTGCAAACACAGATGAAGCTTCACTCGCTCATCCACCACTCACCTCCTGCTGTGCGGCCTGTCCCTACCAGGCCGTGAATGGGTACCAGTCCATGACCCAGGGGTTGGGGACCCCAAATCTAATGGACAGTTGTCTCATTACATGAAAGGCCTCAAATCGCAACACAGAAATTGATTATATTGAAGATATTTTCTGTGTCTTCGAGTTAAAACTTTCAAATTTGGGATATATTATTCTTTCCTCTCCCGCCAATGATTTATTTTGAAATGTGAAACAGTGCCCTTCCAAACAAGAACTAACTTAATCTAAAATTTTCTAGAATTTTCAAGTTAATTTACCTTCGTCTATCTTTCGTTTAGTCACATCGTCAACAATCCAGGTATTTCTGGATCACTGGCTATGTGTGAGACACTATTCTGCACTGGAGAGCCAGTTGTGGGCACATTTGACGTATATGCTCCCTCCTGCCTCTTCTTTTGTGCCGTGTCCGTTGTGAGGAATTAAGAGCATCCATACCAAGGAGCCACTTTGAAGTTCTGCACGAAAAACAACACATGACCCCAAAGATTAAAAAAATAATTTCCTTCCATCCCAAGAGAATAGTTCACATTTCCTCTTTATTTTGTGAAGAGGAAATGGGAGTTCGAGTAAACCTCAAGGTTGGTTTGTTTGTTTGTTTTAAATATGGAATAGTAAACCAGAAAAACAAGAAAAGCCAGAACAACAACGAAAGAGCTAGGAGTCTTCTGGCTCCGTCCGATGCAATTAACTGTTTGATAGGGACAATGGTAATATTTTGTGTATTTTCTTCCTATTAATAGACGAAACATGAAGAGGAAGAAAAAGCGGCCATCCTCTGGCTTTTTTTTTTTAAAACATTTGTGACCATACGTAAACAGGGAATCACAAGAGAGAATATTTATCTCCTATTCGATTCATGTAGTTGTTTCGTTTTCATAAAGACAAAGCAAAAGGCATTCCCCTATAAATTTTGGAATTGTTACTAAATTATCAGGTGACCTATTTTGCTATTGGTGAACGTTTTACCTATTGTCCCCAGTAATGGCGTATGGCCGTGTTCCAAAGGAAATAAAAATAATATTGGGCTTATGCATGCTTTTTATTAGCCATATTCTAAAAAGATATTTTTTTTTTCCAAAACAAGGTTAATAGTCATGCTTTCTATTTTTAATTTGTACTTAACACTCCATTTCAGTTCTCACCGTTCATGTGCTCTGTGTTTACTTACCTCACTTCAGACAGGTCTGTTGCCCTTTCTGTTTTATGTGAAATGTCACCATCTGTTCCCAGCACCATAATAACCTGCCATGGGGTTTAGGTTTACAGCAGCACTGACAAATTTAGGGGCAGGGGGAGGGAATGGCAAAGAAAAGAAAGAGAAAGGAAAAGAATGAACTATGCAAATTGAAATTCAAGTTAATTAATAAAAAACTCTCAGGTTAGCAAAGCATTTTGATTGGATACTATAAAATGCAGCTTCAATTTCCTGAAAGTATATTTATCGCAATATCTACTATTGATATTATTAAGTTCTTTTCCATGCAGAGAGGTTGGTCTCTGAGAGTTTTACATTGTCATCAGATGCATAAGTGAGATCAGTTTGGAGAAAGAAGCATGAAGACCATTTTATATTAAAAAGGAACCAACCCAAGTGAAGCGTTTCATGATATATGAGGGGGCAATAAGCACATGGGAAGATGCTCAGTACCATTAGTCACTAGAAAAACGCAAATTTAAGTCACAATGAGTTACTATTTCACACCCACAAGGGTGGTAATAATAAAAACGTAGACAGTAATCGTTTTTGAGGATGTAGAGAAATGGGAACTCTCACACATTGCTGTTGGGAGTGTAAATTGGTTCAGCACTGTGGAAAATGGTTTGACAGTTTCTTAAATTTACCGTATAGTCTAGAAATTCTACCCTAAGTTATCTATTCAAGAGAAATGAAAAGGCATGGCCACACAAACATGAACATGGATGTTCATAGCAGCATTATTCATAATAAGCAAAAGCTAGAAACAACTGAAATGTTCATTAGCTACTGAAGGATTAAACAAAATTGCGTTTCTATACAATGGACTAGTATTCAACAATAATAAGATAAAGTACTTATGCAGGTTACACCGTGGAGGAATCTTGAAAGCATTGCGCTAAGTGAAATAAGCCAGGCACAAAAAACCACATATAGTGTGATTCCACTTATATGAAATGTCCAGAAAGTACAAATATAGAGGAAGAAGATTAGTGGTTACCTGGGGCTGGGGTGCAGCCTGGATTAACTGTAAAGGGGCATGCGGGGTCTTATTTGCTGATATAAATGTTCTAATTGGGATTATAGTGACAGATGCACAATTATTTGCTAAAATTCGCTGGATTGCGCAGTAACGGTGGGCTTGAGCGCTGCAGTGGGTGTCCTCATGTGGTTTCAGTATGGAAGGGAAGTTTGGTCCTCCTGTAGGAAAGAGACATGCTAGGTAGGAGTTGGTCGATTCTGTGTCTCTGTCTGTGCCACCTGCTCCCACTGTGAAACCATTATGACCAAAAACACAGGAAATAGGCCATTCCTGGAGCTCAGGTTTTATATTTTCCTGCCCCAAAGGATAACATAAAATCGACGTTAACCTTAGATTTTATACATTTCAGGTGTTCAAAACAGGGTCCAGTGTGTGCAGGGAACTTGAAAAAGAGCTTTTGACCTCAGCATCCTAAAATCAGGTCTGGGCAGAAGGTAACAAGACACCTGGTAATTAAAACAAATCCCAGGCCAGATGAATAATAAATATGGCAGAGAAATAAGAAAGTGTCACAGGAGAGGCTGAGCGTGGATTTCAACACGTATCCTGTCATACTTAATGGAAACGGCATGTGTTCACATTCAAATGAAATCTCAAAAGTTAAAATCATTCTATCTGTTCACTCTAAGTTTGTCACAGCGGCAGCCTGGAACCACTCTCTTTCCGACAAGCCAGTGTGAAAGCAGCAGCTTCGTCCCCGTTCTTTCATTATCCTACGTCACTTGGGCGCTGGTTCTGCCGGACCCTGCCGGATGGAGGGATGCAGAGTGGTACCAGGGTCTGTTGTTTTCCATTGATCTGCAATTTAGTGGAAGCTGCAAGCCTAGCATATCCCTGCGTAGATAACCGCAGTAAAGCAGGAGATCAAATGCTAACAGCCAGAAGCGCGGTGAGTGGCAGTTCTAGGTGACTATCCACTGACTGTTTGTTCCTCAACGGTTTGCTTTAATGCTGTTCAGAAACGAAATTTAAATACAGCTGTAACCCCTGGCTTCTCAGTGTGTTCTCAGAAGCAGCAGCGTTGGCGTCGCCTGAAAACCTTTTAGAAATGTAGGACCTCTGCCCCGTCTGAGGCCCACTGACTCCGAAGATGCACTTTCGATGAGCTCCTCGGGCCATTCGCATGCACCTTGTGATGGAAAGTCCACCAGTCTGGGCCACAGAATTAGACACTCCGTGTGTGGGATCCTGAGAGCATGTATTTTTGACAGGTTTTCCAGAGGCTTCTGTGTTCTGATCATCCAGAGAAGGCAGTGGTGCGTGGAGACTTGGGAAATGGCCGAGGCCTCACACGCGGGTGGGCTCGAGATGGGTCTGGGGGGAGAGTGAAGACGGGGTGTTGACGGGCAGTTCTGCCTCAGCAAAGGGCCCGAGGCAGCACAGCTCGTGCCCCAGAGAGGAACTCGTGTGGCTTTGTTTTCTCGTGGCCCTGGTCTGCTTCCCTGTAGACAATTAGACACATCCTTTTTCTTAACAGAGGTGTTCTCATTCGGATCGTGGCCATCCCTCCAATTGTCCTTTGGGTCCCAGATCTGTTCCCTCCGCTTTCCCTGAGACTTTGCTCCAACCATCAGCCCTTCTCTCCGTATCTTTACTTCTCAGTTAGATAAACACGAGCAGATTTCCGCCATTCCAAACGTAACCCTCCTTCGACCTTGCATCTCCCTCCAGCTACTGCCCATCACGCTTCTATTCTCCACAGCTTGGAGACGATGAAAACCACGGTGGTTCTTTTGCAAAAGAGATGCATATTCAAATAAACTTAGAAAATAGTCACAGAGAGAAGAAAGGAGAAAACATAATCACAATAGCTAGAGATGATGATCATTTTGTATGTATTTCTATTCATAAAGGCCTTTAAAAGCATACAAATAGATCTGTAAAACTTTTTTTCAATTGCAGTTGATATACAGTGTGATCTTAGCTAAATGATAGCTATTGTTCTTTTATTATGATTTGTCCAGGTGACAGTTGAGCCGACAGACTGTGTTATCAAACGTGCATTGGCCAGACGGCAGCCACTAATGCGTGTGGTGACTGAACCCTCAGCACGTGCTCAGCCAAAACTGAGATGTGCCATGAATTCAGAATACATGCTGGATTTCAGAAACAGTTCCAGAAAAGAATGTGGAATATGTCATGAAAAATTTTATGTTGATTACATGTGAAAAGGATAATATTTTTGATATATTGGGTTAAACAGAATATATCATTAAAATGGATTTTTGTGTGTTTTACCTTACCTTTTTAATGTGGCTCCTAGAAAATTGGAACTTACACATGTGGCTGACGCATATTTCTACTGGACGGCGTTGTGGTAAAGAGTTCTTTTTTTCTCTTCTCTGTTATGGCCGTGGTAGCCTGCTGGCCTCTGACCACGATTCTTCTCCGTCTGGATATTCAGATCCATCCTCTACACTGTCGCCTGATCGATCCTCCTGCAGTGTTAGAACAGCGTTTCCCACTGCCTGGAGGACGGGTTTGTGATCACACGTTTCTGCCTGTCCGGGCCCAGCCTGTGTTCTTCACGTGCCCACAGAATCTGGCTTCTTGCAGCCGTTCATGCTTCTGTGCTTTTGTACACGGATTCCCTCTACCTAAAACGAACCTTCCCATCCTGTCTCCTCAGAGAACTCCTTCGTTATCCTCGGGATCCACCTAGTTACCTGCGTGACACTTTCTCCACCTCTCGTTTTAGTCTTGTGTGT
>NW_006436283.1:8525784-8557147 GCF_000325575.1 Pteropus alecto | reverse complement strand
CCGTTACTTGTTCACTCTCATTGTGGACTTTGAGTTTCCTAAGAACCGAGATTGCAACTTATTTACCAGGCGTATCATCGTATCTGTAACCTATTAAATGTACAAATGTATTTAAAGGAAGGCAGGCTAGTTTGGAGGCTCATTTTCAGAAATTAAATAGGCCAGCAAACTCCATAACAACCACATAAACTTTACATTCAGTGTTGTCTACATTGTTTTTGAAAAAAGAACCAGGTCTGAGACGTACCGATCGCCTAAGTAAATACAATGTAAGACCTATTTCCAGCTATGACCGCTGTAGTTGATACCAGAAGTAGGATTTGAATTCACAGCCAATTTTGATTTTCTTAGTTTCTCAGTTCAGCGAATGGAAGCAACTGAAAATAACACGTGCATGCAGCTCTTGAAACAGGCAGTTCTTTAATAGAAACTCTAGAACTCGATCACTATACTCTTGGGTCTGAGCCTATGTGTAGTCTCTAAATTTTTTTAAAAAAGTAGTTAGTTACCCTTATCGGAAGGTGTGTTATATGATTCTCATAAACGTTCTGTCCGTACCGCCCCTGGGTCCACTCGGAAAGTCTACAAGCCTCTTAGCTTCGGAGATGCGGTCTCTACAGTGTTCTGTCTGGGAGAAACTGGGCCTGGGAATTGCCCTCCCCGTTGGGAGAGCATTGAAACCACTATCAGGTGCTCGTGATTTCTGAGCCACACAAAGGCAGCAGAGACTCGAACACAGATTTCTGTGCTGTCATCTCCTTCCTGGTGATTTATTAACTGGACGGCACTGTTTGTTTTCAGAGGGAGCAGTTAGGGAGGTCTGTACTTATCTTTGCAATTTCTTAAGATCCTAAAAACAGATATAGTAGTATACTGACTGAATTTTCCAGGTGAGGGTTACCCAGTAGGTCAGTCAGCTAATTCTAGATTTTGATGTACTGTGAAAAAGTATAGTCATTGGATCAAGAAGTCAGTTGGGGGGAAACGTTGCCCTTTAAGGGTAAAATAGATGACAGATGATATCATCATTGGCTGTGGCCTTGCTTCGCCTTTGGGACTGAAGTTTCATAAATTATCACAGATTCATGTTTGTGCCGCATGAGTTGTGTAGAGGCAGAAAGATATAATGTACTTTGTAGGAATTACTAGTAGTAGGAAAGAATTTACCAAAAAAAAAAAAAAAAAGATTATTTCAGTTTAAATGAGTCTAAACTCATAATATAGATCCACTCCATTTTAAAACTGACTGTTGTGATGTACCATATCTTTATAATTAGTAGCATCATGATTTGAAAGTAACTGTTGTGTTAACAGACCAGAATAAATATCATTTGTTTCTTATTCATTTAAGATTTAAAACTTTACATTTAACCTTATCACTAAAAATTTCTTATAAACCTGTATTCTCTATAAATGTAACTTAATTAACTGGCTACAACAGGTAACGGCAAACTTTTTCTGTCAAGGGCCAGAGAATAAATATTTCAGGCCTTAAGGGCCATATAGTCTCTGCAGTAATGACTCAACTCTATCCTTGGATCATGAAAAGAACCATGGATAATATGTAAATGAAAGAATGTGGCTGTGTTCCAATAAAACTTTATTGACAAAATCAGGAAAAAATAAAACAGGCAGTAGGCTGCACTCAGCCCACAGCCGTAGTTTGCTGACCCCTGAGCTAGAGTCTATTACATTCTGATATCTCATAGATATCCCTTAATTTACTCAACCATTTTCTTATTGTTAGGCATTTAGATTATTCCAAAAACTTCCTTATTCTAATAAAGCAATGTTAAAGAAACATCTCTGAAGAAACTTTGTATTTCCAAAATTCTCCTTAGATTCCTAGAAGTAGAATTTCTAGGTCAAAAACTATAAATACTTTTAAAGCCTCCAGTTCTTTTGCTACTCTTGGGAAGTGTAAATTGGTGTGTTATTTGTGGAAAGCAGTTTGGTGATATATCTAATTGATGCCTCCCCAAGATCTTACTAGTTTTAAGTACAATTTGTGAAGGAAAACCAAGAAAGCTACAGGGATTTTTTTTAAGTGTCTAAGTAAGTGTATTCATTTTATGTGTATGCAGCTGATTATAGAAGTTCAACTTATTTTCAAGTTTATTATCCATTTGTATTTTTTCTGTTTCAAAAAGTTTTTATCGCTTCACCCATCTGTTTTCTTTTTAATTTTTTTTACCATTTCTTTTTTCTTTCTTAATTTTATTTAATATTTATATATAAATATAAATTTTATTTAATATTTATATATAAATAATCTATGAGCACAGGCTCTAGAATCAGACTGCCCAGGTACATACCGATTCTGCCATTTCTTGGCCATGTGACTTCACTTAGGTTTCCTGTGCTTCAACTCCCATATTTCTATAATGGAGTCAAGAAGTCTATCCATATCATACTGTTGCTTTGAGAAAAATACGTAAAGCACTTTGTGAATCGCCTGACACATAATAAATATTTAATAAATACTACCCATGACAATGATAACAAAGGCACAATTCTTTCATTATTTAAATGTTCATTATTTATGTGATGATCAAATACATTTTTATCTATATTTTCTTTTAACATTATTGTAGGTTTTTTTTGTTTTGTTTTGTTTTTTTAATTTCCCTGGGTGTTATTTTGGTGTGAAGCAGGAAGACAGGCTCTAAATTGATTTTCCAAATAGCTAGCCAATTATTCTAATATTTTTATTGAATAATACATTCTTTCCTCATTAGTTTGTGCTTTGATCTTTGTCAATTATTTTGCTTTTACACACTTTTAGGATCTGGGGCACCTTGTCTTAAATTTATCTGCTGGTTTATTCTGGCTTCTTCATCACTGACTTAATTATTGTGACTTTATAATATTTATACACCCAATAATACAACTCATTGCATTACTCTGATTTCCCATTTTTTTCTTAGACATCGTCATAAATTATTCTCCCAGTTGCATTTTATAGTCATGTTGTAAATTTCCAAAAAGAATCACTGTTACTTGAATTCAGATCAGAAGTAAATGATGCTTATAGAATAACTTGAGAATTGACATCTCTATAATACAGTGGAGTTTTACCACTTCCCATATCATGTAAAAAAAACAGATAATACTTATTGAAAATTAATTCTGTGCAAGACATTACTCTAAGGACTTTACACGTATGAATACCTTTAATGCCCAAGACTGTAACAGAAAGATTTTTCATTATTCCCATTAACAGTGAAATTCAGAAACTCAGAAATTAAGTAATTTTTTCCATAATCACATACATTAGATGTTAATAAAATTCTTAAATATATTATATCATTGTGGCTGTATGGATGAAATAGTTTTTTCTTCCAAATATTTCTTTTGGTTGGTTAGCGCTAACATAGACAGGAAAAATGTCTATTGTTAATGAACCCTTATAAATTGTAAGTAAAAATCTACTTTGAAAGATTGAAAAGAAAAGCAGAAAATTGGCTGCAGATCGTATTTCAAGGAAAAGAGGAATAAACTAAAGTTGAGATATTCCCACTAACTGACTTAGTTTTATCACTGTGTATTTTTCTTGAAAATTGGGAAAAGACCAGTTTGAGTGTTGGAATGTTGCACAGAATCCCTTGGTTTATCTTGAGGAAGAAACGCTGTGTTCAGATCAGAGCTTGAGAAACATGACCAAGAATAACACTCTCTGTCATGGAAAGGCCCCTGGACCCCAGAAGAAGACATCTGAGTTTTCCTGCATGTTTTCAGTCTTAACTGCAGCTTCCTCAAGGCTTTTCGCTCTACTGACTTTTAGGTATTTAACTATGTGCTAGAGCTCTTCATTTTCTCTCCTTATTGTCCTTGCTAAATACTATGATATCCGTCTATACCACTTTACAGACAAAATGTGCAGCTGCATGCCCCTCCCCCCATCATGTTCACATGTGCAACTACTCAGTGTGATTGGCTGTTGTCAATCAAATAATAGGTTATTCAGAACGATCAAAACATCATCCACTCGGAAATAATCTTGCCAGAAAATGTCCTGACAGTTTGCTACTGCTATGCTAATGTAACTTTCAAGGAAGGGAGACCATCTCTTATTTGAGATTAGAGCCCCACAGGGTAAAGATCACTATACAACCAAAGAAGCCATGTAATATGTAGTTTTCCAAAACGCAAGGTAATCCTTTGGTCCATCCATCTCATTAGTGGGGCTAGATTTCTCTCTCCAGTCCTGGGCACTACTCTTATAGGTTAAGAGTGAAGTGGGTTACGTTATATCCAAGAACTAAGTGAATAAGACAATGATATGGGCAAATCCGATAAAGCGCCCACCTCGTACTCCGGAAAATGTACGTGCGATGCTTTTTTTTTTTTTTAATTACAAATGCACCAGATAGAGCAAATGGTAGTCATTATTTGTTGTTGCTTCTGCCACGTGGCTCCCTCTCCTTCTTCATTCTTGTCTTCACCCCCATCTCCTTTCCACAGGCCCTGTTATTTCCGGTGTGGTGCACCCGACTCCCCCGTACGCAGTGGCCGCCCTCCTCCGGACGTCCGTTCCTTCCCCTTTCATAGTGCTTCCCATCTTCACCTGTGCACTGCTTTTCTTGTGCTGCTCGGTCTCCTCACTGAGAGGTCATCTTCTACAGAGCAAGGTGTCGCATCTTTTTTTCGGGATACCCACAGAGCCTAAAAGAGCTTGGGATGCATCGTAGATGCTCAATAAATACATGTCGACTGGATACCACAACATTTGGGAGAGTTAAGGGCAAATTACCTCTTTGTCTCTGAAGGATTTTTAAGTAGAGGTACCTGTTGACAAAGAAATGAACGGAATAGCATTTAAGGAATCAGAGGATAATACGCCAGCCTAAGTAAGTGAGGTCTGGAGCTGTTTGTTTGTTTATTTTGGTAAATTTACCATTACTAGTCTCCAGGTGATGGAACCTGTGATTTCTCCAAAGTCCCTCAGACAGTTATTTTATCTTTTGTTCTGATATATTTTCATCCTAATATTGCAGAAGACCCGGTGATGTTGTGCTATGAGAAACACAGCTCAGGTAGTTTAATGCTCTTAAACCTCTAAAGGTGACTCTTACTTTGCAGAAGATTTCTAGAGTTATCAACTCTGAGATTCATGGCTCTCTCAGTGAGTCTCGCTTACCAGAGGCAAATCCTTGAAACTTTTTTCTTAAACGCGGCACATCAGCAGAAAGCCAGTACATCAGGCAGGTGTTACCTTCCCCTTGCTAGAGGCACATTTCTTCAGCTAATAGGAGATTTACTGATGTGTCCCAAGCTTTCACTGCTGAAATTGCTGGGCCGCGCATGAGCGGAAGCTGAATAAACCCTTTTTATGTTACTCTCCAAGCCTTTTGGCAGTATCGTAGCCTTGAATTTTAAATCAGCAATTAAATTCTTTTTCAATTAGAGAAAACTTTAAATGTAGCTTCACCATATCCTTTCACCTAATGTCAAAGACATAAAAACACTCAATTATTAGTTAAGCCTCGAAGCTGAAAAGGCAACTTCGTTTTGGAGTTGTATTTCTCTTTTTCAGCTGGCTTTCTAGAAGCTTATTTCTTCTCTAGAGGCAATTCCCCTGTTGTAGATATATCACATTCAGAGGGGGAGCTTTGAAACTGGATCTGTGGGCCTCTCCCTCTTACCATGACCTCTAACCTCTGACCTCTGACTTCCACATTTTTCTTTCTTGAGAATTCCTAAAAAAATGGGACTGATTGACTCTAAAAAATCTAGACTATTTAATCAACTCCACCATAAATCATGGCTGCAGTAGTGAAAGTTATTTAAAATATATCAGCCAAGATTCTAAAGAAACTTCAGTCATTTCATTAAAAAAACTTCTCGAAAGGTATCTAATCTCCGTGAACAACCATTGATTGAGATGTCATTCTGTTTTTCTGTCTGAATCCCAAGATCAACTTCACATGTTTGCAAAGAAACTTAATTTTGGAAAGGGTTGATAAAAAGTTAGGGTCGTTTTTAACAGGATCTCTCGCAGCAGTGCAGCCTGAGTGGGAAGCTGCATCTCCGTGATGGGGCGCATTGAGGAGCTGGGGCCGGCTGCAGAACGCGGTCAAAGGCAAGCAGGGAGCCTGACACCATCCCTTCACGGTACAGGAGAAAGAGTAAATAAGATCACGTGGAGGGAATAATCATATCTCATGCTGCCTTCCTACTTCCTGATAAAGGGTAGGTGCAAAATAGCATATGCCATATTAAGGACAAGGCAGGACAGCCAGAGGCCATGTATTCATTCAGTTTTACATGTATTTAAAAAGCAGTTTGGAATGCTTACAAGCTCTCAGTTACCATGAAGAATTAAAGAGACAGAGAGAAGTGAGTGGTGGAATCCAAAACGATGGAGAGAGGACCTTGAGAAATTCACAGTGTGACGGGGAAGAGAGCTGTGCGTGTAAATGATCATAATTCTACAGTGTGCTGGGGAAGGGTGCCTTTTGCATGGGAAGAAGGGAGGGGTTATTGGTGATGCTTGGTCCTCTAGTAAATCCGTGGTACAGTATGTCTAGCTGTTCTAGATTTTAAACTTTCTCAATAAGACAAACTGATTCATTTCCATACTCCAGATATCTTCTGTCTTCTATGAATGGCCCTTCAACTGAGTCAGAAGTAGGATGGAGCAGCTGAGACTTGGAAATGTAAAAACAGGGAATAGTAGGTGGTATGGGGCTAGCGACCTGTAATCTTCAAGGCTCTCCTGGGTTCGGGCCTCTGGTGGTCCAAGGTAATTCGATGGTGTAAGGGGGAGTAAGAGGCATCGAAAACTTGTATTTTGGAAGTGGACACAGGTAAACAAACTTTCATTTGCATTCATAACTTCCTCTTCTTCTAAATGTTTTTTTGTGAGATTGAGGATCTGTAAATTCCCACCTCACTAGCCACTACTCTGCGTGTGTGTGTGTGTGTGTGTGTGTGTGTGCGCGTGCGCGCGTGTGCGTGTGTATTCCATTTAGCCATCGGCCAGGGTTTTGAAAAGTTTAGAAAGGAGCACTGGACAGGGGGAAGAAAAAGACAAGATGAAAAAATAAGTTTGAAGGGACAGGGGGAAAGAGCAGTGCTCTAGATTAGAGCAGACTCCATTTTCTTGGTCTTCCTCTCTCCCCAGCTTTGTATCGCTTCTGATGATTTGTGAAACCATCTTCCTGCAATGCCGTGGGTCAAAGTACTGGAAGAGAGTAGAGAACAGACTTGACAGGCATCTGGACTGAAACCAGATTACAGCTGCTAAATGGTGGTAGCCTGAGACAAAATTCCATCTTTGGTTTTCTGACATTCTATTGTGAGGATCCAACTAGATGGATAGACAAAATTTGAGAAAAAATAAAGAATTTCTAATGATTCTTCTGTGCTTTAATGCATCGATATATGAGAGTCCTTTGTACTGGATATATGGATTTTAAAATATTATAATTAATAGCTAATTATAAAAATATTATCACATCTTACTAAACTCACATAATTACTTTGACTTGCAATATAAATGATGTGTGCTTTCAAGGTGATAAGTTACTTTTTTTTTGTGGTGAGGTTGCTAAGTCTTTAAGGGTTTTCATAAAGGTGACTGTTTTTTGTTTTTTGTTTTTTTAATTTAATGATTAGGAAAGGTGCCCCATGACCGTGCAAATCAGATTTTCTATGGCAGTCTGCCTATGTACCTTCATATGCTTTTGAATAAAGGCAGTTCATTAAAAGGATAATCAAATTTTGTTTATTCAGAAATAAACTCATAAATCAAAAACATATACTGCTGGACCATATGTCCTGATTTTTCCCCCACAAAATTTGGTCATTTTACTCATGATTACAATAACATAAAGTGGTATAGCTTGGGAAATAATGTTAAAGGAAACATTCTAGTGAGATTTAAAACGTGGAATGGATATTCTTTGAAAGGAACCAAGTCTCTGCGGGAGTCACCAAAAAGGATTATTAAACTTTAAAATCTAGTTAAGGAATGAATGAAGCTGAGTAACACCTTCTGCAGATTTGAAGTGAGGATAATCATATTCTTTCCAGCTTTATAATTCTTTGCCTTTACTGAGCTCTTGTCAAGTTTTTTGAACTTCAACTTGCTCATAATGTCAAATGAAAATCCCACTGGGGTAATCTCATAGAACGAGTTTGTGACTTTCTCTTTCCAGGTCCCGTTGTGGTTTGAGTGTTCAGAACATCCAGGAACTTTCAGATCGGTATCAGTTCTGAGGGCTCAGAGTCATTTCAGGAAATGAATTAAGTGCCCCTTCTGACCTCCACTAAGTGTGCCTGGTTCAAGAGAGCTTGGTGTTTTCCCATGATGACCTTGAAAATCACTTCTGTGACAATGTAAGCCCTATTCTAACGTTCAGAGCACAAGAAATACTTTTAATGAAACGGTGAGAATTAAGGAAGAAAGTGACTAACACAACATATTGGTGAAGCTGAGACCTGAAAAAAAGTTTGACATGTAGTACTTCCTATTTACTTTCTACATAATTGCAGCATCCAGGACAATTAACATCCAGTCTAGAGCTGGGCTCTGCCAAATGTAAATGTTCCTCCTTGTAGAACACCAAGAATAAATCCGTTTTAATTCTGAGGAAATTTCTCATTTAGGTTAAAACTGACAAATTCACTTCAAGTCTCCCTCATGTACCATATGCAACAGCATGTGAGCAGGAAGAAGGCCCATGATGAAGAGAACCTGGGACCCTTACTAGCTATGTGATGTTGCGGTCAGCTTCTTCGAGGGTCATATTTTTGTTTGTAAAATGGGAGTGATAATATTGTGTTGACTCATGAGGTCATAAGGATTAAATAAGATAACACACTTAAAGCGCTTAACATACTGCCTGCCCTTTGGCACATGCTGCATAGGAGATAGCAACTATTAATAGCCCAAAATGATTGTTTCCTTGTGGATTTTTCCCCCTGCCCTGATTCTCTTTTAATTATACAGCAGAAATGTATTTCTATCTATTTGGGGGGAAAATCAAGACATACAGAACAAACCTAGTTTCTATTCCTTTGCCGTGATACAAACTTTTCCTGAGGAAGTACCTGGAACAGGTAATTTACATGTATCCTGAGAGGGTTCATTATGCATGAATGGTAATCTAACTAAGGTAAAGACCAGAAGAACCATGGCAAGGTGTGTTATTGTTTTCCTTAGTTTACTAGGCTTAAGTGAATTCTCATTGTTAGAATTCATATCATTAGCATTAAATTAGTGTCATTGCTAGAACTGGCTCTGTAGAAGAGATCTCAGCTCGCTAGAGAGTGGGTACCCCATTGTACCAGTCAGAGACTAACATGGCCGTTTCTGTGACTTTAGTGACTACTCTGTTCATCTTCGGTGCCCGCGGAGGCTGACTCGAAAGAAAGAGGTACTAATTCCTTTTACATCCAGAGCAGGGGCTGCGTTTTGGAAGTTGGATAGATGACAATTGATATTATATATGTTTTAAACCCCTTGTAACTCATAGATGACACCTTTGTGGTTTGGGGAATTTCAGTCTGTTTTTGGCACCATTACCCTGCTGCATGTGGCATTCGTTCAGACAATTCTCAGGTTTCCCTGAGCTTACAATTTTCCATCTGGTTGTTTTGGAACAACTTTCCTTTGTCCACTGATCAACCCGACAAATAGTAAAGGGTCAGAAACAAAAATTACCAGGATTCAGGTGCCAGCATGGATGGATGTGTTTCTCTGACGGAATCTTGCTTCATTTATCATAGACCCCGCCTTTTCCATAGCTCCAAAAACTACGACCGCCCTCCCATTCTAATTTAGGACAAACTAAGAAAGCAGGCTCCAGGTAGAGATTATATACTGTACTTAAAACCATTCGTACTTAAACCCAAAACGTTTCTATCTCACTTAATCAAGAAACCATATTATTTGTTGCAGAGAAAAATTCTATGCCTACATTACAATGTAAGATTTATAGCTCCATTTTCAGACAGGACTGATTAGCATATCATGGGCCAGCGATATTATTGAATATAAGAATTCTACATTATTAAGTCCTACCTTTAAGGAGAAAAAATTTGGCTTATTCAAATCCATTAAATTCAAAACTATATGATAATTGGGCATTGTATATTAAAAAGAAAGCAAAAGAGAAGCTTAATCTCATAGAACAATAAATTACTAATAAATTACAGGGACATAACAAAGACTTATCCAAGAATTATGGCACTTTTAGGCTGGAAAGAATCTTAGGTTTGACTTTAGTCATCTTAATTTACAGATAAAAAATTGAGACTAAAAAGTTAAATGACATCTCAAAATCACAGATTAGTAAGTGGCAGAGTTAAGATGACAAGCTGGATCTCTTTTTAAGATCAGTGTTTTCCAAAATATGTGATCAAATTGTGCCTTCCCTTCTGTGCATTCTTGTCTTCACAAAGGCCTGCCAGGGGGGTGGTTATTAACAGGCTCTGTTTTGTTCGCTCCCGGCTAGTTTGATGGGAATGGCAGCACTTTGTCTCCTGTTACATCATGGTCCAGGAAGACCGGTGCTATCGCAGCAGAAGCTACGTCTGCGTGTTCAGATGACTCAGCAGTTCCACTTTGCCAGATCAATGCATTAATCCATTGTTTTGCTGATGTGTGTGGAGTGCCAGCCGCACATCAGGCACCCGGCTTGCCTTCCCCAGTCATGCCGGGATTTCCCTGCCATCAGCCCACATGGAAGTACAGAAATCAACAATAGGCTGGGCTCGCATTGAGGAATTAACCTGGCCACGAGACTAATTATTTCGAAGGGAGGCACTGATTCAAAATGTGGTAACCACAAGCAAATAGGAAATTCACCCACCATGTGGACAAGTGTTAAGGTACCAGGAGACCAGACAGTGGGTGGAATATCAGTAGATTTCAGATAGTGGCAACCAGCACATCATTCAAGATCCCCGTATCCAAGGCAGGGCCCGGGAAAGCTTACGAGTGAGAGATATCAGTACCTGAAGCTGAGTGTGAGTGGGGAAATCAGCAGTTAACAACATGCATGTCTACTCAAACAAACAAACAAACATTCAAGAAAACAAATCTGCTGACATAGAAATGATGAGAACGCCTGGTTATATGTATCTTCAACAGTTGTATGCCATTTTTCTTTTCCCTTATGCTCAAAAAGCGGACACTGGTACTTGGGAGTTTCAACCAGCTATTCCAACCACAGGACTCTTCTCATTTCTTGCCTGAAGGCTCTACATAGCATGTCACTCGTCACACGCTTAGAATCGATCAGACAGGAGTATTCCGCTCTCCTCCAGTTACTGATACCTGAACTGGGCCAACTGAGTGGACCTGAGACAAGTCACATACACCACGCAGTTCAGTTTCTGCCTTTCGGATCCCTGTGGTTTATTCATCTGTAAGTCTGTCTTTTTTTTTTTTTTTTTTTTTAAACAAATCACCTTAGGCACGATTCTAGGCAGGCCGTGATGCCGCACTCTAATAGCTTGGTTATGCTGGTAATTACGATCACATGAGGGACGTCTCCCATGGAGAATTCGACAACAGCAAACCAGTAAAGGCAGGGCACTGGTAATGTGAGTTCCCACTTTATAAAAGGATCTGTTTGTTTTTTTGTTTTTTTTTAAATGTTTCCCTTCTCTGTTTAAAACTTCAGAAATCTAGTGAATGATATTGGGAGAGTTGTGACAGTTACACAACATTCAAACTTCAGACTACAAGAATCTCTGATCTCTAGGGAAAAAAATTAAAAAGTGACTCACCAGCCATCTGGGTTATGGAGTTACATTGCGCTACACTGAGAAAGCAAGATATCTTGGTTCCGTAAAAAAGATAGAAATATTTGTCTTCGAAGAAATATTAATAAGAGGGCTTAATACAATGAAATCATGTTCCTTGTATGAAATGTATGCTGCTATCTTTTTAACTCCAGAAAGCAAATATCATTCTTACGTGATACCCCTCTTTGGGGATGCAAGCACATTTTTCCAGAAAGGGCCTGGAATTGATTGATTGATAATTACTTATTTATATTTAAGAAAATTAGTAAACACATTTTTCTAAATATGAACATGCTTTAAAAGTTCTCTAAAATTCCTACTCTTTTTTTAAAAATGGCAAAAAACAACAACGACCCTGTTTAGCAGGTTTATTAGCATTGAGAGTCTGTTTCCTCTGTTTTGTTTTGTTTTTTAATTGTGTTCCTAGGTCTGGCTCTTTCTTCCTGCTCCTCGTCTGTCATCCTGTCCAGATCAATATATCGCCTCTGTCCCTGGGTGGCCCAGCTTTTTGTTGCTGCTCTGTTTTTAGGCTGTGGGATAAAATATCAAGAAATTAAGACTCTCAGTGAATCTTTTAAAACTCATCTTTTTTAGTTTTCATTTCCAGAAGTCTACATTCCCTTGATTCTATAGAGGTGGTGGGATTTTCTCCTTGTTTTAATCTTGGCTCCGTTTCTGGTTTGACATAAAAGAGGTTTTCTTAAGTGGCTATAAAACTAATGCATAGGATGAACACAACATTCTCAGGAGCACAGGAAGTTTTGAAAATGACCTTTGGTACTGGTTGTCTTAGCCAATTCCTCAGGAATCAATTTAATCGTAGAAGGGATGTTTACAAGAAGATCTGCAATGTGTGTGCATGTTTTATAGGTTGTTTTCTTGGATTAGCATTAAAAACATGATGAGAAAGAGGCCAAGTAGAGAGTGGGTGTTCCTGTTACTTCATATGTACATTGGATCCTTGTAAAACCCTTTCTGAAGAGTGAGATTCCTAGACAGAAGATTCTGAATTCTGCACGTTGTTGAAAAACCACAAGATACAGTGAGAAGCATTTGCTTTGAAAGTAGACTAGTGTCATAGAATTGAGGGGGGAAAAATCCCAAAATAATAAGAACAAAATCCAACTTTAAATGAAACAAGAAAAGAACAGTTCAAGGGTAAGAAATTGCTGGATCTATTTTCGGAACGTAACATAATAAGTCGATATGCTGTAGAATACTGTGATTAAGACCTGGGACAAATAGAGGAATTAAAAAAACGGCTAGAGTAGATTTCCTAGGGTGACCACTTCATAACATACATACATATCTAATCACTATGTTGTACACTTGATAGGAATATAATATTGTATGTCAGCTGTATTGAAAAAGAAATTAAAAATTTTTTTTAAATTAAAAAAAAAGAAAGCTAGGATAAAATATGGTGAATGAGCTGGAGGGATACCATAATCTAATCAATAAGGAATTCCCATTGTGTGAGAAGACGCTCTGGAACAGTTTATTTGACTTTACCATGATTTTGGTCTCATAGTATGAGCAGATAAATGGTATTATTGTGGACAGGTGAAAAATACAGTGGTAGAATGATTTTAAATATGTCAACATTACACTGAACAGCTATCTGGAAATCGCAGGGTTCGGAAAAATTTACGTCTTCGTGTCACTGTTTAGGTATTAAATAAGTATAACCCAGGAATACAGTCAGTTCTGCTATGACACTTGTTTTGAAAATGCACATTCCAGTGCACTTGATATACTAAGGAACAATTTGAACATGATGTGTGTTTGCTTGCGCATAACATGAAATTTGAGCAAGCATCACACTTGGCCGTATGTCCTCAAGAAATACTAGGTGAGTGGGCAAAACTACACCCACCTCAACTGAGCTGCATTGGAATACTCCAAACACACATGCACAATCCGCAGACACCTACCAGCCCTTTCAGTTCAGAGATCCTCCTACACCTGGTATTACAACCTTTTATCAGATTTCTATAAACCTTCTACTACTTCGCAATAACTCACAAGCTGCAGACCCTCCTTCTGCAAACCCCACTTCCACAAGAATACTTCAGGCCTTTCCCAAGGCGAAGTGCCATATTCATTGTAGTATTTGCACATTATTTCACCTGGACCATGTGGAAAACAATGCCACCTTTTTTTTTAATCAAGTTTCTATCTTTTGAAAAATATTTCTGGTAACTTTTTGAGTGTTATGTCCCTAGCTCCCCCCCACTTTTTTTCTGATCATGCATAGCATGGTGAGTTTTAAGGACATATATGTCATGTTCTAGCACAACTGTTACACAGAGAGGAAAACTCATGCGTGACAGAGTGTGACAAATTTCAATGTGCCAGGTGCTGTTTCCTACAAAATAGGGCCTGTTCACTACCCTCACGACATTAGCAAGACGATCTAAACGTGTTACTTTGTCTTCATCTCCAAATTTGTCCTCTGGTCATTTCATTGCTCATGCCTTTATGGCTTAGTTTACCTAGGATGAACCTAACCAGTTGGCAGTGCCTAATACTCTGAGATGGGTTTTGCAAAAACCAAATGGACCATTTTCTTGCCTTTTCAAAGAGAACCACACAGGAAGGAAAACAAGAAATTCAACTTTTAAGCTGGGCTATTCATGGCCTTTGCTAAATCCTGGCAAAGAATCGTGGTTTTTCATTACGATTCATCTCACTGATTTCCCAGTAGAATGAACTAGTCTTTTTATTAAGACTTTGGGAAAGTGAAGTTGGGTTACCCAAGTGATTAAGTGGTGTTATCTGATGAGTGAAAAATGAATTACTTTTCAATATGCATTTGGGGATCTCTGTGTTTTCTTTTACTGGGTTTTATTTTGTGAAAATTGGTTCAAGGGAAAGGAGCAGGTCAAGCTCCCACATTCTGTCCTCCTGGAACAATGTCTGCCTTTCTGCTCTGTGGGCAAGCAAAATAAAATAGATGAGCTCCGTCGTCGGAAAGGGATTGCCAGTCGGTTCTATTTCCGCCTTTCAAGAGAGCCCAGCCGCTCCACTGGCTCAGGAACATTCCAGCCCTATAACCAGCGGGAACGTTATTTTATAGTTTCTTAGTTTTTAATTAAAGCAGACAGATAGACAGACACACACACACACACACACACACACACACACACACACACGTGCATGTGCAGTGACATTTCTTTCTTCTACCAACCCACACTCCATAGAGATATCGCTCTGTGTAAGAAGGGAGAACGGATTCATTTAAACCCCATGATAATTTCGCTATTCGGACTATAATGATCTCTAACACTGAACCCATTAAAATACTTGATGAGTAAATAATATAATTACGTTTTTGCTTTAATTTGAACTAAACTTACTATTATAAAAACCCCTCTGTTATTGGTAAATTATTAAAGTGAATACACTCTGCTTATTTGGGATAATATTAAATATAATCTTTGAAGGCATTATTTTAACTGATGAAGGTACTATTTTATTATAGTGTTAGTCTATACGAGTCTTTTGGGTCCTAGGGCCCAATCCAGTGTGGAGCAGCTCTCCAGATACCAGATGTCCTTCTGTTCAGCTGGGCTCTGACACCATCTACGTGGATCACATTCCACAGCTTAAGGGTCCAGCCCTACAAGGGTTCAGGTGCAGTGGCAAACCCAGGTTGTTACTGCGCTTCTAACCGGCTGGCCACACGCTGGAGGTTCCAGTGACCCACCTCTAAGTCGGAATACCTGTACTTCTGACTGACTGGCTATATAAATCAGAGGTTCCCACAGCCTCCTCCTTGGGTTCAGTTAATTTGCTAGAGCGGCTCACAGAACTTAGAGAAACATTTGACTTATTAGAGCACTGGTTTGTTATAGAAGGATATAACCCAGAAACAGCCAGATGGAAGAGATGCCTAGGGCAGGCTGTGGGGAAAGGCAAGGTTTGGGGAAGGCTCACCACTCTGCCAGCACCTCCCGGTGTCCCCCACCCAGGTAGCGCTCCGAACCCTGTCCTTTGTGGATTTTATGGAGGCTTCATCACAAAGTCAAGGTTGACTAAGTCACTGGCCTTTGCAGATTGATTCAACCTCCAGCCCCGCTCCCTTCACCTGAGGTTGGGGGTGGGGTAGGTAGGACTGAAGGTTCTAACCCTCTACTCACAAGGTTGGTTTCCCTGGCAACCAGCCCTTATCCTTAGGTTACCTAAGGACTTTCTAGAAGCTACCTCATGAACATAGAAGACAGCTTTATTGTTCTTATCCCAGGAAATTCCAAGGGTTTGGGGAGTTCTCTGCCAGGAACCATCTATAAGACCAAATACATATTTATTATGAATCACAATATCACATACAGAGTGGGCTTTTTGCATTTTCAACTTATCATATTATTTTTAGAGAAGGAAAAATGGTAGTGGGTTAGGATTACGATGAGAGAGTATATGACCCTTTAGATATAATGTACTAAATAAGCAGACATTTGGTAATGTATGTGAAATGGGGGAGGGGAAAAAGAATGGGAAGGAGAAGGAGTATTATTAGTATTTGATCTGTTTTTGAAATACATAGATCAGGATAAGAGAATCATTAATGCAAAATAAGTTTTTAAGAATAATTGTATACAGAAGTTTGTCTAAACAGTTTTACTAAATTTTGGTTCTTTCATTCTCTATAAATCAAAGCAAATAATCGAAATGTGAAATGTATTCCTTTTTAAACTGAATTGTGGTTTATAAGCTATTGAAACAACTGGGCGTTTTAAATATAATCAGCCAATTTATTGTAGGAAAAATATTTAAGATGTATTTTATCTTCAAACAGCACGTTACGGATCCACAACCAAATGGAAGATTTCTGAGCCTGTGAAGTCTCACAGGACGACTTCCACTTCAGACTTAACTAGATCTGTATTATATACACTACAGTAAGATAAACTTACAGAGATGACAAGGGGAATAAGAAATGTATAGAAATCTTCCATTCTGAAGACTAATTGCTGGGAACATTTACATGTGAGCAACAAGGAATAACTTAATATTACAAGATTATGTAAGTGTGACTATAATTTTTTGGTGTCAGATAGAGTGTGTCTACACAAAGCCAACCCACCCACTTATGTGAAAACTTCAAATAGCTACTTTACTTTAAAAAAAAATTTATCGGTCCTTTTCCCTCAACATAAACATGTACTCTTCTGTTGATTGATTGATTCATTCATTCATTCAATCGTTAAACATATGTTTATTGAGCACATATTATGGGGTCAGGTGCTGTGTTAGGCATCGAGTAAGTAGTATAAAACAAAAAAAAGATGTAATCCCTCATTTTATGTAGCTTCATTTCATTCTAATATGGACAGATGAAACAATAAAATGATACACCTACAAGGGATAATAGAACCATCCATCTGTTTTATTTTGCGTAGTTGAAAACTAAGAGCCACAGAAATAGTGTCATGACAGGGGTCATACCTCTGGGTTAATTTTCTGTCCAAAGGTAGCATCCAGTTTCCTGACTTTTTCTCTCATCATGTTGCCCCCACAATCAACTGTTTATACTTAGTTGACAACGCTGAAGAATATTCTTCTCATTAAGAAGCAACGAATCTGTAGAAAAATTCCTCTCACGTGCTACGACGAGCACTCAGATTATCTCTGTCTCCTTATTTCTCCCCCATTGCTCCGTTTTATCCACTGCTCAATAACAGAAAGGCCTGGCTAACTCTCCCGCCACCAGCTAAGCTCCTCTCATCGCTGACTCGCTCCTTCTAATCCGTGGGTCCCCTTCTGTCTTTTTCCACTCAGACGGAGCCACATACGGGCCAGATTCACATCCCTGATCTTGGCCTTCGGTGGCTCCCCGTTGCCTTCCACAGCAAGTGCGGGACCCTCATCCGATGATGAAGTTCTTCCTAGCCTTGGCCCCGATCACTTTTTCAGTCTTTGCTTCATTACAGGTGCCCTGAATCACACTCAGCCGATACGCCGGTGGGCTTGGAGCAGAGTAAAATAAACAGAACTCTTTAGTAATGGAACAGGAAAGAAAGAAAAGAAGGGAGGGAGGAAGCAAGGAAGTGAAAAGAGAGGAAGACAGGCAGGAAAACGATAGTTGAGTAAAGACTTATTTTTAGAGTCAAAGTTGTAGTTATTACAACATGAAGCTTTTCGATTTGTGGTTTGAGGGACTAGCTGTGTGAACTTTATCGTTATACAGGAAAAATCCCGTTTGCATCAACGAAGGCATCCTATTTCAGTTACATTTCTTTTGGAGATTCGAAAGTTCTCAGGTTCGCCCTCCTCCCAATGCAAAGGTCAGCTCGGTCAGGTGTCCCCTCAGCACAGGAGGGGTTAAAGGACACGTGACTCCGCTAGACAAAACAAGAAGACACACAGACTCCCTGAAATGTCTAGATTTTGAAAAGTACCTGATGTGGAAAAAAATTAAAAGAGACACAGGAATGGAAAATTCCTTTGCTGGCTCCCTCTTCTCCTTCTTGCTAGGGTGGGATTAGTTACCAGCTGTCAAAAGAAATATCACTTTTAATTCTTATTTTGGGGGGAAGGAAAGCATTAGGGAAAAAAAAATGTCTTGGAAGAAAGAGAGGCAACAAGGCCCTTCCTTTTCACAGTGAATTCCTGCAGTTTGCAGGAACACAGGAGGGCCACGTGGAGAGGAGGGAAGGGTTATGCCGCCGTATGAACTGGAGAGTTAAGGAAATTATGCAGGTGAATGAACCGCCCTCAGATATTGTCTAATGGAGTAATTAACATGGTAATGAAGTTAGGGGCTTGAGGCTTGAACTATTCAGGCAAGATAGTAATAAAAGCAAAATAAATGAGGGCATCTTTTGAAACCCAGCCGGCCACCTTCGATGCTACTTGCGTTCCCATGAACTCATGCTTCCTTGAGGAGGGTGACAGCTTTTCAGTCTACACGTCCTCTGGCAAGGAATAGGATTTACCAAACGTTTGGGTCCCCCTTTCAATGTTGCATCACGTCTGTGGCATGCTTGACAGTTCGTGAAGCTCTCCCAAGACACGGCTTCAGTGAACACCCGCAACATGGTGGGAATCACAGCAGTAAGTGGGGGGTGCGATTGGGGTACACACACTTCCAAAAGGTCCGCTGGACTTGCACGCCCCGGCTGCTGGGCAGGCCGCGGTCAGTAAACGCGTTCTTGTGCATTGAGAGCTCTTTGACAAAGATTAAAAAGCAAGATTCAATTTTATCTTAAAATACAATAGGAAAAAAGACTGGACGTAATTTTACCAAAGGAAATTGAGGCTTGCGATGTTTTTCTGCTGCCTTTTTTACACGCTTATTTCTATTCTCTACAATAAACATATATAACCTTAGCATCCGAGGGGGTTTTAAAGGTATTCTTCCCATTTTATTTTTCCTTTTGGAAGAAGAATGTAGCTCTTAACTTGTTAGCATGGTTTATTCAATGTGTCAGGCTCTTTCAAATGATACAATCAGTTTTATGATTTTTATTTTAATCATTTGCCGAAATATTGTGCATAGGCTAATGAGATTGCTGAGCTGGATTGCTCCTTGAAGAAGCAAATTCAAGTTAACTCTTTTTAATTTTTACATTGCCTCTCATCATGTACGTTCTGGAGGGCTTGGAACACAGAGTCCTTCAACGAAGGGAACTTTTGAGAGCAGGGATAACGAATAGAGAAAAAAAAGACAAACCCAGGCACATCTAATTATGATGTCAGGTGGAGTCTCTGGACAGCAAGGGGGTCTCGGGCCTCAAGGGAGGTGGGAGATGGACACGGGATGAGAGGAAGTTCACTGGACAGTGAACCGATGAAAAGGGCCAAGGGGAGTTAAAAAAACAATAAGTGTTTTGGTCTCCAAGTATGGTATACTTGCTAAGTTAAGAAAAGCATTCATTTCTTCGCATCTACTGTATTACAGCTGTCTGCTAGACACTTTATGGGACTCAGAGATGGCCAAGATTCGGTCAGTCCCGACCTACTAGTATTTAAATTTTGGTGAAGGAAATGATAATGCAACAAGAACCATAATAAAGAGATTGAAAGGAAGAATGCCTTGAAAAAGTTTGCTTTTTTAAAAAAATATATTTTAAAAATAACTATACATCAGTGTTTCTGGTTGACAAGGAAGGAGTTAGTGAAAGGAACCTTGAAAGAAAAAGGATTTTTTTAAAAAAAACTTCTTTTTAGAGCAATTTTAGATTTACATTAAAATTGAGGGAAGGTACAGAGATTTCTCATATACCCACTATTCCCACATATGAACAGCCTCCCCCATTACCAACATACTCACCAGAATGGTGCATTTTTTACCAAAGATGAACCTAAATTGACATATCGTTATCACCCAAAGTTCGTAAGCTTTGGTCTTGGTGTTGTGCATTTAGTGGATTAGGACAAATAACAACATGCATGCATCATTACAGTATCATCCAGAGTATTTTCACTGCTCTAAAGATCTCTGCTCCGTTCCTCCTCTAACTGATCTTTTCATTGTCTCCATGGTTTTCCCTTTTCCAGAATGTTGTATAGTGATATGTACTTTCCTATGTCTTTTTGCTAATGGATAGTTCATTTCTTTTTAGCTGAAGGAAATTCCATTGTCAGGATGGGCCACCATTTATTTATCGACTAAAAGACATCTTTTGTTTTGGAAGTTAGGGATAAAGCTGCTATAAACATTCCTGTGCAGGTTTTCGTGTGAATATACGTGTTTAACTCTTTGGGTAGAGACCAAGGAGCACGATTGCTGTATCATATGTAGAAAGATAGGATTTCGAATGATAGAAATCCAGTTGACCTGAGGTTGACCGTGTGTTAATCCTTAATCAGAAAAAGAAGAACATTGCCTTTGGAGAATAGTGAATTGTGTGGGTTTGCTAGCTTGGAGATGGGCAACCATGTTTCTGTAAAGGGTCAGATACTAAATATTTTAAGCTTTGAGGGCCACGTGATCTCCGTTGAGACTGAAGGTCACTGAACTCTGCCATGTAGGGTGAAAGCAGTCATCCACTGTATTTGAGTGAGTGAGTGAGTGAGCATAGCTATGTTCCAACAAAACTATTATAGACACCGAAATTTGAATTTCATGTAATTGTCACATCACAAAATATTCTTCTTCTTTTAACGCCCCCCCTCCCCCCACACACACATCATTTAAAAATGTAAAAACTATTCTTAGCTCATGGGCCTTACAAAAAACAGGAGTCAGGGCCAAACAGATAAAAACATCATACCTCACCTGTATAATAGGTATTCCCTTTGTGTAGCCTGACTTCTTTTTAAATGATGATTAAAACCACTGAACAGCAATAAAGTACAGATTATTAAAAAAAGAGAATTATGTTTCACTTGAAGTTTTTACATTCGAGTCATGAATTTCTTTCGTCATCTTGTAATTTGACAAATCTTAAAACCAACTTTCCGTCCAGTTTGCCTCAGTTTTCCCCTGTGTGTCAGGAATGGTTACAGGGCACCACAGCTGAACCCCACCGAAGTTGACTTCCAGTTAAGGTAGAAGCCACAGACAGGCAACAGAAAAGCCAACCCAGATCATCATTCATAGTTGGCTTTAGAAAGTGTTTTTCTACTTACATGTGAATATGGGTGTGTCTGATGTTCTGGGAATTTACTTCAAACAAAGGAATGAAACCGCGCTGTGAAGATCTGACTCAGTGGGAGTTGGGAAGCCATCCAGTTTCCCCATCGTGCCTCCTGTCCTGCCTTCTCTGTGGTCATTTTTGTGCCGTACAGTTAGGGCGCCACATCTTCTCAGATCGATCCAAACACTCACCCAAAGGAAGCCACCTCCCCTGAACTTGCCCTTGCAGAGGGAGTTGTGTGTGGTGTTGTGTTCTTTTAAAAGTCCTTTCAGATGGAGTACGGATAAAGGGCGTCCAGCTTTCCAACAAGCCAGTAACCGAGCAGAGTGATTGATAATACTCACGCTGCGAGCAAGTCAGGCCTATTATGGTTAAACCACCGTGAAAGTTGCCTCGATTCGTGTGGACATGTAGACACTTCTCTAGTCTTCAGATTTCTTTGCAGAAAAGTTAACTTCCGGATCCACTGCTTCCCTAACATTTAAGGGGGATCGAAAAGATGGGTCCCTTGGAGAGTTCAGACTCTACCTGTTACTATGTAAAACATTGCAAACAGGTGTTCCCCCATGAGAATGTCAAAACTGAGTGACAGCTAACAGGTTTGGAGTACTAAGTGTCTCCCTGCGGTAGCTGTTTGTCTGGTTGCTGTTGTTGTCATCCTCGTTTACAAGTGAGGAAACTGGGGTGCAGAAGGAGTTAAGCAGCCCCCAGTGTCACAAAGCTAGTAAGTGACAGCTCCAACACTGAAATCTCATCTTGCTTCCTCAAGTTTTCACGCTTTTAAAAATGAAAATGAACACCAAACAACCCCAAAACAAGAACTATGGTCAGAACCTAGAAATGACTCCTTCTATTTGGAAGGTTAACCAAACTGGACTGGGCCTGCTGGCTCCCTCTGCCCCACCCCCACCCCACCCCCCAGTGAAGAAAAATGCTAATTCCCCCTCAGCACGGTGCTCCTTTTGAGCTCTCCTGCATACAGCGCCCCAGGGTCTGAATTGCTTGGGGTCATTATTTAAATCTTGTGACTGCCTGTCACATTTTCTCGGCCTTTCTCTTGGAGCTACCCCGTTAAAGCCACCTTCCTCTTCACCTGCCGTTCAATTTTCTGACTTCTGGGCAGCCCGCTTGCCCACACGGCCACCTCCACATTGCATTTCACTCCTTAGGACCTATTGCTGGGGTGGAGTAACCGTCTGGCCCGCAGCCTGTGTTTTATTTATCCTCCGTCTTAAGCTCTGATTCTTGGGGTTGAGGGAGGGAGCACTCTCCAGTCTTAATCTCTGTCTTCTGTTTATCAGGGCTCAGTCAACTGTGGATGCCAGTTCTTTGGAACTGTGCTGTACTCAGTAAATAATCATTAAAGGCATGTTGAATAAAGGTATGAATGGATGCTTAGCTGTTTCTAGTTGTCTCGTCTCAGTTTTCATTGACATGCGGTCTCGACCGTCACCTGCTAAGATGCAGACAAAGGGCTCTGGTAAAAAAAAAAAAAAGAGTTTCTTTGCACTGCCCAGAAAGTCTGAAACCTGGCAGGAGGATTTCCATAGGTTAGCTCCCAACAACCCTGTTTGTAAATATTTGAGTCACTTACTGGCATTGCCGAACACATTTCTGGCCCTGGAAATCACCCTCCTTTGTTCCCCTGGCTGAGGGAAAACTTAGGGTGTGCTTGACTGACCTTCACTCTGTGCCTTCCCCAGAGGTCCAGAGGCAGTGAGGTAACCTTCGTCTCAGCTGACTGGCTGTCGCCTGCTTTGCCAGATGCCAAGGGCTACCTATGTCGATTGTAGGAATAACCAACGTCAATGGTTAACCCAGGTTCTTGGTGTCTGGAGCTTTTCTTTTATTATTAACCAAATAACTTTTTTTTTTTTTTTTTTTTACCATTGCTCAGCTGTGAACACTCAGCTCACAGATCCTCTATGGGGAGAGTGAATAAAGGTAAGCTTCGCTCTAATTTTGTTATTATGCGAGGTCATTCAGCCTATGTTTTGCTTATACTAGATTCTTTGTAAGGAACAGCAACGCTCTGAATTCAGCCATGTAGATATCAACGTTGAAGTAAATGCAGTAAAGATAATGTAGTTTCCTGTCCAGGTGCTTAAAGTAGGAGTCAGTGTGTCACATTCCTTGAGTTTTTTGAAGATTTGGTCCAAAGTGGTTTCAAATTGGCCTTTAAGGAATTTATTAAACAGATCTTACTTGCCACTTTATATGTAGTTATCTAAAAGTGACATCGAATTCCATATTCTATACCAGATGGAGTATTCTATAATTTCTTTTAAAAGCAAAGTTTTGCATCCTGTATATGTGTATACTCCTATGAATATATAGCTTCAAACATTGAAATGTACATTTACATACCCCCTAAAAAACTTAAAGAACAATAGGTTAATTTTTCTGAGACTTGTATATGATATGAGAAAATGGAAAAAAAGCATTTTCTAGACTGATTCTAACATAAATTAGAATCAATACACCTCTTGTATTTACCTGAGTCTCCCTAAAGCTTTTTCTCTTAACCCTTAAAATCTTAGAACTTTTGTCTTTATTCAAAAGAGTATAGACCTGCCAAATCTTTCTTCCTGGCCACCATGAATTTTGTAACGTATATAATTGAATTGTTTCCTTTTTTGCTAGGTGTAGGTGGTAAACAAGAACTTTTCTCTAAATCCGATGATTTTGATCATGTGTGTTATACTCATGTAGTCATGTGAACTGAAAGATCTTTGGTAAAATAGGACTGGAGTATTTCTGCTGAGTATTACCCTTCAAGCTACAGGAGTCAGACCCTTAAGAAGAAAGAATATATTAATGTATCTTTACATTGGGGAAATGTGAGCCAGCCACTCTCTATGTCAGAATTCAACCAATAAAGTCACACGAAGTATCTAAACTGTAGCTGTTTTGTAGAATACCATTTAAGGAGTTCTGAAATTAAGTCAAAAAGAAGTTTAAGACTGAAGAAGGTCCAGAGTTCAGTTCAATTCTGAGAGAGAGAGAAAGAGAGAGAAACAGAGACAGAGACAGAGACAGGGAAGGAGTTAGAGTAACTGATAGATATAATCCTGATTATTTTTAGAACACGAGAATGGTGGTAAATCCAGGATATTAGTCTCATACAAAAAAAGACTGTGACAACATTTGAAATGGAAGAAAAGACTGGAGTGGGAGGGGCATTCAATATTCTATTTTAATGCATTTTCCTAAATAAGTATTTTTGGACTTGCAAGAGAACAAGAGTTTTCAAAGACATTAAAACATATGTTTCTTCCATTATACATGTTAGTGGTGACTTGAATATAAATTAGTTGAAAATTAAGAATTGGCAAAAAGTGTAGTTTTGTGGAAAACAATAGATATATAAGAGATATTTAGAATAAATGTCACCTGGTACCAGAACAATTCATATATTTAGTTGGACCTTCTCTTTTTTGAATTTGTAAAACCCATCATTTGAACAAATTTCATATTTTGAACCATATGAATTTATCCTCGAGTATTCTATGTTACTTGCTTATTCTAGGAAAAGTGGCCTCAAACCTACTTTAAGAAAAGGGGATGGCAAATTTCATTATTCCAGGCATAACCTAGACTACAAGTATTTCTATGGTAAGTGGAGAATAGCATTTAAGTGCTTATTATGTTCTAGATATTTCAATACGATATTCATTGGATCTTCACTGCAACTTTGAAAGGAGCTATTGTATACACTTTATAGATCAAGCTTAGATTTTCCACTTTCAGGCTCTGTAATGTTGGGAAAGTCGTGTAACTTCTTGGAGTCTAAGATTCAAACTCAGTCTTGTCTGAATTCCAAAATGCAGTTTGGTCCGAGAGAAAGTGGTTTCTTAACATTGACACAGACGACACGTGATTCTAAAAGACTTCCTCAGCCCAGCATTCTCACAGCGTTGTCCCCTCTTTCATGAACTTCACCTTCTATACCATAAATTTTAGCTCTTGTATATTCTCTCAAATATTTTTATGGAGTTTATTTTTATGCGTATGAGTCCTGTCTCCAAATAACTATGTATAGTTATTACAAAGGTAGCAATATGCCAGGAGCTATGAGAAGCCACAGATAAACACAGTGTACTTTTTAGAAGCATTCATTTAACTCAGCAATTTGGATGGAGAGTAAGAGGAATTAAATAATTTAACTGATACGAAGTTTAAATAATTACTTTTGTAACACAGGCATTCTGATATAGGTACCACAATTCAAAACTGGCATATATTGTAAAGAAGAATCCTAAGACTGAAATATTTTGAGCTCGGACCTAGCCTTTTGTGTTATATCCTTGATCTCTCAGGATTTGGGGTAGGGATAAGGGTAATGGGCTCATTTCTCTTATGTTTCCTCGGGATTTTTTCTTTAATGGAAAAATTTGAGAAGCATTATTAAAGGATGATTTTTGTGAGACTGCATTCTTGGGTTAGTTCCCTCCTTGATTAGTTAGTTGGCTCTGTCCCAGAAAATACATACTCACCTGCAAACATGGCCGATCTTCTTAGAACTGCATGCTTCCCATCACCCATGAGACTGTTCCAAGCAATGGGTAATTCAGGGCCTTCTGTCTCGACTTTGGGAAAATAATTCCAAAGTAACTTTACAAAACAAGGCACCTGGCATAATGACGGGGCCACAGAAATTGTTCGGTAGATCTATGATCCATGGTTCTCCTGTGTAGAAGCCAGCATGTCGAGTCTTCTGAACAAGAGCTTAATGGCTGTCACCAACTAGCACTTAGCTGAAAGCCACCCCAACCATCCCTGATGAGCTCTTAGGGTATTAACTGACCTTTTAGTGTTCTCGTAAGGGACTGTTGAGTTCTATTTTTAGATGGCAGAGTAAATTCCTTCCCTGGACTTGCAGCTAAAATGTTGGAAACTGTGAACTATACTCCAGGATTGTCACGTAAAGAAGCCCTGCTTTTTTGGTACATTTAGCTTGCCTTTTGATTGGGTCAGAATTGAGCCAGCTCGTGGGTGGTTAGAGAACACTCAAGGAGAAAGTTGTATGGCTAATTGGAGCAAATTATCTAAGACCTACGAGTTACACATTGTTAAATTTAGGCTTTGTGGGAATAGAAGGTGGTTTCATTTCCTTATGACTAAAATTTTAACTATTAGAAAACAATATTGAGCTGAAGATAAGATTACACATGTGCCTTAGGAGTTTAAAAGCTAACGAAACATTCAGAGAAATAAAACTGAACGAAGCAAAATCACAAATAAGCAGGCCCACGCAAAACCGAACAGAAGCAAAATAATACCGTGCCTTTTACTCACAGGAATTAAGTACAATAGAAACCAGGACGTCTTGTCCACGTATCACAGTGCTGTAGGAAGAGTGTTTTTTGTGTGCTTCTGCACGAGCGTGTCAACTCGTTCCTGTTCTTTGCTGGCGTAAAGACTGGACGCCAGTCCTCCAGGTGTGTGTGGAAGTTGTGATCTTCTGGAGCTGCTTGTGCCCCAGAAGCACAGGTGCAGAGAGTCACCAGAGTTAGGACGGGAGAAGGAGAAGTCCCAAACCGTGTCCAGTAGACATTAGCTGTGTAAAGGCACCATGCCTCTGACATCGGACACGATGTCATATTTGAATGGAAAATAAATCTAAAAGGATGAACTTATTTATTGCTTCAAGAAACAAATCTAACCTTTCAATTCTGTGAAAACTTGGAGAAGTCGGCACATGCAGAATAACAGGAAATTTTCGTATGAAAAATAAAATAGATTTAAATACCCCCCGTATGTAATTAACTCTACCTAATAAAATGCAGTAATCAGTAAGTTACTTTACCTACCTCCACCCTACAAACAAAAAAATTAGAAAACGTTACCGTGCTCCTTTTGTGTGGAAATTAAGTGACTGTGTTCATTATGCACAAAGCAATACTCTGAATGTGAATGAAAGCAGTAATGAAAAGAAGCAATGATCCCAGCTTTTAGACACAGAATACATGAGAGTTCTAGTAAGAGTACATATTTAGATTCCAAAAGAGACTTAATGATATAACTTAATATCTAGTTTTATTTACCCCTAGACTAATAGCATGGAGGCACATCACATGGATTGCTGCAATATTTAAGAAAGTTACCCAGATTGTTAAGAAAACAACAAGTATGTGAGATGATGAGGGTTCTGATGTTTTAGTTGAGTGACACGGATTTATGTTATGGAATTTTTTAAATGAACTTGGTTAAGGACCATACATAGGGGGACCCATGATTGATCGATTGATTTTCATTCATTCATTCATTCATTCATTTAAAATTTTTTGGGCACGGCAACCCTTGGTTGACCTTACAGATTGCAAGGATCTTGTCAGCTTACAATTCCTTATTTTTTAATTTTTTACACCTACAGCACCTGGTCTTCCTAGGTGGTCTCCCATCCAAGTACTAACCAGGCCCGACCCTGCTTAGCTTCTGAGATCAGACAAGATCAGGCACGTTCAGGATGGCATGGCCGTAGACATAACACTTGTGTTTTAGCTTGAAGAAAGAAGCGATGTCTGCCAGATTTATGAAGAACCTAATACACTGGGAAAAATGTGAGACGTTCTGTGTGGCTGGCTTGTAAGGTTCTTGGTGAGATGATGGACACAGAGTAGCAGTAGGTGGAATAAGCAAGTGGGTATGACCCACTTCGTTCCACTGTGTGTGGAGTAGGTGCTCAGGTGGTCTTTTTTTACACTCGAGCACAGCGCTTTAGATGATTTTAGGAATTCACCTACAAAGACTAAAAGAAGTCTTCAGTCTCACTAGCATTATACATTAGTATTTGACAGTAAGTAATTCTTCATATTTAGTTTCCTCCTGTCAACTAATTTTCTTTGTGGTTCTCTTTCCCGAATCAAGTCCTGATGATCGAGCCTATTTAAATATATATTTATCGTGAGAATGTGATAAGATTCGACCTTATATAGTAGGTTGTACAGTCTACGTGGAGCTGTTGTTTCTGTGTCTGGTGCTGGAGCCTGAAGCTGTGAGTCAGGTAGTTGGAAAAAGAGACGGATGTGAAGCGGAGGGAGACAACACATGGGAGTGAGTGCAGATGGCCAGAAGCCACCGAGAGGAATGGAGCCCGTGCTCATCTCTTGTAAACTCCAGTTAGATAATGGGGTGGCCAGCAGGGGCAACTGGTGCCCTCCGTCACGTAGCCCAGGAGCTGTGAAAACTGAAGGAGGGGACCTAGTGGGAGTTGCAGAAAATGCGGCACCAAGTGTAAGTTGCCACACTGCCTCCTGCCCTTCCCCAACCTGTGATGTAAAAATAATAGGGCTGTTGGTTCGCTTTCGCCTTACATATGTCATGCAAAATGTCTGCCATGTTAGTTCTTAGTTCTTAATAAGAACTAAGAAGGGAATGGAATTTGGGGACAGGCAGTCCCAGTTTTGCTAAATTAATACAATCAACATCTACCACCTGCCATTCAGAATATAAAACGAATGATTGAGACATATTTGCTGCCTCCAAATAGCTAAATGTATGGTGGGAGAGAGTCTTTAATTCCTCTGGTAGGTATTATAGTAGAGCTGCTTTGACTCGTTTACAAGCATAAAGCGAGATTAATGCACATGAATAAGCTTTGGAAATGTCAAATTTTTAATGTTTCTTCAGAGTCTTATTTTGGCTGTTTGGCATTAGATTGCCTCTGTTCTTAAAAGTAAACGCTGGGAAATAAATTCACTCTAGATATTTTAGTAAGTTTGGATTCCCTACGATCCCTCGTCTTTGTCTCGTTTCACTCGGGGGAATGATGGTGCTGAAGGGATAGCAACCAAGTCTCCCACGAACACAGACCCCTCCGCCCTTGCAAGTGTGCCTGCGTGTTTGTCACCACCCGTTTCTTTCCGGAGACGATATTTGTCAGGCTTTAAGTATAACTTCCCTTTCTTTCAAGCTAGGAAAAATAAGAGGTAGACTAAGAAACAGTAGCAAAAATTTTTGTCCACCATTAACAGAAAAGCATCTAAGAAAATTGCCTCAAAATGTCATGCCAAAACCGTGTTCTGAAAACTGCTTGTTTACAACATCATCTTATATAGATTTTCCCCTTATCGTTTCTTTATTACATTATGGTTCACTCACTCTTTCACCCTAATCTGCTGCCTCAGTTTCTGTTCCTTCGAAGCTGGGTAGTAGGGTAGATTTGGTATATTTTAAAGATTTCATGTTTTGTCTGTATCACGAAATAGTGTAAGAATGATAGGTGGCTTTACTGTTTCTTTGAAGGTTTTCTTTTCATTTCTCAAATTTCTGTTACCAAAGTCATGAAAAGAAGATGTTTTTGCTGAATCTTCCAGGAACGATATGAGGCTAGAAGGAGAAACTTATAAAGACTTTCACCTGCCAGTGCCAAAGGAGCATGTGTCACACTTCACAGCAGAAATATTTTCAATTTACTGATTGATTTTTACTTAAAAAACATAGGATGCTAACTACGTGCCGTGCATCCTTCTGAGTGCTTTACGAATATTCATTCTTCCATCCCCATGATGGACTTTGTTTTTACAGATAAGGAAACAAGCACAGAAATAGCCACGTAATATTTCCAAGGTCACTCAGCTAGAAAATGGCATAGCTGATTTGGGGCCAGGCAGTCTTTCTCTATAATGTGTGTTTTCCACTAATCTATGCTCTCTAAAGAACCCGTGTTCCCCATAAATTCATATCTGTGTTATTATTAAGGACCCTACGTTATATTAACATGTACTTCGGATTGTACATCCACCAGCCAAGAAACCTTTGCGTACAACTCAAGGAGAAAGCCTGAGAAACGTTCAGGCATTGGTATGATCAAGTACAACCCCACCCTGCCAGCTGAACCTGCTCTCGGCTCTCTGGTTATTGATTTCTTTGAAGTGTTCTATTTTACACGCCGAGCGTTAAATTGTATTTTCTCTGTCAAGGTATTTAAAGAATAAGAACAAGCAAATCGGAAACAGCAAAGAAGATTTATGTGCTCTATCTAATGGGCAGAACCCCAGCTGCACTTAGCATGGGGAATTGTCAAAAGCTAATTCACACAAGCAGAACTTCAAAAGCATAAATCAATACGGATTTCACTTCATTGAGCAAGTATAATATCCAATCTAAGGAAAGTAATATTTTATTGATGGGGAACATGTAGTCGTTCTTTATGGTGCAAATCATCTATGGAAGTCTGTTGGCTGTAATACTGACTATGGAGCTAACAGCAAAGAAGTTATTCATAGATAAAAGTAGAGCCCACTAGGCCTTGACAGATTTCTTAGTTTAGTAAAAATATCTCAATTAATCCAATATGAAACAGCCCCTTTACTTTGTGCCAGCGAATATTGACTTTGTTAGAAATTACTGTTCTTAATACGCAAATACTTCCAATGAAAATTTTCATAAAGAAAGAAGTCTTAGGTTTTACTTTTTTTTACTATTCAAATTTTTACTACTCAAAAAATTACATCAAAATGTTTATAAATCATTTTTCAATATTCATTAAAAGAATATCTCTCGAAGAAAGAAATGAGCTGTTTATTTTTTAAGTTGGAAAAAAAAAAAACTGTTGGAAAAAATTTGGCAATTGTCCTACCCTTAAAACCGTTAGCGCATTTATCTTGGAAATGACCGACCGAACTCCTGAAGGTTCTGATAAACTTCTTTGTTGTGTCTGGCGTTTCCTTTTACGTAGTCTCAGCTTTTAAACTAAAGACCAGATCATTCTCTGACATGTTTTTGTTTTTCTTGTTTTGTTCATCTTTACTCGTTTTCCGATTTGATTCCTAATGAAAATAACAAACATTTATGGCAGTACTTCAAAGCTTAGAAACCTCTTTTATGGCGGTTATCACATTTTATCTTCAGACAACTCTGTGACAGAAGTGAAAGTAACAATAGTAAAATTCTTGTTGTAGTGATGAAAATACTAAGGATCGGTTAAATCAAGTGACAGGCTGGTCCGTGGCAGAGCGAGGAAGCCAGACTCCGGGTTTCGATTCCAGATCTGTTTGTCTTTCTCAGGCCAGGCA
>NW_006436283.1:8496081-8525728 GCF_000325575.1 Pteropus alecto | reverse complement strand
GCTGTCGCATCGGTGTGCACTCTAGAATCAGATCTGTGTTTTAATCTAGGCTCTGCCACTTACGACCTATGTGATGTAGGCTAGTCGTTTCTCAGAGTGCGGCCCGGGACTAGCAGCATCCGAACCATCTGGGAACTTGCAAAAAAAATGCAAATTCTCAGGCTCTATCTCAGACCATTGAATAAGCAGCTCTCAGGAGGGAGCCAGCATCTCTGTTTTTAACAAACCCTCTGAGTGGCTCCAATGGACAGTAAGGTTTGAAAACCAGTGGTCTAGGCACGGCACTGTCTTGCTTTTCAACTGGGTCAATGACAGCTGTGATACAGAGCTCTTAGAAGGATTGGGGCAGTGAACAAATATAAAACAAGTGACACATGGCAGGTAGGCACCTTAGAAATGTTGACATTCCCAGAGGATTGAATTTTGTTGCAAGAGTTCATCTCAACTCAGTCAATAAATTTGGTCCCCTGCGAGAATAGAAACAAAGTGACCACCTTTGCTGGAAGAGATGACTATTTCTAATAGATTTCTAATATAAAACTGGACGGTATGCTTTGCCTATATTAGAAATAATGAGTAGCTGCCATGGAAAAGAGCTAAAGTGAAACTAAGTGATTGTTTTCTATCTGGGAACTTCAGTCAGAAATCAGGGAGGAGGAATGACCTCGCTCTGTCACCGCCATGTTATTGGTCATTTGTTCATGTGATTCTGGCAATTGTGTCACGAGAGTTTGGCCCAATGGCCAATTTTAGTTCCGTGGCTTGAATTACTTAAAATTTGTATAACTAACAATGACTCAGTAATTTAAAAGTCCTCAGTTTAAAAAATCTATAAATTCAATTTAAAAATCCATTGAAAAAAATTTCCAGCCTGTGTCCACCAAAACACAGGAAAGCTTGGCTTAGGTAGCTGTAGGGCATACAGGGGTACGAACGGGCAAATCGTGCCAGTTTCTGCTTCTGACGCCCCCTCCGTCCTCCTCCTGGACGTACGAGAGTAGGGAACACTTGTCACACACCCAGCGAGCGTGTGCCGGGCTGCCAAGCCCTATGCGTAGGGTCACCCTGTCCTCATTTATTTGGCTTTTATTTTTATTGGGAGAGTGGGAGGTGTTTTATAACAGGAATTAGAGGATTTGCGCCACATTAGTTAGCAACCTAAATTCTTGCTTCTCGATTGAATTAGGAATCTTGCATAATCTCTGCATGCATTTTAACCTCCAGGAAAGAGCAGTTTTATTTCCTGAAACTCTTGGCGTGCCCCGTTCCTGAAGTTTGAAGAGAACCAGCCACCCAAAGCCATGCTTTTTGTTGTCCATTTGTTTCCATAGTTCCCAAAGGTTGGATTCCTGACTGGGGGGCAAAAGGGAGAGAAGATTGAATTAGGAATCTTGCATAATCTCTGCATGCATTTTAACCTCCAGGAAAGAGCAGTTTTATTTCCTGAAACTCTTGGCGTGCCCCGTTCCTGAAGTTTGAAGAGAACCAGCCACCCAAAGCCATGCTTTTTGTTGTCCATTTGTTTCCATAGTTCCCAAAGGTTGGATTCCTGACTTGGGGGCGAAAGGGAGGAAAAAAAAAAAAAACAATGTCAACTAGGGGGTAAAACTGCAAGGTGTCCGTAACGGTGACCCTCTGCTACCAGAGGACACGCTAATAAATCACCTTAACTCACCAGGAAGAGGGAGAAATGTTTACCTATAAACTAGACTTACAATCTCATGTAACATGTTTTCAGAAGGTTACCGTATCTCTGTTTACCAAATTTGAATGTAGATAAAAAAAATTGAAAGCTAGTTACACCAGTATTTATACCAGACACATGGCTCTGGCTCTCCGTTTAGAACCTCTGGTTACATCACACTCAGGAAAAAGGCAGAACACGCTCTGCAAACACTTCCTAAGCCCGGGCCTAGCCCTGGCGCGTCGCTGCTTCAGCATTTGGATCCTATCTGATGGGGACCGGTGGTGTCCTCTTTTGTCCAGCCTCGACTGTCTCATTGCACCGCAAGTGGGCTGTTCGATGGTTTGCTCAAGCATTAATTTCTTTAGGCTCCACCTCAGATGTAATCACTCATCTTCCTGTGAAAGTATTTGTGCAGGTTAAACAGGGCAACTCGATGTAGGCAGAACTTGCTCTTTCTGCCTCTGTCCAAAGGGCCAGTGGTAGAGAGGCTGATGGCAGTGATTTTATAACTGAATGCGGCAACTGTTCCAGGTTTTTTGTTTTTCCCTTGAAAGAAAACTCTACAGGCTTGAAAGCTGTAAGATAAGGGGGTCAGGCTACCTAAAAACAGCGCATGCCTCCTCACGAACCTGCAGCTAGTCGAGGACAGATCGTCTTTGTTACGCTTTGGCCGGATAAAATTGCGCACGTGATTTGGGTAATTGAGGTCGATGGGAACACTTGGACTTGGTTTTCCTGGGTACTTTTCTGGGCTGAATTGTGGACCTAACTTAGCCACATAGCGCTACTTACAGACTGACTTGCCAGGGCAGCGGGTGCATTTAGCACGTTCATATGTTCCTTCTGGTGCTTTTATTTCATCTATTCTATTGGCCGGGTTCTTTGCTGTGGCCCCAGGTCTGCAGTTTCCTGCCATTACCCAGGTAGACCTTTATGAGACACTTCAGGGGCAACTGCGCTTCGTTTCAGCCTATGTTCTCGAATCATCCTGACCTCCTACTCCATGAACGGTCACATCTCCCTCACATTACCCTCTCATTAATATTCACAATGAATTCGAGACTCTTGGGTGCATCAACCTGTATGATGAAATAATGTCACTGTGTCCGATACTGTATGTCTGATGGGGGGCGGTTGGTTTCAGGCCAGCGGGACGGGTGGTTACTTGCACTGTTTAAGCAGAGCTTCGTTCACAGGCCAAGAAAACAGATGTTAGGCAATCCCAAAAAGTCTAAAATTTTGTGTGCACCATAAATAACAGAATCGTAAAATATCTATTTTTAAAAGCACCTTAGAAGAATATTCTAAAAGATGTAAAATGACCCCTCGAAGGCAGGTGTAGATGTTGTGTTCATTTCCCAAGGCTGCCGTAACAGGATGGCTTCAAACAACGCATTTGTCCTCTCGCAGTTCTGGAGGCTGGCAGTGTGGAATGAGGCCACCCTCCCGGCAAAGCCTCTGGAGGACACTCCGCCCTTGCTCCTCCCAGCTTCTGGCAGCCCAGGTGTCCCTGGGCTCTTGGCAGCTTCACTCCCATCTCTGCCTCTGTCTTCACAAGACCTTCCCTTCCCCTCTCCCTTTCTCCCCCTCCCCCTCCCACTTCCCGCTCACCCGTTCTGCTTTTAAGGACACTAGTCATATTGGATAAGGACCCACACTAATGACATCATGCTAACTTGATTACATCTGCAAAGACCCTGTTTCTAAATAAGGTCACCTTCGCAGGTACCAGAGGTTAGGACTTCAGAATATCTTTTTGGGAGGATATAATCCAACCCAAAACAGATGATGATGATGATGATGATGGCAAAGAAATGAGAGACTCTAGACTTTCCTTAGAAAAGAATAGAGAAATACAATGAAATGAAAAACGACTTTCCTTTTCTTGATAATTCCTCTATTATTGTGCTTTTAGTTGGCCATTATGGAATAGTAAGATAATACCAGATGGAAACATTCATTTTTTCTACTTATTGTTCTGAATCTTTCATCCCTTTAAAGAGGCATGGCCTGACTCTTCTGTAATTTGCCATAACTATTAGGATTTGATTACCTGTCAGTATGCAGGCAACCTTAAAGCTGATAATAAATAAAATGAAAGACCGTGCTTCACAACGAGGGTGGGAAAGATCAAACAAAAATGGAAAATAAAAGGAACAATTCGCTGTGGATTGAGAAAAGGTGAAACACATAGAGTATTTTCAGTAACGGTTAGCTTGTTAACATGGAGAAAATAGAGATTTGGGTATTGACGCAATAGCTCCGTGACTCAGATTTTCTTCCATAACTTCTTCAGACAGCTATGTTCTGAAGCTTCCGCTATATTTTCCAGACTTCCTAGCCTAAAGAGAAATAACAATAGTAACATTTGCATTTACTTAAGGCTTCGAAAAAAAAAGCGAAAATAATAGTAACCTTCGAGGAGTGTCTGCATGGAGTAACTGACTCAGCTGTTTTGGCCGAGGCTGTCTTTTCGGCCTTATTTTCATGGCAGTGCTAGCAATACTTTCAAGCAGCGGGGAGGAGGGGGGAAAGGTAGGAATATCAATTGACACTATCTGTGAACGAAAACATCTCCGTGGTGAAAAGACTATTGATTAGTCAGTGTTGTCTTTGTGATTTTGAGAAAGTTGCAGAAGCTAAAAGAACTTAAACTGCTGACAGTTAGCGAACGTGTGGATCGCATACACTGACACCATCTAGATTGAAAGGATGGGCTGGCAGAATAATAAAATCACCACATCCACGCTGTGCTTTATTACCCAAGGAGATAATAAGCAAGAGAAATATAGCCAGCAGAAAAGATGGGGAGAAATGGTAAAATAGATTTACCTTTTTGTGACTAAAACAGATTTGAATCAGTAGATTCGACAAAGGTGAAATTTATTACATGCTGTCAGCCCTAGGTTTAAAATAATTTGGGACTTAAAAGTCATACTTGAAAGTAAATGCAGAGTGGGCAAAATGCCCACTCATCTAACTTGCTGTAGTTTACCAGTCCTGAGACATGGCAGGAATTTATTCTCAAGATCCTATACTGCAAGGCCATGCAATTTCTCCGTAGGAAAAAAAAAAAAAAAAACCGTCGTTGTTGAGAATTTGTTACAATAGTCTTCATTAAGATCAGAAAGATCCAACTACTATTAAATCATTCTAGCTTTAATATATTGGCTAATAGATAGATTTCTAAGAAAACGAAGCTGTCCTATAAAGAAAAAAAAGAGTGATTAAATGCATTTTTGATTCATTGAAGAATCTGAATAATTTACTTGGAGGGTTTCATTCACAAATGGTTCAATTCATAAATATTTTGTAAATGTTAGCGTGGACGCTGTGAGTTCAAGAAGCATATTCGTGTAAGGGTACTGTCCCACATTCCATTTACCACCACATTGTGTCATTTATTTTGAGAGGCTAAATATACAAATTAACAATGGCCAATACTGTATATGACAATATAACTCTGACCCACAACCTCTGTAGCAAATGGAAGACAAACCATAGCCTTTGTAGCAATGGGCCTCAAATGGTCAAGACTTGGTCATTGACTTCCAATTTCTCTGATCTTTCCCATTTTTAACTCGGAACCAAGCAAATATACTTCACAATCCAATAGATGCCACTTCTAGTTAACCTGATGCCAGCTTCACATGCCAGTGGCCGCTGATCAGAGGAGACCTGAAGCCTGTTCTTTTTTCTCTACAAAGCTTTATACCCTCTCTCTCCTGCTGAGTCTGCTAAGTGATGATGGCCGACTGCCTTGCTACAGCAGACTCTGAAGGGTGAGCCCTGCTTGTTCTCATTTGGGTGGTCATTGTTTATTTCTACAGTATTTATTATAATTTCTGTATAGAAGCCTTTAAATGGCAAGATGAACATGCCAAAGTTTAGAAGTCATTTAGGGCCACTGGATAGTTAAGTGTAGTGCCAATCATTTTGAAAGCCAGAAACATTATTAGAACTGGTTCAAACTTGGGTCAAGATTCCTTTGGCCTAGCTCAGATCCATGATAATTCGGCATTTGTGTTACTCAGTCCTCTCTACAAGTCATCTCAGCAAAGGTCTCACTGCGTGTGAGTCCCCCGCACACGTCCTGGGTTGGGGAGTGGTTTTCCTTGTGTGGTTTTCCTTGTGGAATAACACAGGAGTGATGGGACAGTCACCTGTGGTTATCTCAAGTGGGCTCTATTTCTATGAGAAGGTCTATTTTATCTTTTTAACTGAGAAGTGTGTGGTCTTTGATATCAGGAGGTTTCAGTTCTAAATCTACTGATTACTTTTATTCATAATGAGACTTTGGGAGAGTCTGTCAGCACATTTAAGTCATTAAAAAGTCGCTATTGACATTAGTACCTATCTTGTGGGTCGCTTAAGAATTAAAATAGATAATTTCTATAAAAGTTACCAAAGTCCTAATATGCAATATGTATTCAGTAAGTAATAACTATGATTATTACATCAAAACAGGTGCTCACATTTCCAAACGATTAATCATTTTATATCTGATGGGACAACACAGACATTTGGAGCCAAGATTTGGAAATTGCCACTAACTTGCTCGTTTTTCAGATTGTATTAGAAATCAGATAAGCACTGCTATAAGACCATATATGCACATGGCATCACATGGAGAAGGAAGGCAGCCATCTTCATAATTCTGGTATACACCTTCCGCTGTACTGAAAACGAAGCCTCTCAGAATTAGGATGATTTAGTATCGGGCGAGCAGGAAAGTGTTTGGACCTCAGCGCTCTCACTGGCCTCTGCTGGTTGAGCAATTTACAGCTAGTAGCTTGGTGAATGTTTTTGGATATTAACTTTACGTTTTAGAGTGTAATCAAATCTATATTCAAAGTACAGAACTCCAGAGGGGCCGTGAGGTACGTGACACAGCCAGCTGAAGAAGTAGCGCGTCCCCCCTCCTCTTGTAGACCCTAACACCATCAAAGAAGGCATCCGACATGGCGAAACGCTCGTTTTGCAGACATGACGTGCGCAAGTTTAATTTCCGAATCAAACAAAGGAAAAATTCCTGGGCATTTTATGTGCATTTTTCCTAATGCGATCACAGAATTGGAGTTAGCCATTTAGTCCCAAACGAGACATGACCTCACTGGGGTTTGTTCCTTCACTAAGATTCGGAGTCCCACACGGGGACAGCGTCGGTGGCACGGGTGCCGCGCTCCTGTCCCCTCGCTGACATCAGGGCTTTGTTGGGGGTGGGGGGTAGGTCTCCAGCAGAAGTTTTCGGAATAAGTATTTTGTGAGAATTTCACTTTTTTTTGTTTTGTTTTGTTTTGTTTTGTTTCTGTTTTTGTCACAAACGCCATTTAGTGGTCAACCTAGAAACCAAGAATGGAACAAGTTACCTTGTTAAGATTCTTAAGTTGAAAAGTATGTGTTTTGTTTGGTGGGTTTTATTAAAGGTGAGGGGAGCGGGCATCGCAGAGCGGTGGGGAGACCGTGGGGAGCGCCCGGAGCGTGGTTCCGGATGTGCGTTGAGTTGGGTTCTCCAGGACGTGTTACTAAGAATAGACCCTCGGTGCAGCCCCGCGTAACATGTTGCTCAACTTCCCCACAATGACTGTTTCAAACGTTTTCCATTCCCTTTAAATCTTTATTCCTGTCTCCTCTGCCCACCATCCTCTCATTTGACAGGGAAATAAAATCAGCTCCTGGCCACACGACCTATGGACTTGACTACAGCTGTAGTCCTTCCCAGGTCATCCTGGCTTGGCATCATCCTCCACCGGCAGCTCCTTCTTTCCCTCCGCCCGCCTCCCCTAATGGATTTTGGCTCCCTTTGCTTTCCTCCCCTAGGCTGGGTGATACCTTCCTTACTGCCCGGGCGTCTGCTGTCTGGCCAGAACGCATTCTCTTAAATGCTAATCAGAGTGTCTCATTCCCTCGGTCAGAGCCCTTTAATGCTGCCTTACGTACATTAACCCGCCTAGCCAGATGCTGCTCACCACTCCAGCTCTATCTGTCTCATACTTTTCACCATTCTAGAGCTTATGATCGAGCCAAATAAACATTTTCATTTTGTCTGCTAACTCCTATTCAGAGCTAGCACGGGTTGTGTTAACCAGTTGCATTCAGTATGAACAGAGTAAGGGTATAAATTACACCCTTTGGGGAATGTGACTCACAAGTCACCGCGGCAAAATGGATTCGCTGAAGAACAAAAACAAACATGTCTATGGTTTTTAAGAAAGTAGGAGCCTATCCAAGAGTGAAAAGGGCTAAATGTGAAACCAGGTTTATTCATTAGTAGAGTTTTAAGTTGAATATTTGTCGTTTCTTTAATGCATGATAAGGCCTTAAGAAATACTTATTGAATTATACGGAAACATTTAAAACTCTAAATCGTTTTTTCAACAAACCTCTTAACAAGCCAGCGGTTTTAAATCCAGTTTCTTTTCCATGCTATTAAACAAATGGCAACTTTAATTAAGGTGTAGTGATATATAATAATTGCTTAGCCGTATATATAATTTAATGAGAATATATCCTAAGGTATCAACTCTGCCCGCTTATTCCCAGTACAGACACTAAAGACCACCTTTTTTCTGACCCCAATATTAGAAGCCAGAGGCTTTCTCTGTGACTTTGTGTACTCCCCCCCATTCACAGATGCTTCGAAGTTGAATTTTGATGGAATTGGACCTTTGAAGTGAAATTTCACGTGGAATCCAGACTGGTTCTGGACCGGACATGTTAAAAGAGACATTCAGAGAACAGCCAGGACACCGAGCACACCCTAAGCCGTGGCTCATCCCACAGCGCTGTGCCAGAGCTGGCTCAGACATGTCGGCGATTCCCATAGGGTCTTTGCCTGGTAATGTGTGTGTTTGAGTGTTGGTACAACAACCAGCCAGAAAAATAATTATTCAAATTCAGGGAAAAAAATGACCCAAACAGAAACTCTTATTCTCATTATGCAATTTTAAAATTAATATCATTATCACTAATTCGAGAGGAAGTATATGCTAACCAACTTACTACTGATTTATTTCTGATTCCAGATTTGGAAATCTATTAGGATAATCTAATTTACTTTAGCACAGTTTGGCCAAAGAGATGAAAATAAGTCAGTGAATTTCAGATAACTTTAGACTTATAAGTCGTAGAAGAGGAACACCTTCAGATACTTCCTGTGTGTCCTATGGCACCAGGAGTTAGAGTTACAGGAAGTCCTCTGAACAGTGGAAATGGTACCTATGAAATTTCTTTCGGTTTATCCAAAAGCATCATTTCAGCAGCGGCTGAGGCTGTACAAAACAGCTTAAAATTTTTCACGGGGTATGGAAAATCAGGTTAAAATAAACAATTCTATCTATTACCTAGCATTTACATTGTGCCACATAAAGGACTGTTTTTCTCTATTTCAAATTACTGAATTAATCAGTTTATCATGTGGGTTTTGTAGTGAAGCCATGAGACCCAATAGCACACTTTCTTCAAGTCTACCCAAAATACATATTTTTAATGGAAATGACACACGAGAGTAATCGTAGGACATTTACTTAATTTAAAAAATTCATAATTTAGCAGCACCTTATGTGATGATTTCTAACATCTCCTACATCAAAACAAGACAAAATAAAAAACTATCTCCCTCAAAACAGACTCCTCCTGACCCCCATCCGCCCCCATCCATCATCGCGTTTCTCCACTTGACGGCGGGACGCCCCACAGGTGGGGGCGCACGCTGTCTTCACACCCCCTCACCCCATTCCCACGCGTTCCGGTCCAGTCAGGCATTTGTCTCCAGAACCCCGTCGAGACATCTTTCATCAGAGTCACCGGTGACATCACCTTGCCACGTGCAATGGTCGATTCCCAGTCCTCGACCTATCACTGACCTGTCACCTCGACCGACCTGACAGGTGATCACTCCCTGTTTCTTGGCACCGTTCCTTCACACCGCACGTCACGCTTTTCCTTCTATTTCAGACAGTTCTCCTCATTCTGCTTCGTTGGCTCCTCCTCATCTTCCTCACCTAAAACTGGGTCCCCCAGAGCTCAGTCGTTGGGACCCGTCTCTTTTTGAACTGTTCTCACGTCTCGTGTGGCCTCATCCATGTTCGCAGTTTTAAATGCCACACGTGTACTGATAACTTCCAGTCTCACACCTCCGTTCCGGACCTCTCCTTTCAACTCCAGAATGTGTGCCCTCCATGTGATGTCTCCGTTCAGTTGTCAGCTACTGGATCCCCCACTTCAGACTCCCTCCTCTCCCAGTTTCATCGTCTCAGTCAATGACACCAGCATTCACCCGATTTCTTATAAATGTCCACCTTTTTATGACTAGTCCATCCAAGCTGTACAACTTCCTTATAGGTGAAAAATGGACATTGCCTGAGAAACGCATGCTCTCCCTTATCTCAGAATTAGAAGAGGCAAACAAGCCACAGAACAAAATCAGCTTCTCAGAAAAACATTTAAACTTTGTCCTTGGAACCACTACAGAGGTTGTCACTCGTCCTCTAGGGGCACACACTTCCTTGGAACCCAGATGAAATGATGTCGGGCAAGAAGCCGTTAGCGTTAGGTGTAGGATTGCATACTCGGCGTGTGTATTTACACAGAAAACTCTTGATGATGACAATAATAGACCCTCTTCCTTGAAGAAGGATACACGGGAAAAGTGTAGTCCTGGAGGCGTTAACCAGGCTTCTGGGATCGTAAGACGTTTAGGGGAAGTTTGGGGCCACTCTGTGATTTGAGGAGATCCTGATTATTGAATAAGCTCACAAAGGTTCCATCAAAAGACAAAAGATGTGGATGGGCAGGGAGGAAGGCTTTTTTTCCTTCGCCATTCTTGTTTTCTGTGAGCCACCACTGGCAAGACTATCTACCACGCGTAGGCATGGGAACCAGTTAAAGAAAGTGTCGATTCACTGGAGTGAAGCGGAGAACTCAGTGGCCTTTGTGTGTGGTGAATGTGTCCGGAAAGGCAAAGAAGGGCGAGATGCTCCTGTGGGCTTTCTCATCTCCATGGCGGTAGGTGCTGACAGCCTGAGAGAAAGCACCAAGGGGCAGAGAAGACCGACCACCGAGGCGTCTGGCTGCTGTGCTCTCACGAGATGAAAAGGACTCGGGCTTTTACCCCGAACTTCATTATCTGTAAGTAAGGTAAGGCCGTATAGTGGGTCACGGAGTGATGTGGGCCCCAGCCGGTTGCTCCCCTGTTCATTGAAGCTCGTTCTTTCTGTGCGTGCCTGTCAAGAGGCACCTTTAGGATGCTTCCTTTGGCTCGTGGTTCTGCGTTTTTGCTGCACCGCCAATGGCCGGGAACTGTCTTTCTTTCTCTCCTGTCTCCCCCGGGGGTTGCTGGACTGAACAGATTGAGACGGTGCATGCCATTTAGAGATCAGTTAAGGGAAGTAACGTTCGGAGCGAAGGAGACTAAAAACACAATGACTTCGCCAGCTGAGCATTGCTTATTGACGTGGACAGTGTGGAAAAGGCTGAGTCTTTAACTTCCTGTGGAAACGGTCTTTCTGTGTGTCTTTGTCACTCTCCCGCTGTTCCAAAGTGACGACAGAGAGGCGCCGAGAATTTGAAACTGCGTGGTAATATTTGTAGTCATTGATTTATACTTAATTATGTCTTTACCACTAAAATACGGACAGAAATACTGTAATGACTCATTGGGGGTGGGGCGGAAAAACAGCTGAAAGGTAACTTCAGTAAACAATAAGCTCCTCCGGCATTGAAGTCTGATTAGGCATAAAGGCACGGGGCTTTCTAAGTTTTAATGCTTTCTTCTATCGATTTTTGCCTTTCTATTCGCCACCCGAGCTGTCGCTGTGGAGTAGAGAACATCTGCTAGGTCCCGCGCCTGCAGGCTCCCATGTCGCCAGGGGAAGGGGCCGAGGCTGAGATGATGCAGCCTGTCTCCTTAGCAGTTCTAGGACCGTAGCGATGCACGACCAGGGGTCTAACCAGGAATATGTCTTTACACTTACGAAGCTCTTTACGCTTCTCTTGATAAGAGCCTCCCCCAGCTCTTCTTTTATTTCCCTATGAGCCTTGAAATAACTCTGAGAATTCAGAGGGAGCCAGGGACAATATTCCCAGAGGCTCTGAAAGCCGATAGCCCTGAAGGTAGAGCCCAGACTGGCGACTTACTAGCAGTGGGACCTTCCCTAGTGACTTAGCATCCCTCCGCCTCCTTTTCAGAAGCCGTCAGTAATGGCTACGGCTCAAATATTCTTTAATCTTGTTTGGTATGGTACCTGGAGCACAGAGAGAACAAACCAAATGGAGGCAATTATTATTCGCTCTATTTTGGAGAGGAGGGAAATTCTGATATAGACCGCGATATGGGTTCATGGCTAAGGTCAGATAATATCTCAAAGAACCCAACTCCAAGGGACATCCCTCTTATTCTCAAGTTTGAGAAAATGCAGGTCAATTGCAGTTTTGTAATGAGGAAGGTAGAATACTGTTGCAATATCAAAGATAGTTCTGGCTATTAATACCAGCCCTGATTTACTTCCGATATGGTTTTCTGACCAGTCGTGTTTGGCATTTAGACATCCACATTCCATCCCTGGGCCTTGCCCCTCTGATGAGCCCAGGCTGGGGTGCCCCTGAGGTCACGGGAGATATGTTGGGATGGGCCGGCCTGAGGGGTAGTGAGGTCCCACTGCTGACATTTATGGGGCATCTGCTGTTCTCATAATTACCTTTTTCAAAGGGATGGGGATCAAACAGGTCAAATAACTGGTCTGAATTCACATAGGAAAGTGGTAGAGATGAGATGCAAACAGATATCAGTCTGACTCCAAAAATCATATCTAAGTGATTAAAGTAAAGGCCCGTTCTGTTTGCATGACATAAATAATATCTCTGGAATGAGGGGTTGTGATAAGAATCTGATAAGACCCTCCTGGGACTCAGGTCATCAAAATCTAAATTTGGCTCACCTTGAAGAGATGGTCTGTCCAGCCCCACAGTGGGAATGAGAGGCACCCTGGGACACAAGACTGACTGATCTGAAAGCATCTCTTGCCCTTAGGAACTTCTCTGCCAGCCATTATCCTGGGTTGTCCATAATTTTTCACAAAGAAAATCCATGATCCAGTGTGAGGTTTTTGTTTGTTCGTTTTAAGTTTCAGACAAAATTAAAAAGAGAGCAGATCAGCTAAAATTGAACAAAGGCACAGATAATACAAAGCATGGGACCACGTGACCTTTCCTACTGGCATGACAACATGGCTCATGGTTATTAAAAATAGAAGACTCAAGTGTTTTTAACAAGAAGATGCAATCTTTCTGACACTGTTTATTTTTAATCCTCTTGGACAGCCTTTCACCACTTGTTCGTCTCATAAAATTGGAGTAAATGTTATTTACCGGTTAATGAAAAATAACCTACAACCTTTTCACCTTCATGTCAGAAGAGACCTTGGGAGTTATCTAGTTCAGCCACCTAAATATTCAGGAAACTCGTGTGTTGTTCAAGTCGATCATCCAGATTCTCAGTAAAGAGCCCCAGCCTTCCCCAGATTGCTAGAGATTCCAACAGTGGACACATCCTTCTGGGCACAGGCATTGACTCCACGTCCCTACGAATCCCGGGCACAGACCCTGGTCGCACCGCACCCCCTGTAGCACCACGCAGCAGGGCACTTGGCTGCACGAGCGCACATGCCCCATCTCTGCCCCCAAGAGTGTGAGCTGCCTGGAGCGGCGTCATGTTTTGATGGTCTCAGCACGTGCGGGTCGTGGTACAGGAAGTGGAGTTGATGCTCAACAAACTATATTGAGTTTTGAAAACCTGAGTGCATATTTGCTTTCACGTTTTCTTCTCGTCCAGTTCTTCTCCCTGTGCTGTCTTCAGCTTCACTCCCTCACCGTGATAGCGACGTCTCTTAAAAAGCAAGATACCCAGAATTGAACATTACGCTTTAGCAATGAAATATCCCCCATTAAACGAACTTTTACTGCTTTTACTCAAAATTGTGTATGGATGAAAAACTGCTTTTGTTGACTCTTTCTTTGCCTTGATTGTCTGGGAAAGATGGGTTTTTAAGCTCACATGCAACTCCTCCCTTCCTTACTGCTCATCTTTGCTGGCCTTCTGGGCCTGAGGCTGGTCAGTTTTTAACGGAATCAGCTGCCTCAGTTTCCCTGCTGTGAATTTGTCCAGTCCGTGGAGCGAAGGGCGTTTGACCCCACTCGCCAGCCCCTCTGCTCCTGGTTTTGAGTTGAGTCAATCCTTGGAGCCCCTGACTGGCTCTAGAACACATCTCAGGGGACGCAGCCAGCACTGCTTGCAGTTAGTCCCACCCTGAACTTGTGCCCCAGTCCCAGTGACTGGGTTTCTTGCCTCTTTTTTTCTTGAGGGCAGATTCCAGGACCTGCCTTTCCCCGATTCTGCTTGCCGCGGCTCTCCTTCCCATTAAGGCTCGTGACTGTAGTTGTGGAATGAGGTGACTTTCTTGTTGTCCTTCCCCCCATCCGCCAATGTTTACTACCTGTGTGACCCCGGATTGATCTGCCAAACTAGTTAAGCTGCAATTCTTCATCCTTAAAATGGGGCTGATATCGATGCCCGGTTCTCAGGATTTGGGGGAAAACGAAACACACTCATGGATGGCACTGAAGAAGTATTTCCTTCCAGGCTGAGGATGGACGCCCACCCTTCTCGTCACTCAGGCGCGGCCCAGGTCCTGACGCACAGCGCCACTCCTAGGGCCCGGTGACTTTTGGCCAAAGACGCGTGTGGAATGCTCGCCTGCCTGACCATCCACATGCCGTCTGCTCGTTCTTGTCATAGTTACTCCAGCTCTGTGTTTCCCCTTCTTGTCCCTTGGCCTCTCGCTGGGTGGCGGGGAGCTGAGTAATGCAGCCATAGCTGGACCTCCCCCCAAGCATAGCCCATGCCCCACTGCAGGTCAGTTCTCAGTTCTTGGCCTTTGACCTTGAGAGTCGGGCCATTGTAGTGCCTATTACTCCACGTCTGTCGGATTTGATACTTAGGACAGCATTACTATCTTCTTACTAAATCAGTGCTCCTAGCCGTTGGGGTGACCCTCTCAGCTCCCCAGGCCACAAGCTGCAGAGCAAGGAGCTGTGGTGCTGTATTCCACGACCGGCTGCTAGATCAGCCTTCGTGGCGATGTCCAAGACGGGGAGACCCAGTCCTGGCTGTCCTCTGTCTGCAGCGTCATAGACACCTCTCTGGAGCGGGAGGTACCACTCCTACCTGAGCAGTCCCAGCGTGTGATGATCACGCATTCTTTACCCACGAGCAGTTTCTCTTAAAATGGAGATGGAAATGCGTATTTTCCCCATCCCAACCTTAGGTGGTTTTGCATTCTTTTATGAGAGAGTCTGGTTAGGGCCACAGGAAGAGATGGTGTCAAGGCTCAGGAGAAAATAAAGTCGACTGTGCTCACAGGTCGTCGAGGCAGGAGGCACACTGTGTGCCACACAGACGGGATGAGAGAGGCACCGGGGTGGTCGCAGGCGGGAGACAGGAGTGACGGGAAGGCGTAGGCCACAGCCTCCAGCAGGGTTTGCACGGGGAAGGAAAGGCAGGCAGGGCGAGCAGTTTGGGATTGGCTAATGTGAGTAATTCTGGCTACAGGGATGGTCCCTGGTTGCTTGGTCCCTGGGATGAGGCAGAAGAATAGCACTATCTTGGGCAAGACAGAGGAGGTATGGCTCTGGATCAGTTGACACATCAAAAAGCACACTCCAGGCTGGGTCCTTTGTTGTCTCTTAGACTTGGCTAGTCCTCCTAGAATAAAATTGGACAGTCACTCCCCAGCCAGAGGAGGGACCTGAATCACCATTATTATTATGGGAGAAGGCAGATTTCTGCTCACAGCTGGGGACTGTCCTTGAGGAGAACAAGCCAGTTAGTTATCTGTCTACCTCAGCAGAAATGGCCTTTGCCTAGCTGCAGTGATTTCATAAACAACCTGGAGCAGGTGTGGAGGAGAAGAGAGGTGGGGATATTGACTCTCTAACTCCCATATCAGGAATCAGACTCACACTCACACACCACACTCCTCTTGAGCACTGAGCCTTTATGATTAGGGCTGATCCTCCCGTAAGTCAGGCTTCTGGCTGCAGAAGAATTAATGCCAAAATAAGGCTGTGTACTCTAGGTCCAAGCAGTAGGAAGCTTTATCCTCAGGACGACCTGTGACATCATCCACACGCGATTGTTTTCCCTTTTGTGTTCAGACGCTTTGGCCGAATTCCAAAGGGTGTCCACAGGCAACGAGCCTTCCCTTCAGCCCACCCATTGGCTGAGTAAGCTCACAATTGGAAACATTCTTCTCCATGAAAAGGCATCACCCAATTAGCTCTCATTGAAAGCTTCCTTTGGCCTCTTTCCTTGCTGGCATTTCTTTAGATTCTTAACGTTCCGATCAGGTGGGCTTTTGCTAGTTGACAGTCACTCGTGCTTGTGAAGAGGGACATGCACTTCAAGAGCTGACTTTTTCAGTAGAGTAGGTAGACATATCTTGAGAAAGCTTGAAAACAGTCACAGATGCCAAAAGATCCCCCTGCAACCTGGCGTTTAAAGTTACAGGAATAGCATATGATCTCACATCTAGAAAATCTGGCTGGAGCCTTATAGATATGCAAAAGATATGCACATCCGAGAAAAGGACCTTAATCTTTATGCACCATTCATAATCTAGTCCTAGAAACCCGGGTTCCGGTTCCCGTTCTTTCAATTTCCAACTCTGTGTCACAGACTGAAGACTTCATTTCTCTAAGACCAGCTATGAATCTATCTGCAAGACGTAAAAGATACAGTAAAACCTACTTTTCAGGATTGTTAGAATTAAGGGAGCGTGACACAGCACCGTGGCTTGGAAAAGAGAGGCTTTGAGGGACCGAGGGGCGGACATCACCAAAGGTGGAAGCTGCGGAGACTTAGAGAAACCTTGATTAGCGTCGCAAATGGCCTGTGAGCTGGACCTTCCAGGTCACAGCACAGTGAACTGTGTGGGGATACGTTTTGACTTCCCGGCTGTCCTCGTGTAGATCGTTGAGATTCTGTTGAGTGCTGTTCTGTCAAATCGACAGTAAAATCTCCTCGGGGAAAGGGACTGGGGAAACGTGCCCGCAGACGGGCAAGGTCACGAATCCCAGTGCATTGCTTCCATGACGAGAGTCCTTTGATTCGAATGACATGAATGGCCTTGCTGGGGAGAGGAAGGGGAGACAGCTTTGCCTGATGGCACAGATGTACGGATTGTGTCTTCGCGCCTAAGCAACCGTGGAGCCAAGAACCCAAGAACCAAGTGGAAATTCTGGGTCAGTGATGCTGGGGAGTGAGGATTGGAGTCTTACACTTGGGTTTTCACAAGATTTGGGTGCCATTTAGCCAAATACGAATGACTAACAGGACAGATATTCCCTTAGCCTATTATGTCTTCTCTCTTAGATGTTTGTGGGTTTAGAAGCTGGCATGGGATATTCACAAATCGTTGAAAGTCTGATTTGAGGATTACTTTCTAAATTTTTTTTTTTTTTCAATGAGAGCACCCCATCCATCTTTCTCCAGGGAAGCTGCATGAGATTTGGGAGTTCAGATGCCAGTGCTGTTTACATTTCTCAGTTAAAAAGCCAGTGTTTCTTCCTCCGGTCCTAAACTCTATGAATGGAAAAAGCTATTTTCGTTCACAGCATATTCTTTCCATTAAGATTTTAAAATTCTGCAGCATCGCCGCCAAGGCTCATCTGTTGAATGAAATTTTCATAAATGTTATGTTCCCTGCCTGGGTGCAAAAAGCAGCGTTTTGATTAAGTGGGGGGAAAAAAGGTAATTTTATTAACAGAGAAAACACCTCTTACATTCCCTCCTCCAGTCAGCCCCAGATCTGAAGAGAGGCCATGCTATAGTTACAACAGTTATGAATAATTTTTAATAAAATCAGCAGCTAAAAATTGTTGAATTTTTGAAGTGCATTGGAACTCTTTCTCCACATTGCTACATTCTTGGCGAGGCATGAATTTTGATTTGGATGCGGGAAATCTGTTCGAGCCAAGCACCACGCAAATTTCCATAGGCAGATTATCTGCTGGATGAATTAGCCCAAGGAATTAAAAATAAAAACTCCTAAACTGCCTTTTGCTCAACCACCCAGAATGTTCCCCGAGATTACATCCTGCCTGGCTGACAGCTTGAATTCGGGGAACAGAGAATCATTTTAATAGCCTGCAATGTACAGACATGGGACACTCGTTCCAAAGTGAATGATGTATTCCAATTCCAATACCAATCTGTTCCTCACTGCATTCCTTCTGAAGCTTACCTATGGCACCATCTTCCTTCCTGAGCCTAGAAAATCAAGAATGAACCACAAGAGCAGAACTCTGAGGAAGCAGTTTGCACCTTAAATGCCAGGAAGTGTCTCAAATTTAACCAACTTTCTTTTGGATCTGCAACGTCATGCCACTTCGATATTGTCCTGCCTCACACAGAGCGTGTCCTCTTAGCATGAGGCCTCGAGAGAGTGTCCAGTATAGTCGGCAAGACTGAGCTCTCAAAGGCAGCAGTAGCCCTCATAATCCTCGCTAATCAGTGCTTCAGATATATTTAAATGTCGACTGAATTGAAGAATACATAAAGGCTGTTTTCATCATCTTTCCCAGCTTGTGACAAGAATTGGTATTTTAGCTGAACGCTAGAGTCTCCTACAGCGAAGGTTTAAACATTTTACCATGAGATTTAAGGGAAAAGCGTCCCCGTCTGACCCACTCCGAACTCCCCAGTGTCCGTCACAGTGCAAAGTCCAACTTGAGAAGTGCTGGGAATAGTAACACCTGTCTTTTATTTAAGAGAAGTCTTACTAACAGGGTCACCTCTGTAGGGGCATCTGTGGACCACAGAATCAGACCTTCGAACTCAGGTAGGAAGAGTCGCGCTTCTTGTACATGCTTTCCACTGTCGTGGAAACAGGTACAAGTGGGGAAAAAGCACGGAAAATGAAACGCATGGAAATTCAAGAGTCTATCAAATGCACTAAATTCTGTCCGCTGCCTAAATCTTCTATTACCTGTAATAAAAGGCCATGCTTTTTGGCCAAGTGCCCTTGAAAAGGCACAAGCTAATAGAAAGTTAATCTCGTGTGATAGGCAACACGATGCTTAAGGTATTGTCTCAATAAGCTGCCTGTCTGGATCTTCGTGGGGGAATCTTTTATCCTGTATTTTAAAGGCTTCTCAATTTATCTGTATCCACAAAGGAAAATGAGAATTGAGGTAATAGCCAATAACTGTTGTTTTGTTTTCCTCCCCAGTAAAGCTGTCCTGGGTTTTCATTTTGACAGCTTAAAACAGAAACTCAATCATTTAAAGGTCAAAGAAGTTGTAGATGCCATCTAGGAGATTCCTGATCTACTAGCAAATCACATTTGCGAGTTCAATGATTCTCAGCAGATTGAAGAGACTCATAAATAGACTCTCTGTAAATTGCCAAAGAGGACGATTTTCAGGCAGTTCTCGCAAAATGGAAAAATAGCAACAGAGAGATAGGATTTGGTTTTCTATTGGATGAATACCAAACTTATAGAAGGTCAAAAGCCACATCACATATGCTTTCCATAACTGAGAAGTATTTTGGAATGAACAGTTAGATTCAACCGAAGCAGCTCCCACAGCAAACTACATGTGAGCTGTTAAGGTCTGTCACAGGTAGCGTGGCGTTTAGAAAGCAAAAGGCCACCAGTGCGGAATGACTTCCGTTCTTAATGATCCACGTGGTTTCCTGTGCAGCTGTCATGTCTCTCGGAAGGTGATGTCCAGGCAATTAGGTGCTAGAAGGGAACTTTCAAATAAGTCTGAGAAATTGGCAATCTAATAAATCATGGCGGACAAAATGACATTATCTTTCTCTTCCTCTCTCTCTCTCTCTCTCCTCTCTCTCATTAACTAGATGGTATTAAGAACACGTGCTTACTAAAAATGATGTGAATTCTATGCAGTGAAATATAAATATATCTGTGAAATCAGTAGCAACTTTGTAAAATTTTTGTTATAATCAAATAAATTAAGTTATGCCCAGATTATCTCATTGGATCTATATTGGATCTATAGTCATAGCTACAAGCATTGCAATTACATACGTATTAAATACCATGAAAGATTTGAGAACATAGCTTCATTTAACCCTCCCATACAATCCAATGGTCAGCATTTTTCAGATGGACAGTTGGAGGCTCCAAGAAGTTGAGTAACTTATGCAGAAGTGCAGTTAGTCCTGCTAGTGATCAAGCAAGCATCTGAACTCAAATCTCATGTATGCGAGAGCCCAGTGCCTCGATTCTTGAAACTTTAAGGGAGTCAATCTTGAGAATGTATAACAAGCAACTGGGGGCAAGGAAATCAGAATGATTGGGGCGAAACCCAGAGACCTACAGGTGTAACATGCTCCCCCAGGATTTTGCAAGCAGGTTGCTAGGAGACTAAACTTTGAACACACTGATGCGCTTTACTGATCACAGAGCTATCTGAATGAGGGTTTGGAGTTCACAAATATGAATTATTAAGAACTGTCTAGGGCCAGTTGTTTCGACAAATCTACATCACGGATATCTAATTGCTTTCCCGATTTATCCATTTCAAAGGGCCATTTGCTTGGGTCTTAAACTATTAACATAGACCTTAAAGTAGTAACGTTGCAAAATGGCACAATTTTTAACATTTTCTTTCCAAAGTTATTGAAAATATTAAGATAAAAGAAAGATTCCTAAAACAGACTTTGATATCCCAAGCCAAGAAATAAAGGTATTAGCAGTCTAATACGTTTTGGAATCGGGAAGGAGGGCGAAGGGGCACTGAAAGGGGAGAATTGCATTTGATGCCTGTTTAATTTTAACTCTGCTTTACGTACCCCTCATTTGTTCCCACCTGCTTTCATGATTTCTCCAATTGGTCTCCAGTGGCCAAATCAGACCCGGCTCCCTCTTCCCCACCACTTCCTTGTTTTAAATGAGATCTGGTTTTACTTAGATAAATTAAATGTCACTATATTTGTTTCTGTGAATTGTTCCAGCAAAAATTACAGCATCCATGTCTGACTTTAAACGTCTGTAAGACTGTCTGCCTCTCCGGGCTATTTATAGTTGCCTTTTAAACGCTCTAATAAATGCTTTTAGATTGCTATTGGTTTGCTTTCCCTTTACGCAGCCTTAGAATTGGTCCACCTCAACAGTACCAGCTGAAAAGACCTGGTTTTTTTTTTTTTTTTGCAAAAGCAATGCATGTTCATTGTAAAATTTTAGAAAATATAAAAAGGCAAACAGAATGAAAAAGAAAAAAGAATCATACCGAATAGAGAAGGCCACAATTAACATTTTGTTGTATGTCGCTCTGTCTTTTCTCCATGCTTAACTATATCAAAACTTAAAAAAGTGATATTGGACAAGCCGTTTTATAACCATGTTTTCTTTTTTCTTCTAAACAATGTTTTCATTTTTCCTGTCATTCTTTTAGTCCATCGCTTTTACTGGCTACATTAAAAGTAATGAGTAATGATATGATTGTACCATTATATAAAACAATCCACATTAATTAGGTGGCCAGGCCATGGCCAGTGTTTGCTACTATGGACAATCCTACAAACGAGCCATGTCTCTGTGCTCTTCCGTGACAATTTCTTTAGGGTCAATTGCTACAAGTGGCATTGCTGGATCAGAGGGTGTATCAACGTCCTAGACTATTGTCACATATAGCCAACTTCTCTTCAAAAATAGCCCAGTTAAATCTCTGTATTTCATATTTGAATATATCTCTAAAATGACAAAATAATAACATGCATTAGTATGAAAAAAACCACATTCCTAATAATTCAATCACCGCTTTAACAAATTTTATTACTTTTCAGTGCCAGGCACAAATTTTTTTTTTGCTTCAACTCCAGATTTCCAGAGAGTTCTGCAGCATAGTTGTATGTAGTTATCGTACTGAAGTCTACAGTTCTAAGAAAGCTTGTGAGCAAAAGTAGTAAGTATGACTTAAAAAACAAACAAACAACAACCAAAAAAAAATGACGTATGAACTGGCAGCTTGGACAGGAGAGAGGCGAGGTCAATGAGGGGGAATAGAGCTGGTGTTTGGGGGGCTGCCAGCCTTGACGTTTTTACCATGCTAGCCATCCAGATTCTCTTACTAGGACTGAAATCTCTCAGAGAATATTGCATTGCTCAGTTTGTATTGTTTAAGGATTTATTAATTCATCCCTTCAAAGTATAATTAATGAGTGCCTACGTGCCACATATGGCTCTAGCTGCTGGGGATACCTTGCTAACTAAGACAAGGGGACCTTTTCTCGTCGAGCTTCCAGTCTATTCCAGGGGGCAGTCCAGCCAACAAACAAGCAATTCAATCAGTGGTGCTGTTTTAAAATGAATAAATCACGTTAATGAAACAGAAAACGCTGGTGTGGGGGAGGGTTTTAGTTTCCATCCTCTCCAGACAAGGCTGCTTTAAAAAAAGGCAATATTAAAGGTAAGGCTTCAGTGACCATAAGAAGCCCTGCAGGTATAAAAGGAGATGCAGAAGCCCCGGGTCAGGAACATCCTCGTGTGTTAGAGTGGAATTTAGCAAATTTTTCCTATAAAAAGATAGCAAATATTTTTAGCATTGTGGACCACATGGTCTCCGTTGGCAATTACTCAAGTCTGCAGTGGTAGCTGACAGTAAGTAGTCATAGACAATATATAAACAATAGCCTGAGTGTATTCCAATAAAACTTTATTTACGAAAACAGTGAACCAGATTTGGTCCCTAGGCTATAGTTTTCTGACCCCTTTGTGAAAGAGGCAGACACGGTGATGCTAGAGAGTGAACAGTGAGAAGGAGAAGAGGAGGAGATACTTTCCAGAGATGGGCCGAGGTCAGATGTATGCAATCTGTGTAAAATACAGATATGCAATTTACTCTAATTGCAATGGAAAGATCCTGGAGGTTTTTAAGCAGGGGTGTGACGTGTTTTGACTTTATTTTTTAAAAGAATAGATTAAAGTATGGAGAGAGCAGAAGGGGAAGATCTCCTAGGAAGCCCTTGTGGTCCATTGAAGACATGGTGGTTTTGACTAGGATTAGATTAAAGATCTCCTTTGAAGTTGAACCAACAGGACTTGGTTCATCCTGCTAGTTTACAGGATGGAAGTAAAAAAGAGGGATTAGACCATACTCTTGCATGTAGGAGATACTTTAAAAGTGTAAATTAAACTGAATTTTAATGGTGTTTTCTCTGTCTCAAGCTACAAAAACTATCTCTGGTTAAAACAAAGCAAAATAAAATGTTATTGTAAAGATATCGGGTAGTTTCTAGCGTCAAAGAAAGTGTGAAGGGAGAGAGCCTGATTTGAGCAGAAAGAGGAGGCAAGGCCAATGAATGTTGACTCTCAAGACCGTCTCTCCAGGAGCTGTGACTTGTGTCCTTCCCTGGGGAGACTTAAATGCCTCTTGACTCTTTTTAGTTTCCTGGAAAACTAGAATTGGGCACCCTGTCACTTCTTCAAGATGCAAAGTCTTGTTCCTGAATTTCTGATTGGCCACTCCAAGGTCACATGATCCTCTTCCAGGTGCAGGGCGAGGAAACAGTAGTGAGGTGGCTTTTGCCACCTCCACTGGCATCATCCTGATCCCAGCCACCAGCATCTCTTACCTGGTCATCACGATACCTTCTTGGCTACTCTCCCCACACCTGCTTTTAAATTTCTTCAACTTGTTTTCCACTGGACAGCCAGAGTGGTCTTTTAAAAATGCAAACCATGTCATGCAGTGCTCTTGGTTAAGATACTTAACTTGCTTTCACTACTCTTGGGAGAATGACCCAAACTTATAATTCTATTGGGTCTTATATACTCTGCCTCTGTCTCTCTTTCCAGGTTCACCTCCCCGCTCATGCTTCCCCTCTGCCTCAGTTTCACTTCTTTGGAAAGCATGCCCTACGCATCTTGGAATCACAGAGACTTTGCAAATGCTGTTCCTCTGCCTGGATAACTCTTTTTCTCTTTCCTTTTATATAAGTAACTCCTACTCAGCTTACAGATTGTCACTCAGATACCCGTCTCTCCCAGACTAGATAAGAACCCAGTATTATAAGCTGTTGCAAGAAACAGGGGAGAAATATTTATTCAAATTAAGGTTTAAAGGAAGACTATAAATAAGTAGAGTTTTCAGGGTGCTAGTCCTTGTACTCCTTTATATTATTCATTTATTCCTTACAAAAATCTTTTGAGATGTCAACTGTCGTCCCTATGTTTTACATGCGAGAAAGCCTAAAGATATATTTGTAAGATGAAGACAGCACACCTCTGAGTTGTGGTAGAACCATTACTAGAATCCACATCTTTGATCATCACGTGCCCACCCTTTAACCATGCAGCTGTGGGACCAGATGCAGCTTGGACTGTACCCTGTGGTAGCAGGAGAAGGGATGTGGGTTCGAATAATCCCTCTGGATGAAATTGGCAAGAGAAGAGTTAGAAGGCTATTATGTAAACCAGGTAAAACCAGGTTTTTGCCTGATCAGGAGAGCCCGCATTCAGTGATCAAATGCAGATCACTTCCTGTAATGATAGGTTCTTGTGGGAACCAGGCCTTCAAATTAGCTGAGAACAAAGGAAGCAGCAGCCAACTTACACCTGTCAGTAGTGAGCGCCTGAACCACCAGATAGTGACCGTGTCTCAAACAAACAAAGCAGGACAGAGAACAAGGGCCCTGCGTTGACAGCATTTTACCTAAGGGTGGAGCCAGGAAAAATGAAGAGCATGTGCTGCTCAGCTTGAATGTCAGGTCATGGACCAAACTCTCCCTGACAGCCCTCCGTGCAGGCCCCAGACATTCTCCATGTTGGTACTTCATTCTGCATCCTCCTCGGTATTTACCGCTATCAGCGGTCATCTCATTTTGCTGTTTTCATCTTTACTGATTCCCACCTCCCAAATGCAAATTCCACACAGGTGGGATTCTGTTCACTAGTTCCTAAAAATGGGTGGGTCTGGCCTAAAATAGCTTACTTTTTTAAAAAATGAATAAAAACAAAGCAAGATATAAACAATCGGTAGCAGAGTCTCCCCTGGAAAATTTTAGAGGCCGTTGGGGAAGTACTTTTCTTACACAACAAGGAGAAACTGAGATCTTAAAGGGACAGAAGATCTCACGAGATCCAGCTTCTGCACCAACCCAGATTCAACTCCAGGGAAAATCTCAGCCACTGGGGCTGGCATGCAGTCTAGAGAGGGATGGGCAGGTCGATTTTCGGGATAAGAACAAGAGAAACCTTCAGAGACACCTTAGTAAAACATGTACCTACCCTTTAAGATAAAGACTAGCACGGTAATGTTGATGCAAGAAACATCCAAACCTGTAAAGAATTTTTATGAGTTTATTTGAGCCAAACTGATGATGGCATTTGCTGGGGACCAAGACCTCAAATGCTCCAGAGAATAACAGTTTTGCAGCTTCTTTTATGCATTGGAAATTAAGGAGAGGATGTAAGGATTGGAGAAAACATGGTGGGGGTCGGATTACCGGATAGTTAAGATTCTGTGCGCTCTTGAGGGCGTTACCTCTTTTGAGGAGTATGACTTCTGGCATCTCAAAGGAATATGTTAACCTAGATGCACAAGAACAATGGGCAGGGCCGACTTAAGGCAAAGATAAACCCTTTACTAAAAAGTTATAGGCCTGGGGCGGGACTTCCCAACAGGACCCACCCAGTTAGGAATTTCTGATCGGATCACCCTGTGAGAGAGGTTACTTTCCACAGAATGAATCCCTTTTTTCGTCCATCATAATTACCTTGTGAATTTCTTTAACTTGTTAAATTTGCCAGGCTTGTTGGCTTGTTTCCTTGAGGTTGGTTGCTCTCCTTTCGTCCATCATAATTACCTTGTGAATTTCTGGGGGTGTGTGCGCGCGCGCGCGCGCGTGTGCGTGCGTGTGTGTGTGTAGAACAAGGAATAGGGGATCTCTCATTCGGTAACAGCTGTGAAAAGGGAAGGAAAATGACCCGGTCCCTGGGGTGGGGGAAGAACAGAGTAGGAGCCCAGGTGGCTCAGTGGTAGGAATCTGGCACCTTCGCTGAACTGAAGAAGCAATATCTGTTGGGAACCGCATGTCATCTGCCCTGCTGTCATGCGAGGAGAAAGCTCTTCGAGGGGGTTAAAACAGGTGCTGTGATATTTTGCAGAGGGGCCACTGACTCCTGATGGGATTCAGATTTGAGCAATAATTGCTGAATAGCTACCATGAACCCAGCACAGTGAAAAATGGCTTCCCATTAGTGATCTCATTCAAACCGCACAGCAGCTCGGTGGCATAGGGATGATCCTCGCATCGTGGATGAGCACGCTGAGGTTCAGAGACAAGTCACACAAGCTACTCGGGACAGACCTGGAACCGGAGTTGCTTTCCAACTCATGGGTTCTATATAATACCAAAAAAAAACCCTTTATTTTTTTATTTTTTATTTTTTTATTTTAGACTATTTCTTATAAAGGTAATTTGATTTTTAAACCAGAATGATTGGGTATTATAATGCATGTTACTTGAGTGTGCTATCTTGACATCCAGAAAATGAAGAAACATAATTCCAGACTCCAGATTTCTTCTACTTTACAAAACACAGCATCCTTTGGGATGAGGCAGGATTTCCAACTAGTTAAGGAAAAGCCGAGCCAGAGAGAGGAACCGCGAGAAAAGTTCCTAGCAACTTGGGGGTTCTGCTTCTCTGCCCCTGCACCAGCTTTCGGTTTGGTCGTTTGCTCATTCCGTGTTATACATAACGAACTGGCACAAAACTTACTTGAACTGATTCAGAAGGAGAAATTGTAAGGTGATATCGGGAAAGGTACAACCCACGCTCGCTGAGAAGCTGGACCAAGATCGGGAGGGAGAAGATTGCGCAGAAGGAACAGAAACTACAGGTCAACTCGAGGCCTGCTCTGGAGACGGCAGCAGCTGAGGAGGGCAGGTGACAGTGCCATCGATTTGTCAACAGAGGAGAAACTGTTTGGAGCTGGGGAGACAGGGAGGGAGTGTTTGGAGCAGTCTGGACAGTATCTAGGAGGTAGTGGGTGAAGCGGGCGTTGACTGGCTTCGCGAAGGGCCGCACCTCAGTGTCTGATGTCTTGGGAGGATTCCAGGCAAGATAAGGCTGAGGCATCATTCCAAGGCAACAAGTTGTAGAACGAGTTTTGAGCAAAATAACCTAACCTGTTTGGGTTCAGTCTAATGTGTTAGCACCCCTCTTTCCTCAGCAACCAGAGCCCACCCACACGTGCCATCCGACTGCAGCTCCCCTCACTGACCCTCTGCCCTCTCCCCCCACCACACAGAGCTCCATGAAGCCTATCTTTAAAGGCAATGCCCTGTGCTTGAAATTGAGGCCATCTTTGCTAGCCCCGACCCCAGCTCTCAAGTTTCCACTGTGATTTATCTTATCTAATAGCTGCCAAGAAAGTGACTTGATGACTGATGATTTCACAAGTCATTTACATGGTAAAGAAGGGTACTTGTTAAGCTGAAAGGCCATGAGCATTAGGAAATAAATTTTACCGAAGATATTTTAGACCATTATTTGTGGTTACTGTTACTGTATTTATATTAAAGTGGATCTAGAGACAAGATGAAATTTTATCATCAAAGCCACACAGGATTATAAAGTCTGAACCATTGTGTTCTCCCCTCAACATGGTAATGAAAAGCTTAAGCTTGAAGAATTATCTGCAAGAGTAGCCTGCTTGGTAAATTGCTGAATTTGAGAGGCTGTGGCAAAAAAATGACAGAGGAATTGCTTCAAAATCGGTGAGTCCAACTGAGGCACTTTTGTGTATTGGGAGACAAGACGGGTATGCAGGATGTTAAAGATATTCCCGGTCGTGTGTATAGCCCATTCGGAATGTGCTAAATTAGTAGTTTTCTCCTTCAGTTCATACAAAGATCTGGAAAACTGAGGACGAAATGCAGATCTCACTGGTCATAGTAGATTAAGGAACCTTTTACAGTGTCTGAACTTAATACAAGGAGGAGGGTCTGAGAAAAGTCAACCTCTAAGTCTCTCTCTCAGGTGTCCCTGTGAGATGAAGTGACTTGGGAGGTTTCACAGTACTCTCCCAAGTAATTGTAATGAGCTTCGGAGGCATTCCAGGAAACGGCCGCATCCTGACCTCGCACCCTCCCCCTCTACGCCCCACCTATAAGGCACCTAGAAAGAACTCCGTGTCACGGCAAAGACACAGTCCTTTTCCTACGTGTCGCTAACCACCCGGCGAAACGATTTGAAACTGGTGCAGAAGGCGGACCTTACATTTAAACTCTATACTCCACAATTGTGTCATTACAGTGGTCGACTTTCCATTTTTGATTTAAAAAAAAAAAAAGAATTTTGCCACCAATGAAATGGCCACCATCACTTTCTGAAGAGCAAGGCGCACAACATGCAAAAAGGAAATACAGAAGTAGGGACATCGCGAATGCTTTCTCACGATAGAATCGATGGTGACGAGATGATTTCGAAAGCTTAAGGCACATTTAAATCCAGGCTTTAATCCTGAGAAACGCAGATGTTACATAGAGAATGCCCAGTCAATCGACAAGCCTTATCCTCTGTTACTTAATGGCAAACAATTGCAAAAGTCCTCAAATAAACACAATATATGAACCAGATGAATAAATATTTATTTCGTCTAACCATTCTGGCAAAAGGGCTTCCATAAACGTCTTTGCTCACTGTGGAGCCTGAGAAATGGTTAAGACTAAATAACATCAGTTTGGTTATGATTTATCATCTAGCTTAAAAACAATTGCCTTTTAGAAAATGCATCCTTTACATGGCTTGGAGAATCAAAGATAGGTGAATAAAGTGTATGCGCCTGAATAGAATCTGAAAGCTTTTCTCTGGATAAGTTGAAGTGAATGACCACAGTGATGAACCACAGCCGAGGGCATGGTGGATTTGGGGCGGAATCCTTACAAATGTAACTGTATCCCTGAAACTGTTAACACTGTTCAGAAATAAATTTGCCACCTATTCAAATTTGCTCACGTGTTGCTTATATTAATTGAAAATTCATATACCCATTAGCATACTGCTGAAGGTGTTTTAAAAATGGCTTGTTTATAAAAGTTGCTGGCACCGCTGGAATTCAGAATGATGCCAGAAGAACGCCATTTCAAATAAAAATCTCTTTTCCTTTGGCAGCAGAAAAGAGCAGGGTCACACAGTAGCTCTTGATTTATGAACTTGCTTTCTCGTTCTCAGACTCCCACGATGTGTACGGTCCCTTTAAGGAACTGGGTTGGATGCTTTTAGCAAGAAAACAATCCTACCTCCGAATCTGCGTTTTAATTAGAAGTCATATGGGCCTTTGATTATATAACTGGTCCCATTCTCATGCCTTGAACGATCAGGGAAAAAAGAATGGAGACTGAGAACCCTTGAGCAGCTGTCATTCAATGACAAATCAGACTGCAACCTACGAGGAATGATATATGCTGGGGACAAAATCTGTGGAAACATTTTTACATTCAGCATTCCAGTAAGCATTTTCTCAGCCCCCAGTCACATCCTGAAATTATACAGCTGTCTCCCCCAAACACGGCTGAAGTGCTGACAAAGGGGAGGATGTCACTACCCAAAGCATCTGGAGGAGGGTGGGTGAAGTGGCCAGGGGGAGGGCGGGTGGATAGAGAGAAACTTGTACATGCCTTGCAGGAAGGAGTTCTTGGCGGTAAGCAGAGTGTCCATCTTCACAGTGGTCGAGCAGACAAAGTGTTTATTGTAAAGTGGGCCTGATCCCTGCAGAGCAAGAAAAATGATTCCATTTGTCTGGAGGGAAATTAACTCGTAATTAACTCGTTCTTCCCTTTTGCAGCCTGGAAGGTGCTGAAAAAGTACTTAGTGATCAGTTTCCTTGATTGGTTTCAAGGAAGGGGGTCTCAATGTCAAGAACAGTAAG
>NW_006436283.1:8495687-8496062 GCF_000325575.1 Pteropus alecto | reverse complement strand
GGAGTGGCTCTTCCGGTTTCATCTCCCCCTTACGTGCACCAGCCCCATCTAGCACGGGTAGACGGCCTGGAAAACGCATTCTAATAATCACTGAACCCTTCAAATTGGGCTGTAGTGATGTCTTGCATGGAGGTAACCGAAGACCATTTAACATTGACGAGCTGGGAAAACCATTGGCTTATATCATGAATGCTAAAAATGACAAGAACTGTACATTCTGCCTCGATTTTTTTAAAGACTGGATTTAGGGTGGGGGGGGGAATGATTTTGCCTCGGGGTGGCTGGGCAAACATCAGGGACATACTGAAGATGGAGGGAAGGGTCCATGAGAAGCATGCGCCCTTTAAGAGGGAAATCAGATTAGCAACTTTGGGA
>NW_006436283.1:8494801-8495664 GCF_000325575.1 Pteropus alecto | reverse complement strand
GAGAAGAGTTTCTATTGCCAAAAGAGAAAACAAAAGGGGGAATGGATATTATGAGACAAAGGCACGAGCAATGTTATACCGCACTGAAAGCTGAACTGGGAGTGGTTTTAACTCCTCTGGGGTTAAGAAAGATTTTTTGTTTTTTCCTCTCGAGACTAAAGGTAGAGGTAAGGTAAAGGAGCGGGATCTGAAACAGTGTCCCTGTCAGTTCTGTTCTGTCCTGGGAAGTACACAAGGGAGAAAAACCTCCATGGAAGAGAGGGGAAGCGACAGATGCCGAAGGCGAGGGACTATCGTAGCGGCCACCGTGTAAGTTACCTTCTAACCTGAAGGTAGAGACTCTTAATTGCCTCCTCCTCCTAAGGAAAACTGTCCGATTTAAACAGAAAGCTTTTGAGATGGCTAGACAAATATCTGAATTAGGACTTTTTGCACTGATCATCTGTTTTCTAAATGCTCTCATCCTGAGAGTCTACGAAAATAATTTTTTTTATGTCAGTTCAGAAAAGGTCGTGAGGCTTCATTTGGGATAATCACAGTGTTTACTTAAGCTTTATACATTTATAAAAATGCTAGTTTCTCTAATTGCATATTTCGTTCCTATAATGACTGAGCTGAATTCTAAACTGAAACGCGTACTCAATACCGAGAGTCCATCATTCTAATAAAGTGGCAGTTCTATCAGATGGCCTCGAATGGCTTCAAATCTGGCAGACTGCTCTGAAGATGGGCATCGAAAGCTAAAGTGGGGTTCGCTGTCTTTTATTTCAGGTTTTAACTGAAACTGCAAACCGGCGAAAAGCAGCACACAACCGTTGCCGCGGCAGAGCTCGCCTGGGTTCCCCGGGGCCGCGGGGAGCATG
>NW_006436283.1:8472714-8494445 GCF_000325575.1 Pteropus alecto | reverse complement strand
CCGCCCTGCGTGGAGCACGTGCGCTCCTTCACCGCCGCCTTCCTCTTCTCGCTGGAGACGCAGACCACCATCGGCTACGGCCACCGCTGCGTCACCGAGCAGTGCGCCGCCGCCGTGCTGGCCGTGGTGCTGCAGTCCATCGCCAGCTGCGTCATCAACACCTTCATCATCGGGGCCGCGGTGGCCAAGATGGCCACGGCCCGCAAGAGGGCGCAGACCATCCGCTTCAGCTACTTCGCGCTCGTGGGCATGAGGGACGGGAAGCTGTGCCTGGCGTGGCGCATCGGCGACTTCCGCCCCAACCACGTGGTCGAGGGCACCGTCAGGGCGCAGCTGCTCCGCTACACGGAGGACGGCGAGGGGCGCATGACCATGGCCTTTAAGGACCTAAAGCTGGTCAACGACCAGATCATCCTGGTCACGCCCGTCACCATCGTCCATGAGATCGACCACGAGAGCCCCCTCTATGCTCTCGACCGCAAAGCCGTGGCCAAAGATGACTTCGAGATTCTGGTGACTTTTATCTATACCGGCGATTCCACGGGGACTTCCCACCAGTCCAGAAGCTCCTACGTGCCCCGGGAAATCCTCTGGGGCCACAGGTTTAACGACGTCTTGGAAGTGAAGAGAAAGTACTACAGAGTGAACTGCCTGGAGTTCGAGGGGACGGCGGAAGTGTACGCCCCCTTCTGCAGCGCCAAACAGCTGGATTGGAAGGACCAGCAGCTCCACACCAGGGACAAGGCCCCGCCGGCCCGAGCGCCCGGCACGGCGGACACCAAGGTCAGAAAAAGGTCGTTGAGCGCAGTCGCCGTTGTCAGCAACTGCGAAAGCCGGGAGGAGACCGCCGCCTCCGCGGATGAGTGTAAGGAAGCGCCTTACCAGAAAGCCGTCCTGACTCTGAATAGAATCTCCCTAGAATCCCAGATGTAGTCCAGCCTGTAGTCATTGTCCTCTCTAGCCAGTCACCTTAAGGCGAGTAGTCGTAAACAGCGCTTCAAAAGAATGTTATGGCTATGTTCGATGCTGATGGGGAGTAAGGAAAGCAGGTTAAACTTGATAAAAGATCATCTAAGAATGACATCGTATCCAGTCGGTTAAATTTTTTCCGTGTGTGCTGGCAAATGTTGTATGGGGATGCTATTAAGAGCCCGATTGATTAATATAAATTTCATCTCCTCTTACAATTCCATATACTTGTATCTGCAGTTGGAGGTGTAATATTCAAAAATGGGGAAGAAAGTTAGGATACCGGAATAAGTAAAAACAAGACAGGCAACCAGCATGAATAACATTTTTAACGTATCAAAATTGATGGTATAATGAGCGCTTTCTCGTAAAACCATAGTATCATCTAACCAAGACATGCGAGGCATGCGTTCAGTAGAGTGTCATGTTGAGATATTTAACTGTGGCAACAACAGGCCTATTCGATTCACCGTGTTTGTCCCATATAGTGTCTTGGCGTCAGCAGGCAGTTAGCGGTTGCGATAAATAGACAGTGCCACCAATTCAGACAGTTCTTTCACAGCCACTTGCCCAGGTAATGATCAGTGAGTACTAGAAGCTATTTTGTCTCTAACCCATGAGGCAGAAGAAAAGTTGATATTATTATTCACGGCAGCATTTCCCTCTTAAATGTCCTGGTCGACTCCAGCAAATAGCTTTATCTGGAAGAGCAGGAATAAAGCAGCCCTGAACTTTGGGGTTCTCTGACGGGGGGGAGGGGTGCTTTTTATGCCCATCTCTCAGCGTCTCCAAGGACCATGGAGATGGGGTGAGGGCATGGATAGTAGCCATCGACATTCTCAGACTGGATGGAAACGTGGCATGTGTCCCAAAAGACTGACCCCCGGCGGCTCCACCAGAGATGAACCATTGAGAACAGGGGAAGGTGGCGACGGGAAAGGTATTTATTTGTGTCCAGAAGCAGTTAGGTATGCTGCCCGTCCTGGTCTCTTTACAAAACATAAACGACTGGAACTGTAGATTTTAAGAAACTCTTCCATCGAACTTGGAACAGTCATTTAAATTGAAGGTTTTGTGAAATATAATTGAGGAGATTTTAATGTGCATTAACTAAATGGAGAAGCTGAGGGCTATAGAGTTGCTTAAATCTGAGGACCTGAGATACATCCGTATATTCTATTTCCATGTTACAAGATGTTAATTATGATTAAGTACAAATTCAATCACCTATGATGAAAGAGTCACTTTAAGCTTTATAAGTTGAAGAGCTGTTAGCTACATTTGGAATTATCTGTATGTTTTTTAACATTGTTGCCGAGTTGGCAATAAGTATGTGCCACCATTTTTTGTTTATTTTAGTTAAATATGTCTACGTACAAAAAGGTTTTGCTTGTTCTGGAATCTCTCTCTCTCTCTCTCTCTCTCTCTCTCGCTCTCTCTCTCTCTTTCCCCATTTAAATTAAAGCACACACGTAAATTGAACTGAGTCACATGCTCCCAGATGACCAAAACATGTAGGTATGTAAAGTGTTTCTTGTGTTTTTATTCTTTTCTCTCCTTTTCCCTTCTTCCATCCCTTCTGTCCTTTTCCCTTCCACCCCCCCTCCCTCCCTCCTTTTCTTCCTTTTGCCTATGAGCAACGAAATTATTTTTTAAATGCACACGCGCCAATCTTCTCTTCCTGTTTATGGATAAGAGATTTGTCCAGGTCACAAGTTGCAAAACGGTCTTGAAACTTTAGCATCAGAGATATAAATCATGCATTTTTTTTTGTCTTGCTTCGGGAGCGCAAAGCCCATGTTTAAATCACACGTACACTCTAGATTGGAGCTTTGTAGCAGCAATGACTCAGCAAAATGAGAGTACTACCATCTACTACGTAGGAAAGTGCCACTACAGCAGACGGAATGCCACCCCACACCCTTCAGTTTCTTTTCTCTTTCCTTTGCTTCCTGGACTCTGCCTGCCCGTGATCTTGCTCTGTGGCTATCGGAATAGAGGCATCGATATTCAAAAAATCCATTCTGTTATCAAATCTTCTTACCCAGAATAGCATGTAGACTCGGCGTTCCCATGTCACATTTATCTCTAATTTTCTGTTTAGATTTATAACATACTGTGACACCCCAATCAGTTACTTAATAATAAAGATCGTAAAAGAATGCAGAAAGTGTGTGCATGTGTTTTTATTCCCGGTAGCATAAACTGCAGATGTGGCCAGCGTCAGGAGCAGTGCACCAAGAAAGGAGGTTGCTGCCTCACGGAATTAGAACGGAGGCGGAATTATAAACCATTCTTACGGGTTTAGAAGAGCTGTTTCCAAATTAACAATTAAATGCTTCTGTCGGCATTGCGAGAAGGCTCTGTGCAAAAGGGCATTTCTAGTTTCAAATGGATGAGACGTAGGTAAAACATTTTTTCATCTATTTCTCCCTAAAGATAAAATTATTCGGTGAACTTAATCAGGTGGAAAACACGTGTGACATCAAGGCGTTGGCCCACTGTGTGCTACAGCCTGCGAGCGGGCCCTGGAAGAGTGGACAGGGCGAGGGAAGGAACTGCCATTTTCACGGTCCCCCAGTTCATCAAACTCGATTTGTGTATCGGTGCTTTGCACAGATACACTGAATCCCTGCGACAAAACGAAGGGGTGGGTATTTGTAATTTCTGTGTCATCAAATATCACAGTTTTCACGTCTCCCTGACTGACACATTCCCAGTTGAGACAACGATGTGCCCAGGTTAAAAAAAAATTTTTTTCTTTTAAATTGCAACTGTGCTTTCTGGCCTCCCTTGCGGCTGGTGGGGAGGGGTTGCTTAAGTGGCGTAGCTCTGGCCCGTGAGATGTCATCAGAACTCTCTGGACGTGACCTTTGAGAAAGCTCTTTCTCTGGGGCGGACTTCGCTGGCATGTGCCCTTTGACTCCCTGCATTCGTCCCTCTGCTCACCCAGACCTCAGATCTGGGAGCTGACGCTCCTGCGGCCTCTTACGGGAATGAGAATCGAGGGAAATTGGAAACGAAGGAAGAAGGGCACCCCGCGATGGCCTTATCTCCAGACTTCTTCTGCGTGAGTGGAAATACATATGATTTCTAACTGACCCGGCGCGCAATATCTCCAAAGGCGATTACACAGGAAACGAAAGGCCGGTAAGAAACACGTGATGTACGAGTTAGGTCCAGCTCGTACATGACATCTGATGGAGCTGGTCTCTGTGGAAACCATAGATTTTCCGGGAAGTCAAGGAAATGCCACTATTATTGTAAAACAAACACAAAAGAATGGCTTTTGGCCTGGAAATCCCTCTGAGACACTGATGGCTGAGTGACCTTGGCTGAGTGACCTTGGCTGAGTGACCTTGATAAGAAGATCAACCAGGCCTGCAGTCCAGCTGCCCTTTACCTTCTTCCTTCCTTCCCACGGAACGACATTCGTGTCTAATGGGACTTCCACTGGAGCTAGGGACCTGAACCCCACCGAGACTCAGGCAAGCCGGCACCATACGGCTCGAATGAAAAAGCAGAACCCCACTAGCACTGGGTTTCAGACCCCCAGGGGGGCCGAGCTGCATCAGTGTGTTTGAGCAGACTCTAAATACCAAGGAACCTAGATCCTTACTTTAAATGTTAGTATTTCATTACTTTCGCGTTGGCCGGGGTACGTGCAAAGTAAGTTCTCTGGGGCGGATGGCAGGGCGGGCACCAAATTCTGCTCAGTTGAAAGCATTCTGTTAGCTCTACTCATCATAAATGTTGACTCTCTGCTCTGAGCGTTTGGCAAAGCATGTGTGTGTGTAAGCCCTTGTGTGTTTTTTTTTAAGGTAAGTTTTGCCTGTGGACTTCTAGAAACCACCCCTACACACCCTCGGCACTCTGTAAGGCACGAAAGCCCTGCCTTACTTCTACATTTGGCGTGGCCTCTCTCTCTCACTTTCACTTTTAAAGAAGCAGTATGACCCATGTGCTGGGCCCCACACACAGAACGCCAGTGGGGGTAACAGAGGCACACAGATTAAGCAGCAGGGAGGCACTTGGCAAATTGTCTGCAAAGGTTCTGGATATGAGGTCTGTGAAAGTGAAAGCTAGTAACAGAGCCTCAGTTCAGATCGATCTGTGGGCAGAGAGCAAGCAAGGACTCCTCCAGGGGCCTTGTCCTGAAGTGACAAAATCGCAGTGTTGCCAGGAAACCATCGTTGGTCTGCATCGCTCTGCAGCTTTTCTTATGTCCCAGTGCATTCCCAAGTTCCTTTTGCTGTGTTTAGTTTCCGAAAGCTGCTCCACGCGGTCCTCTCCGGCTGTGTGGTTGGGTCATGAGACTTGGCTGGGGCAGGGGGTTGGGGGGGGAAGCCGCATCTTGCCTCATCATGTCACCCCGAGTTCCTTTCCTCGGGAATGTCCCTCCCTGTGGTCGGGGAGCTTTTGTGCAGAGTTTGGAGGCTGAATCAACATGGCTAAATGTTTTCAAGTACAATAGCCTCTTAGTGGCTGAGTACCAAACAGGAAAAACTTAAAAATAAATTAACTATCGCCTTTTGCTGTTTGGGCTCATTGATTCATGCTGTTTTATAAATGCCACATGGTAAAAGAATACTGGATTTCGAGTCTGTCTGTCTGTCTATCTGTCACCCCAAGGAAAAGCGGCTGGACTGAGATCAAGGGTCTTCTAAATAAATAAGGTAACCTGAGCTGAGTCGCCACCAAAGTCTGGGCCTAGATGGACACTGGGAGCCTCGGCAGCCTGTGGAGAAACAGATTAATCATTTAAAGTTTTCAGCAAACCCAGCGGATGAAAACCCAAACAGATTAAGTCTTGCTAAATTACATAGTCAAAGCATGCTTTTTCCTCCATGCTATCATTTACCACAGGGGCCTGTAAAAACCTCCTTAATCACTATCTAAGTAACTTGAACTTGAGACAGAATGAGGCCCAAGAGGTTTAGACTCTGTGAAAACTTCTTTACAGAAAGTTATCAGAAACCTTCAGATTTCCACATAAAATACTTTAGTCACATGCAATGGAGTAAAGGCTCTTTATTTGAATTGGAAGCACATGTTGCAGATCAATTATTTATTGTGCTGCCCGTTGATTCTATCAGATACCAGTTTGCCTGGGGAGGGGAGACTAGTCTTAGGGGCCAGGGTAAGGACAAAGCTAGTAGCCTCCCCCTGCTGCCAATTCCAGGACCAGCGATTCTTTTGGACATAGTTCATTTAATCAGATTCCCTTTTACATATGAGGAACGCTCCAATTTAGAGGAGTCACGTGCCCAAAGTGACACAGCCATGGAAGGAAGCAGAGGAAACACACAACCACCAAAGACCAACTCAAAAAGCCTTTGCGTCATCACGGGCAATAAGCAGCCTCAACGCTGCCTGAGGTCGAGACATTTTTACTCTGTAATCATTCGACGGGGTCATTTCAAGACCCTTTGTGAAATACAAGACTTATTTTCTAGAAGTTCATTTGTCTTTAATTATTTAGAGAGAGTGGAGTGTGGGCAAAGAAAACAATGTGGGAAACAGCTGGAAAAGACCAATGATGGGTGAGGATAATCTCATCTAAAATGTGAACAGAAACTACGGAATTTAAATGAAAAAGCTTCACCTTCTCCCTCCACCCTCAGGGCAATTCGAATGCGCAGTGGGGCACGCCCCTGTGTATGGATCCACTGTCGCCAAACAGGAACGTTTAGTCCCCTGGCAGGGCCAGCCTCAGGAAATGGGCAAACACCTTGAGCAGCGGGGTTTCTTGCATTAAATGGACATGGTTTATTCTTGAGGCTGGTCCTACAAGGAAAGGAGCCCAGCCTGAAAGAGTCACTAGAACCTGGGCCAACGTTGCCCGTCTTTATCGACTATGCACCTGGAGCAACTTAGCTGGCGTTTCTGACTCTTAGTTCGCTTTACCTACGGTTTTCCTTGAGGTGTGAAGCTGCAATTATGAGAGCAGGCTTAAAAACCAGACGGCCTACGTTTGAATCCTGTTTCTACTATTTTCTTTCTGTGTGTCTCTGGGCAATTTACCTAACCTCTCTGTGCCTCAGCTTTTTCATCTATAAAGCAAGGAAAATAATAGGACCTGCATCGCAGTCGTCATAAGGATTAAGCGAGATGATATTGGCAAAGTGCATAGCACAGTACCTGACACATAATGAATGCTAATAAAATGCAAGGAATGATTATTATTGCCAACAGCAAACTTTTCATTTCTTTCAGTATTTTGCCCATTAGTTTACGTTTCATAGCTTTAACGCTGACTTAAGCCAAAAAAAAAAAAATTAAAATTAAAAGGAGCAATCATTTGGTAGAAGGAATCGAAATTATTCCCCATCAAAATGTAAATGATTTGTGCACTATCTTACCCAAACCATTTTGGATTACATATTACATACACCACACTTCTCTCCATTGTGTGAGGCGTCAGGATTCAGCGCAATGGTGCTTCGAGAATAAAAATTCTACTCTTCTCAGATACACAGAAGGCTTAGTGAATACAAGAACTCAGACGGCAGGTCCCACGGGACACTCGCTGTGTGTGAACCACCTACTGGACGTTCCATTTAAGCAGTTTCAAAAGTATTAAACTACTTTATATCATAATCCCATGCATTATACACAAACTTCTCAACACATTCTAGCAAATTAAAGGGATCCCGGGAGGAGCGGCCTCATGAGCCGAAAATGACCCATCACGACCCAAACAAGCTCCTGCTCATTGAACCTGGAAAAACCTGATGGCAGGAAGCAAGTATTGGCATGAAAAATCTAATAACTAGAGAGCTAAAATTCTGATGAGGGCAACCCAAATTTACGACAAACTAACCAAGGACTTCAAATATGCTGTTAAATTTTATGAAAAGCCGGAACGCTTAATCTATGGAAATTAGGGGGGAATGTCCGGCGGTGGGGGGTTGGGGGCCAAGCCTTTGATAACCCTTAGCAGGTTAGGTGAATGAGGAACAACTGTACCCCAGCCCGCCTGTGTTTTGATTCCGTTTGGGAAAAAGCGTCTGCTTTTTAATATCCTCCCAACAGTTATGACTATGATTGCAGCACCTAGATTCCCAGACACCAGAGGTCTCTAAGTTCCCTGAGCATGAGAGAGATGGTCTAATATCAATACCAAACAATCCTAAAGAAATGGACAGCATGTTGGAATGTTCTGGGCCGTTCTTCCCAATGTCATATCTGCAGTGGGATAGAAGGAAATAGCAACTTACGAATTACAAACATGAACTTTTACTGTAAACCAAAATTTTCAGAGTGGCTTTTTTATTTTTATATTACAAATAAATATTAGAGTAGTCATGGAATCATGGATCTGAGCAACATCAGATCCATCAACAAGATGAAGTTTTATTTATCCTTTTCTGGAAATGTCAAGTTATTATTCTTTGTTTAAAAGTTTTGGACAATAAATAAAGTGAAATATCCACACACCTACGTGTCCTTCCTGGCATGGGAGATTGGGTGAAAGCAAAATATTAATGATTTTGCAGGCAGAAGAAACATTTTTTTTTAAAAAAAAAGCACTTAATCTTTTCACCAAAGACCTGGGTGATTCGTTGGTCTTTTGAAATACCATAATGATAATAATAACAACTATTAATAGTAACAATTATGTAAAAGCCTCTGGTAATTGTAATTCTATTAGGAGGTTGAGCATTCTCGGTCACCATTGTGCCACCTTGTGGTCACAAGGGAACACTTTTTTTTTTTTTCCATGAAGTAAATCCATTACGTTATCTCCACCCCCCCGCCCCCCAGCCCCTCCCCACCACTTCTCTGGGATGATATTCTGAAGAGTAACTTGGAAACCACATTGCCAAGAAGGCCTCTGAACGAAATAGAATGGGCAACACTCGAGTCAGAAAATAGCGTGAAGTGAAAAGTCACAGTGGCATTGCTGTGAGTAGGGATATTCCAAGTACCAAGTTTTTTCTTTGCTACCTCCATGTGGATTATATATTTAGAAGATGAAATTGGAGTTCATTTGGGTTGCCGTTTTCAATACACAAATATAGAAATGGAAGTCTGGATCATGTCCACTGAAATCTAATAAATCGCCCAGCGATCTATTTATAGCAAGAGAAAGCAGCCAGAATTTAGGTATCAATTACTAATACTGTGTTAGAACAATCACATGGAAGCATATATAGAAATAACGTAATAAACACAATTTTAATAATGAGCAAAGATTTGCTTTGTAAATATGCGCATTATAATCCTATAATTTTGATGCATTTCAAAGGGTTGTGATACATGTTTAAAGGATTTATGTCAGCATCCAGATGTGAGGAACAGAGAAAGACAGGATTGGCCACCTTCCCGCAGAGTGCTGTCTGCTAGGGACGAAATAATATCTTTTGGAACAAATTCAGCAATTTAATGGCCACTGTTTTATATTATCAGGGCTTGTTTGGTCAAAGATATAGGTTTTTTTGTTGTTGTTGTTACTGTTGTTTTTTTTTACCTTTATCAAGGATGAAGGTATTAGGAAAAAAATGAGGTTCCAACACTTCTCTCATAAGTAGTGTGTGTGTGTGTGTGTGTGTGTGTGTGTGTGTGTGTGTGTGTAGAGAATGAGAGAGTTTCATTAATTCTTACAGATGTACTGTTATGCTAGTGTTGGTTTTAAGTCTCTTCATCAATCTCTTGGTCTTTCTTTGTCTTTATATCTGTCACTTTCTCTCTCTCAGTCTCTTTCTCTCTTATTCTCATTCTCTCTAAATCAGTCTCCCTGTCTTTCTCTTTGTGTCTCTCTCTGTTACACTCTCTAATTTAAATTAGAACAAAATCCAAGAGGTCGACTGATTTAGATTGGAATCCTAGCTCTGTGGATTACTGGTGCTGGACCCTTGGGCAAGCTATTAAAACTTCTAAGCCTGTTTCCTTATCTGTTAAATAGGGGTAGAGGTGCTGACCCATTAATTGTTGTGACAAGTAAATGACACGTTGGATGTGAAAGTACTTAAGAGAATACTTAGCAAAGAGTGAATGGCCCATATGTGTTCCTGTCTTTGTTTTTATTGTCTGGAAAGGGTATCCATTCTTAATATTGAAATCCCTGTCATCGCAAGATGCCCCAATATTGCCTCATTTAGAGGCATAATGTCACTACATATTAGAGATGTAGCTCATAGAACTGTGAAACAGAAAAATCTCCCACGTACCTCTTCTAACCACTTTGTTAACCACTAAGAATCAGAAGACATCTTGCCTGCAGTCACATAATTAAGTCGCAGAACCCATACGTGAATCTGTATCTTCTACTTGTACATCCTCACTCAGTTTGTTGAAATGAACAGTAATTCTCATTCTAAGCCATGGCTTTATTTTTCTGACTAGTCTTTCCTCCCTCCCTCCCTCCCTCCCTCCCTCCCGTTCCTTCCTTCCTTCCTTCCTTCCTTCCTTCCTTCCTTCCTTCCATCCTTTCCTTCCCTCTCTCCCTTCCTCCCTCCCTCCCTCCCTCCTTTTTTTCCCTCCCTATTTGTTTGTTTGCCAGAACTAGAATTTATGCAGTCAGTGAAGCAAGAGTTTTCAGTTGCAGTACTTGATTTTTCTAAAATTCATTAATTCCTGCATTCGTATGTTGAGCATTTACCTTGTGTCCAGTTATTTCTACACATTGTGTAGGCAATAATGAATGAACGAGAAAAATGATCTTGCCCTCTTGGAACTTATATTTTAGTAGGAGAGAGAACAAGTAAAGAAACAAATACGCAATTTAATGCCAAGCACACTTGAGTGCTATAAAAACAAACAAACAAACAAATAAATAAATAAACAAATAAAGAGAGGAAGGAAGGAAGGAAGGAAGGAAGGAAGGAAGGGAGGGAATGTACCGTGCTAAGAGCAATGGGTGCCACTTCAGGTAGGGTAGTTAAGGAAGGCCTCTCAGTTGAGGCCTTGCCTGAGATCTGCCAGGAGCTGGACAGCAGAAGGTCGGCATGGTACCAGAGCAAGAGGCACTGCAGCATGGTGAGGCTGAGACCTAAGGAAACTCATCAGAGAAAGATGCGAAGGAGCAGGCAGTCTGCGAGAGACGAGAAAAGACGGAGAAGAGTGGCTGCTTAACAGCCAAGTAGAGGAAGCGGTCCGAGAAATTGTCGACTATCGTGTGAGAGAGAACAGATTTGACAGTGGGACTCAGTGCTGAAGACTTCGGAACCAGAGCCTGGGGCAAACGCCCCATACAAGGATATTCAAGGGAGAATGAGAGACGAGAAAGTAGTGACCACTTTTCAAAAGTTTTGATAGACGGAGGAGAAGATAAGTGAAGTGATAATCGCTGGAGGGAGGTGCAGGGTCAAGAGAAAATTGCCTTTTATTTCTTTGTGTTTTCTTTTTTTTTTTTTTTTTAAGTGGGAAGTAGTTCAGCGTGTTTATGAACAGATGGGGATGCTCCCAGAGAGAGGAAAAAATAGACAATGTAGGAGAGAGGGGATAATTCAAGAAGCGACATTCTTGAAGAGTTGAGAAGGGTTGACATGTTGTCTACCAGGGCCGGAGAGGTGACACCGTAGCCATGGATCCAGGTAGAGATGCAGCGGCAGATTTCACGTTGGGGACCAGGGGACGAAAGGCTGAAGATGGTCTGCTGTCTCTGCTTTCTTTTTTTTTTTTTTTTTTTTCAGCATAGTAAGTGAGGGGCTCAGTTGAGAGGGAAGGGTATTCAAGGTTCGAGTGGAGACAGGAAAGGTCCAAATATTCATGTCAGAGACTAGGAGTATGAATGGACCAGGGCAATGAAACTGGATTGCTTGTCAGTCTCAAAGTGCCCTTTGAAGTTTGGGGTCATATATTTCAAGTAACATCAGCCAACACAGCTGTGTATTTTTCTTCCTCTGTAATATTTGCCATAAGGTTTAGTCCCCAAGAATTTATCGGTTTAAAAAAAAATCCAGCTCTCCAAATTAACACGTTGTGTTTTTGTGACTGGCACATGCACTAATGCATTCAGTAAAAGGAATAACTGATTTTATCTGCCCTTGCTACGCTACTCATGGGGATCCAGAAACAAGTGGCAAAATCACCGGTTTTGGCTCTGGAAGAACATCTTACCATGTAAGTATTCCAAAGGGAAAACAAACAAACAAACAAACAAACAAACAAACAAACAAACAAAGAAAAACCTCTGTCTTTTCGCAATATGCCAACTTTCCATCTCTCTCTCTATTTGGTCATATATGACGACCACCTATTGGAGGGAAATGTGTGAAGTGTGTTGGGACCCCGCCCTCGTAGCCCATGGGTCTGTGTACTATTTCACAAGCTTTGTAGTGTCTCATAGTAAAGAACAGTAAAAGGAGCTAAGTGCTGAGTGCCATGAGCTAGAGAGCCAGTTTGCTCTAAACTGAGATTATTCTAGAACAATGGCTGCCCGGCTCCCATAGGCTGATGCTTGAGCTCAATAGCAATCAATGGAGAAACAAAAATTACAGTCAAACGTGTTTATCCTCCTGAGAGTTTAAAATATTTTTTTTTCCATTCTTAGATTTGACTTTTTTTCTATATTTACGTATGTCGAAACTGGTGTTTTCAGTTAATGCCAACCCAACCTCCATCTACATACCCTCTATTGCTATTGATTTTCTCTGCAATGGCCCCTTTCCATAGCCACGTTTTTAGAGGGGACAATCTTAATGAATTTGATGCTGTCCTGGTTCGGGATATATTTATTCTTCATTATCCTTTTAGAACACAGTCTTTTTAAATTTATTTTTCACATTTTAAAAATTCACTATTACAGAGCACATAGTTAAACAATATTAAAATCTAATAGGGCTATTTAATCAACCTATCAGAACATAAAAACCAAATAGGTTCACTTTTTATTGAAAGTGTTGTAAAGACAGAGAGTGATGGATTCAAGTCTGATAATGGGTCTTTCAGTGAATAGATGAAATATCTGTAAAGCTGTGTTTGGGTGTATATTAGGGCATGCATTACGAAGTTGACTAATAAGTAATAATGCCAACAAATTCTAACTTAATGTGTATTTTGTGTTTGTCATTGTAAATTCAACGATAATATTTGAAGAGCATTTATATTTACAGTAAAGTTATTTATCAAATAGCTACAAAAGTTTATTGATTTTTTTTTACTATCATAACATATAAGCAAGAGAGAGGCTCACGAATACTTGGTGGTATGCTTTTTCACAAATATTTACAAAGGAAACTCTCTTGGAGGTATCAGATGTACTACCTTTTTCTTCTCTTCTCTCTCTTTTTTTTTTTTGCAATGATAACTGCCAATATACTTCAGTATACTTAATTTTTCCAGGAGCCTGAATGAAGGAAATCCATGTTCTTATAAGAACATTATGTTGAAAAGACAGAACATCATGAAAAACTAAGGTAATAACTCATATTTAACTGTGTTTATATCATAAGCATTTAAGTTACATGACTCTCGGAGGACTCACATTCATGCAGAAGTTTTTAAAATTGATTATAACAATTTTATTTCTAGTAGATGAAATAGTGAAAAAGACCAAAAAAAATAAAAGGGGCAAAATTTCTGCCCTTTTGGATTGGTAAAAGAGATCACAGAAAAATAACTTTGTGTGGAACCTTAAGGAAAATCATATTCAATTCCTTCATCCATGTTTGTAAAATAAAAAACGGAGTCAACGAAGATAATTAATTTCTCTCTGAATTTTTGATGAATATTTAACCCCAAAGATCACTAAAATCCCTTTTTTAAATAAAACATTTTGATACTAAGTAGAAAGGATTTGGGGAAATCTTATATTGTTTGAAGTCATTAATATCATCATTTCTGTTTCATTAGATTCTGAGACTCAAAATTCCACCAAAACGAATGAGTGGGCTTTACTTCTTTTTAATGTTTGATGAATTCTCTTCCTAGAACTGCTTCTGAAATAGTCTATTCTTTTTTAAATCCCATCCTCCTTCATATTTGATCTCCCCCCTTACTCCCCTCCTCATTTGTGTTTCTATTTGACTCCTAGAGGCAATTCTGAACATTTTACCCACATACACCCCATGATTTGAATAGATAATTATTCTCTATGAAAGCATAGCCATTATGCTACTATCTCATTGTGGTAAGAAAAATTAATGTCTGGTGACTAACCTATCAGAAAGAAGCTCACCAAAAAAATCAAAATTTTCGGGAAGATTCTCTCCTGTCAGGATTCGGTTGGCAGGGCCTGTGTGGGTTTAGCATTCATATTATAAAAAGTGCAATAACAGACCGGGGCAGGAGAGTTAATGATGGGATATTTCTCTTCCCTTTAAAGAAAGTATTCAAATGACCGGAAGTCCAAATGCCTTATCTATTTAATACTGAGCTTTTGATATTAAAATAAACCAACAAATTTTTTATAGAATAGGATTAAATTAGGCTCTAATGGGGTCCAGGGAGAAAAGACCAAACTTCTATTAATGCTTATAAAGTTCTAGTAGGAACAAGTCTTTGGCGACTTTGTACATTGGTTCCTAGAGGAAATTTACTAGGATTTGTCTTCGATGAGGCATGATGGGAAAAGGTGCACACTGAATTATGGTGAAAATGTTCATTTTATTTTTAATTTTTTTCCTGTTAAACCCTGTGAAGGAATTTCCCTGAGAATTGTATTATATTATATCATATCATATTATGTTATATATGGTATTAGAGCTGAGATATAGGAGCCTGATCCATCCTGATCCATGGCAAAAATGCCATGGGCCACCACCGAAGCAGCAGTGGAGTACCTATCTCCAGATCTTTTTACATGAAAAATAGGTCTATGTTGGTTAATATATTGTTATTTTGAATTATTTTATTAGAGACAACTCCATCTGTATATGTGTGTATAGGACAACGATGACCTATTTAACTTATCATGGATTATTCTGCATTATTTCTTACTTTAAAAAGTAGTGCATCAGATTATTATTTATCTTGATTACTGGGCTTTTCGGTGTCTCTTAAGGTTCACACTTGAGTTGTGCAGAACCTTATCTGCCACATTCTGATCCTGGCACTGAAGACAAATATAAAAAGACATGCAGACACAGACACTGACATAAACAGATACAGATTTTTTTCCTCCAAAAAAAGGAATCGTACAATATAATCCTCATTTAAAATTAAAAGAAGTTCTTAATGTTTTTCAGAACTTAATTTTTTGTTGTTGTTGCAAAATAATCCAATTTATTCGATTATTTGTTGCTTTCAATGTTGTTTTTCAATCACTAAACATTCTTAAAGCAACACCTAATGATAGCTAATGAGACCAAATTCAAGATTCGTTGAGTTGAAGCCTCCCAAAGCTAATCAGTTGCCTGATAGTTTCTCAGACTCTCAGATCCATTGAAGGAACAGTAAGTTTAAAACAGTCTAGCTATAGATTTGCAAAAATCAAGAAAATATATATAATGTTGAAAAATAGGTCCCATTTACTGAGTCTCTGTGGAATTAGTTCTAACATGCATTAATTTTAAGGATTGATAAAAGTAAACTGAAATCTATTTTCTACTTGGGAGCCACTTAATTTTAACATGTGAAAGAACTGGATCAAAATATGTCAACTATAATTAGCTTGAACAGAAAACATTTATTGTTTGAATACATATTTTACACTTATCATACAGTTAATCTTAAATCTATGAGGATTTCATCTCCACTTTAACAAGGGGGCCCCAATAGTGAAATGAATCCTTCAATTAAATTTATTCAACCTATTAGAATCTGAAGTGAGTAGCATGCTCACTCTTTTTACTCAGGTCAGCTTTATGTCCCACCACATTATTCTGGGACAGTGTTCAACAAACATTTTCTGCAAAGGACCAGAGAGTAAATATTTTAGGTTTTGTGGGCCATATATGGTCTCTGTCTCATCCGGTCAGCTCTGCCATCCACTGCAGCACGAAAAGAGTCTGAGACCATCTGTAAGCAAATGAGTATCTTATTCTTCTTTCACTTTTCCCCGTATCATTTAAATACATAAAAAAAACTCTTAGCTCATGAGTTATATAGATGGTGAGCCAGATTTGGCCTGTGAGCTGTGGTTTGTAGACCCCTGACCAAGAATCATGGAAAGTGTCACACCTTTGATTTAAAATATCAGAAAAGCACAGATTTCAGTAAAAGGTTTTCTTATCTATGGGTCTTGTATGACGAGGATATCCTGGGTCATTTTCTTCCTGTAGATACTTTCCGATCCAAAATGCCCAATCCTATGTTGTTTTTCATGAACAAAAAACAGGGGATATGTTTGGGAGAACTCATTTCATAGTGGGCCCTATGGGGTGCCAGGGAAGTTAACCTACACAAAGAATTGAGTTTTTTGAAGAATGGATTTTTAAGCAAAAATCTCCCAGTGATGCCATCTTGAAATGTTTCTTTATTTTTTTCCTGGGTGGCTGCCTTTTCCATTTTAGTTCTGTTCTTCATCAGTATTTCTAATACAGCCAATGATATTTAAGAGTCCCCAAGACAAGCTCTCGTAGATATCTGCTGATCTAGAATTCGAGCTCCGTGGCCAGGAAGCACGAGAGGTGTTCCTGGAGGAATTTGTCAGCAGACAGCAAGGAAAGAGGAGGAGAGAGGAGGAGGGGAACAGAGCCACCCCAGTGGGACATCGCCAGAGCACCTGCTGCATGCCACGCTAGCTCTACAGGCAAGTCCACGGCCACCCAGATGCATCCTCGGCCAGGGGTAAGAGTGCAACTTCTCCCATCAGGGTGACAACTGATGATAACCTTGTTCTCCAACTGATGGAGAATTTCTAGAGGAAAGGGAAAAGAGAAGAAAAAAAAAATGGGCATGGGGACTGTTGGGCCGTTCCAGGGTCAGAGAGGGAGAAAAGGAGAGGTGGTAGCCTCACTTTCAACTAGCCTCACTCGCTTTGCTCATTTGAGGCCTCTGTTGCAGGGTTAGGACGAAGAGGACTGAGGCCTCTGTCTCATTCGCTCTTTGGAGCATTTGATGTTGTCTACACAAGCAAACAAATGCATGTCCTCTATTTTTCTCCAGCGGCGTTTCCCTTGCTTAGATAATCCTCTTCCTATGTTTTGCAGAAAGAAGGCAGAACATGGAGCTTAATTGCTTGTAGCAAAGCAATAATATCAGGGCCAGTTTTTGCTCTCTCTCTTTTTTTTCTCGTCTCTCCTTTTTCTTTCTTTTTCTTTTTTCTTTTTTTTTTTTTTGAAACTTTTAAGCCAGTGCAATGGCTTTCATCTGCTCACAGTTCTTTCTGAACCCAACTCCTCTGGCTATTCAAGCCACCCCCTTCCTGCAAGTTAAGATTGGGACAACGTAGTTATAATTCTAGAGGTTGTCAGCTAGAATTAAACCATCATAAACCGATCACACAATGCTGCTCCCTTCAGCCCAACCGTTGAGATTATTTTTCCACTGATGTAACGAACCTTTCAGATCCTTTGGTGAGAGCTCACCAGCAAGTACTTCTCTCTGTCTAGAGATCCTTTCTAACCAGAAGATCATTGAGATCATCTGTGGTGAAGAAACATGTCCTATGTGGAGAAGGTTTTTTAGACCAGAAGCATCAGTTATGGAGGTTACCATTGTTGTTCTCACAAGGAAGAGAATCAAAAGTGTAATCACACTAGGTCATGTGTAAATTTATGCTGTTTTTACTGGCTCTTAACCCTTTTCCTTCCAGGAATTGTTAAGTTCCTTTGCAGTCATATATCAGTCCTTGGGTTGTTCTCACCAAGGGTGAGTGTTTGACGGTAAGGCCTCCCAGTCGACCAACAGAATAGAAGTTGGGTCATGTAACGGATTCTCTGGAAATTACATAAGAGAAATAAATACCCTGGTATTTGCACAGAGAGGAAGTCATGAAATTCTCTTTGAGCATGAACTCATAGACTCTGTCAAGCCTTCCTGTGAGAAAAAAAGATTTCTTGGTCTGAGAGGGTCTTCAGTGGCATTAGGTGTGGGACCTTTTGTAGGAAGATCTCCCATCCCTATGTCGCTTGAAACGGGCTGCAGGTCAGGCTGCCTTTTGATGGAGACTCCGAAGAGTATTCAGGAGACACGAGAAAGAACAGAACATCTGTCAATGCCTAGGGCTCTTTCTTTGTTTCTTTTCTTTCTTTTATTGGCCTGTAAGTCAATTCATGGAGAATTGCTTTCCCTTATGGAGACATCATTTCAAAAATGATTTTTTTTAAATTTGTATTGTATTTTATTTTTTTCTGACCGGACTCTCACCTACAGGGTTTTATCTTATCACAGGGCCTTGGTGCTTTTCTGGCATGTTGCTTTGATAAGCTACGCTTTTCTCTAGAGCCTGTGGAACTGGAATCATGCAGGTCCCGAGCTGCCTTTCCAGAGATGAACCAGATGTTCAATTATGGTAGTAATATAATCCTGAGCGCTTTGTGTCATTGGCTGCGTTCGAGTCCCGGCCCCCTTTTTGTAGGATTTGAAATAATTTATGGGCCACGGACAGGAAAATTTTTCATTGTTTTCTACTCTAAGGGAACTACTTATGTTATGTGTATTTTGCTAGTGTTTCACTGAAATAATGAAGCTGTTTAGCCTCAGAGCGTAATAGATTGTTCTACTTTTGGAAAAGACTGAGAGACTTGCCATTATCTGCTTTGAATTTTTCATATCTTAATGCATAAGGAATGTGTGTGCTACAGGTGAGTAGATGATTTTCTTAAATTGCAAATTGTAAAATATAACTGAACTCTAAACATCATAAAATCAGAATCATGACAGCAAGTTAGTGAGAAAGGGAATCTCAATACTGAGGACAGTTCTTCTGTCTGAACTCAGTAACTACGAATCAAAATTTAGCCCTTTTTATCCTCTCATGAGGTTTTTAGATGTGTCACCACTGAGTCGACAGACATAACTGTGTGTGTGTCTACTCTGAATTTGCTTTCTGCCGACTAATTTATTTAGTACATTCCTTCCTTCACTTAATCCTGTACTGAGGAGGCAGTAAATTTTTATGTAAAAGTAACAGACACTAAGAGCAATAGCTTTGGGGTTTAACCTTTGTTCAAGTGAGAAATACATCATTACTTTTCGTGAATTTTTTGAAAACACTATTGCATGTGTTAACATGTAAAAGAGGTTTAATCTCGGTAAACAAGAAAGCTAGTTCTCCACCATGATTTTTCCCCGCCCGTGAGTTAACTTAACAGGTACAGTATGAGTCTTCATGTATTTCAGTTTACAGCAGGGAGATGACAATCGAGTTTAAAAAAAAAAGGCATTATTTATAGTATCGGTTCCTGCCTTGCTAAAACTTGGTGACTCAGTTATGCAAACTATATAAAGGAGTAGATTTTGGTATAACTTTGAAATGAGATTTTCTTTGCTGTTAAGGAGATCTAAAGCTGAAACACAAGTGACAATTTAAGTCTGTTATAAATTCAGTTTCTCCATTGCTAACCATAGAATTAATGTTCTAAAACATTTGTTTCAGTGCTAATTCATTTGAATTTTTTTTTTTTAACATTTGAAATAAACTGATACAGCTCAAATCCAAATGCAGAAGAAGGAATATCTGAATTTGATCCTGATCAGTGCATTAAAATACCTAATTAAACACCTATAAAATGAGTTATGACATAACAGGTTTTATTTTAATAATCACATAATGCTATTAATGTTATTTGTTCTGTTATCATTAGTCATTATTATTGGTGACAGTAGGTACACTATCCAGTAGATACATGTTTTGTTTTTGCATAGTTGTAATATAAATTTTCTTTGTAACTTATACACAAGGGATTCAAATATTAAAACATAAATTTATCAAAAGCCTGGAATTACATATTCATTGAGGATATGTGTGTCTGCAGAACACAAACCAGTCAGTGAAGGAGGAAAAGATTCAACCAAACCCTCAGATCCTGATCAAATTTATTTTTAAAATGGAAGGAACTTTCACAGAGAAGGATGAAATTTGAGCCAAACCTTTGGAATTAGATCCTGTGTAAGGAGATTTATATATTATAGTTAGGGCAGAGAAAATTTGAGGGGAATTAGTAAGTGCTGTGAAAAACGCAGGTTTTATTCTATGATGTCTAGATTTGTCTCAACAGAGATGCTGTGAAATGTCTAGATTTGTCTCAACAGAGATGCTGTTAAACCCCGCAGAAAGCAGAGGGAAAAACACTGGATTCCACATCGGCAGGCTTAGAACTCTTATCTACAGCTTCCATTCAATGAGGTGCTTTCTTGGAACATAATTTCTATATCTGCATTTCCTTATAAATGAAAATTGGAATTAGGGAAATCATATGAAGGAAAAAAAAAAAAAAAAAGGAAAGGAAAGATCACATGTTAGGGCTGCAGCCAGAGGTAGCGAATGAGGTGCGAATCAGAATAATGTTTCCACAGTTCTGCTGACCTGTCTCATCCTTCTGCTCACTCACATGGAGATCCCTCCCTGTCTAAAGGATAAAGCGTCAGCTCCTCATGCTTGCTTTAGGGGCCCGACTTTAATGTTCAATTCTAATCTCCCTTTATTCATGAACTTTTACAGATGCTGACCGTCAACTGGAAAAATCCATTTTACTTTCCTCCCTTTGTCTAGCACCAACCTGTTCTTCCAGGTATAGCTATAATATGTTCCTAAAATCCTTGGATATTTCTCTCTTTATTTACATGGTATTTTCAGAGTGTAATTGTCTCAAGCACGTGAGGTAAATGAAGTGTTCCAGTGCATGAAAAACTAATTTACTAAATAATAATGTCTGCTCTGGAAGTGTGAGCTTCTTGAAGAACAATCACACTTATTGTTGTTGGATTTCACATATTTAATGGAATTAAGACCATAATAATGAGCACGGTGAGCACTCAATCATTTCTCAATGAATGACTGCATGATTTATATACATATACATATAAACATAGGCATATTTGCAAACACTATTACCCAGAGGTCTTCCTCAACTATTCATAACATAGCAAATATAAGGACTAAAGCATTTAAGTGCTCCAAGAAGCTAAAATAGATGTCACAGATCCATGTCCTGAAGCTTTTTTACCCCAAAAAGAACTGAATAAAACAAGGTAACTCTGAATTTAGCATCTGCTCATTCCATTTCAAAAATATACATCCACTTTAAGCCCCTTAGATCATATTTGCTTTTAGTTTAGTCACATATTTTTAACAGCCTTGGTTACATAATTTCTCAGCCCAGTGCAGATTAGAATCAACAAATTAGACAGCATGGTGACAGCCTGATAAATGTATGGCACGTTGGCAGAAGCAAAAATGAGAAGCGAAGGCTGCCACTGATGGAGAAGCGAGAACAAGCAGAAGGCTTAAATTAGCTTGGTCCAGGCCCACTGAATGTAGGAGACATTGCTTTCACTGTACCCCATAGGCCTGTTCCATTGCAGGTAAAAATGACACAACTTGTATTTTTTAAAAATGATACTGAGTCATTATTCTAAAGTCATATTACACTAAAAAATATTGTTACTTTAATTCGTTTAATTATTCGACTGACTTTTATAGTGAGACTTGATTTTGCTTTTCAACTCGGTCAAGTGCAAGTCAGTGAGGATATAAAGATAAAGAACAGGACAGTGGATTTTGAAAAGCTCGCTATTGGTAGGTGGAAACAAACATAGGGGAAAATATTTCTCATAACAGGAGGGGAACAAAATGTACTCTACTAGAAATATGTACAGAGTTGCAGGGGCAACCAGTTGGAGAGATGGAGGATTCCTACCATATATCAGAGAAAATAATTCCCACCCAAAGAAATTTTAATTATTTAGAAAAGCCATTATGTGATATGGAC
>NW_006436283.1:8470137-8472690 GCF_000325575.1 Pteropus alecto | reverse complement strand
AAAGGCATAATCACTGTGTGTTCCAGTGGTGAAGAAAGTCAAATAAGCCTTGAGGACTAAATCCCACTGCTTTAGAGAAAATTGCGTCTGTGTAGACAGTGGCATGCAGCAAGCACATGCCATCCTGAGAAACAAACAGCTTGTAATTCACACACACGACCACATGCATGTATATAGACTGATCTGGGGGCAGTACTGTCAGCATCCTTAACTACGCGTGGTAACATGTTATACATAGTAAGGCTTCCATTCTAAGACTTTGCCATAAATTCTATTCCGTTCCACTCCACTCCTCAGAAACTCTCCAGATTTATTTATTTTTTGCATGATCCATTTTAGCACTTAATCACAGGTGCCCTTACAGTGTCATTTGATTTCACCTGTTCATTGTTTGTTTGTTCCTTCTAGGGCTTTTATGTCTCCCATATCATCGCTGAGCAGAAAGCTAAAGTACAAAGCAGCTCTGCAACAAATACATGCACTGAATTTAATATGAAGATTAAATCTTATCAGTGTGGTAAGTGAAATTGCCAGAGCTGTTTTCTAATAGATAATAATATATTCGGTGCCTTAAAATACCATAGTAGATGGCTTGTCCCCCACAGCAGCAGATTGCAAACTCGTCCTGTCTACATTTCAAGTCAATCTGACACTTATTTATTATTTATTACTATTAATCATTCCTGTGAAGATTAGTAAGTAGTTCTTAATACGTAGTTGATACAAATGACAGTTTTTTCATGTCATGTTCCTATGAAATGGGTCTGCATATATGGTTAATGGAAGTCTGAAAACATATCTAATTGCTGGAGATCTTTATATAAATACAAAGGAAAAATTTCTGTTCCTAGTGGGACAGTCACCTTCTGCGTCACACAACCATTCATAATCTGACTGCAGATCTGGTTTGTGACTAATGTTTGGCTCTCATATTATAGGTGGTTACTGCGGAGGGAATCAGTAAGAGCATAATTCTCATTTCCTTGGAAAAATTTAATCCACAGTTGGATCCCAACACCCAACTTCATTGCTGTCCAAAACTAATGGGGATTTTTGCTAAATAAGGACTGATTCAGCCAAAAAAAAAAAAAAAAAAGAGATATACTCTGACTAGAGAAATCTGTATCACACATTGCTCCAAAAAAGTATATTTACCCAAGCACTGAATGCATTGGAACACTAGAATTTTCTTAACAGGGACATAGGGAAAAGTCACTTATTAAAGTACACATTTATATATATATATATTTTTGTAAGATGGAGTTAATGAATGCTATCATGCATTTACAAAGGTTTACTTACAAAATTTAATCTTTCATGTTTCTTATTTAGCTAAATAAGGTAAAAATTCTAAATCAGATTGGGAAGCTGCTTATTAAAATAATCAACTTTTCTCTAACCTTCTACTTCGAGAACTAAGCCTTGCTGCATATCAGTCTGTGAGCAGGTGGCATGGGTGGGGTGCAGAGAGGGATGCTGTTGAGAAAGACTAGGACACATATATTTGTTTGCTCCCTCCCATGACTAAGTCTATACAGCCGACCATAATCTTAGAACTTGGTGTTCATTTCTTTCAAGGTTTTCCTATCATATGAAATTATCTGGGCCTGGGGTACACTCAGTTTATTTAGAGTATAATATTAAAGTAAAACCATTTCAATCCAAGTTCCAGAGAAATGGCATCTTTTTCCGGGTGACCGATGCTCAAAAAATTGCTCATTACCTGGACAAAAGTATAGTCTCTCTGAATGCACATGGTTTGGAAAATGCTTAGCCATCTACAGATGCACAGACTGAATTATAATAAAGAAGAGAATATCTATAAATGATTAATTTCCTCTCTCCACTTAGGCTTATACGTTCTAAGGTATCAATGAGACCTCTCCCACCTGTTTATTCGAAGAAATCCATGAGAAAACACATTTCAGAATGTTATTGCAGTGACGGGAGCTGTTAACTCACCCAGTGTCCTTTGGCTGTATACAGTTAGCTGGTCTATCTCCAGGTTCTTTTAGCTGCCAGCTACAGCCTGGGTTCCTACACATCCATCTATTTTGCAGAGTTAATTCAAGCTGTTTATAAATAATACATGACTTAATAAATAAATATTAATGTAGACGTCTTGTGCGAGGCATTCCCACTCACCGGGGCCTTAAAAAGCAAGATTGTTAACAGGGCTTGGAGCACTGTGTAATCTCAACAGATGGGATGGAACAGAAACGCGCTGGGCTGTCAGCAGTCGCACGCGGGCACAACCTATTCCACACCCTTTTAATTTCAATACTTTGCTCGGATATAGGAAAAGAGGCACTCTTGCTCACACAGGACGAAGTACGCATCTGCAAAACCCAAGCATATTTCACCAGCACCTCCTAGGGGCCATGCGAGGGTATGAGGCTCGGAGGTGAGCACCGGCGCAAACCCTTTCCTTATGTTGTCAGTGTCTCGTCCTCCGGCCAAAACACAAATCCACAAATCCACCAGGGCTGTGCCGCTCAGAATACAAGCTAGATTGCTGAAGGAGTTTGGCGATTCGGGGGGTGGGGGTGGGGG
>NW_006436283.1:8469058-8470115 GCF_000325575.1 Pteropus alecto | reverse complement strand
GGGGGAGTTTAAAGGGGTAAATAAACTGCACGAAAGACAAATTTGATCGCTTGAGGAAATAAACATCACACACACACACACACACACACACACACACACGCACGCACACGGATTTCAAACTCGGTGTAAGAAAGGGAAAGACTCCTAAATATATTGTGTCCTTTAGGAGCAAAGCTTCGTTTTGGCACCGAAGTACTCAGAGATATGCACTTACTCTTCAGTTTACACACACAAACACACACGCGTGGATTAATCTAAAGTTCCAGGGTCCAGACCCCCGGTAACACTGAACTTGACCTAGGTTTCTAAAGGGGTCTGTCTACACGCTCTTGCCTGGTTGCTGGGAAGAAGGGTTGGGAGGCGCCCATGCGAGGGCAGAGCGCGAGTGTCTGTAGGAGTTGCTGTTCCAGAGAATTCATTACTCTCTAATTGCTCTGATTTTAGATCAGCAGAGCGTGCCGGGCGGTGGTGGAGAAAGAGATTGAGGGAGGACAATGCGAGAAGGAACGAGTCGTTCACCCTTCAGAGAAGTCTCGGCGCTTTGTAAGTAATTCACCAACAGTCGGGGAGGAGAAATAGCCCCAACGGCTGTGCGGTTGCAACACTGGCGCGCGTCTGAATCCTGCCGAGTTCTGCGCGCGGGTCCCCGGTCCCGGTCCCCCATTTAATTCGCTGCTCCACAGCACCCCGCAGGCTCTGCGGAGGATTCGCGGGGCGAGGGGCCCTGGGTGGGAGGGAGGGGACAGGGGGACGCGCCCGGGCTGAGATGCAATCCTCCCCGGCTTGCAAACGTTGCGCCCCAGCGCTTGCAACCTCGCAGGCCCCTCGAGGAGCACGCACAGCACTCTGTGGCCACCGAGGAGAGGAAAAGGGAAGTGTGGGGCTCGGAGAAGGGTAGGAAACTTTGCCCAAGGCCAGGTTGCAATTAGGTAGCCGCAAAAGCCCGGAAGACCAGCTTCCCACCTGCTGCCGTCCAAGCTGGGGCGCAAGATCCTCCCACCCCGCCGCGGCCGGACTCCCCGGCCCGGGCTCGGCGGCCGGAGGCGGAGGCAGCAGC
>NW_006436283.1:8461598-8468982 GCF_000325575.1 Pteropus alecto | reverse complement strand
CGGCCGCGGCCGGGGGGCGGAGCCAGGCGGGCCGGTGTCGCGTGGACCGCCTCAAAAGAGCCCAGGATATCGCAGACCGCACTGGAGCCCTGGCCAGCGCGCAGCCTGCCCCGGCGCCGACCAGCTGGGTGTTGGGGATTCTGGTTTGCTTGGGGCCCACTCGCTTTTACAAGCTACTGGATCTTACATGCCTCCGTGTGCCCCCACTTCCACTCCATGTCCCCATGCTCCTGCGCCGGCAACAGGTAAGGGCCGCTGTGTGTTTTCTTCCCTCCTTCTCTCTCGCTGCCTGTGTGTCCTGGGGAGTGGACTCGGGCTGCGGTCCCCGATCCTGCCCTGCTCCAGAGGTGCCCAGCTGTCACGCTGCTGCTGGAGCGCTCACCCACGCGGCCGAGTCCCAGATCACGCCTATAGAGTTTGTGTGCGCACCAGAACATCCCCAGAGCTAAAAATACTGAGACATGCTTGGAACAGTTGAGCAATAGAAACATTTCTCTGCAGCATCTGTTTGTGCTCATAACTTCCAATGCACCAGCTGTAGTGAGATACTGCATTTGGAGGCGAGAGCGAGGGAGCCTGCGTTCGATTCGATTCTCGGTCTCAGGAAAGGAAAAAAAAAAGGAGGGTGGAAGCGATAGTGCATCTAGAAGCGCCGATCTCAAACCTTGGCAAACCTTGGTAGTCAACACTAGCTTGCTCCTTGGCCTTTTTTTTTTTTTTCTTTTTTCTTTGTCATTGCTTCAAGTGTAGCGTCGCGTTCCAAACAGAGCGAGCGTCTCAAAGTTGCTTTACTGGGGAAGCGAGCGGGAGCCCGGGTTGCACATAGAGCCTGATGGCCGCGAAACGTTCACACCATTCTGTCACTGTCCCCTAAGCAACTTGTAATCCTTAGTACTAATAGTACTGACACTTAGGTTAAAGACAGCGTGGTTTCTAGGGAGCACAGTGGTGAAAACGACTTTTTTTTTTCCCCCTGCAAAAGGATTGCATCATAACATAGACTCATCGTGACAATTGAAAAAAAAAAAAAGAAATAGGAAATAGGCAGTTTAATGTTTGTGCCTGGGTAAGCATATCAGTGGGATGGTAACTAGGATACAGCTGTGAATCTTGGGGATTTTTATAAACTCAGAATTTACCTGGTAGGAAATAAGGCATTTGGGTATGCAGAGAATGCATATTGACTTTTTACCACTTTTTTTTTTTTTTACCACTTTTTCATGTTAATAATCTATTGGCTGTCAGATTTTCTCTCGCTTACCACTGTTGTGTGTCTGCTGTATATTACCTATGCACTTGTTAGCTTTTTCCTGCTCACTTCCGCCCCCACCCCCAAGTGTTTTATTTATATTTGCCATTATCCAGAAAAATCTCCATGCTCAGGGGTAAGAGATGTGACTTCAAGGATGGCGGGAGGGGCGAGAGTTGGGGTCAAGGTCATTTCACTTTGCTTTCAGCCCCTCCCCCTCTTGTTTTGGTGGAACTTCCTTCTATGTTACCGGTATCCATGGGAATATTAGTTCTAAACTCTTGTGAATTGGGCATTTAAAAAAACCCACAGTATTTCTACTTCCTTTAGACTCTCCGGATGCAGAATCTCTGGTTGGCTGTAGAGTCCTTGTATGACTTTTGAGGAGCATGCAAGATCTACCACATCTTTACCTGAACAGCCTGACCGTTTTAAGTGTTTTTCTTTTCTTAGTGTATATGTTTGTTTAGCAAGTGTGTATATGTTCTCAGCGTTTGCACATGCTAAGTGATGCTATGTGCATCGCTGAGTGTCAATGTTATAGTGCTCGCATAGACGACTGGGTATCCCCCTCCCCTCCCCTCGGTCCTCCGCCCCTCCCTCTGTTTACTGAGCGTCTATGGGGTTGCTTTGCTAGCACTTGCGTTCTCATAGCAACATGTGCCCAGAGCATACTCAGGCTGGTCTATATGGCGTCAGCTGGGGAATAGCTGCTCTGAACACTCATTAGCAGACCTCGCTCTAAGCCCAGCATGCTTTCTTTTCTATGCTGATTTCCTATCCTTAGTTAGAAACTTTCTTGTTCGGTACACTATGACCACCTTATGGGACACATTTATTCTCGTTCATTCTTCATAAGCACGTTTTTCTGTTTTTCTTTTTAATAATCCATCTTGGAAATATTTCCTATGAGGCAAAAATGATTTAGATTCACCCAGTTATACCATCTTATCTCCTTGACCTTTGATTTATCTGTAGCTCTCTCTCCCCTAACATCTACCTAAGATTGAAGCACTGAACTATTTTTTTCCATTGCTTATGCTTAATTTTGGCTCAGCCTATAAATAGTCTTAACATGAACAGCACCACATGTAGCCTCTCAATTTCCCAGAAATATTTTCTACCTCATTGGTTATAGCCTGGGTAAAATGATTATGTGTGCCTTTTAAATTTACATCAGGCCCTTAAATATTTGGGCTGTAAGGGGCATTTACACGTGGTCCATCCAGTCAAATATCCATTCTCCCGAGTCGTACCTATCAAGGAGGCAAATCGCTTCGTGTTCTCATCTATTCTTAATCGAATGTTTCTCAAAAAATTATTTTCAACCTCTTCCTAAAATAAAGTTGCATGAAAGCCCTAATCCTAATGAAAGTTTTTCCCAGAAGCTCATGAACTGATGATTTTTGGTGAGAGAAGAACAGGCAAGAAAGTTTTCTGCTTGCTCAAAGCCACTGTGGCGTGTGGGCAGGTTAATAGGAAAGGCATTCTTCATAGTGGAAGGCTAAGACAGTTAACCTATCAAGCTTTGGCAGGTCCTAGATTTTATTTATGTAGTCAGCTCCACAAAAGTCTGAATGCACATCATGTGTGCACACACACACACATAAATCTATTTTGGAGCCTATCTATTTGAAGTGACAAAAGTTTCCATTTTGCCAAAAGAAAAAAAAAATCTGTTTTTTCCCCCTTTCCAGGCAGAAATGGTAAAATTTGTAAATGATGCTCCTCGTGTGGAACACAGTCTGTCATTAGCAATGGAAATAAGATGATAATAGTCGCCGGGCTGGTACAGGCTATTTTCAAGGTGTTCTAAATGCGGAAAGCAGCTCATACGAAGCTGGTGTTGTGTGTTTTGTGGAATTTAAAACTAATGTCCTGGGGACAAGATTTTTGGAAAGTCGTAATTCAGTCTTTAGATTCCGTATGGTTGTTATGCTTTAATCTGGAAAGCATAACTTATGCAGAAATAAGTCAGGAGAAATTTGAGCTTGTCTACTCATAGCCCCTAATGGTAACTCAGATGGAAAGGTTGTTTTGAATCACGAAAAGGGAATTTCTTGGTGTCAGCACGTCACGTAAGATCCTGAAGTCAATCAGAATTCAAGGACACAAGTACTATTTAAATAATACCCGCCCCCCACCCCCCGCCTTTTTTTGGAAAGTACACCTGTATACGGTGTTGTAGTATTATCTCTATCTGTTTCTGTGTAGAAATGCTTGGCAATTTCCTACAAACCAAATAAGCTGAAACCCCTGTTAAAAAAAGAAAAAGAAAAAATTCTTTCTATGTCCAGGATTTCGAACCCTGAGGAATAGGAGTCTTGTTTCTTTTGTCCAAGTACAAACTTCGCAGGGAAGCAGACAAAACATTGAAGCAGGTGGAAGACTGGGAAGGCACAGTAACTACTTTTTATAAAGTAATTCAAAGACACTTTCAAACCCGGCATCATTTAGGTATCAAAAGCTGCCAAAATGTAACACACATTGCAATTTTCACAGATGACTAATCTCAGGAAAAATGTGTTGGGGCGCATTCTTGCATAATAACTTGGATGAAGAGGGAGAAATGAAAGACTCTAACAAGGCATTTTCAAAGACAATGCACCTTGCCTCTCTTTAAGGGGGCGCAAAAAAAAAAAGATAAATGATTTGCTTTATTTGTTTGCGGTTGGCTTGGCTGAAATCGGTTTTGTTAACTGCTCAATCTTAATGTGGTTTGGGGGGGAAAAAGAAAAAGTCCTTCTTATGAGGGCTTTAACAAATTTCTGATTCTTTTAATCTGTTGTTCATCATCCCCCTTTAATACAGGAGGTAGGTCTGGTTGTTTGAGATTTTGAGAATAATCTGTATGTTTTGGTTCTATGCTGCATTAACTTATATTTGATGAAATAAACAGCCTCGACTTTCTCTTAGGCTTTTGTTAATTAGTCAGGGGAAAAGTGGTGTCTTTGGAGCAAAGACAGAAAGTAAAATAGATGGTTTTTACCTAGGTGAGAATAAGGGAAAAGGGGAAAACTGAGAACTACTCTTTGTTCGCATTTAGTAAAGGTGAGTGCCTTCTCCACAGGAACATACAGCAAACAGCAGCGCTTGAAGTGAAAGTAAGCTGACTGACGTTCATGATCTATTCCTACAGAGTTGCCTCTGTTTGGGAAAACACAGAATTGGACTCACATGAAATGAGTTCCTGCCTTATCTCAATCCGCTAAAGACCAGGTCCTTTGACACAAAGGTGCTTACTTCCGAGCCTGTCATTACACATGGCAATCCCATCTCCTGAGAATTTCAGGACTCTTATTGCTAGGCAACAGAATGGCTCTCTGTCCCCCAGGGTGAACTTGTGTCTTCAAGTCAGAATCACCTGCACTAACAGAGAGATGTTATCTGCATTGTGGCTGCTTACAGTGTGGGAAGTGACACAGCAAGTCCAAAAGGTCTCCAGAAATTCAGATCCGTTTCAGATGATCTTAAGGGCTGTCTGCTCAGTTCTGTCATTTAAACAAAATAGTCTGTGCCTTCTGATGTCAACGTTGTCATCGAGGACTCTGATATTCTCCCATAATGCACCTGCGGCTCGGTTAATGTTAACATCCTTCATTCGTATGTCATGGTCTCTAGACAGGTCCAGGTTCATAAAGCTTCATGACAAACCTTGGAGTTAGAAAGTCTTTCTTCTGCTTGAGAACTTGCGACCCTAGCAAGCAGAGAAAGCTAAAGGAGAGAATAAGACGGGAGAGGTAGACCTGGAAAAGAGAATATTTTAGATTGCTTGCAAAAATTAGAAGAAAGGGGACCTGAAATTTTGGTTGAAAGACTGTCACAAGCAAGCAGCTCTCCTGTGTTTAATGATTTTATGCTTTGAAATTAAAACTGGTTTTTTTAGGGTACAAAGAATGAAAAACCCTTTAATCCAGTGGAGCATATTTATCTATATCAGACTCTGTGTGTTGCTGGGAAATGTTGCCTTAGGAAGCAGAACCCTTAATAAAGCCATCTTTGTAATGAATGATTTTTCCTTTTTTGGCAGGGCCTGTTCTCTGGATGTCAGCTGAGTTACTAAGGTAACTCTGCATGTCAGTAGACAGACCTTGGTAGAACCTCAAGGCTCCTGGAGACCCCCATCTCTCCTCCTTCTCCTTCTTCTTTTTTTTTTTTTTGTGTCAGCGTGTCCTCACCGAACATTCAAAACTGTTTCTCCAAAGGGTTTTGCAAAAACTCAGACTGTTTTCCAAAGCAGAAGCACTGGCGTCCACAGCAGAAGCAATGGGCAGCGTGCGAACCAACCGCTACAGCATTGTCTCTTCGGAGGAAGACGGCATGAAGCTGGCCACGATGGCGGTTGCAAACGGCTTTGGGAATGGGAAGAGTAAGGTCCACACCCGGCAGCAGTGCAGGAGCCGCTTCGTGAAGAAGGACGGCCACTGTAACGTTCAGTTCATCAACGTGGGCGAGAAGGGACAACGGTACCTCGCAGACATCTTTACCACGTGCGTGGACATTCGCTGGCGGTGGATGCTGGTTATCTTCTGCCTGGCTTTTGTTCTCTCGTGGCTGTTCTTTGGCTGTGTGTTTTGGTTGATAGCTCTGCTCCATGGGGATCTGGATGCAGCCAAAGAGAGCAAAGCTTGTGTATCCGAGGTCAAGAGTTTCACGGCCGCCTTCCTTTTCTCCATCGAGACCCAGACGACCATAGGCTATGGTTTCCGGTGTGTCACGGACGAGTGTCCGGTTGCTGTTTTCATGGTGGTGTTCCAGTCGATCGTGGGCTGCATCATCGATGCCTTTATCATTGGCGCGGTCATGGCGAAGATGGCGAAACCAAAGAAGAGAAACGAGACTCTTGTCTTCAGTCACAATGCCGTGATTGCCATGAGGGACGGCAAGCTGTGTCTGATGTGGCGCGTGGGCAATCTTCGGAAAAGCCACTTGGTGGAAGCTCATGTTCGAGCACAGCTGCTCAAATCCAGAATTACTTCGGAAGGGGAGTACATCCCCCTGGATCAAATAGATATCAATGTCGGGTTCGACAGTGGGATTGACCGTATTTTTCTGGTGTCCCCAATCACGATAGTCCATGAAATAGATGAAGACAGCCCCTTATATGATCTGAGTAAACAAGACATTGACAACGCAGACTTTGAGATCGTCGTGATACTGGAAGGCATGGTGGAGGCCACCGCCATGACGACACAGTGTCGCAGCTCATACCTGGCCAATGAAATCCTCTGGGGCCACCGCTATGAGCCCGTACTCTTTGAAGAGAAGCATTACTACAAAGTGGACTATTCGAGGTTCCACAAGACTTACGAAGTACCCAACACTCCCCTTTGTAGTGCTAGAGACTTAGCAGAAAAGAAATATATCCTCTCAAACGCTAATTCATTTTGCTATGAAAATGAAGTTGCCCTCACGAGCAAAGAGGAAGATGACAGTGAAAACGGGGTCCCAGAAAGCACGAGTACGGACACCCCCCCCGGCATGGACCTTCACAACCAGGCCAGTGTACCTCTAGAGCCCAGGCCCTTACGGCGAGAGTCGGAGATATGACTGACTGATTCCTCCTCTGGAATATTTACATCGAAACACAGTCTGTTGGTCAAAGGCCCCAAACAGTTATTCAGGCGACGGTACCGGTGAAGAGGTGGGTCAAGGCAAGTGGCCACAAGGGACTGAGGCTGGCACTAGGGTTTCAAAGAAAGACTCCGAGCTCGAAGACGAATGGAAAGCACTAAACATGCCTCCCCGTGACCCGATGGCACATATATGTTGTAGAATAAGTTATGGGTGGGTTTTTTTTTTTTTTTTTAATGTTTTGTTTTATGTTTTTACAAAACTTGAACTTGCAGGCAAGCTTTGGTTGGGTATTTGACTTATCCAGAATGGAACAAGAATGTTTTTAATGGCATAACAAAGGCAAGACTCTGCCTTAATTTTGAAAAGCTGCTAACTACATGAACACAAATTGTATTTTTGTTGCCGTGTAGTTTTTCTTTCGTGTAATTTAAAAGTCAGTGTTGAACTTTGTTGAAAGCTCATGATATGCGCTTCAAAGTGGCAAGTATTTGGCTATTAGCTGCCAAAACGAGAGCCTGATTTTTTGAGGCCAGTAATTTGTTTGCTAGGAATTGATTT
>NW_006436283.1:8415205-8461395 GCF_000325575.1 Pteropus alecto | reverse complement strand
CTCTCTCTCTCTCTCTCTCTCTCTCTCCTCTTTGGTTACATAAGGGCATTATGTAACAATAGCCAAATGGTAGCCTCCGGGTTTTTATTTTATTTTATTTTCCTTCATGATGTTAATGGGTTATCTCAAATTTTAAGTTAGACTACCTAAAATAAATACCAAAGATAATGCACATTTTTGCACAGCAGAGCTTATACTAAAAAGGAAAAGGAAGCTGCCTTGAAATCAAGAGACAATAACTTTGAACCTCAGCGAGACCTTGAACTGCCCTCTCCTTTGGCACCTTCTTTAGCAAATAGGACTTCATACACACAGTCTAGTCAGTGCAGTGCTTTAAAAATTCTGTTCTTTCACATAACTTTTGTATTGTAAGAGGAAGAAGAAAGGGGAAGGAAAATTCACACACACACAATATAAACATCTCTTCTTTCCTGCGAGGTAGTGCTGGCCAGGCTAACACATAAGGCGAGAGATGGTGACATGGTCTTAGATTTTTCTGGGTTTTTCCCTTTTTGCACATTCCAAAATGTATTCCGTAATAAGATAAGACCTCGGTTGAATTTAATCAGCATCCTCCAAGCTGAGTCATCCAATATGGAAGCTAAATGGGTTTAAACCCTTATAGTTGAATGCGTTTCCCCAACTTCCGGAAAAAGTCCGGATTGGCTTTGCCTTAGAAAGGGTGCCATGCCAGGCCTCCAGACTGGTCCTCTGATCAGTGTGTCTGGATGAGTCCTGCGTGGCTGGGGGGCTGCAGCGCCCACATGGGGGAGGCAGCGAGATGCGTGTGGGCTTGCATCATCGGCTCGAGCATTCAGGAGGGAGAGCAACGTTGCTTTTTTTTTTTTTTTTTTTTTTTACTATCAGACAGTAGGAATGAAAATGGTCCCAGTATTTTAGGGTCAACAAGGGTCATAAAAAATATGACACGATCACAAGTAAAGGAGATAATAGTCTAAAATGATTATTTCCCCTTTATGTATGCACACTCATGATTGAATCTAAGTTGATCCTTGTCACCTGTGGACCGCTAGAGCAGGTGACGAAGGACACATTGATTTCCACAAGCCTCTCCTTCTTACCTGACTGCCTGACTTGCTAAATACATTTTTTTTTTCTCCCCTCACTCTATCTCAATCATGAAACTCTATTTTGGTTTAAAGTTCCCCATCTGTGAATTCTGGGGTTACTGACTTTTCTTTTTAATCGGAGTCTCAAAATCAACTCTCTTATGGTATTATATCCCTGTATGCCATTAAAAAACAGCTTGTTCTAGGATCCTGTATTCTGTGAATTGGTGTCTGTGATGGTCTCTGGTTCTTGAACAGCCATATCTGAATGCAGTGCCTGCAATAATATCACAGTTTCTGCTGCTGTTGTCAGCCTTCAGAGTCAATGGGTTTGAAAACCGTGGCGTGATTTCCATCGATACCAAGGCAGAGGTGTCAAGCGCGTGGACGCTGTTCTAAACCCAAACGTCAGGGCAGGTTTGGGAAGTCATTTAGGGAGTTGAAGGAATTGGCATTGAGCATCGACAAAAAGGGGCAACGGTTTGGCCGTCAATGGGACACTGAGGGCTTCAGCTGCTGCTATTTTGATATTTTGCAAAGGAAAATAATCAAACCAAAGAGTATTCAGTGATATGTAAATTAAATGAAGATACAGTGGATAGCGGGGGTGACCATAGAGAAGGCTCCTTCCGAATACACAGTGCTGCCACTTAAAACGTTAATTGCAAGGGGGTGGGCCCGGGGGCAGGAATGATGGAGGGAAATCTTTCAACTTCTTTCTGAAAAAGAAAAAAGAGAAAAAAAATCTAAAATTTCTGGTGCACAGGTTTGTTCGTTTGTTTTTTTTCCAAGAAAATTTTGCAGAAGCTATGTTTTTAAAGTGTACATTTTATAAAGTTTATCAGATATTTTCATATTTAAAGCCAAATGTAAATAGAAGTCTGTAAAGGAAAAAAAATTGCCATAGAAAGTATAATTTCAGTGCAGCAATTTCTGAGAGCTAGTACCTATATGCTACCGGTTAGCATGGTTTTAGCAAAATATTTACCAGCCTTATAAGGTTTGTATTGCTATGTTCTTCTGTTATTTATTTCAGCATGGACTGTTCATTTCAAAGCTTTTTCTAGTTATTAGTATTTTAACAGTTACAAGCTTTAAATGGCTTTTTTGTTTTTTGTCAAGAGCCAAGACACAGATAATGCACAACATTTTTTTTTTTTTTTTTTGCTGCATTTTACCTTCAAAACATTTGTCCTTATTGACTGGGTCTCTTTAATAAGTGCACACACATCATTACAATGCAGATTGAAGAGACCCGCCATGGATGTCTGTGATCTGTCCTGGATTCGCGTTGCTTCTCTTGCAAGCAAATCCCCCTTTGAATTTACTTAGGACTTATTCCCTTTGAAAGAAATTTTTTGCCCACGTCTGGCTGGGCATTATATTTTTGGGAGGAGGCATAGATTCATGGTTACCCTATTTTTTAAATAAAAGGTAGACAAAGTGAATTCTATTTTGATTATTGAGAAAGGAATAGTTTTCTATCCCTCTAAGCATATACTTGAATCAGACATTTTAAGAATGTCTTAACTAGAGCACTGTAGTCATGTCCAAATTCCTGGAGAAAGTTTGTTTCACCTTTTTTAAAAAGTTCTATTCACGCATTATTTCTTCCCTTCGCTTCCTTTCCACCCTACGGAATCCCATCCCAAACCTTGATGTTGATTTGATGAGTTGTGTCCCCCAAAATGTGTTACTCGTGCATACTTTATAATAAGCCACTCAGTAAAGGCAAAAAGCTTCTTCTGAGAAGCAGAGTGCGTTGTTTTTCACTCTGTGTCTAATAATGTTAAGGTGAGAAAAAAAAGTGTTGCCTAGTCACCTCCCACTCCCAACTAGAATCTCTTCTGGCGACGCTGGGTTTCAGCTCTGGGCTCTGGCGAATTGAACAATCCCGGCCTTTGACAATCGTGATAGTTATTATTTTCCTGTTTGCCGTCCTTTTGTATCTGAAGTCTTCCTATTGTACTGCACAAACCATGGATTGTACATATTTTTATATATTATGTCTTATTTTATTATTTCTAAATAAAAAATTAAACATCGAAAACAAATCAGTGCAAGATTTTTGGGGGGCTTCCCGTATGCTTATGTGGAACCTCTGAGATATAAAGCAAATGTTAACAAACAATGGGACAGAAACCCTGATAGTTTCGATGAATAGAGCCATAGAAATCGCCTAAACAGGCAGCTGCGATGGAGTGGCAGATTAGCTTAATCCAAGTTAGAGGAAGTCAAGCTCATATTTTGTTTTTGGACAGAACGGCCTAGGTAGAGGGTAGAAAAGGCAGAAAAACAAGCAAACAAAACTAACAAAAAAGGTTTGGATTTTGACTTTTTTTGTTTAATGATATTAGTCCTTCTTCATGGAGCCTAGACTCTGTGTAGGCTTCTGCCTATTTATTATCTCATTTTCAGACATGAATCAGAATATTATGGTTGTATTATAGATCCAGAGTTGGCAAATGTATTCTGTCGAGGGCCAGGTAGTAACAATTTTTGGTTTGCAGAACAAAGTCTCTGTCTCACCTCTGCAACTCTGCCCTTGTAGAGAGAAAGCAATTACAGATAATATGAAAACAAATGGTGTGGCTCTGTGTTTCAATAAAACTTTACTCATAACCGTGGGTTGTTATAAGTAAAGGTGGGCCAGATTCAGCCCGTGGCCTGTAATTTATCGAGCTCCGTTATAGATGAAGAACCTGAGGCTTGATTTTAAAGCTAATGAATCACTGAGGAGATATTAGAATTTAGGTTTTATCTGCCCCCAAACCTAGTTCAATGCTCTAAGCTGCATATTGTTTTAGGGCACAAAGTGAGACTTTGGTAACTCGGATATATGGTCTCAGGAAAAAATATCACTTTCTCTCCAGCAAATTTGGGATAACTTCTTTGTTTTTCACCATTGAAAATACTGAGAAAATCTGCATTCTGAAATATGGATCATTCCTTCATATTTTTCTTTAACAAATATTCATGTGGTACTTAACTATGTTTCAAACATGGTTCTAGATTCTTAGTAAGTTTTAAATAATTTAATCTTAACAGAAACTCTTGGGAGTAGGCACTGTTATTATCCCCATTTAAGACATGAAAAAAGTGAGGCTCAGAGAGGTTGAGCATCTTGTGCAAACACACACAGCCTGGAGGCATCAGCGTTGAGATTTAAACTGAGGCCGTTCAGTTTTGGGCTGCGTTTTTTATAACTACTCTTTGCTTTCCATTTAGAGGCATTTTTGGTAAAAGTCTCACTATTTAATCTAAGGCCTTTCTGCTTTTTAGTTTTTATTCTCGTAGGCGATGAAAATGCTTTTTATCTCCACACAGGATGCCTTAGCACAGAGTTCCCGCCCCCTTCATGACCCACTCCACAATTCCTCCATTAGTTCTTGGAGAGCGGGAACAACTCACACAGGGCAGACCAACTACAAATTGAAGCCTCAGCTGTGGGATTTGGTAAATTTCAAACTTCAGATTAATTTCAATTAACGAGGAAATTGCTTAAGCCCATCCAGAGGCAAAACCACGAAGCTCTGCTACTAACCAACTATGGGCACACTGCCACGTCTCGTCAGGTGCCTCTGCCTCCTGCCCTCTGCACACAAGGGTGTCACAGGGCCTCCTTGCTGATGGATTCTTTGACACAGAATATAGGGTGCTAACTCCAGGCAGCACATTGAAAGCTATGTGGGTCTCACCCCTAACTTTTTTTTAATTGTTAAATATATATAGGAAAAGAGAAGGCGGGGAGGAATTTCAGAGTCCTTCTGCTTAGGCGTTCTTTCCAGTGACATTGAACTAGGCTTCCAAACTCTGGCCTTCTTAAGCAAGAGCTCTCCAGATAACACTTGTAAATAAGAAAACAAATTTTCCTTTAGCAATGTTCATTTTGGAGCTGGCAAACTGATTAAATCAACTGGATTTGCTTCCCCAAATTGGACAAAGAAAGAAAAAGGAAGGAAAGAATGGAGGAAGGGAGGAAGGAGGGAAGGAAGGGAGGAAGGAAAGAAGGAAGGAAGGAAGGAAGGAAGGAAGGAAGGAAGGAAGGAAGGAAGGAAGGAAGGAAGGAAGGAAGGAAGGAAAGAAGAAAAGAGTCAAGCTCTATGCACTTTAAGTGAAGTAAAGAACGAAGTCCATGATGAATGTATTTTAAGACCCCAGAGACTTTTTTTTCAAAATAGTTCGGATCAAGTTGCCCAGTGACCAGATGATTTGAGCCATTATATGAGGGTTGTTACAAAGACTTAAAAATTTACATAATTACCAGGTAATGCCTGCAAGGTGCAGGTGCAGTAAGACTATCACAGCACCTGGCTTAGGAATAGGGTAACCAGCTGTCCTGGTTTGCCTGGGACAGCGAGGTTTTCCCAGAATGCAAGACTTGCTGTGCTAAAACTGGGAAAGTTCTGGCAAACTGGGATGAGTCAGCTATCTTCTTTGGAAACTAAAGAATGAGAATGGTTAGGGGGAGGAAGGAGAGAGAGAGTTCAGACGGGTGCAGAAGCGGGGCAGTTGTAGAAAGGTGAGCAAGTTCTACACTTGAGTGTTACTAACCAGGGAGAGTAACAACGACGAATAATTACACATGAGTGGCTCTCTCCAAATAACTGAAATTTATTGCCTCAAGGCATTCATTGTTTTGGAGGAATGGTTTTCTAAAAGATTATACAATTCTCTGCTTTATTCAAAAAATAGTTTGTGTCATTGTTTTCTTGTGTGGCTCAAGCTAATAGGTACAGCTCTACCTGGCAGGATGTACTTTGAAAAGTTTGTCCATTAAACTATCAATTGCTTTTCTGTCTAGTGCCAGAAGTCCCCCGGTACCATTTGGGTTTTTGTCTTCGATCTACTGTGCTAAGGAAATCAGATAATCCATTATAAGGACTGTATAATGAACATCAGAACGTCGGGCAGGCCAGCATCGTGCAGGTAAGACAAAAGACATGGCCTGAATGTAGGGGTTTTATGGTGACCATACTCATTTTCAGAGATCTTTTTTTATTTCAGGTTTGAGATTATATTCTGAAGGATTGAAGCTGTTAAGGGGTTGGATGTCTAGAAAATTCTATTCAATTTGACCAAAAATTGATTGAGGAATTATTGTATGGTGCTGGCTATTCAAAGTTTTCTATATGGATTGCGTCGGCAGTAGATCACAATTTGGAAAATTGGCAGTACAGTTGTATATCTATTTTGTCTTACAATTGAGAAAAGTAACTGAGTTTTAGATATAAAAAATTAATATATAACAATAACTACCAATTATTGAGTACTTATGGTATCCTAGGCACTATGCAAAGATACAGTACTTGCCTTCCATATTCAAAAACCTTCACTTAATGAAATACTTTTTCAGAGATGTCACCATAGATCCAAATATTTTTATAATGCCTAATTGGGAATGGTTTAAGTTGATTTTGTAAATCTCTGCTCCTATAGACGCTGCTTTCCCATTTCTTCACACTAAATGACCACTCTGCTCTAGACTCTGCTTAGATTTAGGTCTGTGAAATCACTTGCCTCAGCGCCTCTCTGATCCTGATACTTGGTTCAAAAGACACCCCCTAGGCAAGTATCTGGGTTCATTCTCGTATAAGGAACAAATGAATCAAGTTTCACACTGTATAGTTTTGTTCGGCTTTTGTTTTTCAAATTTTTGCTAATATACTTCTACATCTAAAGTCCTAGTTAAGCAACTTTTTATTTCATCCTGCAAACGAAAGTGTTTCACTAAATACTTTAAAGGGGCGTCCTTAAAAATGGCTGCATTAGGCATTTAGACACAGACCCGTAAAAACAGATTATTTACCAAGAGAGAAAGTTCAGAGGCACTTAAGTGCGTACGCATCCCTAACAAAACACTCTTGGCAAAAACACTGTCAGATGGCAGCTATTCATCAAAAACGAGGGAAAGTCGAAGCCACATGCCAGAGGTCATCTTCGGGCCTGTCTTTTGGTGGCCGTGAGATCCACGAAGTGCTCCTCCCTGCCTCTTCTAGGATCAGCTAAAAGTTGCAGCCTGTATCACTTGTTCACACTCAGTCAATGAGGCAGCTGAAGAAGATGCCCCAGAGTTGCCATAGAAACTGAAAGAAGCATCGAAGCACATCTCCTGCATACTCTTTAATTTCATCTGAGTGACTTTATTCAAGAACCAAAAATAAAAAGTGCACAAGGATGTAATTATATAAAAAGCTGTGTTCGATTATAAATACAGTGTGTACTTTTGCTCAGTCTACAGCTAGCTTCTCCCTTCTATTTCGAAACATTTGAACTATTCAAACAGGAATCTTCATTTAAGGTTTAATTGAAGTGAGGCCCAGATTTGCCAAGATAAAGGAGTGAGGCTTTCTTCTGAATTTCAACATTTCGCCGCCTCATTCTCGACATCTGAATGTGGAGTCTGTTAAAACAAGGTCCATTCTCTAGTGTGTTCATTTTGGGCCATCTGGGTTCACCAGGTCCTACCGAAAGTGCTCTGCCTTCAGGCATTTACTAGTCTAAAACATTCTATAGGCTTATGATCATTTTGTAGGATAATAAAAAGAAGTGGACAGGAGAATGCCAAAAAAGTAATTAGTGGAGAAGGCTAACAAAATTCTTTTTTTTTTTTTTTTTTTAAGTCTTGTTGCTACTTGCAAGAAACATCTCTTTTCACAATGGAGAGGTAGGGGAGGCAGGCAGCAGTCCTATTGCAATATTCACTAGAGAGAAAGGGTTCAGAATTTAGAGCCTGCCCCTGTCTTTTATACCCTCTAATGGGCCGAAGATTTAAATTTGCTGGAAGAAAAAGATTCCTCTTCTTCCTAGTATCTTTTAATGGAGCAAGGCCATCCCGAACCGGCAAGCTGGCGTGATTTGATAAGTGCTTAGGTTGCTATTTCCTGTTAGTGATTTGCATGAAGTTGTGTGCAATGTAGAATTTACTTAAAAAGGAAAATGCAAAGTTGCAAGGTGTGTCTGGTGAGCAAGAATACAACCCTATCTGTTGTCTGTGAATGTGCCCTGTCTGTTCTCTTGATCTGAAGGACCACGTATAACCTCTCATGATTTTACAGTGTGTGAGGGCCCCACACTAACATTTTCTGCAAGGCAAATAAGTCCTTTCTATGAATAAAATATGAAAGGATTTTCCTCTTTTGGAGAGCCGACAGCCTACAGGTAAAAAATGTGGCTGGTTCAGCCAGTGCCATTGTAAAACTAGACTGGCCGTGTTATTTAAATGCCTACTGAAACCAGCTACTTATTTGCAAAAACGGAACTGAAGAACTTCGTTGTGTCTAAGGTTGGACATTTTTACTTTCAGGAATCTAGAATTTTCAGATCTTTGTACCTAGTGGTATGTAACAGCCATTCCGAGGAGTTAATTACTCTCTACATCTTAGGGGCCCAGGTATTACATAAAATGAAAATAAATCTGTGCATTTATAACGCTGCCCACCTATAACGAGAAGGTTCTCGCGAACCACAGGATCGTTTATTTTGTTTAGCGTCCTAGTGGTTTCCAGGAGATAAAAAGAATAAACCTATTAGGGGAGGTGAGAGAAAGAAATCCCCATGGAAATATGACCTACAAGATCAATTTGATGTTGTTTCTGCAGACTGTGTGTTGAGAACAGCCTCCCGACCTCCCATATACAATGTTCTTTCTGTAAAGCCAACATTGCTCAATAACAGAGTTTTCGATTATTTTGCAAAAACTCGAAGAGTGTTTGAATTCTTCTTGTGGGTTAATGTGGAAAAAAAACAAAAACAAAAACCAAGCAACAACAACAGCAAAAACAAACAAACAAACGAAAAAACAAAACAAAACTCAACCCAGAAACAAACCATCTGAACTCAAAGCCAAGTGGACATTTAATACTGTATTTGGGGACTGCCCTGTTAGTGGTTGTTATGTACCACTAGATAGGTACAAAGGTCTGGAAATTCCAGATTCATGAAAGTGAAAATGTCCAACCTTAGAAACTCAAGGAAATTCTTCAGTTCCTTTTTTTTTTCTTTTTCTGTTTTTGCAAGGCTATAGCTGGTTTCAGTAGGCATTTAAACAACATGGCCAGTCTAAGAAATGGCACTACAGTTGAATTGGCCACTTTTTTTTTTTTTTTTTTTTTACCTGAAGGCTGCCAACTCTTGTTTTCTAGAATTTCATTCTGTCTTTTAAAGGTCTTACATATCTCTACTTTGATGCATCACATCCTTGGTTTTACTCTTTAACTCTTAAAGGAAAATCTTACTCTAATTTTTAAGATCTTGTGGACTTTTAAATGCTCAATACTTATGAATCCTGTCTACTCCCTCCTTACTTCCCAGGCCAGCCTCCTGACCTACGGACATTCTGTGTGTTAAATCTTTGGTACTTCAGAACTTTTGAAAAAACGTATATTAATTAATATATATAATTTCGTTGATATATTTTCCCTCAAGAAATCTGCAATTCTAAGAAATTCTCAAAGGAACTCCAGTAGGTTTTGATCACCAGTTTTGACTTCTCTCAATCTTTTTATTTCCATGTAAGATGCATTTGACCTCACTTAGCGAAATATTTCTTGTAACCTGAGCCATCCTCTGCAGAGAAATCGCTGAAAAAAGTTGGCTTTCACAATTTATTTAAGACTTTTGAGGCTTACCAGAAAATAATAATAAAAACAGAATTTTGTGAGATTTAAAAGGAGATAGTTTTTATAAAAGTGCTTCCTGAATGACAAAGATATGTGTGAGTGTGTGTGCATATAGATATGATTATAGATATAGATATAGATAAAGATATAGATAAAGATATAGATATAGATAAATGTCAGTTTTATACTTCTGGCATAAAACTTTTTTTTGTATAAAACAACTTTTCATTTTCTAATATAGATAGTCTTTACTCCACATTCAAAACATTTAAGTCCATCCAAAAAAGAAAGAAAGAATTCTTCTCATTTTGGGAACATTGACCCAGCATCAAGCACCTGGAATGACGATAGATGTTGGAGATTCAAAGCTACTCTTTTCAAAGAGCTTGCAGTGAAGCTAGGGAGAACGAGAACAACAATTACAGTAATCTAATTTTAGATTTCTATATTTGTGCTCTGACCTTAGCAATCAAGCCCAAAGACCTCCAATAAAGTGTCTATGCAAGAGATGTGAGCACACTCTTCTCCACCCTTGCTAGGAAAATCCATAGCGTTATCTGTTATGTTAGATGCATTAAATATCAAATTTTTTTTTTTTTTACGGGAGTATGTAAGGTTGGAGTTTATGCACCTGGACGCTGGCATTATGTGAAGGAAAGGCGTTGTTCTTGGCACACTGCTTGGTAACAAGCCTATCAGATTACAGAGTGGATTTCCTTTATCTTGGGGCATTGGACTCTATTCTGGGGGCAAGGGGGATGGGATTTCACAGCTCATTTAGACATGCTGGTCGTTTCTTATTCTCTCATTCTTTCTGAGAAAAGAGTGTAGTATTCTGGTATACCTCCTAGTAGGGTCAATGCCCAAACAAGAAATGCATGAGGTGCCCGAGATGCCTTCTGCTGAACAAAATGGCTTCGTTGACCCAAAACGCATCACCTGCTTCCCAAGAGCAAGAGACTGGCTCTTCCTGGAGCATCCAGCCAAGTGAGCATGGCCCTGCTGTTTCACAGAAGACTGGAGAGCCTGTCAGAGTTGGTTGTATAAGGCACCGCCCCCCACCTCAACACACACCAAAATCTTGGTATCCAAAATGATTTTCCTTCGTTGGATTCCAATGAATTTTTTCTCTATCACTTCCTTACAGATATTATTTCCCACACGGTTGTCATCACTTCGTGACCAAATTTTCATGCCACTGAACTCTTTCTGGAAAATATGCTAAAATGAACCATATAGTTTCCTTTGACAAATTCTTTTAAAAAGAAAGCAGTATTCCTGACAAACAATTATGGAGGACCTCATTTTCGCTATCGCCCTGCCCTCACACACACACACACACACACACGCCACTTGCACATACACACTCCATGATGACTCCCAGAGTCTCTCTTTTGATATTGGTGAGATCAAAGTGGAAATGCAGCTCAGGAATTGTGCAAACATCACATAATTTTGGCCATTTGGCCTGAATCATTTATTGTCTGTTATATGTGTTTTGGTTACAGGAAAGAGAATAATAAAAATAGAAGGGTTGTGGGTCATTCTCATTTTTTTTCTTTATAGTTCATTTACAATTTCTACATTTTTTTACAGTGAGAATATATGACTTTTTTAGGTCTTAAGGATTGGTGAGTTGGGGACACAGTTTATTTTTCCCATTCCTTTTTCCTTTGTTTTATAATAAATACACACTCATTTATAAAATATCTCAATACCACTTTGCCAAAATCCATTCTCATGCTTCTTTTTAAATTTCTAAGTTGTTTGTAATAACCCAAAGGTTATCAAAAAGATTCTTTTAAAATCTCCAGTTGAATATTTGTTTTCTTGTTTTGTTTTGTTTTTGTGAGAGGAGGGTCTCTCTTTTTTTCTGTTTTTAATTTCTAATATTATTCAACTGTGATAGAAAATATGTAAAGTAATGTAAAATACATTATTACCTTTAAAACATAATGGCCAATTTTTGTAACTATGTCAAAATTATTTGAAATGAAAGCATATTTACTTGCCCTTTTTTAGGTTCAAATTCTATGCATTTATATGCCTGTTAATTATATAATTCAAATAGTCAATATTCTTAATACCTTTTTTTGTTGTTTAATCTCTTGACTACTGAGGTAAATGTGTTTTAAGTCTCTCCCATGATGAGGGAATAGTCTATTTCTACTTGTATTTCTAAAGGCATTTGCTTCCTGTATATCTCAACATTATAGCCTTACGTGAACTCATGTTAAATGATTATTAAATCTTATAGGAGAATTGCAATTTTCTCAAATAAAATAACCCTCTTTTTTGCTTTTTGCCTTGAATTTTTCTATCAGACATTAGCATGGCATGCTGTTTTAGTTTTTAAAGGGCTTATCCAGTATATCTTTTTTCATCCCTTTATTCACCTTTCTTTGTGATTTTTTGTATATTTTTATATCAAATTTGAGAGAAATATTTATGATTATTATGAACATTGACATATTTTCTATTTTCTTTGCTTCTCTCTTTTATTTGGGTCTTTGTATAGATATACTTGTCTTTACCTTTTCTTCTATCGGCATATAAATATGTATTCTATTTTTTTTTTTATTTTAGTGGTTGTCCTTATATGTTTAACAATTGTATTTAAACAAATCATCCTGAAAATGCCTAAAACTTATTTGTATTTATATCTAATTTTTCAATAAGACAAAAAAAAAAAATACCTTCCCTTTATCCCTGAGATTTCTGTACCATACATTACATGATAAAAATCGGAGTAGAATGAATTTTAGTGGATTTTCATTTTAAATTTGTTGCAAATTCAGTCTGCCCTCTTAATTAAGATGAAACAGACACTACAGTGATTCAAGCAGAATAAAATTTTTTTACTACGTCAACAGAGAAGTCTGGATTAAGTTATAAATTCCAGGAAATAGGTCAGGTTGTTAATTTGATATTGAGCACAGCTGCCTCTCATGGTCTGGTCTGGAGTATCCACAACTTACCTTTTTCCCAGCATTGCATGTTCTGAAGGACCACGCTGTGCTTAAACACATCCTCTGAGTCATTCTGATGCACTAGGGTTTGAGAACTCCTGCATCAGACCAAACATAGATAGATGGGGCCCAACCTCAAGAGTTTCTAAGTCCATAAGCTTGGGTGGGGCCCCAGATTTGCATTTCTAACAAGTTCTCAGGTGGTACACAGAATACTGACCCACAGACCCTAACATGAAGAACAGCTGGTCTAATGTAGTAAGTTCCGAATGAGAGCCCTCGGTGCTTATCTTGATGATGACAGACTAAATCTATCACCACCTTGTGAAAGACAGTCATCCTTCCACTTTTCCAGATTCCTCAAGTAAAGGGGCAGAGGAAGGAGCAGATGCTTTGTAAGGTCCAGTTGAATCTAGTTCGGTTTTGGTTTCCTGTCTCTAAAGAGGCTGCAGTTTATTTTCTATCACATTTGATAAAGGAAAGCCTCACATTATTGCATGTATCAGTGACTTTCACATAATTACATAAAGATTAGTATCTATATACCAGTAAAATTTTCATACAAGATATGCAATAGATTTGTTAGAAGCAAAAAAAAAAAAAAATGAGGAAAGTAAAGTTCAAACAGAATAGAGAGTAGCTTATGTAAGTCAGGCCATAAATATTTAAATAATGAGCTAAAACTTTAAAAGAATTTTAGCAGCCAAACTAATGGAAAACCATAAAAATAAGATAAACAGTTTAAGAACTAAAGTGCTACAATGATTCAAAGTTGAAGGAAAATACTTCTATTTAGGGAGCCTGAATAGAAGACTTTGGTAACATGGAGCTTTTGAGTGAAACCTAAAGTGATAGAGATTATTTGAATATCCAGGTGGAGATGGTACAGAGGACTCTCCGAGCAAAGGCCCGCTGCCATCACACACACACACACGGAATACTTAAGACACATCCTGATAACCACAAGAGACCCATTTATGTCTAGGACAGGGATTTGGCCACATCTGGAGACATTTTGGGTTGTCACACGTGGAGTGGACGGGCACATTACTGGCACCTAGGGCACAGAGAAAAGAGATACAGCTGAACATTCTACAACGCACAGGCCAGACCCCACCACAAAGACAATCTAGTCCACTGTGTCAGTAAAACCAAAGCAGAGAAGCTCCGGATCTAGAGTGTGGCTACTTTGAGATATTAATGGAGAATAAGATTGAGAATTAATATAAGGATTTTAAATGGTTTTGAACTTGAAATAGAAGGTTGTGAGCAACCATTGACTTTTTTTTTTTGAGTAAGAGAATAATATAGCCATAAACTACCGTTTAGAAAGATGAAGTGTCAAATACATAAAATTGATTGGAGAGCTAAGAGATGAAGACAGGATCTTGGTAGACTAGTTAAGAGCCTAAAGCAATATTTTAGGGGAGAGGTAGTAAGTGCTTGAACTTGAGAATGGAAAGGAAGTGATCAATTCTAAAGCCACTGCAGAAGAGGAACACACATGACTTGGCAGCTATTTCAATCATGGGAGGGGAAAAGGTGGCTGGAAGAGTTAACGATGGGATCCAGCATGGCTGACTTAAGAAACAGGAGTCAGGAGTGAAGACTGGTTGGAAGAGGAAAGAATACACATTGATTCTGAAACTTGGGCAGGACGTGTCTAGGTGGACACATCAAATAGGCTGCTGGAAGGCAGATTGAAAGCAACACTTCTGTCCACATTCCCCAACTCTTCCAGGTGAGCTGAATCCAAGTTACCACCCTCATCTGCAAACAATGTGATCTTTTCACTCTCAGGTGGGAGGGGGTACATTTAGCAACTCCACTAGAGAGGCCAGCTCATCCAGTCTCACCCTCGCAGTGTATTATTGGTGTGCACTAAATGTTTCATAGTGGTTAAGGGCAGCAATGGTTTTTGTTGACTGTAAATTGTGTCTGCCTCTGTGTACATCTTCCATGATTTCAGGACTGTAAATTTGCAAGTCACATTTGTGTTCTGGGCATGAGTTCACGTTTGTGTAAATTATCTTCGCATGCTGCTACAAATCCACTCAAGTCGACTGTTCAGCATATCCCAACATGTACATTGGATTGGGTTCCATGAATTGCATTCTTTGTTCTAATCCTGCATTGACTCGTTCCCGTGTACTTGCCATCAATCCTGCTGCAACTTGACCAACGGTGCTTTGTTAGCCTTGTTTTACACGTCTTACTTTACAGTGGGTAAAGACTCTGTTCCCTCCTCCCTCTATGGCGTGAGCGGAAGTAGAGGAGCCCAGGAATTAGTCACTACCCACAGCTGATATACACAGCAGCCAGAAACAGGCGTTTTGATATATTCATTAGATGGATCTGTGGTTTAATTCCTTCTGACTTATGCAAGGCACATTTGCTTTCACTTTAGAATTTGCTTAGAATTATGCAATGCTAGAATCCACATATTCTGTTTTCCAGCTATATTTTTGCCATGCAATTTGAATCTATGATGCAAAGAAAAAACGTGATCTAAGGCGACTAAATGCCGGTCAGCTGCAAAACTTCTTTCTCTCTGTGGTCCATGAGTTTTCTGTGAACTGATTTGCCAAAGCATGGTATCAGTTGCAGGAGCATATATATGCCATGGATTTTGTTGACTGGGATGGATTTGATACCTAAAGTCCTCAAGGTACTTGTCTCCATGTTCATCAGTGAAACTCACCCCAAGAAGATGAACATAAACCAGGGTGAGCCACTGCGACCTGCTGAGATACTGTCTTTATGGCAAACCCCACGCAGGAGTGGAAAAACAAGGAGAAGGCATTTCCTTCTAGTCTACCACCTTCACCATGCCATAAAAGAAGCAACTTCCAGGCAGACAGATCGTTCAGTGCCATGGATCTGCCATGCTTGGGATGAATGCTTTTTCTAATGACCTCATCTACCTCTCACTGACCCAGGATGACGAGAAACTTACATCTTGCTAGGCCGCATCTTCTCTTCATCGATGAAAAATCGATCTCCTGGGTATTTTTGCCTGGTCGCCAGGTCATAATTCTCTTCCTTGCTACTTCCATTTTCTTGTATTAACAACATAATTCCCATTCCCAGGGTTTATAGTAATCATCACAAATGCTTTTGAGACATAAGGTATCAGAGTGGGTAGCTTAAAAGTAAGAGAGACAAAGAAAAGCTTCATCAACCTTAGAAAATACGGATTCTTGAAAAGCTATGGGAGATATTGAGATTCTTGGTCTGAAAGGATTAAGAAGGCTGAATACATGTTTTAGTTAATCGTTTGGACTTACAGGCAGACAAACTGCTCCCTGGGGCTCTGGAAGGGCCTTCCAATTAATTCCTTAGGAGACTATGGGACTAGGGCCTAAAAAAGGAGATAATATCTTTAGAAATTCTTCATTCTTCTGCATAAGATCTCGTCAGTTATAATCTTTCTCCAATCTGGAACATCTTCTAGGAACTGTTACTTTCAAACTCTAAAATTCAGTAGCAATGATATAATTTCAGAGAGATGAAATTAAAAGCATGCCATTAATAATAGCTCAGATTTATGGCAACTGTCTTCAGTGGTCTCCAGTGAATTTTCCTTCAGGGTTTGTCAAACATGACCACTAGGGCAGAATTGGAAACTGTTGCCCATTGGTACCTAAAAATCATTTTATTCTGACTGTTTCTGACTTTTCACCCTACACACATGTTTTATGCACGTACACTCATGCACACACACACACACACACACACTTTCTTACATTAGCTCTATATAGACCTATATTATTTCCCACTGTATCATAAACAGTTTTCTCTGTCACGTTCTTCCCTATGACAATCTTAGATAAAAGCTTCATTCATGTTGTCACATAATCTTACACGTGTGAATGGAAAAGGGATTTACTAATTCTAAAGGTTTAATGAAGTTACCTATGTTTCTACTCAACCTTACTTGAGCATCATTTAGGATCTGTAATTAGTAAACAACTTTCCCTAAGGATTTAAAGAAATTCTTAAACTACTTATATTAATGTAGACACTATTGGGGGGAAATGCCTTTTTAGTCATTAATTCAGGCCCTGTGAGTATAAACCATGTCTCAGTTAATTAAACCAATAAATCTAAACTGTCTGGTGTGTCACAATTCATTGTACCTCAGGATATAGATATGTGTTAACTAAATAACCTCCATCTCCTATATTCACCAGACAATGAGTTAGTGTAAATAACTAAAGATAAATATTTTTAATGGCAAGGAAAATGAGTGCCCAAGGCCACTAACCCAGCCTTTGGCAATCTTATTAACTTTAGGTCTTCCTTTTAAAGAATTACAGGAAAGCTTAAATTGTTCAGGATAATTCTGGACAACCTTTGAAACACGAAAACTTTTATAAAAACACCACATTTGAAAAGGGCCACCATGATCTTGGAAAAGTATGGTCAATAATGTATTTCTGAATTTTAGGGAGTTCTGATAAATTTCTCTTTCTGAAGTAGTAAAATCTCGGAGAAGTGAATCATTTTGGCATTTTTATAAAAACGGCTTAAAATATACTGAATAAATAGTGACGTCAGAGTAAAGATAAAAGTGTTCTGGAAATTGCAATTTGGAGTTGTGGCTGTGCTATGTCAAACTATAACAGTTGCTTGAATCTCAGTGATGGTGAAGTTTAAAAGAAAATTGTGAAAAAGGAATCAGAAATCATCGTGTTTGTGGATATTAATAAATTGCTTCACCTTTATTTTTCAGATTGTTTCCACAACGATAAATTTATAATGCCAGAAATGTTAGGTTATCTCTCAGGTGGATGTAGATTTAAACAAAGCAAAATATTTTTACCGAGTTGGCTTGTAATTGGAATGAGATTTGTTTTCCTGTTTTTGTATTTAGTCAAATACAGTTTTAAAACATAACAGCAACAAAAATGAAAATAAAATCCACTTTTCTTTATGCCACACACTATTATGAGCACTTGACACACAGTATGATCTCATTTAATCCTTAACGAAACCTTTGAAGTAGGTATTACCACCCTCATTTTCACATAAACTGAATCAAAGAAATTTTTTAAAAAACTTACTCAAAATAAAATTGTTACTGGGAAAACCAGAATTTTAACTTAGTTCTTTTTGAGTCAAATGAATGGTTACATTATATTATATAGAACTGCTATTTAGTGACTACATTAAATGAGACAAATGATATCTCCTTATTTGAGATTCATCTGAATTGACATCGATTCATATTTATTCTTTTGCAGGGTGTTGTGAATCACTAAACTTATTGTTTTCTTTGTCCACAAGATCTAGGCACCCACAAAAAAAATTCTATATTACTTAACTTGTATGTTAACTCTTACTTCCCATAAGTATATGTATCTGGCCCTCAAATTCATTGGTGGCAACTTATTTTATGAGTTATACAACTGTCAATCATTTATTTCAATAAAACGGGGCAGTGAATATAGCGACAACTCATCAGAAGTCAATTTAAAAGTCTCTAGGAATGAATGCATTACTTAATATCACATGACACATGCACAAGGAACTTTGAAACACTGGCTAAGTAGATGTCAGATGTGTGATAATTTCAACATATAGTGTATCTCTTCTTATGAAGTTAATGTTTACAAAGTTAAATTGCCATATTGATCACTTAAAGGCTAATCATGTTTAGGAAACGTGTAATTAGTTATTTAGTACATATTTTTATTTTTAGTTTAAATGACTTATTTTTCTATATTGTTTGATCTAAGCCTATTGAATTTGCAGTAAAAAATATATTAACTCTTAATCTCCTTTGGTTGAGACTCATAATTTTCATAGCTGTATACAGCTTGGCATAGCATCATTCATAAATAGACATTTAAGCCATCAAGTTTATTTCACTGTGTGTCAGCAGGATGAGCAACAGTTATCTTGTGGCATTGAAATTCGATAACTAATTTCACACCCATTTAATCTAAGTCAGTACTCTTAAAAGGGGTAGCTGAGTAAAAGTGCTTTTACTCGGCAGTCCTCCACAAAAGACACCCCAAACGACAAAATTAACAAGAAAAAGAAAAGGAAGAAGACATATCTTGCTCAATGAAATGAGGAAATGACCACAGGTGTGACACTAACAGTGACAACTATCATTCTAAAGAAGGCCACCACGAGAAACTGCATCTTCAGATCTTAAGTAATGTGGCTGATTTGTTTTGTTTCTAAAAATGACAAAATCAAAGGTCCAATCGATGGTCATTTTCTTAGAAAAACAAAATGTAGGAGCATGAGCTGGCTCAGGGGAAAATCACACCATAACCCAATTCTGTAGAGTCCTCCTCCAGCCACGGAGCAGCGGAAAGACAGGGTGAGATAAATCTAAGCAGACACCACTATTTTCCAAGATCCCAACTCAGGAAAAAAAAAAAAAAAAAGTCAGCAGGAGGCAAGCTGGAGAGGAAAAGCAGCAATCGTCTATGCCCCTGTCGATCTCGAAAAACAACACTAATAAAATTTATTATGGAACAGAGAATCTGCAATTGTAAGGCTAGAGCGAGAACAGAAAATTGAAGGACATCGTCCCAGAGCGGAGGGCAAACAGAATAGGAGAGAAAATGTTATGAGTTAAGAGACCCCTAGAAGACTGAGCAAGTTGAGATGAGCACAAACCCTGGCACTTACGGGTGCTTAGATATTCCTTGGATGTTTGAAAGAAGAGAGGAGAGAAGGAGGGAAGGGGGAAGGGAAGGACAGCAAACAAGTGACAAGCAGGAGGCAGGCACCTATCTTTTCTCATTTCCATGTTTATTACGCCCTTGCCACATACAGATTCAGTCTTGGTTTTTTTGTTTTTTTGGTTTTTGGTTTTTTTTTTTTTTTTTGCTTCTCTACCAAACATCTAGAGCCCATGTGATATTCTGGGTGTATCTACATCTGGGCCAGAATGGTCCATTGTGTTCTATCTTTAACTCACAGGACATACAGCAGTAGTCCAGGTCTCCTGAGAAGTCCTAGTGTAATCAACAGATATAATTTCTCTTTCACACTTATTTAAGCAATCATTAAAAATAACTGACATAAATATCATTTCAACAAAGGGGCTATCTTTGGATTCCATGAAGATGAGATGGAAGAATGTGTATTTACATTTTAATTGATGTCGATATAAATATTTGTATTGGTGTCAGAGTTAGAAACATATTATCTTTTAAACCTGTGCATTCTAAAAGTGATATATGTCTTATTAATACTTTTTAGAATTTCGTAAACTTTCTTTGGCTCAGTTTTCTCATATGTAAAATGGTGATAATAATATTTGCCATGCAGGGCTGGTGTGAGGACATAAAAGAAAAGAATTATACGAAGCATCCAGCACAGCACATTGTAGGGACTAATTTTATTTTAGACAGGACCCTAATTTAATAATATTTTCTGTGTCTATCTTTGCCAGAGTACTTTAGAAATATTTTTTTTTATTTAGTCACATTAAAGTACTTAAAAGTTATAGAGAAAGTAAAATCTAACATTTCTGAAATATTTGAAATAATTTATTAAGCTTAAATAATTAATGCCTGAAAATGAAGGCTCATCTAAGCTAGATTGAAGGTTTAGTATATGTTTGTTCCTTACAGTTTGAACAAAATCCAAAGTTTTTTTTCCCTCTGACTTCCTACACTTCCCATTCACTCGTCAATGTCAGAAATTCAAACACTGTGAATCAGCTTTAGTCACCGATTAAGACAAACGTTGCAAGTTGGAAAAGTTGCAAGATTTCTTGTCAATCCATCTCTGATGGTGCCAGGAAGCCCAGGATGCTACATACATTCCTGCCATGTGCTAGGGAGCTGGCAAATGATAAAAGCATCTCTTTCAATTTGCATTCCCATGCATTTAAAAATATTACTACACACACATACGCATGTATATGTACATATATATCTCTATAATATATAAACTACAGATATATATGCAGAACAAAAACAATATCCATCTTAAGATGTTAATACAAGTAGATGCAGAAAATGACTGATGCACTTAGCAGCTGAGCCACTTAGGGATCAATTTATCTATCTCTGAATGTTGATTCTCAAATCATTCTCCAAAGGTGCAACTTTTAGGAATAGATTTGCACATCCCCATCACACCCGACTTCTGTTAAATATTTAGCACATCAACGGATATCTCAGAATTATCATTTGGTTATTTATTTATTTTTTTTAACCTCAAGGTTTAAAGATTGTCCCTTGAAAAATCTATTGTCAGAAGGCTACTTTGGGTAGGTAGTAAATCTGAGTGTCCACGCCTACGTACAATGCATCTTCGTTAGGAACGAATGCTTTTTAAAGAAAGATTTTTGTAGGAGGTTCTTTTTTGTCCTGACATTGCATTTATATTGGGCTCCACCCCCACATTCTCTCAGTTAGTCGCGTTTTCAGAAAGCCAACTCATAAAAAGATATGTATTTTTCTTTGTCCTATGCTGGGGTGGAACCTCTACTTATTTATACACACTGTCATAAACAGATGCTATAGGAACACAAACTCTTATTTTGGGTGGCAACTTGTCTTTCCTAACTTCTTGCAGACTTGAAGGAAATTACATCCTAAGAAAATGAAAGATTGCAACACATTGGTGAAAAGGCCAAAGAGTATATTATTTAAGAGCTATATTCTCAGGTGAAGTACTTTGGGACCTTTCTTAAATGACCTTCATGGGTCTCTGGGCAAGGAGGTTTTGGTTTTGCATTTTCCCCAGCAGTGGCAGAGCCGTTGCCAGATTCTTCCCAGCCAAAATGTACAACATCAGAAAAAAAAATGGAGTTTTATGAGAAATATTTTCCTGAGAGTGAAAGTTATAAATTGGGAGGGGAAAGAGAGATTTTTAAAATTGACCAAATTCTTGCTTGTTGTCAGAATAAACATTATAACTATTGAGCAGCTTGTGTTTTGCCTCCTTCTATGGAAGTCTCCAACAGTTCAAAAACGTCCTCAGATCATTTGTATGTTATTTAACATGAATCTTCATATATTATTACTTTAGTTGTGAAAGATAAAAGTAAGGGTGCTTGTATGTATTTCTAGCAGTATCTACATTATTAAGTCCTTCATTTCTTAGAAGAGGAATTTGCTCTAAATCTAATATGAGCATATCTTCGCCAGAGTCAAATTCTCCATGAGACACAATCAGAGTATTTTTTAAAAAGACAATTTTTTTAGAGTAGTTTTAAGTTCATAACAAAATCGAGAGATCGGTACTGAAATTTCCTGTCCATGCCTTGTTGTCAACCTTGCATAGTCTCTCTCCTTATAAACTTCCCCCACCACAGTTACATTTGCTAGAATTAACCTGCATCGACACGTTGTGACTCAAAGTCTGTAGTTTACATTAGGAACACTCTTGGTATTGTGTATTCTATGAGTACCATAGTATGTTAACACTTATGTGCTAAGGCAGATATTGAGTTCATGGGATCACATAAAGTCAGAAGTGTCTCAAACATCTACTGAGTCCTAGATTGAAATGATGCCAGTAATCAGAGTTTCTATTTCATTTGTCATTCTCTTTCTGTTTTAACCTGCTTTCATATTCAATTATACTTCCTGGTTCTATCACATACTGGAAGTGCCAAGATGTAGCAAGAAAGCCTGGCTCCAGCCTTACAGGAAACAAGAAGTATTTAATGGTTCATGAAAACATAAACCCCTCATTGTGAAATTTATAATCCAGTTGCACAAATTTAACAGTTTTTAACCAAAACTTCTCCACGTAGTCTCATGTGGTCTACTGTGGGAAAAAAAAAAAAAACTTATCTGGGATTTTTATTTAATTTAATGAAGTGATGTTGAGAGAAAAGAGGCCTTAGAAGTACCTTGGAATACCCACCAAAGCGTAGCTGAGAATGTCTTAGTGTCCTGCCACGTCCTTCTCTGTCCTACTCAGGATGTGGCTGGTGTTCTGGAAACAACAATGTGGCTCATATGACTTTTTCTAGATAGTAAACTATTTATATGAATAAATACATATCAGAGTATCAATCCTTTCCCTTGAGACATACATATCATTTTTTAAAATACTATATCTGATAACCTAGAGGAGTAATCATGGCTACTGCAGTATCTAAGTTGGTAGCAGACAGACTCTCTTTGAACTCTGAGTCTAAGTGCCTATTTATTGAAATAAAAAACGTTAAGTTGTTAACATCCTATTTTGCCGGTAGAGAGGCTAACATAAAAGAAAGAGAAAGTGCCATTTTCTAGGAGTCAAGTATTTTCCATTTAAAACAGAATAATCGCTTTTTACCTTCTCACTCAACTCAAACCATGTGCAGACTCCGTGAATTCAAAAGACCAGCATATCAGTACTCTTAGTTATAAAAATCTGGTACTTTCTTCTTGTCATCCTTAAATTTCTGTCTTACTCAGGCATATTATGTTTGCATTCTAATTACTGCGACATATTTTTTTTTTTGCAGGGCCCTGGCTTGAATTTATGTTTCATATCTTCTGGCAATCTCAAGCTCTAATGACTAAAATCCTGAAAAGATTTTAAGGTTTTTCAAGAGTTGATAGAATAAGACATTCGCTGCATCTACGTATTTAAAACCAGTTTGACTGAATTCGATTTTTGTAATAAGTCACATACAATACACAAAAGCTGTGTCTTACTAGATAGGACAATAAACACAGGAGCTTTGAGTTTGCCAAGTTTGCAGTGGTTGTGTAGATAAGGTGCTATTATCCCACGCGTCGTCTTCCAGGTCACTGTTCTTCATTAGATAGCATCGGTATCGCCAGATTACCTAGTTTTCTTGGCCTCTCTTACTCTTTAAAACCACAGAGTTACAGGGCACAGCTATAATGCAGGTAACTATTCCGGCCCTCTTGTATCGCCTCTTACAAAATAACTATATTTAGGGAATGATTTCACCAGTCTTAGACTCTGTAGTTTGGTACCTGAATACAATTCAAATGTCCTCACGATTTTTCACATAAGCAAAAGGAGAACTAGTGTTATAATTAAAATATCAATTACAGTAGATGTGCTGTGTGTGTGTGTGTGTGTGTGTGTGTGTGTGTGTGTGTGTGTGTGTGAAATTCTTCCAAAACTATACCAAAATGTTTACAGTGCTCCTCTCTGGGTGATGGGGTTATACATAATTTTATGTTTGTCACATAAATTATATGTATTTGCCATGTTTTATAATGATTAACAAGTTAACATTATCAGAACAAAACATAGATGTAGTATGTCATCAGTGAAATGCAATTAACATTTGCTCTCTGTCTAAAGCCCTTAATTTCATATTCAAACCCCATATTATCTGTCAGTGGTGTGAATTGCTTTTCAACCAAAAGAAGCACATAGTAACATATGATGAGAAACAGGGAGGAAAGGCAAAGCAAGGTGTGAGAGAGCAGAGCCAGGGGAAATCGTAAACGTGGGACACATTGGAAAACAGCTGCAGCCACTGGGCAAAGTGTGTTTTTGTCTGATGGAAAGGACGTTAATCAGTCTTTCAAGAGTGCTAGCCAAAATATGAATGTGACCTTGACGACGGATTGATGCTCTAAGAGAAAAATCTGACAGTCACAGAAGGATTGAGGGGGTTCGTGGAGATGAATTTAGCAGCCTCTGACAGTGCTGATTACATATCTGTGATTTCACTTACTGAGGTCGTATTTATTTGTTTTACTTTTTAAAAAATAATTTTAAAACATTTTTGATTTTAGTTGGTAGACATTACTATATTAGTTTCAGGTGTACCACATGGTGATTAGACACTTACGTAACTTATGAGGTGATCACCCCAGTAAGTCTAATACCAACCCGACAGCATACATAGTTCTTACAATATTATTGACTATATTCTCTATGCTGTACTTTACAACCCTATGACCATTTTGTGATCATCAATTTGTACTTCTTAATTCTTTCACCTTTTTCACCCCCACCCCAGGCTCCCTCCCATCTAACAACCCTCAAAATGTTTTCTGTATCTATGAGTTTGATTTTGTTTTATTTGTTCATTTATTTTGTTCTTTAGATTCCACATGTAACTGAAATCATATGGCCATTGTCTTTCTATGCCTGACTTCCTCTACTCAGCACCATACCCTCTAGGCCCATCCATGTTGTTGCAGATGGCAAGATTTCTTTTTTTTTTTTATGGCTGAGTAATATTCCATTGTATATATATACCACCTCTTTATCCATTCATCTACTGATGGGCACCTGGGTTGCCTCCATATCTTGGCTCTTGTAAGTAATGCTGCAATGAACATATGGATTCACATGTCCCTTCGAAGTAGTGTTTTAGATTTATTTGGGTAAATATTCAGAGGTAGGATTACTGGGTCCTTCTTTGTCTCTTGTTATAGCCTTTGTTTTAAAGTCTCTTTTGTTTGGTATAAATATTGCTACCATAGCTTTCTTTTTTCTTTGTTTCCATTTTCATGAAATATTTTTTTCCGTCCCTTTCCTTCCAGTCTGTGTTGTGTCTTTTGATGCGAAATGAGTGTCTTGTAGGCAGCATATGTAAGGGTCTTCCTCATTTAGCAATCCTATCTTTCGACTGGAGCATTTAATGTATTTACATTTAAAATAGTTGTTGACAGATATATAGTTATTACCTCTTTAGTATTCATATTTTTCACTTTTTTTTTTCTTCTTCTTCTTCTTCTTAAAGAAGTCCCTCTAACATTTCTTGTAATACTGGTTTGGTGGTGATGAGCTCCTTTAGCTTTTTCTTGTCTGGGAAGCTCTTTATCTGTCCTTTGATTCTAAGCGATAGCTTTGCTGGGGAGAGTAATCTTGGTCGTAGATCCTCGTTTGCATTACTTTGAATATTTTGAATATTTCCTGCCAATCCCTTCTGGCCTGCAAAGTTTCTGTTGAAAAATCAGCTGACAGTCTGATGGGAGCTCCCTTGTAAGTAACTAGATCCTTTTCTCTTTCTGCTTTTAAGATTCTCTCTTTGTCTTTAACTTCTGGCATTGTAATTATGATATGTCTTGGTGTGGGCCTCTTTGAGTTCATCTTGTTTGGGTCTCTGTGTGTTTCCTAGTCTCTTATGTCTATTTCCTTTGCCAGGCTAGGGAATTTCTTCATTATTTCTCGAAATAGGTTTTCAATTTCTTTCTCTTCTCTTTTCCTTCTGGTACCCCTATGTTTTGAATGTTGGTATGCTTGATGTCCCACAGGTCCCTTAAACTATCTTCATTTTTATAGATTCTTTATTCTTGTGCAGTTCTGATTGGGTATTTTCTGCTATTGTGTCTTCTAAATTACTGATTTGATCCTCTGCTTTATTTAATCTACTGTTGATTCTTCCTAAGGTATTCTTTACTCTAGTTATTGTATTCATTTCTGACTGGTTCTTTTTTATATTTCCTATATCCAGTTTTATATTTCTTATCTCTTTGTTAGAGTTCTCGCTGAGATCATCAAGCATCCTTATAACTAGTGTTTTGAACTCCGTATTTGGTAGATTGCTTGTATCTATTTTGTTGAGATTTTTTTCTGGAGCTTTGGTCTGTTCTTTCACGTGGAACATGTTTCTTTGTCTTCCTATTTTGGCTGTTTTCCTGTGTTTGTTTCTATGTATCAGGCAGGGCCGCTATGTCTCCCAGTCTTAGTATAGTGGCCTTATATAATAGGTGTCCTGTGGGGTTCATTGGTGCAGTCTTCCCTGGACACCTGAGCGAGGTGCTCAAGGTGTGTCCTTTGTATGGGTTGTATGTGCTCTCCTATTGTAGCTGAGCCTTGGTTGCTGTTTGCACGTCAATGGGAAGGATTGACCAGCAGGCTGATTTGTCGTGAGGCTGGCCAGTGAGGAGCTGACCCTATGGAGCAGGATTTGCTTTAGCAGGGCTCTGATGCCTGCCCAGTCTGCCCTATGGGTGTGTCACTTTCAGATGTAGCCCTGGGCAGCTCCTGGGAGGGGCCCTGCCACAGGCCAAGTTCAGCTATAGCCTGTGCCCTACCTCTGACCACCTGGCAAGATCCATTAAGTAATTCGCAGATGGCTGCCACCTGTGCTGAGCTTAGAAGTGCTTCAAGAGGTCAAGCTGCTCCTATTGCCGGGCTTGGGGATTCTCAGCAAGAGGTACGGGGCACACCGAGGCCAGCTGCTGCTTGTTTTGGTTTTGCGAACCTTCAAAAGATTTTAGGAAAGACCACAGCATGACTCAAGACAGGTCATGCATATGGAAAAGCCACTGGAAGTGGTTTGGATGGGCCCGCAAATTGGAGGGGGTGAGGCCTCAGGGACTAGCCTGGGCGGGGCCAACATTTTCAGCCAGATTGATGGAGACTTGGATATGGCGGCTGCCTGTGTCTGCATCCTGGATAAGGGAGGGCCAAACAGAGAAACAATGGCTTCTACCAGCACTCTGTCTAGGAGAAAGCTGCCCCTCCAGCCCTTGCCCCGAAGCCAGACAACTCATTCCTCCTTGTACATCCCTGGCGCCTTTTGAGCAGCTGCCCCAGCACTGGAGCTCAGAGTGAGTGAGTCCGTCAGCAGGTAAGTGTCCGCACGGGCTCTTTAGGGGGAATGGCTGTGACTCCAACTACCCTCTGTCTCACTCAGCCACATTCTCCGCTGGTTTGCACTGACAGAAGTTGGGGGGACTTCTCTTCCCAGCACTTGAACCCTGGGTAGGGGATCCCAGTGTGGGGCTGGGACTCCTTGCTTCTCTGGGGGGATCCCCGCAGATATCCCTCCAATTTTCCAACCGCCACATGCATCTCCGCCCCTCCTACCAGTCTAGAGATGGCCTCTTCTATGTGTCCCCATTTGTAGGACTTCTATTCAGCTAGATTTCGGGTGACTCTCAGTGATGGCTGTCCTGTAGTTTCATTGTGATTTTGATGTGGTTGTGAGAGGAGGCAAACACAGCATTTACCTGCTCCATCATCTTAATTGTAACTCGCATTTGTTTTACTTTTTATCTTTAATGTTTATTCTCCTTTCTCGACCTTTGACTTCCTCAAAACAAGACTTCGTAGACTTTTTCCAAAGTCTGGTATTGACAAGATCAGCCATACAATCTGTAGATGGTGTGTAATGATTACCATGCTAGAGTTTGTGGGGTAGGAATTTTGTCATATATCACCTGTAATTTTATTTTTCTCATATTTCAGACTTTTCTTTTTTTCCACTTGAAAGGGCAGGTTGTTTACTCCTTTCTCTTACAAAACAAAGAATCCTCGTGATGTGGAAAAATAACCCCGATTTTGAGGGGAACATAACCGGACATCAATCGGAAAGCTTTGCTTTACCATCACCTAAGTGTAAACTATTTTCAGATTGCAATGTAAATGGCTGTCTCTTCCTGAAGATCTGTGCAACAAAGTCATTAGGTAGGGGTTATGATCTCTGGCCACCACATTGGGCAAGGATCCAAACTTGGACCCTTGTCCTCCCAGTAATTATGCCTGTCTTGCTGCCCCAAGCTAAGGAAGGCTGCTACTCTTTAGCTGTTAACCAGAGACACAGGGTTCTAGCCTTGAGCTTTGTAATGGAGAATACAGATTTAAACTCTCTTTTTTCAGAATTTACTCTGTGAAATGTGGGGACAACACGCACAGAACCTAGACACTGTCTTTTATAATGACTCATTTGATTTGGAATCTTCCTCTTCTTAGCATAGATTTTATTGTCATGAACTAAAGTATAGACCTCTAGTTACATACAACCTGGAAATTGGAGGGAGGCATGAGAAATGGGGGGCACTCCATACTTATTTTCCTTTTTCTTCATATCTTCACAATCAAAAATAAAAATCTAGAGCCTCATACACTCTTCACCCTGTCTGGAATATAGAACCACCCTCAGCAATCCAACCTGGTTAACTCTTATTCACATCTCAATTCAATCTCCATTTCCTCAGGAAGATGTCCCAGATCCCCTACCTGTGTTTTCATAGTACTGGTATTTTTCCTTCACAGGAAAAAAAAATTAATTTGCAAATATATATTTATTTGTGTGAGTTCCTTTTTTTTTTTTTCATAGCCTTACTCTTTTGTAATAGACTTAAAATTCCATGATAACAAGAAGTTAGGCTGTTTTCCTTACACAGTGTCTCCCTTCCCTACATTCTCATGTCTTGGAACATAATGGGTGCTCATTAAATATTGAATGAATAAATGAATGGATTGAATGGATAAAAAATTAAACAGTGGGAACCCTCTTTATTTTGATTCTTTTGCTAACCTCTAGCTTTTCTCTTAGTTTTCTTTAGCTTCTTCTTTTGCTCACTGCTTAAATGTTGATTTTCCTCAAAGCTCTGTCATCTTTGTTCTCATTCTACCCATTTATCTGTGATTAATTTCATTCATTCTGTGGCTTCCATCAACCACGTGTACAGCAACTCCTGAATCAGCGTTTCCTAACTTGATCTTTCCCTTGAGATTAAAATGACCTTTCACCTTTCTGTTTGAAATCTCCACTAGATAAGGTTGTCTAGGCAGCTATAGATTAACATCCAACGTGAAGGTAATTCTTGCCTCTCCTCGTGTCTCATTCCTACTCTGCTCCCTAACAGAGCAGAGAACCACCCACTTCCCAATCACCCAAGCTAGAAAGTTGAATATTATCCTTGATGCTTCCTTCCACCCCAACACTCAGTCAGTCACCTCCAAATATTTCATCAGCTTCACCTCCAAATTATCTCAAGAATCCTTTCACTTCATTTACTCCCATTGTTCCTGTCTTATATAGGCTCTCGGATGTCACCTGAACAATTTCTTCCATGTTCCTCTTGCCTCCTGTCCCACTCCAACTAGCACATTTTTTTTGTGTGTGTGTGGTTGCCAGATTTATTTTTCTATAACCTAAATCTGCTTCTGTCATTCCCCTACTTCAATGACTGCTCATTACCACATAATAAATCCAACGGTTATTGAAGTTATCATGAAGTTAACAGTTTCAATCATCTACATTTTGTCTATGCTGCAAAATTTTCAAAATATAATGGGTGTTTTCACATGTTTCTTCTTGTATTCTTTGTGTGTGTTAGTATATGTTTATTATTCTATGTGGAATGGCCCTGCTTTACTTTTCTGGGTCAAATATTCTCCTACTTTAGCTATGAAACCCAATGCTATCTCTACTGAAATGATTTTTTCCCTTCCCTTGAGTAAAACTGTTTCCTCATTTGTACCCCTACAGGACTTAGGGGTACAAATCTTAAGTTTTAAGATTGTACTGAAAACTGAGAAATGGGACAAATTCTCAGAGTCCAGAACAATGCCACAAACAGTTAAGATGTATAATTTCTACAAAATTTAACAAATACTGAAACTACTCTTATTATGATCCAGACTCTGTTGTGTTTACAAATATGAACTCATTTAACCTTCACAGCAACTGATGAGATAGGTACTTTTACTATTCTCACTTAATAGATGAGAAAACTTAGATGCAGAGAGTTGAAGTAACTTGCTCAGTGTCACACACAGGCCAGGTCTAGAATCTAGACAGTGCAGCTCTTGAGTCGATAATCTTGCCAACTTCAATACAACACCTTGTCCTTCAAATGAATGACAGTCCTCAGAGTAGGTACGCCAGTAGAATTTCAGACTAACGCAATCATTTCAAAGTAGTTAGTAGAGTATCAGTCTCCTTATTATTATCATTAAACTATACAGCCAGAGTGTAGTAACTAGAAGTTTCTTTTGAACCACACAATGCTTAATTCAGGCAGCTGCTCAGTGTCACACAGCTTTATGATGTCTTCATTCACACCGTGCAAAAACCAGAACACCCTGTTCTCACTGAAGCTAGTGTCTCCCAAAGTGGAGGAGATAACCAGATCTCATTAAGCTTTATGAAGCTACGTGCTAAACGGAACTCAAGTTGCTTAGAGACCAGGTTCTTCTACCTTTCAGTTGCCCAGGGTATTTCCTGGGGCAGAGCACAACGGTTGAAAGTCCAAAGCTTAGGGGTGACTTTTTCCTTCCTGGACAGTTTGTCTTTGAGATGGTTAAGCATGTTTCAAAATGTGTAGGCTGTTCATAAACCATAATCTTCTTGGATATTTTTCTTTTCTGATGGAATGACACCACTGGATGGTCAACCACCTTAAGTGAATATATAGTATAGCTTAATGGTCAATAGGTTTGGCCTGTAGGCAATAATATATTTGAGCATTTAGGATACTATTTTTTTTTTTTGAGAAATGCTAAGTTAAATCGAAAAAGAATAATTGCTTTGCAAGTATGGACAAATCATGCCATTTATGTTTTAGCTCTGTTTTTTTCCTTCTGATTACAAAAATAATCATTTCAAAATCAATATATTTATTACATACTTACTATTCAAACATTACAGAAAAACAGCGTAGAATATAAAACACCTCTATAAACAGCTACACAAAGTGAACTGTAACTAATAGTTTGGTACACTCTGCCAATTTTTAATATACACATATATTTATACACATATATATTTATTGTATAATTATTAATGATCATTTTAAACAGTATTAGATTATATTTTAAATATTGTTTTAAATTTTGCTTTCATTTTTGAATTTTTATGAGTTTATTTGAGCCAAGCTGATGACAAATACTGGGGAGTAAGATCTCAAATGCTCCCTAAACTTTGCTTTACGACAAAGAAATAATTATTGAGTGCTAAAGAAGTCAGAAAATATCACATTATGTAATTGCTTTTGTATATGCAAACCTGTTAGTTTAATATCACCTAATTTCATATCTCAAAAATATTCTGTATTCTAATAAATTTAAACAACATTTAACATGAAAAAATATTTGCTCCATAAGTAACTAAAATTAAAGTTTCTTTAAAATTCCTCCATATCATTCTTGGAATGTTCTTGATCACTGAATTGAACCAGTAAATTATACGTGAACTTTGATATTCCTCTTTATTTTAAACAGATGCACAAATCTATTACTCAAACTTGTTCATAAGAATCATCCCAATTGCTCATTTACTTATCTGCATAGCTGTTTCAAGATCTTTCCATCTTGAGAGCTCTAACTTCTAACATTACCACCCCTTGCAACAAATAAACAAACGAAGAAACACTTATATAAGTTCCTATTAAAACTTTCATGTCAAATAGGTTTAATAATTTAAGTTAAAATTATGGAAAAGAAACACTTCTATGGTTAGGATAACAATGACCAGGTTTACAATGGATTACTCTCTTTTTAGGTTCTTTTCCACCTTCTGTAATGGTTTTTTAAACATTTCAGAATTTCTGGAAATAGTGTTTCCATACAGGGTAACTCTCCATGAAAGACAGGCAGAAAAATTGTAGCACCGTGAGAAAAGAGTGAAAAGAATATTGAAGGGATCATATCAATTAAAGAATATGGGCACGTTTAGCCAGTATAAAGAATAATAGACTTTGTCTCTTTCCCCCTTTCCTTCCTTCATTGCTTCCCCTTCTCTCCATTAAGTTTGGGGGTTGGCGGCTGGGAGCAGAGCAGAAACAGAGAAGTTATACTGGGAACATATTAATAACTGAATCTGAAAATGAGTGGCTTTCTTCTATTTTTCTTCTTGCTGTCTCTCTCTCTCCCTCTCTCCCTCCCTCCTTCCCCTCTCTTTCTTTCTTCCATGACTAAAGTAGAATCGATGGGAAGAAATCTCAAGAAACAAGATTTCAATATAAGAAAATATATTTGCAGTCAGAGATGTACATAAATAAAATTTGTATTGAATGGTAATGAGCATAATGCTGATGGTATTGTAAACAACATAAAAATAATGGCTAACATGTATTGATCATCGTCAAGTACATTACACGCATTATCAAATTTAATTATTATGATAAATTCAAGAACTAGCTATTTTTGTTATCACCATTTTACAGACTAGGAAATTATGATATTAAAACATTTTGAGAGTCTTACATTTGATAGGCTTGAATGTAGGGATGTATCTCACACTAGGGATGAAACTCCTGGGTACTTGCTACACTGAATGGTAGTGACTCATCTATTACTAAATAAGCCATTGAATCATCTGGGTAAATATTGAATAATCTCTCCAACATATACTAAAAGCCACTGTGATAATAAGAATGCAGTGGGATTCAAACTTCTGGTGAATTGTTGGGTCAGAATTCATTGGCCTCATAATTGATGGCCAATCAGATATAAAGGTTACAATTTTTAGAATGGCAATTTTGGAAGGCTTCTTCAAACGCCTTCACAGTTGTTATGAATCCCCCTCTACACACATACATACGTGCGCCCGTGCACGCGCACACACACACACACACACACACACACACACACACACACTCAGGCACTACTTCCCACCTGTGGTATGTGGAGCACAGCTTAAAAACCAGTGGACTTTGGTGGATTTGCTCATCATTGCAGGAATCTTTGCTTGCCTTTATAATAAATAATAAATAAAATATACTAAATAATGATATAAATAATAAATATAAAAATAATAAATATAATAAGCTATGAAATGTCAAGTTCTTTAAGGATGTAGTAGCTTCTCCACATGCATAGTATGTTTCTCTTCAGAGATATATATTTCAATGTTCTGTATTTTCTTTTGTCCATGTTCTCGGGTTATATGGATGTGGATCTATGTGTATGTGTATGTGTATTAAACGATGTAAATGATATATCATTTTTTTCCCCTTTTTTTCATGGAGCATAAAATTTCTGAGTGAGACTCATTGCTTGAATGTGTAGCCCATCACAATGGCTAGGACAGAGTTATATCAAAACGAGCTCTCAGAACTTGCAGAAGTAGGATAAGAATAAGCAAAATCAATAATTAAAATTTTAAAAATATGTTTAAACTTCTGAGTCTCAGACAATTCAAAATTCTGAAACTCTCAGCACTCTACCAGAACTAGTTTATAGTTGCATCTGTTCTACCATATAAGTTTGTGTGTGTTTATTTTGTAGTCCATTCTCAATACCTTCCAAGAACTGACTGCTTAAAGAAATGTGACAAATAATCCATTCGTATTGTAACTACTGAGCATTTGATTATTTTTATGGGTAGCACATTTTTATTTCAGTAACATAATATAATTTTCACTAATTCTTAAATATGTTTTAAACACAGTTTATGTGAGTTACAGTCAGTTCCGAATCCTGGATTTTAGATAAGCTGACAGAGATGCAGTCTGGATAGCATGTGATCACTCTGTCTCTTCTCTAGAAGCCCCAGGTCATTTTCCATGCCATTCAATTAAAGAAGTTTCCATTATGACTAATTTAATGTGCTCTGAAGATCTTTCATCATGTGGTGCAGTAGGCATTATTTTAAAATAGAAATGCCTATAAGAATATTTTCTTCCTATTGTGACATGTTCTTTTTAAGTGTGTGTATACCACTCAGATACCATCTACTTTATTCCTTGATTCCTGATGGTGTCTGTAATTCTCCACTTCTGTAAGGTCAACTCTCAAAATTCAGATGAGAAAAGGAACGGAGAGATTTGTAGGTATCTCAGAGTCTAAGTGAGAGGAAAAAGCACTTCATACTTTTTCTCTGTGTTAGCATATCTTGCTTTTCCCCACAGAAGAAGACACATAAAATATAACATTATTTCAAGAACCATAAAGGGGTGAAATAGTTTACTTAATTCCCCTGAACTTTCCTATTGACTTGGCAAGACATCAATAAATTCCTTAACTAATTATGGTAAGCGACTAAAAAATATCAGTAAATATTTTGCCTATATGATGTTTTGCCAAACTACTTTAGAGGATTCATTAAAATCAATAAATTAGCGAAGAATGATAGCTGAGATCCCAACATACATAAAAGACTAATTAAAAAAAAAAACTTCTAACCTAAACTGAGATCCAGTTCTCCAATTTATAGGAAATATATGTGACGGGTTAGATCAAATTACTCCTTAGGTTAAAGATGGACCTTTCTCTCATACTTGGCAGATATTTACTGTAGTTACCTGTATAAAGCCTGAGAGACACATCAAAATAATTGGAAAAGAATTTTTATTGTGGTAAGCACCCTTTTTCTGATTACATAGATTTAAGTTTTGCTCCAAAAGACAGCATAATTAACTCAGGTTCATGATTTTGCTCTGAAGCCAATGTCATTGCTATTTGGTTACCTCTTAAACTTTCATTATTGACAAACTTATAAAACTAAGGAACTTCTCCATTTCTTAAGTGTATAGCACAGAAACGTTCTTTAGCCTCTAATTATTCCCAAACTAGAATTTCTTTAGCAAAGCTAGAACATCTAAAGGTAAAGAAGCTCTTTTGTCAGTAAGCATCTAAGAAAGGAAATGGGATTTTGTATTGAGGTTCTCGCTTTCAAGTTTAAAAAGGGGTAAAACAAATTTCTATATGAAAAGCTCTTTATGTTTCATTGGCAAATAGAAGTAATCTGGATGACACAGTTGTACAGGTCTCTTAAATCCTAGAGATCATAAGCCATTTCAAATGACAATTGTGCTAAATAAACATGTGACTCACAGGGAAGAGTTTATACCTGCTTTACCTATTCAGTTTCATTCACTTTTCAGCAATTGGTAGTGTTCTTTTGATGTAGCAAACTTTCGGATAACGTGTTAGGTTACTTTATCAATATTTTTGAACAGCTTGTCCTTACTTCAGAACGGCACAGATTTTTTTTTTAAATGAAATATCCTCTTTACACCATAGCACTCTTCTGTTGCTTCATGTAATATTCTATTACTATGAATCATATTACATAGATAATGTTAATATCATATATGAAAAAGTTACTCCATGGCATTTAGATGTAAATAACTCTAGTCTACTACACCAAATACACTTTCTCTTATAATATAGCTTTTTAAAAAATGGTTTAAGTATGAAGAGCTACCTATCTACACGTTTTTTATCTCCCAGCTCATATGTTCAAAGAGACCTTGAGGAAATAGAAATACAAAACTGATTTTCCTGATAGAATTTTTCTTCTTTCCTTTCCTTCCTTCCTTCCTTCCTTCTTTCCCTCCCTCCCTCCCTCCCTCCCTTCCTCTCTTCCTTCCTTCCTCTTTCCTGTCTTCTTGAGGAATATTTGAGTAAAAGATTCTTTATAGAACAATAAATATCCAGACTGGAAATTTCACTTTATCAACTTCCCCTTTTTTGTTATATTACCAAATAGATACAGTGATAAAATAAAACATGGTTTCTTACTTATATCAGACTGTCCATTTTCAGACAGAGCTCTTTTGCAAAGAGATAATAAAAGAGACACATGAATCACAGGTGTTTAGCGGAACATTCCCTGGTGCAGCATTAACTAGTAAACTCACTCAGTGATATTCTTGTTTGCCTTCAACACAATGGAGCCTGGAAAGTTCTTAGCACAGAACCTAGAACTGAGTAAACATGATTTATAATTAACATTTTATAGAAAAAAAGTGTTGTTTTCTAAACACTAGTTATCTTTATGGGATATATATTTTAGATATCATCCATTAAAAATCATGCTTATTTCCTTAAAAGGAATTTCCTTAAGTGGCCAATTTTGAGGATGATCTAGGCCTTAGGACACTATTCTAAAAAACTCTTGATCTAAGTTATGAGAGTAAGATTGTCAAGGACCCAGAAGTACCCATTCTTCCAATTTTATGTAGATATAGATCAGAGGTTACAAACTATTGTCTGCAGGTCACATAGCTTGTTTCTGTAAATAACATTTTTTGAAACACAACCATAATTATTTGTTTACATATTTTCATGGCTGCTTTTGAGCTACTATTTTAGACTTTAATAGTTGTGACCGTGTGTGGCCCACAAAGCCAAAAATACAATCTGGCCCTTTAAAAAAAATGTTTGCCAACACTTGCTGTAGATATTCAGCTTCTATTGATTTAGCTGAAACTTAAATGATTTGTTTCACAAATATTTAGCGAGTATTTATAAAGTTTCAGACATAGAAGATAAGCAAATACTTTCTACACGGTGCCGAAAGTTAGTTTAGTTGAGGCAGAAAAAAGTAGAGCACATTAGTCTATACTCTGTTTATACATATATTTTTAAAAGCACTTAAGTATTTCAAAGATTCTTCTTAGAAGATTTCTAAGAGAAGTCCCAACTCACCTTACATATGGGACTGAATTTTGGCAGAACCTCTATTTATCAAAACTTGACTATCTTTTGGGCACAAACAAGGAATCAAGTTAAGAACTTCTCTCCATTTTGGCAAAGGAGAAGAGAATGATCCCCCTTTTGACAAAACAACAAGCACAAAACTCACATTTTGTTCTATGTAAAAATGACTCTGAGGTGTTAATAGTATGATCTTACTTGCCAGAGAATCATTCACTGCCTTACAACACTTCTGCCATTGAAACTCAGAGTTATACGAGGCAGGATAGGCATGGATAGTGATTTTATAAACAGTCAAATGATCTATTCAGTCCAATGCAAGCAAAGTGATGGGAATATGTCCAATGCTAGTGTTGATCCTATTCTTCATGCTACAAAATTAATGCTCACTATTCTGAGGGGCTGCACAAGAGTGGGGCGAGTCACATGTGTCATAAGCAATATCAACCAAATGTACTGTGCATTGACAACAGGATAAAAAGCAAGAATAGAGGTCCTGCATTTTTAAGATATTAACAGATGTACAGGCAAGTTCACAGGCGACTCTTTTCACTTACAAACTAAAAACACACCCAAAGGAGTAAGCCAGCCAGTTAAAACTGTCTCTGCCAGAGCAAATATGATGTAGTACACAGAGGAAAAATCATTAATCAGTATTGTTATAACACATCCCTCAACTCCATTGCTTCATTTAGAGGATGACATCAAGAATAATTACCATCCCACATGCAGATTTCAAGACTCTTATAGGAAAAAAGGTATGTCTATATCTAACTTCAAATATAAAGAGCACTTTGAAATATTTAGGTATAATGTTTGAAATCAGAGAAAATATCCCCAAGCCCCATAAGGCATTTTCAGCAACATGCAACGTAAACTAGCTTTCATGAACTTTGGCATTCATTTAGTGAAGACTGTACCAACAAAAATACCTGGGGATGAGGGAAGTAGATGGGGTAATAGGGGTCAAATATGTAGCGACAGAAAGAGATCTAACTATGGGTGGTGAACACACAATGCAATATATATGCCTTACTGTTGAATTGTACACCTGAAACTTACTGGATTTCATTAACCAATATTAGTATAAAAAAAAAATACCTGGTTTTCAGAGATGAGATGAATAAAATATCAGGAATATGTATATTTTATTTGAATTCCTACCATCAAAGATATTCTTACCATCCATAGACAAACTGAGTTGGAGACACAGAACTGGACAGTATTGATGCTCCAGTGCCTAGAAACATCCCCAAAGGATACGCTATCCTGTAGCTTGCATTTTCTGCAAGAGATATATTGAGGGTCATTCATCCTGGGGAACATGGGCGTTTCGCTTGTCTTAGCCCCTCAAAGCCTTTGGGTTGGTCTAGCAGCCCTCCTATTGCACCGAAGACCAATTGCCTTAGATCCAATACAAATACAAACAAGCAGAAGGCTGTTCCCTGACACTCGTGGGCTACAGGGCAAGAGTTAAATTGGAGAGGTAGGCATCATATGTTCAAACATTTACATTACAAACCGAGCTAAAAACGATTAAATAAAATATTTCCTATTCAACTACCTTGACAAATGCAGCTTCTTTATGACTTGAATAACCACGTTTGAACTTAGAATGTTCAGACTTTTTGGATTACTTGCTAGTGTGTGAGAGCCGGAAGCACAGTCCCAGGGTCTGGGCCCAGGCCCACGCCCTCTGCCTCAAACTATTGGGTCTGACCCAAACCATGAAGGGACTTGCTGGCATGTATGTAGATATCCACCCATGAGGTATAAGATCCTTCTACACTCCCCAACATCTGCCCAGCCAAACGCTACTTTTGTCTACTCCGTGGACCTAGGGATATACATATGGGTGATGGCCTCAAGAGGACAGGCCTGGAAGCAGCCAATGTTATTTGAGCAGGAAACGCCATGGTTTTGGATACCTGGAATATAATCAGAAACAGGAGCATAGTTACTGGGAGATCCTATTGCCTTACTCACTCTTTGCTCCACGAAGTGGGATGCACCTAGACCAGGGGCAGGTGGGGTCTTCCGAAGTGTGACATTGACGCAGCAGCCGGCTGGTCTTGCCACTCACGTGTTTCTATAACAGAAGTGCCTACCTTCGCAATCTCCTATCTTATATTCTTTTATTTGCCTTTAAAATATAATTCAGAAAATATTTAGCTCTCAGCTAGAGTAAAAAAGATCACTGTTACAGTACATCACTGAATAGCATTTCATAATAACGTAAGTGGAAGTCTAAAGGGATAAGATCAAATGAAAAAACCTGTGCCTTCTACAGTTATTTAATTTAGCATGGTTTGCTGCATATAGGTCGCAGTCAAACCAGTGTGGACTCATCTTCATCCCACATAAGTTTTATCATATTTTGGGAGATGCCCACTATATATGATATACCATGTCTTTATGTGAATAGGCTCTGATTTAGTCTCTTTCTGTTTGTGCTGATATCACATACATGAGGCTGTTTACTTCAAAACGAACCTCCCCTAGCCCCCTGGGATTTACTCTTGGCCCTCTTCTCTTTCCATGATCCTCCTGACATTTTCTAAGAAAATCTTCTCCGACTCTTCTTTAAGAAAGTTATACTCTCGATATTAACATGCTTTGTGTCTGAAAAAAAGTCAATGCACAGAGAAGCTTCAAGTTTCACAAAAAAGTTGCATATTGATCTTGGTCCTAATACTTTCCATTTTGCTAAGCCTGCTTCGGCATTTGGCTGAGGCAGTTCTTCTGGGAACAGGAACCTCAATAAGACATGATTATTTGTAGGATGCATGCTTTGTTTTACAATGATGAGAGTCTGGGTAGAATGGGAAGGTGAGGGGAAGAGAAATGACCTCGGCACCCCACTTCCACAAATATACTTCAGTGGAATATTAAAAAGTGCAAACACATGCTTTGACGCAGCTTAGTGCCTCTCCAATGAGATGGCCATCTCGACCCTCATTTTGGAAACAATTCCAGTGATATACCCATCCCCATAGACCCATGGACTTTTTATGAGCTGCCTTTACTTACATGTTTAACCAAGCAGTGTTAAAAAGTAAGTAAAGAAAGAAAGGATGGATAACAAAACCAAGTAAACTTAAGCTAAGTCAGCCAGACTTTTCCTGGGTTCGCAAGTCAACTATTGCAGTGATAACTCCTAACGCTTCGTGTGAATGTCATTAAAAATGATGAGGAGAATGTCCATAGGTTAAACAGTTTTATTTCGGGCTCCATATTTATTTTTATAGCTGGCATGTTAAGTGTTGAAATAACCGTTGGATGGATCTGCTTACTCAGACTTATTGCGAATAGGGTCGAGGCTCTACCCAGAGGAAAGAGTCTTCCCTTTTCTACCAGCTTTTACCAACTACAATTTGTTGGGTTGAGAAGACTGACGTGGTTTTCATTTCCAACACAGAGATGAGTTGTAAATAGCTCCGTGGTGGTTCGTGAGTCATAATGAACTAAAATCTTATTTTTCTTTATTCCATTCCACAAGTCTAAATGTTTCTTCTTACCTTTTTTTTTTTTGTTTTCTTTTTAAACAAACCACATCGTATCCCAGGAACTTTGGGAGCAAGCATCATAATAACTACAAATGATTGAGTGCACCTTATTCTGTGCTAAGCGTGTTACACATCTCATTCAATCCATAGTAACGCTGTGGGCCAAGTACATGACTGTCTTTATTCAACAAATACAGAAATGGAAGATCAGGATGTTTTGGTGGCTTGACCAAAACCACCTCTCCTTAGTGTATGTAGAGCTGATATTTGAACCTAAGCCTGGACGACTCTAAAAATCATGTTATAATTACTACATGAGGTATTTTCATGGTGGACCTAAACCTTGGGTCTCAAGATAGAGCTGTGTTTCTCTCTTCTAGTATCTTATTCTGGAAGCATGTAGCAGTATTCCTGTTGAATCCTTAAGTACGAATCTTGGAGTTATTCAATATGACCCAAAATCTGAGGATGCTTTCTCTGAAGTGTCTAGACTTGCTTGTTGAAGCCACTGTCATTTATACAACACAGTGTCACCATTTGTTCTGTTTTGTGGTTCACCAAAGAGAGTGCAAGTCTAAGAACACTTCCTTAAACCATCATTGGTTATTATCCACCCTCTATGTACATCAGTGTGTGGTGCCATAGTGTTTCTCTCTCTCTCTCTCTCTCTCTCTCTCTCTCACTCTTTCTCACTCTTTCTCTCTCTCAATTTTCTCTCTCCCTCTCTCTTCTCTCTATCCTGGCAGTTTCTAAACTCTTGTATCTGAGCAACTTAGCAAAAATTGAAATATTTAATACAACTTATAAAACCAAGTCAAGGTATATTCGTAAATATGATATACAATATCACTCGCTAATTGGGTTTTGTTTAATTGACCATAGAAGGGTCTCATTAGTGGTTTTTGAATTTCTGTTGGAGTTACTGGGATGACAATGCAATCTTACGAAATTTAAGCTCAGCCCTGGTAAAATTGTTAAGACTCTCCAATTTCTAAAACCTACTGGTTTCCCACTTTTCTCTACATCTAAATTAGATTACGTGGGGTGCTCTCTTGCTAGTGGTTTCAAGGGCAGACCTTTTTAAACTAGTAGCAGCCAATGATAACTAATCCAAAAGCAATTGTTCTATATGAGTACATCTAACTGCCTCCAAGTGACTTTGGCGTTTTTCCCTAATTTCTTAGAATCACTAAGAATAAAGACACATAACTTTCCAGAAAGGAGAGGGAACAATCTGTTCTTCTGACTATATGATGAAGCAGCTATAATTGTTTAATATGTTCACAGTAATGAATGATTTTTATGCACACATTTTTAAGCTGGGGAATAAATATATAAAACCCTGAATAATATTATTATATTATTTATCCCCCTGAAATGCTGCCACTTAAATAAGGTAGATTTATAGAGAATGCCTTATCTTTTTCAAATGTGAAGAAAATTTATTTTGAGTGATTAGTATGTGTTCATTCAGTCCCTCTTTATTTTCTGATAAAATTCCAAACTGCATAAAGTTTAAACTACCACTATACATTCCTCCAAAAAAGCCCGCCATTGGGTCAAGTTGAGCCCAGGCTAGATGGTAAGAATTTACCTTCTGAAGTTAATCTTTAGTCAGTTCACTGTGTGGCCATTCTGCCACTGTAGTTGGTGGTACCAGAATTATCTACAGAGATGGGCACTTGATTTTGATACTACTTGAGTCAGTCAGCTGTATAACCACCAGTAGTGTTTGAATCGATGTGGAAAAATAGGGTCATTTGCCTTGAATAGTTTGTGTAGTCCATCTTCCACACTGTCGTATACATTATATACACCAGGCATGCATTTGCTATCCTTCCTCCTTCTGAAGTCTTAGAGACAGATCAGTAGAAGCAAGATATAGGAATTCTCCATTGCCTTGGTCCAAAAGTGTTTCCAAAACATGCTCTACTTATTAGGGATATTAACCATGTGACAAAAGTAATAACAGAAATCATCTATTATTTAGTTATCAAAACAGGGCTGTGGGCAATTCGGTTCGGTTCGATTTTGGAGAATCCTTGATCTCATTTTCATACAAATAAACAAACTATATCCAGCTTCTTCTTTTATACAAAGCCAGCACAGGCAACCCTCAATCACACTTCCAGATTTTTCACCACTTATTTTAAGTATTTGAATAGTGATGACACAACATCAATCCCCTTAAATCAGTATTTTTTTTTGAAGGAGCTAAGAAGGCAATTTAGCTTCAGACTCAAAAAATGATCCAACCCACATCAAGGCTGAGGTCCTTCTCAACCAGTTCTTGCCTAATATGGAACTGATTCTGAGGAAATCTTCCAGCAACCTCTGTCCTCAGCAACAAGTTATTTATCAGAAACCAATGGAACTAAAACATCATGACATTTAATTTTTAAGACAACAGTTACTTATTTCCTTACAGAATTGGAAAGAGATAAAGTAAAATAAATAGAATTAAAATAAAACAAATCTGCCCCCTAGTAACCTTTACCACAAGCATAGATTTATTTTCTGCAAAGCCTTTCCTTATCAGAGAATAGCAAAATTTCAATTGATGAACAAAGAGGAAATGATTATTCTTATTATATGCTTCTATTACAGCAATGATCGTGGCATAGAGACATATTTTACATAGTAAAATGAGCATCTTAACTTTTTGCAAAGAATGTGGTTGCTCTCCTTCCTGGGAGTGGAAGTTCTGAGAGAGCCAGGAGAGAAATGGTAGTTCTGTTCACCTGCCAGGGGAAAGCCTGCCTGGCTAGTTTAGGGGAGCTGAGCCTCAGTGGGATATTCTGCAGCCAGCGGGAATGCCAGCTTCTGTCTTGATAACTTCCCATTTGGCAAGTACAGTGTGTGTTGATTTATACGGCTGATATTGCAGAGGGTAGACAGAAACAAAAAGCAGACCCACAGGCTGCTGAGCTCAAACTATGTCTCAATTACAGTGTCAATGTATACTTTCTGAGGATTTTACCATTAGTGTTCTAGAATCGTAAGATTAGAACCTGCAGGCTCCCGTGTGGTTTAGTTGCCCATCTCAGGGCCGAATGATGTCTTATTAGTGATATCAAAGAATAGGAGGGAACACAAACTTAAAATGGGACTAGTCTTTGCACATCTTTTTGTCCCTTAACCTAAGGCTCGATGTGCAGGTTATTTAATTAGATTTCCAATGATATGTAACTACGTTGAAGTAAGTGTGTCACATTTAGTGTAAGTCTGGGTTCTTCAAGCTCCCACTTTGTCAGATATTTGCATATGATTAAAGAAGGCTTCACATGACCTCAATTCATCACCTTCCCACCTCTGTTAACAGAAAGAGACTTAACAGGTTGCCTCACTTTGCCTAGCTTCCATATCTCAAATAGCAAGAACAAACCAAATCACCTACAAATTGTGTCTCATGGATCTCATTAGATTTCATAGCAAAAGGACTCCTAGGTAGGCATGGTCTGGGTAGTGACCACCTATAATGGAATCTATCATCAGCCACTACAGGATTCACTCATTTAACCATCCACTTGGGTAATCATTCAGTCATTTAGTCATTTACTCAACAGTATCCTTGAGACACATTTTGGGTGGAATGGTTGGGAAGAGAGGGTAAATTCTGTTGGAAGTGAGTTCCTATGTCCATTTTAGCACATCGCTTTAAATGTGTAGTATTACACGTGTACTTTCTCAATACTGTACTATGAATAACATGCTCCATCTTCATGTACATGCGAATGCACACACACACACACACACACACACGTATACCAATGATCATTTACCTATAGAAATGGAGAAGAACGTGCCTGGAGAAAATGCCAAACGGACGACAATTCAAGAGTTGTTCGTGCTTACAAAGTATATGGTTTTGGCCACAAGATTTGCCTTCCAAGTTACATGAGTGTTACAATGAGTTTGCATTTGCTAAGCACGTACCAGCTGTACTCTGGGATCAGAGAGGCTACGTACAGAAAGGAGAGGAGAAAGAAGTGGCCTTCAATGATCAGGGCTGTAGACAAAAGGCAAAGTAGCATTTTAAAATGTGCTCTGGATTACACACAGAATACATAAAGCATATGCAAAACCAGGGGTTTATTGTTGACTTTCTTTTATAATTATATCTTTATCTTGACGTTTCTCTTCAAATGTATTTTTCTTACAAAATAATTTGCCAAATACATAGTTTTTAAAACTTGCACGGCCAACACCTTGGAGAACGTTACCACATAAGCACATGGAAAATGATCTTCTGGCTGAGGTTTGTCCATTGCGTGAATAATAATATCCTCATCGATAAACACCCACAGATATTTAGGCACCAAATCAAGTCTAGCTCATTCACCAGCTTGACTCAGGAATGAACCAGGGAATAAGATAAATTATGTAGGTATTCTCTTCTTCCATGCAGACACTTGACCCCGGGAAGGAGAAGCGTGTTGGTTAAAATGACAGACTATTAAGTGGCCCAGTGGACTAGCAAACATCATCTGAGAGTCTTTGGAAGCGGGGGAAAGGCTTGAAATCTCGGCATTGGTTTAGTTTAGACCGCAGAAAGAGAATCGTGAGAAGCACTGCCTATCTGCAGGCCTCCCTGCCAGCAACTCCAGAATTCTCTTTTGAGTTAAGTGGTTCCATTTGATGGTCAAAAGGCCAGGCCAGAAAAAACCTGCTGTAACCGGCTTTGGACAGTGCAGACAATTTCCTGGGGAAAATACCACTTTATTTCTGCTTTCCCCGAATCTGTTAAAAACATGTTTGTTTTGGCATTTTTCAGCCTAAGTGTGATTTTTAGTGTTCCACAGTTTTAGAGGATTAGATTACACCTTGTGACCAGAATGAGGGCTGAGGGGGTAAGTTCACTCCACAGCCTTCGAATCCTATAATTATGGGTTCGAGTAGACGGAGTAAGGTGAGTCTAGATAAACTTTGTTTTGAGGATTAAATACAACATACTGAGTATGACTGAAGACATATTATATATCTGCATTATGTTCGTTAGGCACAACACACGATACCTGTGCCTTAGGCATATCGTATGGCAACATTTCACAAACTGTGAAGGGTTTTATGTAGAAGAACTTGGTAACTGGAAGGAAAGTTGCAGTCTGACCCCCTCGTTTTACAGAAGAGACTCTGCATCAAATGGAATTCAAGGGATTCTCAGAGCCACACACACACAAAATGAAACTCAGGTTTTACTAAAGGATTTCCTGAATTTCAACCCCATACATGTATACGCATGGGGGCAGCTGTGATCCTGAGCAAAATCTCCTGTTTTTGACAAATACACACATAACTATTTAAGATATGTGATACATATGGATTAAGGAAGTTAGATTTATTTGCTTTTAGAATTGCTGACCAAAAGTAACGCTGAATTGCTCACAGTAGCTCTGAAAATAAATTGTGCATGCAGTGAAAAAAAAGATACTAGATAAGAGCCAATTTTTTCCTCTTTGGAGCAGATAAGAGAGAATCCTCAGCAATTTTCTAAACATGACCACTGCTGCTAGGGACAAATAGAGGGTAAAAAACTCTTTGATATAACAACTGTCTATTAAAGCTAGTAAGTCCATTCTTTGAGATCATCATTATCCTAAAAAAAAAAAAAAAAAAAAAAATCACAGGAGATATACCTACTCATCTTGTGAAATAACTATTTGTTCACAGTCAAAAACAGGAGCAAATTTTTACACGTGTATTTTTCGTTAGGTTCTCTATAAACCCAAAGGCCATAAACACATTTTCATGTGAAAGGCAGAGGTAACATCTTTAAAATTAATAAAAATTATGTTTATGGAACTCTAATGCATGATACAGGCACTCTTCATTCTACTTTTTGGGATAAGGTTTATGATTGTTATTTAAAATTTCATTTCTGTGATCATCTTATTATCAACACATGCTTAGAAAAGGGGGAAAAAGTACAAAAGTCTAGCACACTACCAAACACTGGTTCTAACACGAAAACAACTTGTGTTATATGGA
>NW_006436283.1:8408194-8415190 GCF_000325575.1 Pteropus alecto | reverse complement strand
GGAAAGAGGAGACAATGCTGAGTGTGTGTGAGTGTGTGTGTGTGTGTGTGTACACGCGTGTGCATGACAGAAAGAAAGAAGAAGATAAGGTTCATCAAGAAGGTTGGATTCAATGAAGCTCAAAACAAAAGTCGCGATTCTATGTTTTGGTACTTTCCACTTGACTTTCTTTAGAAGGTATAAAAAAAGAGACTGATGCTGTATAGGACGCTGATTGAATTTAGAGTCATTTGGCTTGGTCTGCTGCTGGCCCAGGCTTCTTATATAAGAATATCTGTTTGAAGCCTGTCCTGTGAGGGTTACGTTTGATCGCTCTGATTTTATGTTTCACCGCATCCGTAAAAGATGGTACAGAGTGAAATCTGATGCGTAGAATAGGGGAAGAGACAAGATATTTGCAAAGACTTCTTTGTGTCTAGTTAGTGGAGACAGAACAGAGATCAACAAGATTTTCAGGGGAAAATAGTTTTGTCAATAAATTACACTGAACTTTAGGATTTCAGAAACAAAATTCATTTTTCTTCCCAGTGACACAACGGTGTCACAGCCTGGAGATGGCAAGATTAGTACAAATTATTACAAATATTAGGAAATTGTTGGAAATGGATACCTCTGTGGGAAAAAAAAAGAACTCATCAGGACAATTTTCTAACAGATATATTTATTTTTCCAAGTTCCTTAACAAAAAGCAAAGGAAGTATGAGAAAGGAATGTAGGTATGCAGGAGAGGTAAGCGAAGGCAAGATAATTTTTCGTTACTCATTGGCTGAATTTCCCTTGTACAAACATGCTTAAATAGACTTTATAGTCCTGAATACTGTTTCATCCTCTAGAGATTTTTTTTTAAATTAGAAACTTTAAATTTACTATATCTTTAGCCAGATAAATTTCTGCTTTTCAAGATACATGAATATGACCAGAGAACAGGGAGATGCTACATTCCTCGGTGGAAGGGGTTGGGTGACATGAAGAATTATGAGTGGGGTGTCACATAGACAATAGAAGCTGTATTACTAAACCATACCTAGTAAATTTTATCTTAGGGTGGATTTTAGACCATGACTTAGAATTGTAAACCAGCGTCTGATGAAAACAGACAATGCAAACATTGCTAGAAATACTTTCATGGGTTTTTGCAAATTTGTCTATAAACAAAGAGAAATTTCTGCGAAGCCTACGACTTCCTCATCACCTCTGTCATCTCTTCTTCTTTAATTTTTAAAGATGATTTACTACTAACCGACCTAATTGTTACTCTTAAATTTTCTGTCACTACAAGTGCTTTTGTGTGGAGAATTAACAACAGTACAATGCCATTCAAATACACTAAAGATCAAGAGGCTGGCATTTTGAAACCTAGAAGTAATTCAACTGAGGATTCATTATTTTCATTGAAAGACATCTCCATTCACTGTTTCTAGCACTTCACTTAGCGGCAACATAAAGTCTTTGTAGAAGTGTGAGTTAGGATGAATGCAGCTGGTTTTATGCGCTTTTCTCTGTTCATTCATTCATTCATTCAAATGTTTAATGGACAGTTAGAATGTGTCAGACACATCGCTGGCACTGGGAACAGAGCACAGGGAAAACATACCTTATCCTGCCCAGAAAGAGCTCGGGGTCTCCCAGATTATTTAAAGAGTGAGGTAGATAGTAAGGGAGCAATGCACATACAGTGTTAAGGGAACATGAGGTATGAGCTTGAAACCCAGACATGGCTAAGGGAAAACTGAGGAAACATTTCCAAAAAGAGAACACCTAAACTATGACTTTGTAATGAAAAGAGATGAACTGAATAGAAATAATAGAAATAATAGAATAATAGAAAGAGAACTGTCCTTGCTCTTAGATCACAATATATGGAAAATTTAGTGTTTGGATTTTACCTTGAAAATGAAAATATCCTGAAAGATTTTAATTAGAGGGATGAAATGATCAATTCATATTTACGAAAAGTTAGGGTGGGTTTCTTATGTATTTTTTATACGGAGATAAAAACTCAGTTTGAGAAGCAGTATATATGGGTGGTTAAGACCAAAGATTCTGGGGGTAGATGGCCTATATTTAAATCCTAGCTCTTCTAAGTAATAGCTGTGCAATCCTTGGAGAAGTTCTCTCTGGGCCCCAGCTTTTTCTTCTGTAATAATAATAATACCCTATACAATTTTTATGAGGATTAAGAGTTTATTTACGCAAAAGTGATTAGAATAGTACCCGGTATAGAGGTAATGCTCTTTAAGACTTAGCCCTTAGGAGACTTTTTCAGTGATATATGAAGAAAATTAAGAAGGTCTGAGGTAAGCTAGTACAGTGAGGATAGCGAGAGGAAGTGAGTTTAAGAAATGTTTAAGAAGTAGAGTCTATGAGACTTGGTAACTGATTGGATGTAAGGGGTGAGATAAAAGGAGGAGGCTGGGATAGACCCCAGATTTGTGGTTTGTGTGCCTGGTGGATAGTGTGTCTCTGTCCACTGCTAAGGGAACACTGGAAGTCCATCTGTGGAGACAGTTTTGGACATTGAATTTAGTTTTGAAGATTGACTTGGAGATGTGTTAGCACTTCTATGTGGTGAGGTCCAACAGGCGATTGAGTATTGTATTTGAAATAATAAGAACACGAGGTTTGGCAGAAGATACGGATTGAAGGGGTCCATCGCATATTAATGATAATTGGAACCATGGAGCCGATGAGCTCATTCCAGAGAATGAATCAAATGAAGAGAATGCCAACAACAACACGCCGAAGAACATTTAAGAATAGGGTAGAATTATAAATCTGACACCAGAAACTGAGAATAAAAACACAAAGGAGAGATGGAGTAACTTCTGGCCATGATCGAGAAAGTACGTTGCATTAATCTTCCCATTACAAACAACCATAAAACCAGACAAAAATATATGAAATTACTGTTTTTAGACATTGGATCCTGTAGCCCAGTGACCCCTGAGAGAAGGGCAACAAATGAGATGAGCACCAAGATTGCCTAGAAACAACTTCTGCACAGCAGTGAGGGAGAGAGATGCCCAATCAGAGGACAACGGTCTTGCAGATCTGAAGAGGCAGACAGAGATGGAGCTCAGGGCTCCGGATGGAGCTGGAGGTTGTGGGGCGGAGCACGTGAGAGGAACGCCTGGGTGAGGAAGGACCTTTTAAAAGCTACATAGAGATCCTATTGAGTATTTGGCAAACCCTAAGCTGAATGAGCGTGAGATGAAACTCCCTGAGCCTGCGCAGAGAACAACCATTGTGTGAAGAAAATTTGCCGTGGAGTGAGGAGCTGAGAAATGATCAGAGCTGGGACAGCGCTGTGGAGCCTTTCATTCCCTACTGGCTGGAGTGAAGAGATCTGGTTGAACAGCGTAAACATGCAGCAGATTCAGGTCTGTACAATAAGAGAAGGGCATAGCTAGAGACACCCCGACAAAGCCTCAAAAACAAACAAACAAACAAAACCCTAAAATGATCAAACTGATGTGAAAGTAAATTAACTCCTCATCAGAACAAAATTCAGTCAAGAGGAGATAAATTCCAAACACTCAAGAACTTGATATCCGTATGTCCAGTATACATTAATGGTAATTTCCCCCCCACCCCCAAATTTGCTGGAAAATATAAACAGATCCAAGAAGCTCGATAAGCCCCAGGCAGAATAAAGAAAAAGTACAGCAATAGATATTATAGTAAAAATAATTAGACCTGCAAAGAAGCAGGTAAATGTGACCCTCAGCAAGAGAAAAATCAGTAAATGTACAGACTTAGAAATTAAATAATGGAATTAGAAAACAAGAGCTTTAAAAGAACAATTATAAATATGCTAAATAATTTTAAAGTAAATATGAAAACCATGAAGGAAAAGATTAGCGTCTCAGCAAAAGTTTGAATGAGGTGAAAATTTTGGAAGTATAAATAAAACATTGGAATGAAAAACCATGGTTGGATTGCATAGCTGTTTAGAAACAGTAGAATAAAAGACCAGTGAACTTGATTTCTCAAAAAACTGAAGATAGAATTACCATATGATCTAGTAATTTCACTTTGAGGTGTATATACCTCCAAAGAAATGAAAGTAGTGACTCAAACAGATATTTGTATATCCATATTCACAGCAACATTATGCACAATAGCTAGAGTAAAAGCAACACAATTGTCTATGGATGGACAAATAAATAAACCAAATACATTATAAACATACAATCATTATTGTTCCACTTTCACAAGGAAGTAAATTCTGACATACTACAATGCGTATGAAGCTTGAAGACATATGCTAAGTGAGATAAGCTAGTTATAAAAGAGCAAATATGGTATAATTCCACGTATACGTGGTACCTAGAATAGTCAAATTCATAGAGACAGACAGGAGAATAGTGGTTGCCAGGGAACAGGAGAGGAAGAAACGGAGAGTTCATATTTAATGGGCTGAAGATGATGAAAAATTTCTAGAGATGGTTGTTGGTTGTTGCACAATGTGAATGGACTTAGTGCTACAGAACTGTAGACTTAAACATGGTCGAGATGGTAAATTTTATGTTATGTATGCTTTAAAAAATGCTCTAAGTGTGTAGTCTCTGGGTAGTCAGCTTGAAATTTTTTTTCTATTTTCTATTTTCTAAATTATAGATAATAATAATATCGTGAAAAATGAAAAAAGAAAAAGACAAACCAAAACCAAAGAACTATAAGCTTAAAACATTCTCAAATGTGCAGAGTAGGACCACATATGGGTTTAAATGTCAGGAAAAGATTTGTACTAAAGTGTAATACATGTAGTTGGAGTCAAAAGTGATAGAATGAGGTGAATGAGTGACTGGATTTTAAGATTCCAGCAATATAAGAAAATACTGCTTTGTTTTTGTTATATTTTATTCAGCTTTTACATAATTAAAACTGCCATGACTTAAAAAAAAGTAAGTGAACTTGAGAGCGATAGAATCTATTGAAAATGAAGCACAAAAGAAAAAAAAATAACGAAAAAACTGAACTCAGTTTGTCTCAGTGACTCATGGGACAATCTTGAACGATTTAATGCACTCGTAGAGTACAGAAAGAAAAGGAAGAGAGATTAGGGCAGAAAAAGTATTTGCGGAAGCAATAAAAAAATTTTCAAATTTGCTAAAAAATCTAAACTACCAGGTTCAGGAAGCTCAATAAAACCCAAGTAGAATAAACAGAAAGCAAATTATAACAAGGCACGTTGTAGTCAAACTGCTAAAAATTATGGTGAGAGAAAAACCTTGAAAGTATGGGAGGGGTACATTATACACAAAGGACAATTACAAGAAAGATCGTTGACTTCTCAACAGAAACAATGAAAGCCAGGAGACAAATAAATGTCTTGTTTGAAGTATTGGAAGAACAACAAAAATGGAAAAAAAAAATCTGTTGACCCAGAATTCTATATCTTATAAAAATATATTCTTCAGAAACAAAGACAAGAAAAGCTGATAGAGTTCACTGTCAGCAGAACTGCTTTACAAAAGATGTTAAGTGAAGTTCATCAGCCTGAAGGAAATTAATAACCTGTGGAAACTCATATCTAAGGCATGAGGAGTGACAGATGAAGTCTCATGTCTATGCACAAATTCCCATCTCTCTTCCCTACTTGGTGACCATAATGTATCAGATGATTGAGGCTTCATCAGCATTGTTCTTTGAGTAAAGATCTCTCTTCCCTCAAATAACATTTATCTGGTTCATCGTTGTATCGCTAAGGATTGCATAGTTGATGCTTAGTAAATGTTAGTTGAATGGATTCATGCATGAAGGTTGGAGGTTTCAGGAAGGGGAGTATTAGAATATGAAGGGTGAGAGTTAACAGAGCTGTTTCGGGAGAAACATCTCAAAACGCTGTGATAAAAGCATGTCTTTGAAGAAGGGCGGAAATTATTAGAATATGAAGGTGAGTGTACTCTCAGAGGCTATGGTTCAACGAGTCACCTATATGAATGAATATCCAAGTTTCATAGGATCAATAAGGCTCATGGGATGGTGAGATTATGGTTAATGTATAAACTGACAGGTAAATAGATAACATGAGTGTCACGAAGAGGGATGGACCATATGGTATTTGCAAAGTGTGAAATTAACAGTCTCTACTTAAGGAGAGCTGCAAAACACACAATTACCTCTCCTCCAGGACAAACAAGGCCCAGTGGATAGATCCCAGAATGTAGAGACTGGGTTAAAAAGATCAGACTGGTCTGTGAGCTGAAAGGAAGAGATTTAAAGAGACTTCGTTTGATGTTGAGAAAGATCTTATTCCATTACTGCCTGTTAAAAATGTTTTTAACTTAGAGTTGGGCAACATCTGGAAAACGAAGTCCATGCCCCGTAAGCCTCAGCCCTAATGCTGATGGAAAGCCCTTCTGGAACTTTGTGGTCCTAAAGGGATTTGTCAGTCTTGTGAGAGATAAGATCCTTCTGTTTAATATTTAAATCGCTCTACTGCAGATGAAACAGAGAAATAGACATTCTCTCCCTATTAAAGGGCACATTAAAGTTTGTGTTACAGAGATCACTTGACAAGAAGGAATCTGCTCAAAACATGGAATCTAGAAGCATTATGAGGCATGAGCGTCTCAGCTGCAAAAGATGGTTAAAAACCACACTCTGACCTGGAGCAGAAAAGGTCGAAGATTGATCGTTTATGGAGAGGTATCATCTGGATAAGGATTTTGCTAGGCGATATTAAAAGTGAGGATTTTACCATAGAATCTGATTCAAGTCTGCAGTGCTTGTAACAATATAAATGATCTCAAAGGGTCTGTCGGATGCTCTCCTTCTGAAGTTTGTTTTGTCATTTTCCTGTGTAAAAACTGCATTCATAACTACAGACATGTTCTTTGGATCACAGGACACTAAATCTCTAAAAAACACTCCTAAAATGCCAGCTCCCACAGGGAAGGGCTACACATTCAATCTGTCATCAGTTAATGATCACTGAACAGGGATTGATTTCTTTGCCCTTAGGGAAAGGGTTAGATCATAAGATTTTAT
>NW_006436283.1:8403297-8408175 GCF_000325575.1 Pteropus alecto | reverse complement strand
ATTTCTGCTAATGTATATTACATGAAGTGCCTGACCTTGAACATGGGACAGTAAGGAGCTTTAAGATAGAATAACGTGTGACTTCATAGTAGTAAAAGTGCCAGATTATGAAAGAAATTGTAAGGAAACGCTGACAAACTCTCAATTTTGCTTTTATTTATCTATTCAGCAAATAAATATCAAATATTTATCCACTCAGTATCTTCTAGAAGAGGAAGCAGGAGACGTCGCTTTAACCAAAGCGGACAGCGACTCGTGCATGCCCTCATGAAGCATAGATTCCAGTGGAAGGAGGTAAATCACACACAAAACAAATAAGTAAATTTAACACCATTCAATTAAGATCAGCGCTATGGAATCAAATTAATGAGAATAGAATAAATATTGCCAGTTTGGAATTTGAGGCAAAATTCAAGCAGGCATTTCAGAAAAGGTCTCATTGAGACAGAGCCCCTTGGACAAGGATTTGCAGGAGGTAAGAGAAGGAATCAAGCAGACTGTGTGGAACAGGATTGTTCCAGGCTGAAGCAACAGCACATGCAAAGGCCCTGAGGCGTGGTGTGCCTGGCATGTTTGAGGAGCAGTAAGGAGGCCAACGTCACTGGAGTGAGCAAAAATAAGAAGAGATGAGGGAGAGAAGTGGAATATCAATGAGACTTCGGCTTTTTTGTTCAATAAGATGGGAAGATACCAGAAGTTTTGCGCCAACGTAATCGAACATTTTTGCGAAGATGTTTTTTGGCTGCTCGATTTAGAAAAGACCATAAGGATGAAGCAGGGAGATTAAAAAGAGGGGCCTCTTGCAGAAAACAGAAAGATGATGATGGGCGGTCACAGGGATTGCCATGGAGACGTTGAAGAACAGTTAGTCGATATACATTTTGCAGTTAAAGGCAACAAGATTTGCTGTTAGATGTGATATACAGGATGATTCCAAGATATTTGGCTGAGCAAGTAGAAGGGGGAGAATTTTGGTAGGAAAGATTTTGGAAAGCAGATCCGAAGTTCAACATCGGACATTCTTAGTTCGAGATTTCTATTATGGACACTTCAGATGGGCAGTTAGAAGTACGAGTCTGGATTTCTAAGGGAATGATTATGAACCGAAAAGAAAAGAAGTCCAAAGACTTAACCCTTGAGCAGGCCTATATTTAGAGCTTAGGGAGTTGAGGAGGAACGAACGAGGGCATTGGAAAAATGCCATAAAGGTAGAAGAAGAGCTAGGTAAGTACAATGTTCTGGGAACACATAAGAAGGGCGTGGTCAACTGCATTAAATGAATAATTGACTATGGCTTATAGAGCAGAAGTCGTTGATGGTTATGATGAAAGCAGATTTGGTGGAATGGCAAAGGCAAAACTCTGATCAGAGTAGTTTTAAAGAAGAATGGGAAGGGAGGGATTTAAGGTGGGCAGCGGGGTATAGATAACACGTTGGAAATGGTCTCCAAATCTGGAGTAACCATGATAGCATCATTAGTCCTGAGCTAGCCTCCATGCTCTTTTACTTAAGGTGATTGGTTATCAGACTGAAAGCAAGGATTTGGCCTTGAGAGGTCTTCTAAAGCTCTCCCTAGAATGTTCTTTTTATTTAATCTCAGAGGTTGCCTGGTTCTCTTCACTCTAATTTAATGCACGTGTCATAAACCAGAAAGGGAAAGAAGGCAGAATGACAGAGCTGTATATCTGAAATTTCTCGGTACTAAATGTCAGAATGTCAAACTAGAATAAGAAAATCATCTTCAGTTTATCGACTGGGATTGTTGTAAACGTAATACCTTTTCTTTTTCAGTCACAATTGTTAGTGATAAAACCAGATTTCTTTTGTTTCTGTAAGTCTGAAATATTCAGCCCACTATTTGGATTTGTGTGCAGATTGTTTTACTTTAATAGGTATCGTGCACGTGTGTGGTTAAGAAGCTGTTTATAGCATTGATAGTTTTCAGAGCTTGAATTATATGCCTGTCTTACCTATAGTTTGTTATTCACCCATCCTAGAACTGAAGCAATCCAGTAATTCTTAGTTGTTGAACTTGAAAGCTTGAGAGTATTATAAATAGAGGTGGATTTCAAGATTTTAGGGACTGTCAGACACCCAAGTAGGGGTGAAGCAAAGGCAGCATCCTTCAGGAATGTATTTCACATTTGGTAATATTTGACCCCAGATGAAATAAAATGTGGCTTCACCTCCAATGTAAATATTGGTCAGTTCCTATCTCATTAAGTCTTCCTGAAGACAAAGTTTTCAGCCTATCAATCATAATAATACTCCCATTAGCTTTTAGGCAACATGTCTGAATAGGAAATTGCCTCTCCCTATCTCTTGCTCCCTCTCTTTTTGTCTGTTGATGATTTAGAGACAGTAAGATCTCCAGGCTTATCTTGAAAATATTTACTCAGCTTCTTTCAGTGATTATTTCAGAGTCTGGTCATAGGAGCATATGTTTCTCTAAAGGAAAGGATGATAGAAGATGAAGAGCACAGAGAGCCTCTGTCTGGCCTAATATTTTGGTGGAAGGTGACAGAGGAGATTAGAAAACCAATGTCGAGGAAATGTTTTTGATTATCTGCTCCATTCAGTGAAGCAAAAATAAAGGTATAAATCTCCATCTGGTTTCATTTTATCTTCTACCATTAGGTAGATGGACTTATACCTAAGGCTTTTTTGTTTTCTTCTTCCTTTTGTTTTGTCTAGCTATTCTCTTGTATTTCTGACTTGTGCTTACCCTTTGAGAAGTTAATTGTGCATTAAAAAAAAATAATATATAAAGATAAGAGTACAAGAGCGTTAAACTTGGGTTCTTTCTTTGATAAACCGAAGAAAGAGTTGAGGTTGATATCAGCAATTTTAAAGGACAATTACAGGGCTCACACCAGTGGGAATATCACATTGGCCCTATTACAAATGATACTTCCGATGAGTTCATTGTTTTTCCACATTTTATAGCGAGGATGCCCTTCCATGAGAGCATTGATCATTACTACTGTCATTATGCATCGAGACCTTACTCCGTCCCAGGCGTGATGTGAAGGGCTCTGCGTGTACTCTCTTGTGATTATTCGTTTAAAAATCTACCTTGCCTATGGCATGACTCCCATTTTGTGATAGAAGACAGTGAATCCAGAAAACTCACCAGATTTTATAAAGAACCTGTGCGCCCTCACAGAATAGCAGGCATTTCATTTGTTCTCTTCACGCTTCATGGATCGTCATGAAACCACTGACTCAGTTGGAGACGTGAAAGTGACTGGCCAGCACCACGAGGCAGAAACTGTTTCCAAACTGAGGAATAGTGTCCTGATGATTGTTGGTGTGAATTTATGACTTTGAAGTGGGAAGCTACCCTTACAAAGGCACATTTTTCCAACTCCTTGGCCAGGGTGTACCTCTTATTACATGAAATCATGTTCTTGAATATGAAAGAGAATCTGAGTTTGGAGGCCTTAGTCCAGAGCTGTAACATAACGTTTACTGTTGAAATATGGCAGGTAATGTATTTGAGCATGTGTATTGATCTTTCTTTTCTCCTGGTATGATTCTGATCTCAACTATCCCTTTTGAAATATATATGATCTGTGTATATAATTAGATATTATTTCAACATCATTGGCTTAGTTGATACTATTTGAAAACTGTGAAGTTGCTATTATACTTAAAGTACTTGTAGATATCTTAAGATTATTTAGCAGCAAATCTTTGAGAAAGAAAGAGTGAGCAATGTTCCCATTCTGGCTATGAATATGTCCCATTGAAAGACACAGAAGATAAATGATATCCCCCAGGATACAGAGTTCATTGGTGGGGATAACAATATTAAAACTCAAAGCTCCTGAATTCCAAATCACTTTGTAATGCAGCCATGATATTCCAAACTAAACCTAATTAAGTAAAAGACCTGAGAAATACGTGTTTGTGGACTAGTGCGAAGACAATGTATGTAGCTGAGCGCTTGGAGTCTTTGACAAAAATATCAGAATTTTTGTTTTTGGTGAAAAATAATTTTCAGTTCAATGTTTGGAAGAATGCTTCATAGAGCAGATATTGAAAAATTAAAACTTGTAATCATAGGGAACTGGCGAATCGTTTCTCCTTTTACCTTTAATTATTCCTGAGTCCAAAAATAGGAAACTTTTCAAAGTTTAATACCTTTAAGCTTTGGTGGCCACAGCATGTTTTACTGGAACATATTTGACAACAGGTAATAGATTTTACAACCCAAATACTTTCTATTCTTAGGTGTTACCTTGACTCAAAAAATAAGTGAATAATATTGCACAGAAGCATTCAGTACATCGCTGAGATAGCATTGTGGTCAAACCACATCGCTCAGTAGGGGGACTCTTTTATTTTCCTGATACAATTGGAATGAGTTCAAAGAACTGGAATACCTAGAAAAGAAGATGAACCAGCTGATGTATGAATAAAGATTAAAGGAGAAATTAAAAAGGCCAAATAAACAAGCTTTGTCTAACCTGTATGTAAGAAAGACTATGACAGGATCAGAAGTATACCTCGCTGAAAAGTTTAGACATGAATGAAAATGATTATGGGATGCAATAAAAGTAATGTAGTACTAATACTACAGAGATCCTGGGAGAAATGTAAAAACACCGCTAAACTCATCGTCTTGTTTGACCGTGTCCAAGAGTGATTGCATTATAAAACAAGATCTCTGGGGTAATTGTGGGAGCTGTTTCCTGTTTGGAGCCAGGCTAAACTCAGACCAAGATGAAATGGTCCATCATTCAGGTGTCAGAATGAAAAACCATGCTGCCTTTTTCTCATTAGAATAGTAGATCATTGTGTATGGACTCCCATGAGATTAAAAAATTTGAATGAATTATTATCAAGAAGTTCAGAGCTTAGTTATATATATAT
>NW_006436283.1:8400422-8402779 GCF_000325575.1 Pteropus alecto | reverse complement strand
AATATAATATATAATATAATATAATATAATATATATACAAGTTATATATAATTACATTATATATATATACATATATATAAAATTTGGTGTGTGTGTATGTATATTACCTGAGTATTCAACAGGTAATTTGGAATAAAGGTAAATTAATCAGCTATCTATTGCTGTGTAACAAATTACCTCAAAACTTAGTGACTCAAAATACCAGTAAACATTTGTCACTTCACATGGCTCTGGTGGGTCAAGAATTTAGGAATGTTTTGACTGAACATTTCTGGCTTAGGGTCTCCTGTGAAGTTGCAGTCAAGAGGTCACAGCATCTGCAGTCATCTAAAGGCCTGCATGAAGCTGGCGTATCTACTTTGGGGATGGCTCACTCACATGGTTGGCAGGCTTATACTGGCTATTGGCAGGAGGCCTCACTTCATTGCCACATGGATTTCTTCATAGAGCAGTTTAGTGTGTCCTCATGACATGGCAGCTGACATTCTTCAGAATGAGTGGTCCAGGAAGCTATAATATTTTTTGTGACCCCGACTCAGATTCCACACTCCGTCATTTCTGCAATAGTCTATTGATTTCACAGGCAAGCCCTATTCGACCTGGTGGGGAACTGTACATAAATGTGAACACTTACAGATGAGATTTACTGGGTGTCGCCTTGGAGGCTGGCTCCTAAAGAATCCTGTGTCAATTTTAATTTATTTTAAGATCTGACATTGTTCTCTTTTGCAAAATAATTCTTCTCTTACTCCTTCATAATAATAAATGGAGCAGCGATCTAGGTTTTAATAAAACCATTGTCATTAACTAATCTTTCCTGAAAATAGAAGTTGAGATCTGACAAAATATTTTCCACTTATCCACAATTACCATGCAGTAAATGCTTATTAGTTACACAATCTTCATAACAATTTTGAGCCCAAAACAATAGATCGGGAAATTGAGGCAAGAAAGGTGAATTAATTCGCCTAAGTTCATGAGGCGGGGCCATGTTTGAATCCAGACGGAGAGAGCAGAGCGCACACGATCAGGTCAAGATCCTGGCAGGAAACAAGAGACACAAACAAATGGGGAAAGTTTGAGTAGGTTTCATACAGGGATTATTACAAAGGTACAGGCACAGTTAGAACCCAATATGAAATGCTTTAATGTCTGGGACTAGTGACAGATTTCTACCTTAAAGATGTGGGGAGACAGCAACTGCCTAAGTTAGAGAGCAAACTATGCCAAGAGGACTTCTAATGGTAGTTATAAACTCAGTTAAAGGGACACAGATCATGTAGAGTGTGTGAGGAAACACATTCTCTGAGATCACACTCCTCCCACCCATCAGCTTTCTCTTAGCCAAATTCAAGCAGGAGTCAGAGGCGACCATGCCTTTTGATGTAGTCTCCATATGAATTGAGTAAAAAACGGTGACGAGAGGATCTGAAAATACCCAACATATCCATTATTGTCCCCTGTGCTGTTTGTGTTCCCATTAGCTCAGTTAACTTCACAATCCTGAATATAATGAAGAAACTGAAGATCAGAGAGGAGAAGGCATATGCTAACCTTTTTACAACTAGGGCTTCAAGTCAACACTCAAACATAAGCCTTGGGCTCCAAGGCATTTCAGAGCAGAATATCCCTCAGGAGGAGTCAAGCTCTTGGCAGAAGAATAAGTAATTCAGAATTAACTATAACCATCATCATCATTATCATATTAATAATTTTTTATCACATATTAGATGCTAGGCCCTGAGCTAAGCACCTTATGTTATGAGCTCAACACAATGATTTTAACAGTCTTATAAGGTTTATTTCTATTCTTGTACAGAGACTTAACAAAGTTAAGTGAATTGTGCAAGATTATACACCTAGTAAGTGGCAAAGGTGAAATTTGAAGTCAGTTAGACTGTCTCCAGAATCTGCACATTTACCTACCGTCTAGATTACGTCTATCACACCAGCATACCACTGGAGTTCAGGCATGAATAAACAATGACCTGAGACTATATTATGGCTTGGTATCTTTAAAATTATCACTCAGAACTTGGCCTTCCATTTATTATCTTTCCCTGTTTTCTAGAGAGTGGCTTCCTCTACCTTTATATCCTGCTCAGATTTTGTTTTAATTTATTTTTAAGAACAATTTAAAGAATTAAAGCATCTGAGATATAGAGAGAAATTACCTATGCTATTGTTTTCCTAGCCAGTTCATTGTCACAAAACTAGAATAAAACACTGGTAGAAATTTTCTTTAGTGTGTCTTAGTTACCAGAACCAGACACATTTACAAATGCCCATCATTGGCCTACCTGTCCTTTGGTTTAGTAACCTGAAATTAAATTTGCTCATCACTTTGGTTCTGAATC
>NW_006436283.1:8379895-8400387 GCF_000325575.1 Pteropus alecto | reverse complement strand
TCTCCATGGCATCACATATCATTTTTTTTTGGCTTTTTATAGTTTCAAACCCAATTTTTATTCTTTGTGATGATTCAGGCTATGTCTATAGGACGCCAACACAAATGGTAAAAAAGAGAAAAATTCAGTGTAATAATGGTGGAGTTTAGTTGACAAAATTCTAAATAAAGTAAAATTCCATCTATTTGGGAGTCTTTTAGAACTGAGATCTTTCCAGATCCTTAGGATTTTAATTATTAATATTAGTTTTTTTTAAAAAAATTTTAACCATCTTATTTAGAAATCATCCTAAATGGTTAACAGATTTTTATTCCAACAATGCTGTGTACTAGATATGTTGAAATATGCTACAGTATGAAACATCTAGATATACTGGATAAAGTATTTTAAAAAAGCAAAACCAGACAAATAAAATACAAAACAAAGCAAAACACTCCCAGAAGAACTATAGAGTAAGCTGTCACTTACTGTTTGGCTGTCCTGAGGACTTGGGTTTAATGAATAAACTGGAAGAGAAGAGAACATTTTTGGCTCACACAGGGTGGGAAGATGGACCTGTCATCATCAGATAAAATCAGGATTTTATTAAGGATTACACCTTCAATGAGGGAGTACAATAGACAACGTCTGCCCACCAGCAAAGAGCTATGACACAGAATCTTGGTTTTCTTATTCTGGCTCTGGATTAGAGGGAAAGGTAAGGAGAAAAATTCTTCCCTGAGAGCTCATCACAGCAAGGCAGCCTGATGCAGAGTTGACGTGTATATTCATACTCCTTGAATGGTCCTGAAAATCACAGGTCAAAAAAATCAGCATGTGTGCATCATAGTGCCAGCATAATGTTGCTGACAACAGTTAAAACAAATTTCAGAAGGATTTTCAATTCAGGTCACATAAAATTTCTCCACATAAAACCTCCTCAAACAGAAATAAATAATAAAAAATAATAAAATACTCCAAGATTTGCTACTTAGAGTGGCATGTAGACCCACAGCATTGGAATCACTTGAGAGCTTGTTAGAAGTGATGAATCTCAGATCTTAATCTTAACTGAGTGAATCAAAACATGCAATTTTACAATATGTGCATATGATGCAAAAACATATTAAAGTTTAAGAAATACTGCTTTAGGAAACAAGCCACCATAAGAAAGATCCTGCACAAATAACATGTTAGAATTCCAAAAATATTCCATAGAAGAGTTATTAGATGCAGATTTAAACATAAATGCACCTGGATTTAATAAAGAAACAATGGACCAAAATATATGAAACAAAATATTATAGTGTTGAAAAAAAGTAGGAAAATATATATATATATCAATGAAAAATGTGGTTATTTAGTCATTGGAATTAAACTCAACAAAAGATAAACAAAAGATAAAGCACAGCTGGAGAAAAAAATAGTGAACTGGAAGGTAGATCTCAAGAAATTATTCAGAATGCAATACAGAGTGACAAAAATATGTACAAAGATGAAGAGAAGCTAAAAGAATTGGAGGAGATCTATTAAATGTTTAAAAGTCATTTCAGAAAGAGAGAGTAGGAAAAATATAGAGCAGGCAATATTCACAGGGAAAATAAAAACATTCAAAAAATTTTTATGAATCAAATTCTTAGATTCTAGAATCACAACAGACTGGAAGCAGTATTAAAAAAAAAGAATGAAAGAAATTCACAATTAAATCATTAGTAAAAGAATTATAGAACCTTAAAGACTAAGAGAACATTTTTAAAACATCAAGAGAGGAAAAACACTTGTTACCTACAGAGGAAGGTCAATTATATGAATAGAAAATTTCTCAAAAACAAACAACTGAAATCAGAAAATGGGAGTATGTCTGAAATGAAAGAAAAAATAATTCTCAACCTCAAATTTCATGCCATACTAAACAATAACTCCAAGACAAGCTTAAATAAAGACATTCCCAGACATCAAAGCCTAAGACTATTTATTACCAGCAAATGATACTAAATGAACCTTGAGCCTTTGTGCAAACTGAATCTCTCAGGCCAGAGCCAGCAGCATGGGCATTACCTAGAGGGTGTCAAGAATGTAGCATCTGAGGTCCAACTTAGAACTTATCAAACTTTGATGTGTCTATAAGTCACCTGAGGATCTTGTAAATGTGCAGATTCATTAGGTCAAGGTCAAGATTCTATATTTCTACTAAGCATTCAGACAATGCCTGCCATTCATTGATCCAGTCACCACATTTGGAGTAGCAAGACTGCTCGGGAAGAGGGCTATTGTACCCACCTGTTGATTATCAAGAAGCCATACGAGAAAAGAAATTGGTAAACATGTGAATAAATCTACATAAATGTTTATCTATAACAACAACAACAACAACAATAACAACAGTAACTAATTTAATAAGTAAAGCAAGCAACGTGGCAATAAACTGGAAAACCATGATCTGTAAGATGGGAATAAGATAATGATAGTTAAATATTTTAAGGTCTTCATAATACGGGGTGGGTGTTGTTGATTGATTTTTGACTTTGTTAAGGAAAGTAAAATTGGATCTACATCTTCCTAAGCAGTAGATGGTAGATGGAAATATGTTTTGTTTACTTTTTTATCAGCAAGTACTTCTTTATCTCAGCCCACGATGTTGTTTATATTAAATAATTTTCCTCTTCAGAACCCTGCTACCCTGGTGTGCTTGTGTACCTCTGCTTTTCTTCTCTTTAGCCTCAATCTTCAAGAAATGTAGTCTAAAATAAACACCTTCCTTTTAATATTACCCACACAGTCCTTAAACCCATGTCATCGGGCTTCCTCCTTCACTGTCTTCAAAATCTCTGCTTAAAGTCACCCCTCATATCCTAGTTAGAAAATCAGTGTCTTATTCTTTGTTAAGCTATGTCACTCTCTCTAGTCTTGCTGCTCAAAGTGGGGTTTATGGGCTTATGACATCAGCATCACTTGGGAGCTGGGTAGGAATGCAGAATCTCTGACCTCACTTCAGACCTAATGAATTAGAATCTGTTGTTTAACAAGATACCCAGAGTTGAAAATATTTGATATCGTGGACCACTCACAAGCACTTGAAATGTTCACTTCTTATTGTCCACTTTCATTATTGCCTTCCTTATTTATTTTATATCCGCTCTCGCTTATTTTTCTTCTTCTATCACAAAAATGCAGGTATTCTCTAAGTTCTTTATCTTGGCCCTTAATCCCTACCCCACCTCTACTTTCTCTCTCCCACGTTCTTGATAATTTACTCCAGTGACTGACTTCTGTTATTTTCCTAGGTAGGTGGTTGGTTCACTTCAGAATCACCTAGGCTGCTTGTTAAAAATAAAATTTTAGGAGCCCTCACCAGAGCTTCTAAACCAGCAGGTCTAGTTTAGGATCAAGAATATGCCTTTTTAAAAGCATCCGCCACCACCCCAGGTGATTCAGATGCAGCCAGCTCATACATTTTTATTTGCGAACAAATGCAGTGGATTAGAAGATGGTTATGTAGATCTCCAATCTTTACTATTTTATTCATCGTTGGAGGCTATGTAGAAATAATCTCCCAAATGTCATTGGCTTAAAGCAATAAATTTTTTTTGTTTGCTTATATCACAGTCCAGTACTGAAGGTGACTGTCCCAGAATGAGGCTCAGGAATATGAGTTTCTTCCCTTGTCCTGCCGATCCATCCCAACATGCTCTTCTTTCAGCCATGCATATGGCGGGGAAGGAGAAAGAAGTGGAATGATGCACAAGCCTTAAGGACAGGCCTAGAAATCATACACCTCACTTCTGTTCCTGTTTCCCTGCCAAATTCGTCATATGGCTATACACACGGTGCAAGGAAGGCTGGGAAATGTAAGCTTCCTGTGTATCTAGGGAGAGTAAATGGAACTGGTGAGCATTTAGCCAGTCTCTGCCACAGCCCTTGAATTTGAGTCTTACATTCCCAGATACCCGCAGGATATCTTCACTTCGATGTGTGACTAGCACAACCAAGTCACTGTATTTTAAACAGAAATAATCCCTGAATCTCCATGCCCCTTTCCCAGCTTGAACTTCCTCTTAAATTTATTATATTCATCAATGGCGTCACCATTCTAGTCACAGAAGCTTAAAGCTTGGACATCTTCCTTCATTTCCCTCCTCTCATATACCTACGGGCAACTGTTTGCCAAGTTCCGTTGCTTCTGTCTCTAAAATGTTTCTTCGAACTTCCTATCAGATCACGTTTTCAGTGGCATTGCCCAATTTTGGCTCATGTTAGCTGTTTCTTAGAGTACACCTCTATCCCACAGCGCAGACACGTCAGCCACCCATTCCCTTTCATGTTCTTTTCCCCAGTTGGCTGTACATTTATCACTGGCTAGTGGCCCCTCCTGCTCTCCCCTGCGGGGTATAAATACTACCTAACAATTACAAAGCACTAACCATGAGTCAAGTGCTGGGTAAGTATTTTACATGGAGTGAACATTATTATCATCCCTTTCTTCTGTGAATAGATAAACCGGGCCCAGGAGTAAAGTAATTTTCACTGCCTGGCAAGTGAATAGTAAGAATTTAAACCCTGTAATTTGTAGGACCTCCCAAATGCTAAAGCTCATGTTTCATTATAAACAAAGTACTTCATAATATCTGCTTCTTTACAATCTGCTCTATCTTCTTTTTGTAACCAAATGAAGCTTGGCTCTCTCCTGTGGACCTTCCTTTTTACTGAGTCCTGTCGAGTGCTTGGTCCTTCTTCATTCACATGACATGTGACATATGAGGTCCACACTTAAGGTAGGCTTTCCCACATTCTGCAACTTTCAATCTATTCTTATATATTTTCGAAGACAAACAAACTAAAAGAAAAGTGAAAATCCTCCTTTCCTTTAGAGGTCGAATTAGTCATCTATACTTCTCTCAATCTTTCTTTATGAATATTTATCAATTTCTTCACTAATAAAGTCACTCGCATTATCTTTACCAATGACTTATAGTCACCACCCAACATAAGCAGATGATGTCTATGTCAGTGTAAGTGTCACATCCAACATGCTGGCTTTGCATTCCTTAATCTATCACTTCAGCTAGCTCACCTTTATTCTTTCAACAACTTTCTCACACCCACAATGACTTCTAGATTTGCCTCATTCTGGTTTTAAACTCTAATATTTCAGTTCATAGCTCTCCTACCTCACATTTGCTCATTCTCGCTACACTTGATTTTTAAATTCATTGTGACCTCTGGTTCCATGAGCTCCTATATATTTTTCCAGTTTATTGATACAAAGAAAGAATGCTCGTTTTTTATTGTTTTTCTATTTAAGTGATATTGAAGTGCTGGAGAAAATCTACTGTTAAACTGCCTGAATTTCATTTTCTTGGTATTACTACCCTCCATGATTACTTTTACTTGTTAATACTTCTATATACTTCTTCCATACAACTTTAATCTTTCATTAAAAGCTTATCCCAAAGCTTTATATTCTGTCTCATTTCTATACACATCTACAACCATTTTCTTATCTTACTCCTATGTCTTCAAATCTTTACTAGCTCTTTTTTACATAGTCATTTTCACCAATATGTCAACACAACCGCTCACTCTTTTTAAAAAACAAATAATCCTCAATCTGTACTGAATCCTAATGACTATCTCTCACATCTTCTTCCTTGATTCACCAATCTTCTGATACCAGTATTCTACACTATCTCCAGTCCTTCATCTATGTCATAAAGCTTTTATTCTATAGAGAAAAGTCAACTGCATATGTAAAGAAGTGACCTAATCTTGTAGGCATGCAACCATTTTTCTTTCACCAGATAAAGGTCAAATATAAACACAAGTCAAGAATTTTATTTAACGTTAACTCATTATTAAAAATGTATTCATTATTAACTAACGAGTAACATAAATGAAATGTTATGAACAATTTAAAATACAGACACATGCGTATATGTGCCTATGTACACACGTAGATATACTTAAAATTTAATAAAATAAGGTTAAAATAAGATTGTGAATCAGATACAAACTGGTTAATGCCATATAGAGCAATATGCCTTTGGAGTAATTGGTTCATTAAGTCAGAAATCACAGATATCTTTACCGGACAAAAATTTACAAACTCCTCTCTGGCCCACAATATGATTTTTAAAACTTTATAGAGCTATAAAATAGTCAGACAATAGAAAATTAAGGCTGGCACTTCTCTGAAAGAACTCTCAGTAATCTCTTTTGCCTATTTTGAAGTTTTGGATTATTTTTGATTATTTGGATTATTTTTCAAACATCCTCCCCTGCCCACTCTGCTCCTGTGATCGTAAACAATCTTCAAAGCTTATCCTTCTGACCAAAGAAAGCTGGTCTTGTTACGTTTGGCATGCTGCGTGAGTGTAAACTAACCGTATATACCTCCTTGAATTTACTCTGAGAATCTAGGAATTTACAGTATTGGGAAAACACTATCGCCAAAAAATTTACTTCTGTTTGGAAAAATTCACAAGGAATCTCGACGAGACTTATAAAAAACCTCTCTCGTTTAGTTTTCTAACCTGAGACTAAGAAACCAAGCCCAAGGCACGTGTTCCTCTAAATTTCACTCACTGTACTTATGTATCTGAGTGAATTTCTCTCAGAGTCTGAAAATTCTTAAGTCTCTGAACTTCCTTGAAGTGGCGCCTTCACTACTTGTGAGCCAAGACAGGCCCAGGTTTTTAGAAGAATTTCATAGGCCTTGGCTTCCTCACATAAAGCCAGTCCTGATCCCTGAATACTGGGCTTGCCTGACCCGATTAAATGAGACTCATTCTCAAACACGACACTCCTGTGTGATCTTGGTTGCACAATTCGTTCGTCCAATTGTGTCCTGGTAAAAAGGAGAACAAATTCTTATGAAGCTCAGTAAAAGTATTTGTCTCTAAATTCTAAGAGACAGTAAGACGTAACATCCTTAAAAATGTTTCATTTCAGTTTACAAAAGCCTAGCCTACTAAACTGGTATTTAGAGGCTGATAAAAGAGAAGGAAAGACTTCTTCACGTGTCTGTGATCATTAAAAAACAGTGCTAACGGTATTTCGTTTAAACAAGTAACCACAATATGATTTTTAAAAATTAGTTCATTATATTCTATGTAAGATAGTCTTGTTCTGTTGGATGTTGGGAGTGAGGCTGAATGGTCTGCTTTCAGAAAGTATGTCTGCTTCTGGACTAAAAAGAGCCCTGGAAATCCTGACTCAGCCATCAAAGCAGTCTGAAAATTGTCTGAGCTATGTTAGCTCAGAAACCCGTACCAAGAGTCTGTTCTTGGATGTATCAAAAGTTCAGATAATCTTTTCACAGGACTCTGAGACTCTCCTTTGTTGAAGACCCAAATTTCAGCCTGTAGTGTAAAGCACAGACTTCAGGCAATCACCACAGGAAAACAGAGACCTATTTGATGATGAAAATTAAACGCTGTGGTTGATTTGTGGTTATTTAACCAAAATATAAAGGTGGGAATAAAATTCTATTGGACTATGGTACAAAATATTTCATAGAGAGAAATCAATAGTTCCTTTTAGGATAAGAATATGTTATGAACAGAGACAGCACTGAAAAATCTCTAGGGCTTTCTCATAAAGTATACTTTATATGAAGAAAGAAAAAACATTAATCACATGTTACCGACATCGACTTAATCTAGAAAAGGCTGAATTTTCCTTCTGATCTGACGGTTCTTCCCATGCAGCTTTTATAATTGAGTTGAGCTACTTAAGATACAGGGACTATATGAAACAATCAATTATATGTAGCATCTCTTTTTTTATAAGATGAAAGAATGTATCACTGTGATTTTGTAAGGGTCCTCTAAGAAGTCCTAAAGAGAGCTTTAGTTATAAAAAGATGTCTTGATTTTATTTTCTAATTAGGGCATGATCTTGGGAAGACAAAGTTAAATGTGTTCACACAGAAGATTTGGTCACTTGATTGAGGTAGGCTCAGGGGTTGTCAGAGAAACAATAATTGGTTACCTTTTTAATCAAAATGAAATAAGTATTTTAAAGTTAGCATAGCAAGGAAACGGGAGTGTAATGACTTTGATTTCATAAGTAAGGATTTAAAAAAAATAAACGAACGCATGATAAAGTGAACCCAAATTACAGACAATTATTAAGGTAAGATATGGACTTTGCTATCTGGGGATTCACAAACCTGCTAGGAATCTATGGACACCAGGGAAAGCACATGGGATCTGTTCCCCTTCTAAGTACAGATCTGTTTTTGAAGATTAAAACGAGAACTTGTATATCTATATGCAGTAAGCAGAGTGATTATACTAAAGCTTTTTTTTTTTTTAGGAATGAAGTGAAATGATTTATTGTGTCTTAGGAAGATACATATGGGCAAGGTCAGCAAGTTAGCTTGGAGTGGATAAAAACAAGGACTAGAGATGTTAATAACATGGAAAAAAACATTAGATTGAAAGAGCAGACACTTGAGTTTAAGCCCCAAACACGCAGTTTACTAACTGTGCGATCTTTGGCAAACAGAGTTTTTCAATCTGTGTGATGTGATCCACATCACACAGTTTAGTTGGTTGTGATCAGCACTTAAAACAGTTTAGTTGGTTGTGATCAGCATTTAAAACAACAGAAAAGAACATTATGATATAGAATAAGATTGTGCTTTGTATAGAATAAGGATAAGTACCGTCTCATGAAATTTCGTTTTAGATATGCCACACAAAATATAGGTATACAGGTGTTTACCGTGTTACAAAGTAAAATGCTCTTCTTACTCTCAGTTATAACAAGTTTCTTTTACTGTCTGTTTTTTTTCATTAGTGAAATAGAGAAGGTAAATATCTGCTTTTGTTATTCCACCATGTGGCACTGAGAATAAAAAAAATAACTAAAAAAAAAAAATGCATAAAAGTGTTCCATAAACCACACAGTACAATACAAATAAAAAGAGATTATTATTATTATTATTATTATTACTGCTACTGCTATTATTTCTATGTCTACTATTATGAATATTGATACAACTACTACTCTTCCAGATAAAATGCAATGAATTGTTAAATTTCCATGTTTATGCTTCAGAAGGAAGGGAAAGAATGAATGGGTGTGAGACCGTAACTTCTCGTTTCCTTATCTCCTCCCTAAATCCCACCCAAGATTCTATCATAATATAGTGTGGGAGAATCAGTAAAAGTAAAGATGATTCCGATGTTAGGGATGTGAATGACACAAACACAAATCGTTAAAGAAGAGATTTATTTGGGGGGTAATTATTTACATGCTTTAGATTGTCCTTCTTCATGAACATGAAATACCTTTGCATTTCTTTGTGTCTTCTTCAATTTCTTTTGATAATGTCTTATAGTTTTCAGTGAATAGATTCTTTATAGGCTTTATTAGGTTTATTCCTAGGTATCCTTTTTGCTAAAATTGCAAAAGGAATTGTTTTATTTCCTGAAAATTCATTGTTCATGTATAGAAATACTCTGGATTTTTGTACGTTGATTTTGTATCCTGAAACTTTACTGTATTTGTTTGTCGCTTCTAACAGTTTTTTAGTGGAGTTTTTGGGGTTTACTATATAATCATGTCATCTGATAAAAGTGAAAATATGACTTCTTTATTCCCAATTTGGATTTCTTTCTCTTGCCTGATTTCTTTAGCTAGGACTTCCAACACTATATAGAATAAGAGTGGTGATATCGGGTGGTAAACACACAATGCAATATACATATGACATATTATTGAATTGTACACGTGAAAGCTAGACAATTTTATTAACTAATGGCACCCCCAAAAAATTTAATTAAAAAATTATATGAAATTCAAATCTCAGTGACCATAGTAAAGTTTTTTTGGAGCTCATACAACAACAAATAGTTCTTATCCTAAATTGTTATACTCTGATCATACACTTACTTTGCCCCTTTGACTATGAACCTCTGAAACTCACTCATCTTTGCATTCAAAGCACCTAACACAGTGTCTGATACGAAGCAAGTACTCAGCTAAAGATAATAGAATTAAAGAGGACACAGAACTATAATCCATTTTTGTTCATACAATATCCAGAGCGAGCTTTCAAACATCCGGTCATGTCAGCCCTTGCCTTAATATACTCCAAATGTTCTTCAACGGGAATTGGAACAAAATCTCGAATTATAAGGTCCTACCTGACCCAGATCCTGCCTACCTCTCTGACCCCTTGTCATATGAACTTTCCCATTTCTCACCTCACCTTTCATGTTGGCCTTCTTTCTCTCTCTCAAACTCGGTGTACCTGTCTCTTCTTGGGCTGTTGTAGCAGTTGTCATCTTTGTGTAGATTGTCGTTTTGCTTGACAATGCCCACAGCTTTATTCACTCTTATGTTCTGTACTTGGACCCAGAATATTTACAAGATGTGATGACTTCAATGACTTGATTCACTATTCACTCATTAGGAATGACAGTTACAGTATTTCTTGTCTGTAGCTGAGTCACTTATGAACTGTAACATGCTTTAAGGCAGGGGTCCCCAAACCCCGGGTTGCATACTGGTACCAGTCCGTGGCTAGTCAGTGACCGGGTGGCACACCAGAAGGTGAGCTGCGGGTGAGCCAGCAAAGCTTCATCTGTATTTGCAGCCACTCCCCAGCGCTAGCATCACCTGCTCAGCTCCACTTCACATCATCAGGCATTAGATTCTTATAGGAGCACCGGTTTCTGGTGCCAAAAAGATTGAGGTGCTTTAAAGGATTTTTCTGCAAAATCACCTTAAATAAACCAGAGAAAATGTTCATAAGAAGGTATTTTACCACCTTTATTAGTTTTTTCCCTCTTACTTTCTCCTTGGCTGTTCTTAATCCTATAATCGTATTACTTAAGTGCGCTTTGATCAATACTATTCTGCCTTAATTCTGGTTTTGCCCTAGTTATTTGTGAAATAATTTCTTTTGTCACCTTTAGATAGACCTGCAGGACAACAGGATGGCAAGGTGTTTAGTAATCCCAGGGGTTACTGACCCTTGGTAGTCACAGATACTCACATGCATGATGATCTCAGCCGTTCACTAATAGAAATGCACACCTAAACCTAATAGAAATAGATGAGCCAAAGACTATGAAATTCTTTTCAAGTCCAATATTCTGGCTTTACAAATGAATAAAATTACTATCAGAGAAATGAAATAATACCCCCAAGGACATACAACCAAACAAGGTATCTAAATTCTAAACCTTCGGATTCTCCACCACACTGTGCTACTTTGTAACCTTTGTAACTGATGTATCTATGGTAAACAGTTTTCTTTTTATCAATATATTGATATCATGACATATATCAGGATATATATCAGGATATCAATGTATCGGGACTTACGTTCTTGTTTCTGATGCAAATAGAATTATTTTGTATTTTAATTATCTATAAAAATCTTCATGTCACCAAAACTTCTTAACATCTATAAAGTAGGAATATTCCTTATTTTCCTGAAAGACTATCCAATTTTTTTACCTGGGTTATCCATAATATTATAATTAAAAATTGGTTTGAGTTAATATGAAACTTTTCTTTTGAAAAACCTATTCAAATTAGTCATAGTTTGGATCTCCTCAGTGTCAAGTGTTTCCTGAGTCAAAGTTTTAAGTCTATGTGGTTTATTTGGAAGGTATTTATTTCCAAGAAACATTAGTAGGGGAGAAAAAGAGATGAGAAAAAAAGAAATCGATAAAGTATATTATTTAGCTTATTTTCACTACAGGCAATTGGATTTCAGTTTTGCAGGAAAACTCTAGGAGGCTGGTTTAGAATACTTTCGATCTAGTTCATCCAGGGAGAAAAAGAGCTGTGGGTATTTACCCACTCACTTCTGTCATTGCTGAAGTATGATTCTGGGGACAATTACTTTTCTGGCGCTCCCAGCTGGCCATGCATGCGAGCTTAATAGCACCTTTGTGCAGAGAATCTCAGGTGCTTACAGTAACGTAAGGTGAATGCTGAGGTTACACAGGTGGGGCGTTGACAGTGTCTGCTATACTTTATCTCTCACAGCTGTGTGAATCATGATCACCAAGATTTATGTAACTCGTATAAACCTGCTCTACCGTATAAACTGAATATAACATCAAATTTAGAAAATACATCAGCCCCCTCCATCCACAAAATAGTTTGAAATCCATTTAAATTTCTACTAAGTTTCTGGTTCCAGGTAAGATGGAGTATATACGTAACACTCTATTTTTTTTTAAATCTGTAATGTAGCTACAAACCTTGAACCGATTATATGGAGCAGTTATTTGAAAACCATGAAAAGTCCAGAGAAGAAGATAAATTGGGGTGAGAGGAAGTCAATAAATTCAATGTACCATGGAACCTATAGTGATTTTACAAGTTTTTTTCTTCCAACTGGTCAAACCCGAATGTAATATAGCCTGCAAAACAGAGTAGGCATTGGCACAGAGAGAGCTAGAGAATAGCCCTCCGGATCTGGCTCCCGTAAAGGGAAGAGAAGGAACAGTGAGTGAGTACAGAAATCCCTGTGTGTGTTCCCTTTTCTCTTGTCTTCATGTCTTCATGTTGCGGCCCTGTAGTGGCAGTGGAGGCCAGTGAGAACCAAAGCTCTCAGAGAGGAACACTTTTCTCTGATTAGTATACTCTTATCCCAGAAGGGTAGGGTCGATCCCTCTTTGCATTTTCTTCTCTTTTGCTATTGTCCCAGATGTGAATGAGCACGGAAGAGGATTGAAATTAAAGTCTCAGCTCTCTGGCTGGTGGATTAAAAAGCTGAGACTCGGAGGGGATAAACAAAAGCCAAAACCAAAAGTAGAGAGAAGACCACCGAGAGCTTAGAGCTCAGGAAAGCCATCCCATAAAACTGGGAACTTCCAGAATAACCATGACCTGTGTTTTCACGGATCTTATCCTAGTCATAAAGCACTCTGAGAATGAACCAAGCCACCACACACCCAGGACATCCAAATAGCACTTCAAAGACTCTGAAAACTGAATTGACTTTGGAACCATCGTCTGTAGAAGGTGGCTTAGAATTGTCAGCTTGAACTAACTAGGTTAATTTCCTAGGTCAACAAAAATATCAACATTTTTCATAGGATTAACTTATTTCCCATTTAGAAAAAAATAGTGCAGCTCACTACCGGCGTTAATTTAATTTTATATAAACACCCTCTTTAAGACGGAAGCAAATCTGACTGGTTTTCGATGTGAAAATAAAATATAAACACTTCTTGGAGTTATTTCTAAACAGAACTTGTCTTTAACCCTAATATAACAGAAATGTATACCTAAATTGGATCCATCAAATGAATCTGCAGCTAACAATGTTAGCATCACAGGTAGGAATGCTGCGTTTTCTAGGATTTGACATTTTCAGCGACCAAGATTGCTATATTTTATAGATCGAATACCACTACTAAAACCAGAATGCTATAAATAGAACGATGTCATGTGTTTCCAAAGACTATCAATATATTAGAATGACGTGAAAATAATAATAAAAGTGAGCTATTTCATGGCAAAATTTGGAAGTTATCTCAGGGTAAATGATGCAGCCACAAGTGTCTCAGGCAAGTATTCTCAGGGCGAACGGGGAAATAAGTTAAAGAAAAGAGTCAAGGTCTCATTACATAAAGTTCAAAATGGGCAGCATACAAATCAAAATAACTCAGCATACTCCAGTTAGGAAATCTCAATTCGCATGGGAAAAGTTAATTGACAGATGCCACCGCTAAGATGACACCAATATTAGAATTATCTGAGACATATTTTAAATCATCTGTTATACAAATTCTCTAACGAGCAGTTACAAACACTCTGAAATGAATAGAAATATAGTCTCAGCAAAGAAATAGAAGATATAAAGAAGAACTTAATGGAAATTTTAGAACTGAAAAACATAATAACTGAAATTTAAAAAACTAAAACGACTCACTGGATGGGCTCAGTGGCAATTTGGGGATGACAGAGAGAGAGTCAATGAATTTAAATATAAACCAATAACAATGATCCAATCTGAATATTAGAGAGAAAAAGGATTGAGAAAATGCAGGATGACAACAAAGTCCAATATTCGTGTCATTAGATTATCAGAAAGAAATGAGAAAGAAAGCAATGATGAAAAATATAAATATGTATTTTAAAAACACAATAGCTGATAACTTTCCAATTTGGCAAAAGAACAACTGCACAGTTTCAAAAAACTGAGTGACCCGTCACGAGGATAAACGAATTTATGCCCAGATGCATCATAACCAAGTTGCTGAAAAATTAGGAAAAAAAATCTTGAAAGGCTCCAGAGCAAAACAATGCATTGTCTATAGGGAATATTGATCGAATTCCTTTAGCCTTCTCATCAGATACCACAAAGACCAGAGAGAAATAGCATAACGTTTTGAAATGATGAAAGGATATAATTGTCAACCTGAAATTCTATTTTCAGTAAAAATATCCTCCAACAATGAAGGTGAAATAAAGACATTCTCAGATGAAGGAAAACTGAGACAAGGCGTTACCAGCAGATCTACTCTAAAATAATTGCCAGATAAAGTTCTCGAGACAAAAGGGAAATGATACCAGACAGAAGTTTGGAACATTTGGAACGTAATAAGAACAACAAAAATGGTAAATATCTGGGTAAAAATAACAGACTATTTTCATCCTCTTGAGTTCTTCAAAATAGAAAAACAAAAATTATAGCAATGTCTGATGGGGTTTTTCAAATATGTAGAGGTACATGCGACGAACATAGCCCAAAGGGAGAGAGACAAAAAGATCTTATGGTAACAAGGCTTCTATTGTCAGATCGAAGTGGTAAAATTTTGATTCCAAGTAGATTGACGAAAGTTAAGTATGCATATTGTAATTTCTAGAGTAGTCATTAAAATGACTCAAAAAAGTATAATCAAAATCTCAATAGATACATTAAAATGGAAACCAAAAAATGGGGTGGTGGTCCAAATAACCTAATAGAAAGTAGGAAAGGGCCAACAGGGGGAGGGAAGGAAATGGAGGGAAGAAATGGAAAAATTTAAAAATGATAGACCTAACTCTAAATACATCCACAATTTCATGAAATGTAAATGCCTAAATATACCAATGAAAAAGCAATTGTCAAAATGAGTTTAAAAATATGACCCAACTCTATGCTGCTATAAGAAACTTAAATTTCAATAAAATGTTATTAGGAGTGCACTCATATCAAACCTGAAATACGTAAGGCTTTTTTGTTAGACAGTTTTTTGTTTCTTATCATAGGACCAGGAATGTAATACATTCTCAGTACATACCCATTGAATGGAAAAATAAATCTCCTCAAATTTCATTGAGTACAAAGTGCCTGCAAGTATTTGCTAATTTTCTTAAATCAAAGTGGCTTACTTCAGGTAGAACTCTAGGTCGGAATAACTTTAAACTATCGCCTACGTTTCCACAATGGCCTAGCCTATAATACAAATTTAAAAATGGAATGATATCATAACTAATAAATATAATAGAATACAAATTATGCATATCATACTGTCCTCTTTAATAAAATAGATGAGTGCATTTCCTATGATTTATTATCAAGAATGACTAACAAAAGAAATAATAGAGTTAAAATCTCTCAAGAAATAAACTAGTCTATGGCCATGCCACCCTGAACATGCCCGATCCTGTCTGATCTTAGAAGCTAAGCAGGTTCAGGCCTGGTTAGTACTTGGATGGGAGACCACCTAGGAAGACCAGGTGCTGTAGGTGTAAAATAAATAAATAAATAAAGGATTGTAAGCTGACAAAGTCTTTGCAATCTGTGAGGTCAACCAAGGGTTGCCTCGTCTAAACAAAAAAAAAAAGATACAAACTAAACCTAACCAGTCATTCACAAATATCTTGCTTCCACATTGAATTTTTACTACAAACACAATATCAACCTCACCTGTCATTACTATTTTCTATGACTGACATATGCTACATGCTTTTTGTTCATTTCCTCACTGAATGTACTAAAAATGCAGGGTCAGTGTGGAGGAATAGAAAATGAATAGACTTGCAAATCAGAAGACCTGAGTTTGAGGTTCAAATACTTAATTTATACATCTCTTAAATTCTTTGAGTCTCTATCTCCTTAGCTGAAAAAAATGACAATGAAAATACCAGGCCCACTAATATCCCAAGGTTATTCTAAAGATCAGACTGCATTTGTATAGAACTTCATGGTCTTTAAGGGATTTCATATATTTTATCAATTGCCAATTTAATGCCTTTTCTACTATATCGAGGAGCCATCTTTATGTAAAAGAAAGGGCTCTTGGTTAGTATAACTTAGGCTTATCCATGCAGGTATTAAAACAAAGGTTCTTTCACCCCTAGATAGTTCTTACTTTTATCAACATAATCTCTTCAAAGGAAATTGTCCTCTAGACCTTCTGTGAATGCTTTTCTGTAAGTCGGTATACAGTCCTGATGCTGGGGTAAACAACAGAAAGTCAAGGGGACACATGTCATGTCACTTACACAAATAAACCATGCTATCGAAAAAAAAGGCCACATGTCATATCTAAATGAGGTTTAACTTGCATTTTACCCAGAAAGAATAATTCTGCCTGAAAAGGCCAACTTCACTAGAAGACTAACTTCCTGAATCAGTTTGCTAGAGCTTCCATAACAAGTTACTACAGAATGGGTGGTTTAAAAATCTGTTTTCTCACCTTTCTGGAGGCTACAAGGCTGAGATCAAGGTATCAGCAAGATCGGTTTCTTCTCTCTCCTTGGCTTGTAGATGTCTGTCTCTCTTTGTGTCCTCGCATGGTCATCCTCTGCTCTGCGTTTTCTGTGTTCTAATCTCTCCTTCTGATGAGGATTAGGGCCCACCCCAATGGTCTTATTTACCTTAATTACCTCTTTAAAGATCCTACGTTCAAATACAGTCCCATTCAGAGGACTGTATAAATTTGGAGGAGCACAACTCAACCCATAACAGCCATCTCTATTGATGCCTTACCAATTTCCATGGGTTAATAACTTTAAATTTCTTCTTCACCAACATTAGGAGGTTCCCGACTCACTCAACATGTGCTATTGAACATAAGATAGTCCATTGGATGATCAATACAGCTCAACTTGTGCTGATGTAAAGCAAAGACGTGTGCCACTGAACAGGCAGCTCAAGAAACTTACTTGCACAGGAGATGGTCCTTCCAGGAGTTGGCAGCTTGAAAACAAGTGAAAATTATGTTTGATGAGCAGTTGGAACAAACTCACTCTGTGCTGGACTGGACTATTCTTGGCAATGCCCAGGGAGAAGGAGATGCTGCTAGATATATTTATTATCGGGGTGTTGACCCAGCAAGCGTTCATGTCAATTACACTTGATGGGATTGAAACCACATCTGAAGTCTCTCCACAGAGGGTAAATCCACAGTGTGGAGGCCAGGGAAAGTGGCCCTGGTCACAGCACCTGCCACTTAAGGCAGCAGTGCTTCTCAGCACCTACCCCTGCTACGTACAGTTACCAAAGAGGAGCGTATTTGCTTTCACAGGTTGTCCTGTTAGGTTCTCTTTTCTGCCTTACTGACATTTCACTGGGGGTGAAAGATATCAAGCTACAAGAGCTTCCTTTTTCAGGCCATTCACAAAGACAATTTCCAGTATTTTGTAGTTCCCGAACAGCAGCACATCAGAGAGTCTTTCTTCTGTATCCTGAGGAACAGAACACATTGCACTCTCGTTAATTTTTATTATTTTTTAATTTCAAAGAATGAATGGAGGAAAAGAGAAAGATTGGGCTTTCGGCTATGTGAAAACCATTCGGTACAATAAATAATTCAGCCTGAATCTAATAAACCTTTTTTTGGCTACAACAAAACGAGTTTGCAAACTGATGGTTGTGTCCCTGAATTTGGTAAAGATTTGCAAAACACAACAGGTAGGCCAAAAAAACACCAATAAATCAATTTTTACTAAACATAAAATGATACTTGGCAAAATTGAAGAAGAAAAGAAAGAAGCAGAAATGTGTGTGTGAAATTTCCACATTAAAAACTCATCGCTCTTGTTTGGGCCCTGATGCAAGTTGAAAGGAAACAGACAATTCTATAATTTTAGCAAAAATATTTATGGTACAGCATACAAGTTCACCAAAACATTCTCTCCCAAGTTTTTTCTTTTTCTTTTTTTTTAATCAGCATTCCTTGCCCCAGCAAAGGGGCTGCTAAAATGAATTTCTTTTTAGTACATTTCAGGACATTCTGGATTCTAACTATAAAAAAAAAACCCCAAAACTCAAAGTGCTTCCATTCTTCCTCCCCACCCCCACCCCCGTCTCCATCAAAGAACTCTTTGGCCAGATGTCCTGTGGCCCTTTCCTACTTCTTTGTACTATACTTTAGAGGAGGAGCATGTAGTTTCACCTACGTAGACTTTGGAATCAAGGTCAGTTGGTCAACATTTCAAAGACAAAGTCAAAATCAGGTTGCAGAGAAAGAATAAGGAATTTAAATAAAAAACACTGTTTTTAAATTCTGGCCCTGAAAAACTTCTGTAAGCTCTAGGTTTTAAGTATGCAATGTTTGGGAAAATGTGTGTGTGTGTGTGTGCACATACATTCATATGTATATATGTATGTACACATACATATATATGTGAAGAATATACATATGTGTATATATACATATATATGAATTTATATGAAGAATATATAAAATAAATACATGAAGACATTACTTCCTCATCGTGCTAGAGTATTGTAAAGATTGTATCAAAGAGGAGAGACATGTGGAACGTTTTTAAAATCATTTATTTGTTCATTCACTTACACATTCAGCAAACACTTTTGGAGAGTCATTTTGTGCCAGACGGGGTTACAATGATCGGACTGAGGACTCTGACCTCTAGGAACTCAAAATAGAGTGAGGGAGCCAGATGTGCCGATAGATGTCTGTCAATCAGTGTAAGTGCTGGGTAGGAGGACGCACAGTGGTATGACAGAACTAAGAAAGACAAGTTAGGGTCCGCGAGGCCAACTTTAACTCTAGAAGAATAGTATTTTATTTTTAATTCTTAAAAATAGTAAAAGACCAACTTTCATCAGACAAAGGGGAAATGAACATCACTAGTTCCCTTTGGGTCTTTTCTTATAATCATCGCACTTATATACATTTCATTGAGGACATTCCTGGTTAACCTACAGAAACAAAAATAATTTATGTCCATGTTGGTGACAGTTTCTAAGATGGTCTCTAACTGTTCCCGCTCTTCGTCCTTGCATCTCTGTGTACTCCTCTCCCCTTGAATGTTGGCAAAAACTGTGACACAATTCTAACTACCAGGACATGGAAAAGGTCATAAGATGTCACTTCCATAATTATATTACGTAAGATAATAACCTGTCTCGTTAGATAGAGATGCTGCCCATTGCTAGCTTTGATAAAGCAAGATGCTATATAGTAAGCTGCTCAACAGAAAGGCCCATGTGACAAGGAAGTGGTTGTAGCCTCTGGCCAATAGCCTGCAAGAAAATGAGGACCCCAGTCTAATAGGTCACAAGCAACTTAATTCTGCCAATGACCATGAATGCATGAAATAGGATCCTTCCCCAGCTGTGCCCTGAGATTAGACTTCAGCCCTAGCCAACACTTTAATTGCAGCCTTTTGAGATCCTGAAGCAGAGGATCCAACTAAGCTATGTGCGAAAGCGTGACCCACAGAAATGGTGACATAATAAATGTGTATTGTTTTAAGTTGCTAAGTTTGTGATAATTTGTAAAACAACATGAGATAATGAATACTGTACACAATAGGAGAAAAGGCGGGTAATTAAATAAATAGATGCTCTCCTGTGTGAAAGTTATTATTCTATTCTCTAAAGGAAATGATTACAAGTAAAACTTTTTCAAGAGAACACAGATAGCGTGAGGAAAGAGATGAATCTTTCAAATACTGGAGTTTTCAACTGAGGAAGCCTTAATCACAGTTTCAGAGCAAACTCATTCTGACCTCAGAATGTCCATATTATCCTCTTTCTACCTAACTTCCAGGCATCTGCAGACGCAAAACATGCCCTCGACTTTCTGCATCGCCTTAAAGCTTAGCTTGTCTCTGGAGACACATCAGAAATATGAGAGAATTTTGCAGCTGAAGTAAGTAATTTTAAATTCCATGACGCCTACAGATTCTTAACTCTTGTTTTTCAGAGATATCAAACTTAAATGGTCAAATAAAGGTGAAACTCTAAACTGGTGGCTGACAAAACTGTTCTTTGAAGGATGAGCTAGTAACTATTTTAATTTTGGGGGGCCATGTAGTCTTTGCTGCCACTGCAGAAAAGCAGCCCCAGACAATCCACAAATAAATAAGCAGGACAGTGCTCCGATAAACTTCATTTATGCACATGGATCTTTGAGTTTCATTCAGTTTTCATATCTTAAGAGATTGTCTCATTCTGAGTTTTAAAAATCATTTAAAATGTAAAAACATTCTTTGCTCATGAGACATACAAAAATAACAGGTAGACCTGATTTGGCCTTAACCCCCCCCCCCCCCCCCCCCCACCCGCAACA
>NW_006436283.1:8360632-8377149 GCF_000325575.1 Pteropus alecto | reverse complement strand
CCCACCTCTCCACCCGGAACCATTAATTCCCAGGTGTGGTGTGTGGCAATCCCAATGACTTCTAGTGATCATAATATTTTCAGAGTGCAATTAATTTGACTCATATTTATTTTTAAAATTAGCATGGAAGGACTAAGAGGTGCTAAAAGATTCATCGAAGAGGAGGAAAGGGAATGAAGAAGGGAGGATCTGAGAACAGATGACATACCACATCAAATAGACATTAACAGGGCATTGCACTGTGAAGAAAGGAATGGACTTAGTATTGTGTCATTCTTGAAACTGAAGGGAAAGATTAGGTGTTACGTAAAATTCGTATCATTATGATCAAGTCTCGAAGGTAGGGACTGACTGATTTTCATTTTATTATTTTTGTTCCCAGGAACAAGGAGTTCTCCTAGCTCCCTTAAGGAATAACATGGGTTTGGGGAATGAAATGACAGACGCATATGAGCAGATCCCATAGCTAGAATTTGGGTTCTCAGCCATGCTTTTCTCCCATAAGGTTCCACCACACTGGCTGGTTAATCAGTCTGATCAGGAGATAAGGATGGGCTGGCATAAGATGGCACAGCCTTGAATGGGCAATACCATTCCAACGAAAGGTTACCGCTGTGTTTTAGAAATGTGAAACTTGTTCTAACACACACAGAAAGACTGGGTAAGCTTGGTAAAACAGCACCAGATTCAGAACAAACATTGCCTTCATAATGTATATGCTTCTGTGTTTCTTTCTGAGTCTCATATCATTTGTTTAGCTTTAGGATTTGTCTTAGATAAGAAAAAGAAAATGGAGGGCGGAGAGTGGAAGAATGAGGTAGCTTTTAATAAAAGACCTTAAAGAGAAAATCTGTCTGGTGTCAAGGCTCCTTACAGTTGCAAGAATGGAGCCACTTCCCTTTTATTTCTAGAATAAACTACCCCCCAGAGCTGTTTTCCTATTTATAACACGCCTGGGGCTCAGTCGCTGCTCTCTGAGTGTTCATGAACACACAAGCTCATGCTTTTTTTGTGAAGAACCATCTATATATTGTCTTCTGCTTTGGGCGCCCACCCAAAAAGAGGTGCAGATCTTGAATTGTCCTCCTAAAGAGAAAAAGATTTAAAATAGCTGTTGAACAGACTCAGACAACAGTGTCTTAGAGTAGCCTGTAAGTTTACACAGTCTTCCCTTAAGTGAACCAGTAGCAATATTATATTTTTTTAATAGTAAGGGGAAAAATGAAGACATATTAGAAAAAAAAAATTACAGAAGTGGAAGGACTCGAGAGACCATCATTTCACTTCTTTGATTCTGTGTAAACCTGTGCTCAAGCCAGCTCCTACAAGAGAGTAGGCACATCTCAAACAGTTCAGGCTCTCACTGAGAAACAAGCAGAATCAGGTGGTCACTCCCAAGGTTTGTTTTAAATCCCTTCCACTGTAATTTTGGACAGTAAACGTATATTGAGACATTAACAAATCACACATAGCTTCAAGTGGGAAGAACATTTGTCCTTCCTGAAATGAGGGTTGCATGTGTCATGCTCTGTACAGAAATTATTTTTGTCTTCATCTATGAACTAAAGTCCTGGCTTAGAAGCAGGATACTGGGGTAAAATTACCGACTCTTAAATAGACCTGGAAGGAACTTAAGAGAGCTTAGCTCGAGAATCACTAATCTTGGAAACAACAACCTCGGATATCCTGGAGATTCGATGTAGTTTGCTCAGCTAATGAGTAGATGTGCTAATCGGAGGAAAGACCACTGGTTTGTTTGTTTGTTTGTTCTCAAAGTGAATCAATTGGGTTCTCTTCATTCTACATGAATGGGCCTCTATACAAAGACAACAGACTCCTATTATAATAATAAAATAAAAGACAGGGGAAATGCCTTCCTTTTTCCATTGAAAGTGGTCTTTTCAGAACACCAAGAGTTAAATGCTGTCTGACTAAAGCTTTATCTTCACAATTCGTCTTCATTCATTCATCTGTTTTGTGACACAGGACTTAAGAAGTTTATACAATTATGTATAATAAAAATGAAAAAACAATAAATACCAGGGAGAATCAGGTCAAAACATCAAGTTTGAAGATGAGACTAAGGCTCATATTTACACATATGAAAATAGACACCAAAACATTTTATATTTGTGCCAGATATAGACCATAGATTTTGTTCTACATTTTCCAGTAGCTCTAGAAAAATCAACACATAATAACTGTGTGAATATGTGTGACCATGTGTGTGTATGATGCATGTTATATGGGTATAAATATGCACGAGTGTATGTGCACATGTGTGAGTTCATACGTGTGGCAGTTGTGCGAGTGCATATAAGTATGTGTGATCTGAAGAAACATAACTTCTTTTCGACGGGTAACTAAAGCATACGGTAACTAGTCGTCTTTGAATGACTTCAGAAAAGATTTGAGATTCCAATATTGGCCTATATAGATTTCGCAATAGGAAAAAACTTGTTTGAGTTATACAAAACAATAATTTAAAATTTAAATTTAAAATAACTTAAATTAAAAAACTTAGATTTGTATAATCTTTTTCTGTAGCTCTTGATTTAACTTAATGGAAGATGGCTTGCTCTAGCTAAAATTCAAAGGAGCTTGATGTCTTCGAGCTCATCTTGACCAGAGCTGGATGGCTATGAGAGAGTGTGACCTAGATGTTTCATAAGCAGCCCAAGAAAGCTGTTCAGAATGGAACCGTTTTTACAGATCATTTCATTGGTGTTTAGATTATAGTGGATCATTTTGGCTGTGTGGTAGCTGAAAGATTACAGAAATCGAGATCACTATTCATTTGGTCTCAAACCTCAATTTCCTCATCTCAAAAATGTCAGAGTTGGTATCTACATTACTTTTTAATTTGACATCTGAATTCCTTGCTTTTTTTTTTTACTGAGAAGTTAAGTGGACAATGAAATATCAATATTAATTGTCGTTCTCATTGTTGTTTTTAAGACAACAAAAATAATACTAGATACTGTTATTGAGTATTACCATGTACTTTGCATTATGCTAGACTCTATTCCTAAAATAATCTCATTTAATCCTAACATTAATTCTGAAAACCAGTTATATAGCATGTTGTTCCACATGAAGAAGTAGTTTTATATCACTTACCGAGGTCCTACACTTAGTGTATAATTTGAATTCAAGGTTAAAATCAAGAACTACGGACAACTGGGAGTTTGTTAATCTCATATTCTTTTGAAACAATTCTTGACCACATACTGTCAGTGGATGGTTAGACAGAGTTACAAGATTCTTGTGTGGATGCAGCTTTGAGGGCGTTGGGAGAATACGGCTTTGCTCTGATATCATAGAAAGGGCCACTTCCCAGCTTAAGAAAGCAGAAGACATTAGTCACTTCAAAAAGATCGGTTCTGCCACATTGGGCAGAGAGAGATACAGAGAACCAAAAGGTGGAAGCGCCATCGGCCGCGTCACGTAAGAGAGATGAAAGTTTGTCACGTGCAGGCGTTCGGATGACTTAGTTTTGTGCACTTCTGTTTTCACCGGATTCGCTTCGATAAAGTAATTTTGTTTCTTTATTTCACTCTTTTTTGTAAAGGGCAGTGGGGTGGAGATGTGAACTAATGAGTGAGAGGGAATATAAATGACCCATTGTAAATGGTATTATAAGAACGAGCTAAAATATATAGCCAAAAATTGTAAGTAAATAGTGATACGGGCACAGGAATGGACTTGAATTTTGGAATGGTTGTTCTCCTCTGTCTGAGAAAGATAGAGAGCAAGTTTGCCTAAAACCTCACTTCACAGGCATTTATTTTCTCCATTTTTTCCTAACCACAGCAAACAGACATGTATCCCAACCCCGTTTGCATGAGCACACGAACACATAGCAATAGACGATTTTCGGGCTCCAGAAGTCCTAGCTGAAAGATGGTTAAAAGTTTTGCTCCATTGTGCCAACTTGCCTTTCTCCTCCACAATCTCTTTGGGAATATTTATCTTTTATGAGTTATAAAAAAGAATCCTGGCCTTAGAGGAAAGACAGATGAACAAATTAACCCCTATGGGATTATACTGGCTGCTTCTGGTCATGTCGCCTACTTAAACTAATATCTTCTTTTCTCCCTCATATCTCTGTATATGGAATGTGATTTAATGAGGAAAATTATTATTAGTTGAATATTTATTGAGAAATGCAGAGGTCAATGCTACCCTTCTCTTTTCCCTGATTACAGGATTAACAGAAATATAAATTGGGAAGCCTAATCATATGGTGTTTGGTACTTACTTTGTACATTAAAGGTGCCTGTCCATGTTTCCCGGCGTTATTTCTATAGCCTGTATGTATCAGTGTGATATTTATCATACATTTCAAATTACAATTGTAATAGTTCAGCATTTAAGACAGAGTAAATTGTTTTGGTCTGCATAGATCACTCTTACATATGACACTATTATGGCAAAGTGTAGGATTCATATAAGATTCAGATCCATATGCTAACTATTCTTTAAACATGTTAATAGAAATAGAAAGAAAAACAAAATGATGATGCGAATATTCTTTTTTTTTTTTTTTTTTATTAAAACAACGTCTCTGGCTTGAATTCAGCACTTGATGGTAATCTAGAGTTGTAGATGCCCTCTTGAGTAACATAAGATAATGACATGGATGTGAGAGGGACCTCGAGGTCACCATCCAGCTCTCTGCTCAGAAGGTTAACTACAAGAGTCACATTCAAAACGATACTAAATGGTATGGATGGCATGCACCAGCCAATCAGAATGGATGGAGGCAGTTGCTCTAGAAGATTCTGGTGGGGGTGGGGGGCATGCTGTCCTAGATGATTCTACCATTTATTGTTAGATAATGGAGAGACAGATGGGGATAAACCAGGGGTGGAGCCAGGGTGGCCTGGGTATTGTGAGGTAGTCAGGGGACCAAAGACAATAGCTATATATCAAACGATCTGGATATATTTCAATATTTTAACAAAGAATGAACCTGAGTCTTCCAGAGCAAATCATATACGTATTAGCCCTAGCTACATATACTTTCTTAGAATGATACTTCTCTTATAGTATTTCTCATCTAACCTGAAGTCCCTCTACATATTCATCTGAAATTTCTCCAGATTAACTGTCCATTCTTATAAGAACTCCTCATTTATTTGAAAAGAGTAATTGTTTTTTATTTATATTCTGTTTTTCAAACAATGGAGGAGGGGTGGTGGTGGCTAAGAAACATTTGAGCTTTGGAGTGAGGCAGACATAAGTGTGAATCAGATGCTAGCTGTGTGTCTTAGTACACTGTTTATTAACTCAGAACATCTGTTTCCCTAGCTATGAAAGTGGCTTCTGGTGAGAATGAAATGACTCTTTGGACAGTGTCCTGCACAAAATGGGTGTCCCATAACTATTTTTTATAATTTGTTTTTTAAGTTTATATGATCTCTGTATCATACCATGAGTATTTATCCCACAATTTTCCTCCATTAATATGTAGTGAGCAGATCGTTAGAGGAACTGTGTTTGGGGCATTTTGTCTTCATTCCTGCCGCCTACACCAGAACCGTGTCTGCAGTTAACACTCAAACAGCCATGGAACAACTCTGATTTCTTTGGCTTTTATTCTTAGACTTGACTTTCTATCCATTTAATCTGTTTTTCCTTTCTCCTGGATGCAGTTGAGATTCTCAATTGTCCTTAAAATGTAACGCTGGTAAAGTACCCTCTAGGGACACAGATGTAAAGAATAAAACTGTGTCATTGGAATCCATATGAATATTTTAAAGATTCTTGTTTCCTTAGCTCTTCTCTTTCAATCTTGTTAATTTTGTTAATCCGGGTGGACTGAACCTTTTTTTTTTTTACTTTGGGCGTCACCATATGCATCCCACATGCATTCTCCCCATCCAGAAACAAATGTAGACACTGAAATTACTCAAGAACTTCCTTGAACCACTTTACTAATCTTTTATTTAGTCACACTGAGAGGCAGTGCAGCATAATGGTTAGGAACATAGGCTCCAGGACTACATACGGGTTCAAATCTGTTCTTCTAGTCACTGGTTTTATGACTTGTAACAACACAATTAATCTCTCTGTGCTTCAGTTTCCCTGTCTGAAAAAAAAGGCAAAAAATAGCTACCTTATAGGGTGTTTTTAAAGGTCATTTAGTTAATGTATGTAAGGAACTTAAAGTAGTATCTGATAAACAATTAATACTGAACAAAAGTTAGCAATAATCACTACATATAACCACTCTTCTCTGCTCTTCAGGTTAAATTAATAATGCATACATGCAATAGTTAAATTCGAATAGGCAAATTATCCGGGAATTTCTAAAACAAAGAAGCATCCAAGGGATATGACTAATGGATATTTACTGTAAGAGTGTTAGTATAGTAGCAAAAATTAGCCACAATCTAAATGTCTATTAATTACTAGGAGTATAGTAAAATGAACCAGAGCATATCCACACTGTAGATTATCATACGATTTATAATAATTGCATTTTTCTAAGCTATGTTAAGCATATGAAAACAAGTTATAATGTTTTCATAAACATTTCAAATATTTCATACATTATAAATAAGTTTATAATGTATAGAATAATGTATGATGTCACATACATAAAAATATTAAAAATGCAAACCACATACAATACTTCTAAATAAATATGTAGAAAGCAGTTTGAAAAGATCTACACCAAACTAAAAATAGTGACAACATTTGTAGAAGGCAGTGGAATTGGGTATAGTAAAATATTTTTTGCCTTTCATTTTCTTTATTTCTGTCTTTTAAAAGCTGCAATGCATATATATTTCTCAAATAATGAAAAATCGAAATAAAAGTGAATATAGTTTAAAAACAGAATGCTAACTGGAGTAGTTTGGTTTAGTGACACTGAAAGTTATTGACTTCTTCTTTTTTTTTTTTTTAATGCTGGACTTTCTTCCTGGTATTGAGAGAAACATCATGAGAGAAAGTCGTTTTATTGACCAATGAGTCAATAAATAGGACGAATAAACTCAAGTGGTTTGACTTGATGGCATCATTTCTTAAGCATGTGCATGTAGATGAGTCAATTATACATTTTCAGATCAATATGAAGACTAAGATTTAATGCTGGGTTTCTTCATGTGCTCTGACAATCAAGCCCCTGTACTCTATGAAATAAAAGAATCTGGAGTTAAAGAAATCTAAGGAAATCATCTCTGCAGCTTCTCTTTGTCTCTGGGGGAGAACTTAATCCTTTCTGTGGTTCATAGGTTTTGCTGTATTTAGAATCCATCCCTTTCTTTAGTATCCGGGACCTTATTTCTCAATGGGAAGCTTTACGAAATCGAAAACAAAAATATCACTATGTTTTTGAGTTTGGGAAATTGTGACATTCTGACTGTACTGATTTTTTTCTTCAATTTTATTTTTGGAAGGAGCTGTATAAACATGCCTTGCTGTCAGTCACAAGTGTTCTAAGGCCAGCAGAGTGTTTATGAACAAGGACCAAGCTTGTGCTACACCAGCTGCATTGTCCTTCTTACACTGATAGATCGTAATCTATTTCATGGACAGGAACTCTGGCCTTTGTTGTGTTGAAAATTCTCATAAACTCGGACAAGGAAATGTGAGCAACGCCAATAGGCAAGCATCCTCCAGTGAAAACACCAGGTTTCCTGGGATCATGCTGTGGTCTGAGCAAAGCGTTGCCCCACAGATGCAGGAGAGGGAATGAATATTGATCACACTCACAGTCGTGTCCAAAGTCTGTTTACTGTTGCAGCGCCCATACTGTTCTCTGACTGGGGAGCGGGGCATGCACCTGGTGTTCACCACAAGATGCTACGTTCTGGTGCTTGGTGTTAGAAAGAAGCCATGGTCACCGGTAGACCTTAGGCATATCATAACACAAAAACACATACAGATTCTTGAGTTAAAACAAGCCGCCATTAGGCTAAAAAGAAATTAAAGTCTGCAAATTCCAAATATCGGGAAGGACATCAAACAATAGAAACTCTCATTGTGCTGTTGCAAGGAGGCTACAATTAGCAACAGAATTTTGGACATTAACTTTATCATAAAGTTGAAAATGCACACATCCTTCTTAGGTATACATCAAAAATATTAAACATGTATAGAGGGAAATATATATTTGTTTGTTTCTACAATGTAATCCCATACATACGTTAGAATTGACAGAGCTGTATGTAATAACGTGGACAACAAACATAATACTAACCTAAAATACACACACACACACACACACACACACATACACACGCACACATTCAAATCCTAGCTTGCCATTACCACGTGTATAATTTGGACCCAGTTTTTAATTTCTTTGAGTTTTAGTTATCTTATCTTTAAAACAGAATTAAAAATAATTTTCTCAAGATTATTTAAAATGGTGCCTCGAAGGAGGAATTGCATTGTATAGCGATGCAGTGCTTTTTTTCATTTGCAAAATAGTGAGTGACAACAGACATGTTGCTAAGTTAAGGAAGTGTGGTCAATGTGACAATGCTTTGATAAGATAGGGCTACTATGCATATTAAAAATACTGTGATATTATACTTCCACATACCCCTTATCTCCTTATTCAATATTTGAGAGACCACTAAAATGAAAGCAAATTGCTCTTATTGGATTATTGTTTGTAACTTCGATTCACTGTATTATCCTTGCATTTTTGCAAATGTCACCACTGATTTATCTAAATCAGTCTCAGAAGTAGACAGACACTGCTTCTTGTGACAGCAATAGGACAAGTACTCATGTTGCATCATAGACAAAGAGCTTTGGGGAAAGAGAATTAAAAGCAACTAATTTATCATCTGATTCTCTTATTCAACATGATTTAAGTCTAGCATAAAAATCTTTGGCTCAGCAGCATATAACGATCCTGACTTCTCTTGCCAATCTACATCCGTCTTCCTTCAGTCTCTGCAAATGACGATAAAGATACATGACTTCATAATAATAATGGCAGTATCCTAGTAAATGTTTAATGAAGTAAACTTGATGTTTATATCAATTCAAAATGTATTCTTCCTTCTAGATCACCTGTCCAGTCTACATTCATCTCAATTCTCCATGTTCTTCAACTGCATCTAGGTCAAAATAACTTAGGTTAGCACTTTATCATTCCCCAAATATTTTATGTTTTTGGTTAATTTAATAACTTCCACTTTATAGTAGTTGGAACTTTTATTATAAGTTGCCTTCAGTTCATTTTAAAAGATGCTAGATCTATAACAGCAAAAAGTAACATTCCTCCCTTAGAGGTCCTGCTCTCACCCTGAGCCCCACAGTCCTAAGCCCAAGGTAGATGTCATATTGAAAAATGTGCGATTAAAGTTGCTTTTGTCATCGGAGCTTGCAAGAAAGAGACTGAATGAAATATCTTCTATATTTGTCTCATTTAACAACGTATCATAGCCAGGATGCGTTCCGCTAATATTAATATTAAAAGATGAACCTTAATAAAATGAGTATGTCTCTCGCTTCATAAATCTCTTCACATATCTCAACTAGCAATACTTTGAACTGCAAAAGAAAAAAGAGACAGAGAGAGAGAGACTGAAGTAATCGTTCCATGTGAACTATATCCACTGCATGACAATAGATTTATGCAGGTTTCTTCAAGTCTTCAATTTATTAACCCTCTTTATCTGTCTCCGCCAGCTTGTGGATCTTTTCTATTCTCATTTCTCACTGTTGTGTGGGAGAACAGCCTACTGTACCGAGCATGAATCAGCTGCTAAAATAAGTGGCAGGGTAACTGGGATATGTTATTTGGCCTTCAAATTAATTTTCTCTTGTTCTTATTTCATCTCTCTCCTTGCAAACTCCGCCTCTCTCTTTTCAGTATACTTCTTTTTTTTTGCTAAACAATTAATAATAAACAAAGATGCCAACAGCAAAGATGCCCTTAAATCCACTCCGCTTGGATGTCAGAAAACACTCATTTGTGGAAGCATGATAATTTACTCATCTTTGTTGTAGCATAAACGCAAGTTGCAACATAAACACACTTTGTATTATTCCCTCTCCATTTTAGGCAGCGTCTCTGTCACTGTTCTTGTCAGAATGTTGCTTCGATTCCAATCGACATGAAGAATAGAGAACAATACATATGTTTTATTTAATCTCCTTGTAATGTGTTAAAATGCATGCATATTAAAATCCATAAATTGCTTAAACTGGCCAAAGCAGGCAATACCCATTTTGAGGTATTACTGCAACCTTTTTTGTAAGCCATTTGAAATCCTTTTGGTGACTAGGTCATACAAATACTTAAAGTCTTCTTCTGAAGACCTCCAAGGTTAGAGATATCACACAGGTAAAACTTGACTTCAGGGTCTGCCCATCTCTGTTTGAAGACTCTTCCTTGTGCCTCTCTAAGCTTTCTGTGACTACAATTTAAAAGATGAAAGTTTGGAGTGAGGAGACCGAACTCAGTGAGGGCTTTGTGACTGCCCTATCTTTTAGGGATGAGACCAGCAGACTGAGCTTACAGTGACAGATATCACAGGAGGTGAAAGAGGTGGGCAGTCATCCAAAGCAAAAACAGAGGAGGTGCCTTGTGTGTAATAATGCTGCAGGAATAGCTAGAGTAAGAAAGTCGATGCAAGGAGGAAGGAAGGAAGATGAGAAAGAAGGAAGGAGAGAAGGAGGGAAGGAAGGAAGAAACAGGATGACTCTCAGCTAATGTAGAAATGCTCAATACATAGCTTTTGTCCTTTCACTCATAAACTATGGGTCCCTTTGGAGACATCTATTCCTTAAACTTTAGAATTTGAAAGCCAGGACACACGAATGTTCATAATTCAGTTTCTCCTTTAACTGATGAATTAAAAGGCAAAAATTAACATTTAACATAGGTAGAAAAAAAGATATTCTTGATAGTTTCATTTTTGTTTGCTTATATAAACAAAGGATTGAGGAGAAGCTCTTATATAGATGAAGAGAAAATGAATGTGTCAGAGAAAGCAGAATCCGGAAGACTATTAACTTAACTTCATCCTGAAAAGAGACTGAGGATGTATTTAAACCAAATCCCAGCAAAATCCACACCTTGATGGAACCAGGATACTTCTCTAGAAGTTGTAGTCATTTCTCTAATTACTAGATGATCCCCATATTTTTGGCCAATGCTGTCAGTTTGCCAAAGAGTTGGTCGGGAGCTGTAATCCAATAAGTGTTTTATTTTTAATTGCACATTCACCAGTTAAACCACAGCTGTAACCCAGATCAACCTGATCTATTCAGAGAGGCATAGGAAAAGTCGATTCGTTTTTCCACTCTCAGGGGCCAAATGGACAATTAGAGTAGAGAAAAAATTGGGGATGTGTGTGTGGGGGGGGGTCTGTGACTATTCTGTGGACAAAATAAGACTTTGAAAAAGACTGAATCAATAAGCTAATATGAATCAATCCAAAGAAAGTGTGTTACTTTCTAAAAAGACACGTTTTCTTCCATTAGTCTGTAGAATTCCAGAGGGTAAGATTTACATAACCATCAACATATATTCACCACTGTGTCTCACAATATACAGTTTCTATAGAAGGTTCTTAAGTATTTCTTGACTGGATGTCTGAATGATTGACGAAAACATAATCTTCCACAGAATCACACATCCAGGTAACCACATTCGTTTTGCCACTTGTTCCCAGAAACCCTTTCCCAGTTCTTCCCCATTTATAGTTGTCAGATCACACAGTCCTATATTTGGAATAATAGAGAGCTGTCAGGGTAGCAGATGTCTGGGTTAGCAATCCAATTGCCTCACTCTTTTGTGAATGCTGCCATCAAACAGTGGGTGAGTTCAAAATTAGATGAATCATCACCTCTTTTGTCACTCGGTTTGCCCACCTGCTGAGAGGGAGCAATTTACTCTTATGAGGATCAGCCCTAGTGAAGATGACACACTTCCATCTTATTAGACGAAGTTTAAGTTTGACCCTGGGACAAGTCGTAAGGGACTTTACTATTTGTTATATCCCTTTTTGCTACAAACAAAGATAATCTATGTTTGAAAATGATGGGTGGAAATGAAAATTTAGCTGTGTCCATGGAAAAATTTTTATCGGTGAATATCACAACCGCCACAAAAGTTTCACAAACTTTGGTCCATTGGGAATCATCTCCCTCCTTTTCCCCCAAATTTTAGGGAGTAACAATCACAGGATAAAGTCTTAAGTTAGCGTATCCTTCAGGACTACATAAGTTGTTGGCCGGTGGTCTCAATAACCTTTCTATTTCAGCCACAGTGGGCACTCCATATTTTCTTGAATACGAACTCCATTCTCTAGTGCTAATGGTGTTCTACCTACCAGGGTTATTTTCCTACTGACTCATCCAACCTTAGCTCCAGTCATCTGATTCATAAGTGTTTCCCAGGTCTCTGTGGCCATTATTAAATTTTCCCTCTCTTGACTTGCAATGCATTATTTTGAAATTTCACTTTATTATTTATGACTTGTCAATAATTGTCCATTACTTATTGTATGAACAAGTGAGTGACAGAAGGTTTGTCTTCTGTTATTGCTAATTGTGCAAGTTTTATCTTCCTCTGTCTAATCTCTGAACTCCCAGAGAGCAAAGATCGTATGTTTTGGTTTTCCTCTTACTTAGTGAGTGCTTTGTACTTATCCCTTTTTACAAAGTAGGAATTCAATAACTATTAGTTAAATTGAATTGTACTGAACTATTTTTATGGGGCTTTTAATCTAATTGGGGGAAAAGACAAGCACATTAAGAGACTGGCAAAGCATCAGAGTTAAAACTGCAAAATAATGTGGTAGAAAATGAATATCTGAATCATGGGAATACACCGTATAGAAGCTATTTTAGCTGAGTGGAGTTAATCAGGAAAGGTTTTTAGAAGCACCTTTTGTGCCAAATCTTAAAAGATATTGTTATTTTTCACTCTAGTGACTAATACATTAAACAAATTCATTTTCAAAAAAGAAAAAAAAGAGGGATACTTAAAATTTCAGAAGAGAGAGAAAAACAATTTCATAGATATCATACAGAAATGTAAATGGATAAAAACTTTCTGAAAAGTACTTTGGTTTTATCAGCAAGCTCTTGGAAAGTTCATAACTTTACTCCAATTATTTTATTTCAAGCAATCTATTCTAAATAAATGAATAAAAATTGGAGCAAAGGATTCTATGCAATGATATTAATTATTCGATCCCAGTCACACCGTCATCTTTCAATTCTTCACATTCATCACACTCTGGGCTGCCTCTGGGCCTTTGACCTTGCTTTGCACTCTGTCTGAAGTATTCTGCCCTTAACCTTTTCTTTCTTCAGCTAAATCCTACATATCCTTCACCTCTTACTCACTTTTTCAGAGCTAACTTTTTTCTATTCCCACAGAAGAAGAGCAGTTATGAGTTCACGTACTCATAACCACTTAGGTTACGGGAGTCAGCAATAAACAAGACAGATAGATGAAAGCTTTGACCTCATGGAATTTATACATTCATGGTAGAGACAGAAGATTAAGAAGAGAATAATTAAATGCACAGAAAAATGCTTCCAAGTTTGTTATAAGAACTTCTGGGGGCTACGCAAACAGGGTGAAGTGACAGTGTATTTCGTTCCGCTGATCCTCTTGGTGTGGGGTTGACAGAGAAGCCTTCTTCTGAGAATTGGTGATTCAATCCGACACCTAAAGATGAGAATGAGTCAAGCTTGAGGACAGTGACCCTGAGGAAGAAGAGCTCTTGTTGTGATTCCATTTTTCTTCTTACACTTTTCTGTATTTCTGTTTTTTACAATAAGCATAGAAGAGGGTTATAGTTAGAAATAATTAATAAAAAAGCATATACATGGTCATAAATTTGCATAGAAAGGTGTGAATTACATAATAAGTGGCCAATTAATTTAATTATTAATGAAAGGAAGAAAAGAAAGAAGGAAATAAAGAAAAAAGAAGGAAGAAAGGAAGGTTCCCACATACCCTTTACTACCATCATTTGTAAAGGCTGTGTGACATTTTCGCCATCAATATTGTGCAGTGGTGTTGCTTTTGTTTCTATCAAAAGAGATCATCTTTTTTCATGTAAAGCATTTGTGTTTCAGATCATTTACTTAAGGCCTATTTACAGAAGGCAATTATCTGGCCAAAAAATGTGAGCGCTCTCATATCTTTGATATTTTGCTACTCACTCTAAAATGGCTTTGGTAATTTCAAGCATCAGTAGTAGGTTTTAACATCTAAAAGACCAAAAAAAAAAAAGCGTTTCGTATATTTTATTTTGCTTGTGTTTATATTGAATATTTTTATTATGTATGTCTCCTCTGATAAATACCTTTTCATATTTTTGCCCATTTATCTATCGGTGACTTATTTTCTCATCAAATAGTCTTATATTTTTAATGTTTTTAAATCTCTGTTATTATTATATTTTGTTAAAAGTTTCTCATTCTGCTCTTCTCCCTTGCATTTTTGTTATGGTTTTTTAACATGCACAATTTTAAAATTTTTATGTAGCGACCAGCTGATACAATTTTTCTTTTTTGTAACCATTCACTTTCTTATCCATAGAAACTGATTTCCCTTCCAGGTCTTTAGTATCTATTCACTTTTAATTTATATACATATAAATATAATTTATATATTTTTTAAATATATATACATATATATGTATATGTATATAATTTAATTTACTATCTGGAGAGATTTGAGAGACACAATTTTTTATTTCCCAATTTGTTAGCCATTTATTCTAATATGTATTTTATTTTAAATTCATTGACATTTTTAAATCACATAATTGGAGTTCACATGTATGCCTTATTTACTACTGTTGAGCTGTGTTTTAAGCTAATATAATAAAGCAATGACTATTCTGAGAAAAACAAGCAATTTTATAAATATCATTTCAATAATTGTGTATATATTTGGTTTATATACATAACGAGGAATGATATGGAAAGGAATGATATCATTCCCAAAACCGATGAAGATTTGCAAATAATCATTTTGAGATTTCAGGTTGTTTTATCTCCTTTCCATTGGTCCTTGTTGTTTTTATGACTCACTGATTAAAAGAGAATGGCAATTTTAATATATTTTGCAAACATCTCAGTAAACAGATTAACAAAAAGTGCATAGTGTTTCTTGTGTGGGGAGAAATTAATGACAAATAAGATACATAGCTTTCTTCATAGGAATACAATAAGAACTAGATAGAGATTTTTTTTTTTTTAATGGACCAAGGGACCATGACATGAAAAACAAAGATGATGGGGACAAGAAAGAAACTTGGGGGGAGGGGCATCTGGTTTGACTAGCTCATCAGATTTATAATAAAACTAATAGCAGTGAATATTAATTGGATATTACAACACTAAGTGTATTACTCTTATTTGTTTCTCATAAATGGCTTCTGTGCACTCCTAGTTTACAGATGAGGAAATTCAGATGTGATGCCATTCCTTCAGTACACTCATGAAGGAACTAACCACCGACAAAAAAGTGACTTGCCAAAAATGACACGGTTGAGTAATTCAATATAAAAATTGATGAAATGCTGCTTCCCAGTGCAATTTTTATTTTGCATGGCTTGTGCAACTCAAAGCACGCACACGCACACATCCACATTTTCTGATAAAGTCGTTTAGGTTTTTACTTTTTTGTAGAATCTTTCCTGAATCTAAGTTTAGGTACCCAAAATGTACAATGCAGAAATACAGAAAATTATTGAGTACATTTATACTCCTTTAAACATCCCATATTGCAAAGTTATTTGTAACTCTCACAGTTGTGACAGATAGAAGTAAAATAATTAATCATAATGAACTGTCATGCTCAGTCTTGTCCTCTCTTGCCAAATCTGTAAAATGCAATTAGATATTTTCCTTGTGCTCCATTTCACTGCGATGGGCTCAAATTCTGGCCGAATTTCATGTGGTGTCATCACATCCTGCAGTTATCATTGTCATTTTCTCTATTGGCTTAGTTCCCTTTGGGAGTTCCCTATGCCAGGCATATTTTCCTATATTTTCTACTCTGATAATGATGTCAGAGAATGCATCATTATCACCCTTCCTCCCCACCAAAACACCGTTAATGGCTGTATCCCACTTAGGATTTATAGAGAGTATGTTATGTTAAAGTGAACAGCTCTGGAGTAAAGAACCTGTAGTTAATCTTTTTACTTTTTTTTGTCTCTCCTGCAGACTAGTGAAACATTTTGGGACAAGTTACTTAATCTTTATAATTCTCAGTTTGCCTTTCTGTAAAATGGGGGAGAGGATCCACAAAATCTTAGAAATCTTAGAATTACATTTAGGGCGTGTAATTGTTTCTCAAGAAGTGTTAAGTTTCTTTTTCAAAGGGAAGTTTATTTCTACAACAATTAGGTACCCCTTGAGATCTTACTGACATTGGTATCATGGCAAAGTTTATCATAATTGTCCTTCCATATTAATATGGGGTTCCTAATTAGGTCTTAATCTGTTTGGGAAAATTAGCAGTAAGGATGAAGCATTCACATACTGCCACATATGCTTGCTTATCA
>NW_006436283.1:8342399-8360597 GCF_000325575.1 Pteropus alecto | reverse complement strand
GGAAAGACACGTTCAATTTTCCATTCTTTTCTCTTCATTTTTCTCCCTATTACATTATTTGTGGAAGATGGAATTTCATAGTAGGAACAGAGGTAGAAGGGAAAGAAGTATTTCAACTTATCACCAAGTCATCTCCGAAGGCCTTGGGTTAGGTGCCAAAATGTGGGCTTCGTTCTAAATGTTTGTACATGTTCTCTTGAATGCACAGAATAACAACATAACAACAAAAAAAATTAGAGAAACTACAGCAGAGAGATTTTCACAATGGCGAACTATGGCGGAAAAGACTCTGGGCTCATCATTCAGAGAAGCCATCTGTGCCAGAGCAACTGTCTGTAGAGCGAAAAAATAAATCATTTTCGAAAACCCCTTTTCTCCAAAACTGGTGCAATGCCTCTGTCTCGAGTGCCAAGTATTCCATCTGGCCAAAGCAAGTCATGGAAAAGCACAAAGGCAATTTACCCAATTGGCCTGGGCAGAACGTTTACTTTTCAATTGGTTTTTGTGAGTCCTCAGAATGTTCAGACAGGTCAGCGCTAGGATGGATGGCTGGGCAGGGCCCCAGCAGTCGAAACACAGCTGAGGATGAGTAGCTGTATAATTTGTAGCAGTTTAGTTTCGCTCCTTCTTTATCTTTCCAGTTTAGAATTCCTCCTTCTTAATGAGTTAACCCCATTCAAAATAAATTCTGCGAAGAGGAAACGCCTGCTGTGATCTCAGAATAAGATATAGAGTAAGTTGACGCTATGCTCAAATTCACCACTGCAAAATATCAGGGACCTTTGAAAATGTATAATTCAACAGCCTTAACTCTCTAAATGGGCTGCTGCGGTGAATGCAATTAATTGGTGACTTCCTCATCTCTATTGTTTTCTCTTCTTTTTTAGCCTAAGCGTCATTTAAAAAATGAATCTACTTTCCCTTCAGTATCCTTGGAAACCAACCAATGCAATAGTTTTTCTGCGTTGGTGAGATAATCTATTTCTCTGGAGAGCGCCATGTAGAGGATTAAAATTATCAAGTCCCAAAGAAGGAATTTTTCCAACAGCAAATCAGTTTATGATTTCAGAGAGTTTTCTAGAAATTCGCTTGAGAACAGCTGAGTAAATGCAATGTCATTCCAGGACTAGGACGCACGGCTCTGACAGAGATTCTAACCAGCACACTTTCGAAGCTCTCACCAGCTGGTTATTTGCATTACGTGGGATGCGCACGCTCTGTACTCTAGACGCATGAATCACTTGCTCAATTAAAAATAGTATTTCCTTAGTAGTTATTTGATCAAGAATGGGAATAAGTTGTGGGTAAAACTGTGGCCATTTGTATTACTATCATGGAAACATGTCTGTAGTTTTGTGACAGAATCTACACAAACTGATCGATTTTTCTCTCTGAATCCAAAGTTAATGGCTACAGATTCTTTTAGGATTTCCTTAAAATTAGGTCAAATATATTTCCTAAGTAGGAGCCGAAATGTATGCTTCCTATTGTAGAATTTAGAGGGAGAATCAGATGCCAAGAGAAAAGCATATCAAGGACCTACTTATAAGCAATTCTTCGCCAAATTGTATCTGAATCTTGTCTCATTTTCTCAAGACAAAAGAATGTAATTATCTCATAAGATTACAGTATGGAAATTTTCTGATCAGTGACAATCTCCAAATTTCACAATGCAGCCTGAAGAACCACTTTATCCGAATTATCAGATATGCCCATTTTTATCAATTAATGCATTAATTTTTTAACTCTTTATTAGCTATCTCTAATGTGTCAGTTATTCTATAGAAGCTTGGGAAGCACTGTGATATAAAGCTTTAAATTGCTCAAACCACTGAGAGAGATGCGTACAGTGAATACTTATAAGATGAGGTGTATAAATTACAAGGAAACATAGAGCATAGATGAGCTAAGTTTCCTATACCGATTTGGTTTCTGCCTTTAGATCTGAAGCATGAAAAAGAAATAGCGAGGGTGCGTCTAGATAAAGATGGGAATATGCAAAAGTCACTGACTTGTGAAAGCTTGGGATCTTATTGGAAAATTTGTAAGTGGTTCAACGTGATTGAGCCTAGGGCTAAATGAAGAGATTACGAAGGGCTTTCTATGCTAGGTAACCTGTTTTGACTTAATTGTCTAGTTTATGGATATTTATAGAAGAATTTTAAGCAGAGAAATGCTGGGATTCTGTGAGCATTAAGAAGATTAGGATAAGGAGATTTTAGAGGGGAGAGAGTGAAGACAGAACAACAAATTAGCAGGAGCCCCCAAAATGATGAGGATTGGAGCCGAAATTAAAATTTGGGCAGATGGCACCAAGAAAAGGAAAATATGTGAGTAATTGGATTGAGAGGTGACAGAGAAAGGATCGAAGTTTAGTGGTGGTGAGGATGTATGTGAATGCTGAGGTCATTAACGGAAGATGGAGAAGAGAGAAGTCAAAATAGCCATTTGCTTTTTGTTTACTCTTTGCGTTTTGTCATACTTCAACTACTTAGCTGTTTACTTATTAATAGTCATTTATTTATTTGGTTGGAGGTGTTCTAGTATGACGTTGGAAGGAAAGAGGGGAAATGATGACAGACTGTTTGGGTGGGGGAAGGGCTGCATTGTCATCTTGGGTAATTGTAGTGTTTCCTAGATTTCTGTTTGGGAAATTTGACCTAAATTTATTCCTAGCATCCTGCATCTGTTCAGTGACTATTTTTGAATCAGAAAGTTAACTTGTCTGTTTGTTCTCTTAAACGTCACTGCTGCAGTCTGGTGAGATTATTTGGAATTTTGATTCTGTGGTATCTTAGGTGGCTTGTCTTCCAACCTTGTGTCGTGCAAAGTGGTGGCGCGACATTTGTGTGTATATGATTCCATCCAAGTCACAGATACAATTTTTACTGAACAACGCCGGAAACATTGTGCTGTTGCACAAAACTAATTACTTCACTCCAGTGAGATATCAAGGGACCAATCATTTCTTCTAGTGGAGTTCTTCAGGAGTTGTGAATTTATAAAATGTTGTAACTTAGACGAAGACTATAAAGGGAGGCTACATTGAGTGTGTTTTGCTTAAATCTGTATCTTGTAATTTCACATGCCTGACCCATCAAAATTCAGGGCTGGTAGCACTAAATGTACTTCACACAACTGTCGAATGATTATAGCTTGACATCCCAATATAAAGTTCAAAATGATATTTCTGCTTTCAATATTTATGTTAGTCTGGTCGATTAGCATCAGGAAAAATCAGGTTCATTGTATTACTTTAAAAAATGATTAAGAATTAAGACATAATTTATTGTAAGCTTGATCCAACGATAGTCTAGTAATGTTATATCTTATTAGTTAAGTAAAATTAGCTGGGGTCATCATCATCAATTGAGTGCTTACTACGTTTCAGTTATTAATTATCTAAATTGTGATTTTAACTAATTCTCACAACAGTGGTATGATTTTAGTACCATAAGTATTCCTAGCATATGAATGAAGAAATTCACACTTAGATGGTTATGGTAATTTCTGACGATTTTTAGGTAGTTCAGTCTGTATCTGAACCCAGATCTGTGTATCTTTAGAACCTGAACACTTTACCAAATAGTATCATAATACCTGTGAATAGTCTATAGCAGCAACGAACAAATACATTAATTTTTCAGAGCCTCTCAACTTAAAAAACTTGAAAACACTCTCAAAGTCCGAAGTCTTCTAAACACAAGATGAATTCACACATGAGCAGTCAATGGAATAAAACTTACTCTCCTACCGTATATTTTAAAAAACAGTGGACCAACGATGGGGGCAATAAAATTCAGTGATAGAAATTTTCTAACTGAAAGAAGAAAATATCAGATTTTCCGCAGGCATTTCTCTCTGGTAGCTTGTTTGTGGCAAACATTCTTCCAATTGCTGATGATACCTGAAGAAGTTTGCTAAATTAGACACTCTTTTGAGAGCTTGTCTTTTGTTGGGTCTAAATTTAGATTCAATATTTATCTCAGCAGAGATTCGAAACCCCAAACTTCACTGATTACTACTCCGCCTCCTAAATACATTGTAGAGTTTTATTCTGCCAGGCAAGCCATCGGAGGAGTTTTTCTCAGATTATATTCTCTACTTCTTGTTGAAGAAAGAGTGGTTAGATAGCTTTGTGGATAGATATTCGTGGGCCAACTATCTAGAAATGGTCTTCAAAATTTTATTTGAAGCTATATCCTACGGCACAAGGCCCATAAACATATTTATATTTACATGGGAAAACAATTTTCAGAGCCCCACATCATATACATCTCATGCATATCCTTTTTCAATTACTTACTCTTTTACATCTCTCCTTTAGGGCAAATCAACAAGATCTCATTGGTGTTCTTTACTTTCTGTGTCTGTGAAATTATAGCGCATATAAAGAAAGACAACAGATCAATACTTACATCCCTGAGGGCATATTTACTTCAGTTAAAAAGGAAAACACAGGACATTTTACTATTTTCAGTTTTTCTTGTAAAAGGAGAACTTAAAAGAAACATTCTCATCCACTGTGAACCAAAGAGGAAATAACGCTGTGAAACTGCCTACTTTTGAGGCATTAAGCAATGCCCTCTGCAGAAAAATAAATAATTTCACAAGGAAAAGGATCTCTGGGAATTGAAATACAATAGACAATGCATCAAAGGGGGGAAAAGAAAAAAAAAAAAGAGAGAGAGAGCCAGGTAGTTTACAATGAGATTTAGAAAGATAAAATCCTGAAGGTCCCACTTCTCATGATTTAAAAACATAGAGCTCTACATTCAATGTGCTAGGTGGGAACAGAGGAGTATACAAAACAAAAACATTTCAGTCCTAAGGCCCCAATTCCATCTGCTCACTTTGCTCTCACCTGCTACAGTTTATCAGAGTCACTCAAGTGTCACGTGCAGGACACCCTTGTGTCCCTGGCTTGGCCTGTGTGGAACCATGTGATATGTTGGAGGGACGCCAGTCAGTTCTCAGCTTCCCTGTGCAGTTTTGGAGCTACACTGATGTCATCTAAGAGAGACTTGCTTCCGATAAAGTTTTTCCCAATTGATGTACACTTTCATTCCTTTCTTTGTAAAGTGGGATCCTCTTTGGCAGTTCTTCAGCCGGAATTTGCTTGTAAAGATAATCTGGCAAGACAGGGAGCAGACCCCTCAGCACTTGAAGAATGTCACATGCTGTCGTCTTCTTCTGGGTAGGTATCATGTGGCCAAGGAGCAAAGAAATGGGAACAATTCAATTATCTCATTCAAAAGGAGGACAGAGTTTGTTCTTCAGAGACGGCAGAGAATAAATCAAAGTTTCTGACCAGGAGCCAAAGCTCAGTCTTCCATTCACAGCTTTGCCTTAAATTGGGTGTCTTGGATCAGCTACCTCTTCCCTCTTAGCTTTAAGTTCTTCATCTAAAAAAGAGTCAATCGATGCTTTTCAACCATAGCTTCCCAACAGATTCATATATATTCACAGATATGAGTATATTATACATTACATATAGAGAGATATACAGATAAATAGACATATCAGTGGTCAGGTTCTCTTTCAAGATTTCAGACTTCATGGGACGGGGTAAGGTCCAGACATGAGGGCAATCAGTAGTTTTGTTAAAAGCTAACCAAGCGATGCTAAGGAGAAATCAAAGTTGAAAACCATTGATGTTAATGATATCTAAGTGACCCCCTTACCCACGTCTAAAGAGTCTATTTAATTTTAGGGAGTTGTTTTGTACCTGGCAATAAGACACAGAGAAGAAGGAAAAGAAGAAGAAGGGGAAATGTAAATCGTTATTCTCGACCTTCAAATCCTTACAATGTGATAGCGAACAGCCAGCGATACCAACAATACCACCCAAACAAGTTATGATTAATCGAAATAGTTTATGGACAAATCCTTTAAAAAAAAATGAAATAACCCATCCAGAAGGGTTTATAGAAGGAAGTGGGAATCAACATGAATTAGAATTAGAGCATGAAAGAGATTCGTAGGTGGACCTGTGGGGACAGGTAACCTGTGGTTAGCAGGTGTGAGAGAATGGCACTCTAGATGCACTGGACTCTTTCTTGTCCAGCTACATCATGGTTTGTTGTTCCTCCAAACCTTTGCACATGTCACATGTCACTCTCTGTTCACACCGCTTCTCTATCATCTACTCTTAGATATCATCTCTTTTTTGTATCTTTTCCTACTTTTTATAAAGATCTGATTACCCCTCATTTGTATTGCTAGAAGACTTACTCATATTACTTTTATGTCTCCTCCTGTATTCCATCCTAGTGATTTGTTGTCATGTCTGTCTCTTTTCAGAGATTTTTAAGAGCTCTGAATTTCTCTTCTATTGTCGCCATGTAATAAATGCAGTATCTTACACAGAGAAAATATTATTGGATGAAAACTAAGTATACATAGGAGAACAATATGAATAAAGATTATTACTTGGGAATAATTAAGTAATAAATATGGATACAAAATGAGGCTGGAATATGAAATATATGTGTTCTGGGTAGTGTCATTTTTGGAGACAAAAAATAAGTGAAGTAATTTGAAGTTATTGCAATTGGAGTACTGTGAGCAAGAAAACAACAGAGTTGGAGGCTTCATTAGAAAGGGAAAAAAAAATAAAGGCGAAGAATGTTCAGGAGGGATCAATAAGAACTGGTGACTGATTAGCGACTCCTTCCCAATTTTTGAAGCCGAGGGAATTGTTGTCTTATTAAGCGAGATGAAAAGAGAGCGAGTGAGAGCAATATGCAGAAGGAAATTAAGAGTGTGAGTTCGTAAGATAAAAACGATATGTTTATTTGGAGCACATAAAACAAAGACAGTGTATCCATGTAAAGACGTTTTCTGGACATTCGAAGGGTGAAAACAGACACCGAATTTGGAATAAATTTGATGCTGGATTTGGCAGTTTGAGAGCCCTAAATACAGGCTCTCAAATGACCAAAGATATAGAAATCTAATCAAAAGAAAGAATTTACAGAAAGATAAGCAGAGACCTAAGCACCCTTTGGAAATGACCAAAACTAAGGCTGTGAGAAGCATGAAGAGTCATCAAATGACACAGGAGCAGAGACGTCAACAAATAAGAGAAACAGAAAGGCGTGGCATCAGAAGCCGAAAGGAAGTTTCAAAAAGAAAGAGGTGGCAAATCCTGTTTGTTTTCTCAGACAGGCAGGGAAAATACGTTGAGAGAGTATGCAGTCAGCGGGATTAGCCAAAAGAGCTTCAGAAAGCCCCTGGACGAGCCGGAATTTCTGTAGGGAGAGCGTGGAGAGAGGAAATTCAGGAGGGGAGGGCAGTGGCGTAAATCAGCTGAGTCATGTGACAAAGGAGGAAGCACAGATGAATGGTTGAACCAGAACTGAATTATTTTTCATAGAAATAGGAATGAAATTTCTCTAAGAAATACTAACAAAATAAACATTTTTGTTTCATTAATCTATCTGTCCATTACTTTCCTAATAGTGAAATTTCATAGTAAGCCTTGAAGTATGTGTTGTGTCTCCTCCAACTTTGTTTTTCTTCTTCACCATTGTTTTGATTATTCTAGCTCTTTTGCTTTTCCATATAAATTTTTGAATCAGTTACTCGATTTCTACACATAAAAAAGAAAAACAAACCTGGATTGCGGTTAAGGTATAGACCGATTTAGTGGAGGAATGACATCTTGATAATATTAGTCTTTTTTTCTGATCAATAAATATATTTTCTATTTATGTAATTTAGTTTTAAAATTTGGCTTCTCACATCAATGCTTTGTAGTTTTTAGCAGAAAGATATCGCACATCTTCTGTCAAAATTATTTTTAAGCATTTCTTGATTTTGATGCTATTGTAACTTTTGATGCTATTTTCATTCAATTTCTAATTGTTCAATGTTATATATAGGAATGCAGTATATTAACTTTCATCGTGCAAGATTGACCAACTCACTTCCCATTCTAGTAGCTCTTTCATAAATTCTTTAGGTTTTTTAGGCAAATTATCATGTGTTCTTTGGAGAAGAGTTGTTTTTAATCTTCTTTTCCAATCTATATACCTCTATCGATTTTCTTTTTTTTTTATGAAAGTCGTAGAACTACCAATATAAAGTTAAATAAATTGTTGAGAGTCGATGCGACTTATTCTTTATCTTAGGAGAATTGCTTTGGTTGCTAGAAGGTGACAGGAGTTCTATAGAACATTTCTGGGCCTGGGCCTTGAGAGGCGTGGCGGACTCTGCTTTTGCTTTCTTGGAGTCTTATCCATCATATAAATAATCTTGGTTACTGTGATAGGAGACCATGTGGAGAATGTGATGGTCTGACGGGTGAAAGTCTCTAGGGGAGAGAGGACCCGGAAGATGTAAGACCAAGAGGAGAGAGAGGCCTCAGCATCCCAGCTATCCCAGCTGAGGTACCAGGTTAAGGAACCGATTTTGGATCCTCCAGCCCAGATTGAATCCACCTAATCAAGCCCACCGATGGTACAGGGAGAAGAGATAAGCTTTCACAGCTGAGCCCTGGCAAACGAACCCACAGCATCACGAGAAAACTAAATGGTGGTTGTTTTAAGCCACTAAATACTGGGCCGTTTTTTTTTGTTTTTGTTTTCTTTTTTCTCAGTAAAGAACCAAAGATTTGTTGAAAGTTAGAGAAGATGAATCGATTCTAGGACACAGAAGGGAGATGGAAATGTTTGTTTGTAATTGCAGGAAATCTGCTAGAAAAATTCAACAGGAGATAAAGCCAGCGCTTAGCGCCAGGGAAAGCTCATAGAAGGTGGACAATATTCATTTGTAAAATGCAGATTCATGCAATTTTGGGGGGGTGTACAGTTATAGTAAAATAATTATTAACAACAGTCAAATTTAGAACACCTGGAAATCAAATGCGTTGCACTTGGTTTCAACCGGCAGAACGCGGCACTGATGTTTTATGTTCTCTGTGTGATGTTGTCAGGGAGATCCCTTCTCATTTTTAGATCCTAAGTAACAACACCCCACTTGTTCTTTAGCTCACTAATTACAGGTATGGGCATTTTTTCAGATGAGACCCTGCCTCCTGACCACAGATGTCAAGCCTGGTTCTCACAGTAACTGGATTAGGTCAGTTCACTTCCATTCAACCTGCCATTTTAAAAACCAACCGACTATTTGTGTATTTAGAGCATCAGGCAAAATATAAGGGGAGACAATTACCACTGTCTGACTCCCCAGCTAGAAACACAGCAGCACTGAAGGATGGATAGAGAGGCAAAGGGGAGTTTATGACGGCAGGTTTAGGAATGTTAACCAGTCTTTCTCCCTGATGTTTCTACTGGTGAAATTAGACAGCAGCCCTCACAAGGCAAACCCCAGGCAGCAGCTGTCAGTACTGGAGATCTGGCAGCTGAGCTGTGTTTTGGCTGTGAATCACCTTCTCCACCCTCAGCCCAGCCCCGGAAGCTTCTGGAGGCTGAGTACCACAAATACCTGTACTCCGTGTATCAGTCTTATTATGAAGCAACCCTAGAGACACGGAAGGAAGAATGGTGATCTGTGGGAAGTGTTCCATGAGGCCTTGTGAGACGTGTTATGCAGACAGAAGTTGGAGTGGCTACGATGCTTGACATCGCTCAGGAGTTATTTCACATTTACAAGACTGTGATCAGATCCTGTTCATTTAGTCTACCTGAAATAACATGACGGGAACAAAGACTTGCAATGGAAAATTTTCTACCTGGTTCTTTTGATGATTTCGGCAAAGATATAAACATCCTCCCGATTCACAGGGGAATAAAAACTGCTAAACATCCAAAGAGGCTTTGCAGTCTTTCAAGGTGTGGAGCCTCACAAGTGGGTTTCTGCTTTAGAGTCTAAATCTTTAAACCTAAAAGCTGCCACTCTGGGGTCATTTACTTTTCATGTCACCGAAAGCATGGGTGAAGCTTTAAAAGTAATAAAATTCAAATGGCGCCCACTGGGGACTAGGAAATGGGCTTTCAGAATAGGTCAATTCATTCGATTTCAGGCATGTTAAGTTTAAAGAGAAAGCAGGAGACAGAAGTCAGACAGAAGATGAACAGTAAAGGCATGGCTGATTTGAGAGAAATGACCTTCCAGAGCCATCCTCTTAGAGATGGCTTCTCATGAAGCCATGAAGATAGACACAAAAAGCAACCTCGTTAAAAGGGAAGTTCTGATAAGACACACCCATAGTCAACTTCTCCCAACAATCATAATTTGTACATCTTAATATTTCCTTTATTTCATACAAAAGCAGCAGGGCCAGACTAAGGCCTATTATATTGTGCTTTACTGAATAAATTCTGTGAAAAGGAAAAATAATAAAGCTCGATGCTTCATAATTCATTAATACCCAAAGTGGCTGACGATTTATACATTTTCATGTTGGTTTTCAGTCATTTATTAGCTATGTGCTATGACATTTATAAATAGGAAATAACTTTCCGAGACAGGAAAAACAATAAATAAACTTTTTTTCCCCTACTTAGCCAAGCACCTGGATGTGAACAGCTACACGTGAACAAAAGCCCCAAGCTCAGTGAGGAAGCCGTGGGTCACAGGGTTTAGTGTCACTCACCAGTTTAAAACCACACAGCTGGGCTCCCTCCCAGGGTGTTCGGCTTCGTGTCTGTTCTCTTTATGTGACATTTCGTTATCCGAGGACAGTGCCGGGAGAGAGGCAGAATATTATTTTGATACTGTGGCTTAGTATCTACAACAGCAGGAGAGATGCTGGAAACATTTGATTGAACTCAATTGGCTAAAGGAATCTCAACTCAGAAAACTGCGAGTTGTCAGGGATAAGGTTATGAGTGCTTTTTACCCATAGCTCTATGTCACATGAAAATAAACATCTTCCCAGTTCTTTCTCCCTCGGGGTGGGTTCCTTCTGGAGTCAGAAATTCTGACTTCCACAGAGGTGGAGGAAACTGGACCTTAAAATCTCTCTCATGCGCTCTTAGTTCTTCCGTAGGAATAATCTGTTCTCTTTTCCTTCCATAGAGTTTCTGCCTTCCAGGAGACTAATTTCACCATATAGAACACAGAATAAATACAATAAATATATTTGATCTTAATTAGTCAATATGAGCTCAAGAGAGCTAGAGGAAGTATCATTAATATATATGGAGTTTATAATAGGTATCTGGTCTTCTGCTGTGAGCTTCCCCATATGGATGTGAATTTCTTTAACTTTCAAAGGTGTTCAATGGAGCACTAACTATTATTATCATCCTCATTTTAAAGCAGAGGAAAACAAGGTCAACAGATAAAGACCATCAGGTTTTAGAGCTGAATTCTCCATTTCTGCAGGATACTGAATGTAACTTAACTCGTACATGTGGTGGGATTTTTGTCTTAGGTAGAATATATTTTAAATTTTGGTATCATTAATCTTTGTAAAGGAAAAAGTGACCTTAAAAGTAACATGAGCTTCAGTCTCTTTTCTTCCCCACAGCAGACAACACTCCAATCAGATAGAAGAAATGCATTGTCGAATCGGCATTTGAACCAGGGCCTGGAAATTTAGAGCTGGAGGTTGCAGGGGCAAATGCTAATATTTGTAGAAGGATTGACTTTATGGCTCATATTCACTAGAGATTTGTCTAATCTTCTCTTCAAAGAAAGACCCTGATTCACTTGCTGTAGGTTCAACTGAGTTTTAACCGCAGAGACCATAACCCTGTGATGAGACATCTTTAATCGACATGCATCCTCCAAAAGGTCCTATAATGCAGGAGTCATGTTTGTATTTATAAACAGCACATGCATTTTTTTAGGGTGTGAAAATGCCAACAGAAACTGCTTTCTTAATTTTGTCAACCTACTTTTTTAGAGGGTGCTGACAGCCCTGCAGAGGCAAGACTAGCAGCTCGGCCTGGCAAGCCTACATTCTGTGGCTTTTTTAAGTGGTATATCAGGAGATTGACTCAGCCCGAGTTTTGCATTTGTGTTTTGTACCAATGCCCAGAGGTCTTAGGAGCAAAAACATATTTGACACCTATTTATCTTTGTCAAGGGGTTGTCATGGGAGCCAAGGTGATATTGACATTACTGAGGTCCTTTGAGGAGAGGTGGCGGGGAATTGAATATCTTTGCTTGATTCTATTTTCATATCTAACTACCATTTGCCAAAAGGTTAAGTTTCTCCCACCTCTCTGTCAGCAGTTCCCAACCTTTTCCCTCCTGGGGTACATTTGGTGACACCAAAGGAGCTGAGGTATAACAGAGGGCAGGGATGACGACAAATATGGCAGGGACATGTACGCTTATGTGTGTCCACTTGGCTCTAGTCGAAAGTATTTTTCTCTCGGCTTTTCATGTTGTTTCGTGTTAGTACGTGGTGGTCTAGAAAAAGACGGCTCGGTCTTTCGAAAGAATATACTATAATGTCAAATGTGAGAGAGCAGATAAAGGAAGGTAACAGATGCTGAAGACGTGTAATGGAATCCCAAAGGAAAAAGGACTCCTAATAGCCTGAGCGATTATTACGGCAAAAGCTAGAGAACCATTGGAAAGCGACGGTTCATTGACCTATCTCTTAGACTCTAAGTCTTTGAGATTTCAAAGCTCCCATATGACTTCATTCATAACTTCAATACCTTACCCGGGGGAAAGTGAGACATGTATTTAAATTCAGTTTTAAATCTCACTTCCAGATTTGTAAATGAGCTTTCCGATGCTGTTTTCTAAGCTTAAAAAAAAAAAAAAAAGCCCCCATTTTCTGAAAGCAAATGCCCAAAGTAGTTAGAAAGACAAATTCTCCCCTCCCCCACCCCAAAATGTTCTGGGCTTCAGCACATACATATACGCACAGACAATTACTATCTTCCATTCCTTTTCCCTATCAAGTTTTCATTCCTACTTCTAATGTAAGAGTTCTTAATATGTGCTAATCACTATGCTAGTCACGTAAACATGTTAGCTGGGATGTGTCCTCAGTAATCCTCTGAGGTATCCACTGTCTGGATCCCCATTTTACAGATGAAGCAACCACAGCATAGTGATGACATAGGTAATAGGTTAAGTCTGTTTCCTGAACCTATGCCTTAACTACCACGTAATTGCCCCTTCCAGCTAATGAGCCTGAACAATAACAATAACACATACTCCATTAGTTGCATTTATTTTCATTCATAGTCACATTTAAGAAATTAAAATAAAATGCTTTCCTTCTTTTTGCTTGTGGAAAAGAGATTGCTATCCATCATCTCCTGGTGAAGACTTTTATAGTATTGAATTCCCTGTACGTATGGTTAGAAATCTAGGTATGTAGATTTATAGATATATGAATCTACAGCTATCTAAAATAATGCAAAAGAAAAAAAATTTGAGTAATATAAATGAGGGTGAGATGGTTAATCTGTTGAAACTTCTTATATATACTTATATTACCTAATGAAAAGCAATTTTAAAATAAATCCAATCAAACGACAACAGAAATTTATTCTCCAGTCAAAAGGCTGGCTTTCAGGTGGATAAAAAATTACTTGTGCTGTCTTACATACCACCAATAAAATATTATTAGCCACATTCATTCTATTTTCTGCAAATGAATTGTCGTTAAAAACGAATTCCATGGTCAGCTAATTACATTTTAATTCTATGAGCACATGTCATACTTTCTTGTCTTAAAAGTAGATGCATTTTCTTTAGATGCACCGACACGATTCTACAGACTAATCCACGCTTTTTAAAATCTCACTCAAAAGTTCAAACTTTTAACTTACAAAGTGCAACTTTAATATTCTGGATTTCGATCAAGCCCTACCCGACAGACTGCGTTTCGGACAGGAAGTGTTTCTCTGAGAGCTTTAGCTGACACTTCTCAGCATAGGTGTTCACGTGCTCATTCGTCCTTTCGTTCTTTAACTTGTGAGCAGTGCTAATTAGGTCCTTTCTTGATGTCCAGTTTCCCTCAGTTCATCACAATACATGGGGAGAACTGTGGGAGCAAAGGATGGCATTTCAGCAGAATCACACAAAAGCAATTCTATTATCCTATTAAGTTTCGAGAGTCCCAGCTGCTCCTCGAGATGAAACTGTGACATGGCAGGCTGGATAGTTGCACGGATGCCAAGCATGCTTTTAGACTCAGATGCAACTTAGTTTAGGTTTATATTTGATCATTGAATCCTGTTTTTTGTAGCCAGCTGGAGTTTTTGGCTGTAAGAGGTAAATAATTTCTAGATTAATCATGCTGCGTTTGTTACAGACATCGCACCTGATTGAATAACAGGATCTATTTTTAAAAATAGTGATTACACATTGATAAGCATGGGTAACCTCTGTCATGTCTATAGCTGCCTAATAAAATATACATTAATAAAATATTCTCCACACAGGAATAACGAATTGCATGTCTGACTGTCACGGGTGACAGTCTGTAAAACGGCTCAGATTCTGGGTGCTAGGGTTTCACTGCCTGGGTTTGATGCTGAATTTGCCTCTGCTCCCCACCCCCAGTTAGTGCTGTTCTAGTGAAGTTAATTAAATCTCTCTAAGCCTCAATTTGCTCATTGAAAAAGAGGGCTTGTCGGAATGATTAAAGTAGATAACATAACTAAAGCCCTGAGCATGGCGAGCAGTGTTTGATAATCGCTCACTAAATGTGAATTCTTATTTTAGTGGTTGGTGGTCCAGCGGGAGAATGGCAGGATGCAGTGATGTCAGCACATGCTGGGATAATGGAGAGACTCAAATAGCTGCTCTGTTTGGGTGGGTTGAAACAAGAATGTCCTCTGATAGCTCACATTTCTCATCTTGCCTGTGAAGTCCTCAAAAAGACATTCCTAATCCAGACATCATTCCAACTCCTTCTGCTGCAGTCAGAGTCCTGTCCTCAGTCTCATCTCTGTGACCTTCCCCCGGGAGGAGGAATGCTCCCCTCCTCTGAAACTCGCTTCAAATTCCTTCACCCTTCAAAGCCAGCTCAAATTCCATGCCAGTGAAGTTCTTCCTAAAAATTATATCCTTCCCTCCCTTTTCCCAAATGCCAACAGAGTAATTACTTTTTGCCACACATTTTGGTGGTGGATTCGTATTGTAGGCTGCCATGACAAATGACCACAAACATATTGGCTTAAAGCAATGTAAATTTATTATTTGATAGCCTTGTTGATCGGGAGTCTGAAACATGTCTCAGTCTCGCATGGCTAAAACCAAAGTGTCAGCAGGGTTTTCTTTTCTCCTCCTCCTCCTCCTCCTCCTCCTCCTCCTCCTTTCTTCTTTCTTCTTTCTTCATCTTCTTTTTTTAAAAAAGGAATACCTTTTACTACTCATTCAGGTGTTGGCAGGATCGATTCCCACATAGTCATAGGACTGAGGCCCTCGTTTCCTTCCAGGCTGTTGGCCGGACGCCACCCTTACTTCCCAGGGAGCTCTGTCAGATCCTTGCACATGACCTCTGCATATCAGAAAACCAGTGAATGGGACTTCCATCTCTTCTCTTCTTCTTCTTCTTCTTCTTCTTCTTCTTCTTCTTCTTCTTCTTCTTCTTCTTTTCTTTTCTCCTCCTCCTCCTCCTCCTCCTCCTCCTCCTCCTTTCTTCTTTCTTCTTTCTTCATCTTCTTTTTTTAAAAAAGGAATACCTTTTACTACTCATTCAGGTGTTGGCAGGATCGATTCCCACATAGTCATAGGACTGAGGCCCTCGTTTCCTTCCAGGCTGTTGGCCGGACGCCACCCTTACTTCCCAGGGAGCTCTGTCAGATCCTTGCACATGACCTCTGCATATCAGAAAACCAGTGAATGGGACTTCCATCTCTTCTCATGCTGCCATCTTTAGACTCGCCACTCTGCCTTTCTCTTCCAATTTTAAGATTAGATTGGGACCACCAGAGGAATCCAAGATAATCTCCCCTTCTCAAGACTTGTCACCAAGACAAGTCACACTTGAGTAATCTCTTTTTGTCATGTTAGAATATGGGAGTGTGGACATTTTTAAGAGTTATTATTCTGCCTACTCACATGGTTTGTTAACATCCACTTAGGGTATTAATTACACATGGTCATGTCTGAATCACATGAGTTTCGTTCATTGTGTCAACGTCTTGCTTCTCTTTTAAGATTCTAGAGGCAGAGAAAAAGGTGTCTCATAGCTTTTCTGTAGCCCTAATCTGATCAACCCTGGAATTCTCAGGGTGACACAGATGATTGAGAAACATTCAGACTTTGGTTCAAGAGAATTTTCAGGTCTTAGTCTTACTTCTTAATCAAATTTATACAGGATTTATTTTTTTTTTTAGAAGATTAATCTTAAGTTCCTTCTGATACAGACTCTGCCTTAGGCAATGTCATGAACTTGAACATGCTTGGACTGATTTAAGCAACAGGTGTTATGATCTTGAAGCTGAACCTCAAGGTTGAGTTTAGAAGAAATGTTTGTCATAACAACATTTATTAAAAGCATGCGTTGCAGCAACGGCAAAGGAGAGAAAGTGCCGTCTGCATGAAAGGTGTTAGTTCTCCAGGAAACTGTTTAAATGTCCTTCATGTTTACATAATAATTTTATGAATGGGGCGATTACTTTAGCTCACCCAGAGTAAGCTATTAAAATATTAAAACCTCATTCTTATCTTTTTCTTCTGACATTCCCTCATAATTCTCCTGACTTCTATCCTGTGACTCTACATACATAAAACAAACAAATTTTTAAAAAGTAATTTGTAAGCCTTTACTCAAGTCGATTCCTTTTTTTAGAATTTTATTTCTTCTTCCCATTTCTCACCAGGAAAGCTTCTAATCATCTGTTAAAACCCCACTCATATCCATTTACAAGGAAGCATTTTTTATCTCTTCTCACCTACATTAAATGTGAAGACATCAGAATTATTTTTTATTCTTAGAAACTAGTGTTTTCTTCGATACCGTAAATACAAAATATGATTAACTAATAATGGCTACCATTGAACAAATAAACCGACATTACATCTCTGGACTTTTGCTATAGAATGTAATCCTAATCAATTGTTGTTTCTTTTTTTTTTTTTTCAGTTTGATTAGTATGACTGGCTATTGTTAGTTTGCTCAATGATTTATAATGATTCTTTATATTATGAACCGTGATCAGCAACTTTGAGTTTAGAGATATCTTTCTTCTGTTAAAGATAGTAAATAAAAACTTTGTTCTGAAGCACTTACTTGTGGCACAAATGAATAGTAGATATATCCAAGGAAAGAATAAAGTGGGATTATAGGCTCAAAGCTGATAAAGAACTCTAATGTTCAGCAGACATGACCTATAACTCTAAGTGTCCACAACATATTGAATCCCACTTTCTACATAAGGTAGAAGTGGCCTAATTACAAAATAACATTTATTGTTCTGTGACCAATGGCAGACCGTGTCATACCGTGATATTATATCGACCTTTGATATTAGTTTAATTTTTTTTAAAACTAATAGGCTTTGACCTATTACTCAAATATCATTTTGCATCTTCCCCATGCAAAATAGATCCACTGTTTGCCTTTCCAATGAAATTTTAAATTCCCTCATTAAATATTAGTAAACTTTACACAAACACTATAAGGGGCCACCACATTAAAATATACTTAGATGTTTATTTATAGATTTGTCTCTGTAGAACATTCTGTCCTGAGGCAAATCCTCAATATAATAAAATCATTTAGGAGAAAACAACTACCACTATGCCTGAACTTGGCGACTGATCACGGATCTCAATATTGTATTCTCCCGGAAACCAAAAACAGAAAAATGATCTCAGAGAGGCCTGTTGTTTTGGCAAGCGGTGAAATGCAATCGCATTTCTACATATTGAGTAGCAGTTGGTATTTTATAAATGGTTAATGCTGGTATGATTCCAAGAGGCATTAAAAATATTAGAGTCGGTAGCACATTACAGCTCAGCAGTTCTACACATAATCAAGAGCTGGGCAGCATCCATAAAGAGTATTTATTACATCGCTAGGCACTTGAGAATATGTTTCTGGAAGCAAAATGAGATGATGATGAGGGAAATTATGGAATAAATGGTGCCAAAATGGGTATAAAGGAAAATTATTCATTGGGAAAAATAAATGCATTTGGGCATGAAAGACATTTCTAACAATCTGTCGACCTATAGAAAGTAGCCCCTGGTTCCGATTTTAAGAAAAACAAAAGGCTATTAACAAAAGCCGTTAAAGTGCAAGAGTCTAGTTGACACTTGAGTTGCTTTTCTTTGAATCCTTCACTTTGGAATTTGATTATA
>NW_006436283.1:8334778-8341987 GCF_000325575.1 Pteropus alecto | reverse complement strand
GTTCTTTTTTTTTTTTTTTTGACTTCCTGTTGAAATGATCTTTCTCTAATCCCCCAAACGCAGAGATGCACTGAACTACACTCCTTACCCCATCATCCCTTGGACCAGCTTGAAAGCTTAGCCGTTTTCATGGCTTCATTGTCAATTGTACCAATACTTAGATGGCTTTACATTGTTTTCTCTGAGGCCTGAGCTCTCTCCACTGCTCCTCTTCTCCATCTATATTTAACTGCCCATTTCCCACCTCCACCCTAGACTTCCACCATCATCTATTTTCCTCATGGAGATTTCTAGACTGGATTCTCTCATTTACGCTCTTTTCCCCAGGCACCAAGCCTCCAAATCCTCAGGTCTTTTTAGCCCTTCCTTCCTCTTACTTCAGATCGCTGCCCAGCCTCCAGAGTCCACATAGCGCCCCCATATTGTCCATTACATCTGTCCGATCTCTTTTATGGCCATCCCACTTGCTTATCACTTAGGACCTCAACTAGCGCAGCAGTATGATTACTGGTCTGCGTGGCTTTACGTTTTTCCTCTCCTACTTTATTCTGGGCATTATTCCCTCAGAATAAGCAATCACATGAGACACAAATCCCACGTTAAAAAATAGTGTGTTTTCACTTTGCTCGAAGGACAAATCCAAACAGCTTTGCCTGTCATTTATCAAATGAACATATTGAACTCTATCCTTATTTGCTATTTTTTTACAGGGGCTACCAAATTATTCTGTACTTTTGCTCACGTAATTCATCTTTTCTGGGATGTTGTCCCCCCATACACCTTTATTTATCCAAGTCATACTCTTTCCTGTAAAATGCAATTCAAGTCTGATCATGTTTGATGAAGACCAAAAATAATTAATTCCATTGGTTTCAGTTGAAAATATTTTTGAGAGTCTGTTGTTGTATCACATCCTTCGTGTAGGATACTTTTTCACGCAATGGAAGCAAACTGTGGGAGAAATAGGGCAGTTGTTATCTGCATCTTGATGTGGGAGGTGAGTAACTCATATGGCATTTCCTCAATGGTGGGTGGCAGGTGGCCAATGGTGGGTGGCTTTGAGACCGAAGCCTAAATCCTTTGGCTCTCAATCATTTTTCTCCTATAATTTCATTGGTGGCATCATGACATACTCATAGCCACCAAGCCACCTGGGATTCAAACCTGCCTCTGCCATTTATTAGGAATATGAAGTTTGACCAGTCACTTAATAGCTCTTTCATTTTCTAATCTGTAAAATGGGCATCACAGGGTTGTCGTGAGGTTAAACAAGGTAATGCAGGTAAAGTATTTAGCACAACATCTGTAATGAAGAAAGTCTTTAATAATGCAAGCAGCTGTTACTGTAACACTGGGACTGGATAAAATTGGCTTTTCCAATAACTAGAAGAATGACATTCCCCAACCCCAGTGGCCTAAAGGTGGAGTTCTTTTCAACTTCATGACTAAGATGATGTCTGTACCTTAACTGATGAAGACTTGAGGTGCTTTCCCCTCCCACTCTAGATGAGATGGTTTAATTAAACCTTCTGCAATCAAATAAAATTACATGAGTCCATTTTCTTAGTGGTTAACAGTATTTCATTCCTATAACTGAAATTCTTTCATTGTTCTCTATGCCTCTCCTCAGTCCAGGTCAGGAAAATTAGAGCTATAGCCTACACTCACTTTCAAAAAACACTATTTCATACCACAGATCATTACTTAGCCTGGAAAACCCACATTTTAAATATTGGATTAGCCCCACTAATCATCTCCTTGAGAACTAGCTGACCCATTGCTAAATTGCACCAATAGAGAGGAATAACATTCAGCTTTGGGAGAAATTCTCAGTAATTCCAAGCAATTAGCAGTAGGTAGTATATGCAATAGCTAAATACTTACTTTGGACTCGAAGTGCCTGTGTTGAAATCTGGACTGTCACTTACTGCTGTGGGATCTCAGTAAGTCACTATACCTTTCTGTACTGGTTTCTATTTGATTTTTTATCTTGTAAAATTACTTTAAAATATAAGCGGAATCATGTATTTCAATCAGTCAGCAGTTTCTGTAATATAAACACATAAAATCTAAATGTTATTATTATTCGTGTTATTGATATTATTGTGATTGATCCAAAAAAAGTGCTATGTGTGAGAGCAGCTTCCAAATTCTCCGTTCTCCATCCTGCAGACTCATGGGCTTCTCCCTTTTCTTTGTCCATCTCTTCCGCAGTAGGCTAAGAAGAAGTTCCAAGTGGGTAAAGCTCAATCTATTGGAGAACACTTGTGAGGAGGATGCACAGCAGTGGGCTGAAAGTCTTACTCGAAATGTCCATGACTAGGGAGCTAAATGAATTTTTAAAAATCTCAGCTAACACATACATACAACCCCAAACTGCAACAGCTGCCAGGGATGGGATTTGAACGAAACATCTACTGATAAATGACTAGAATATTCTTTGCCTTTCCATAAAGGGAATCTCGTTAAGTGAAGTGGATAACTCGTGGGAGTGTGATAAGACTTGGCAAATCAATGCTCTTCTGGAGAACATGAGCGAGCTTTCTGGAGCTAGACCAGAGGCACTCAATTATTTAGAGGGATTCGTGGGCATCCAGCCCATCAGCGCTTGGACAGTACTTCAGAAGTCACGGGGGTTGCCTATCCGAGCTGCAAAGAAAGAGAATGTTCTATATCAGAGTTTAAAATGTATAGCACATAATGCCCTGAAGTATCTCTCATTATCCTCTGGTCTAGCCTTTGCCTTAATTTTGTAGAGATATGTAGTTGGAGAAATACTTATATGCAGAATTTACAGAGCTTTCTATTCTATGAGATTTCTCCTAATTTACATGTGCCTTTTGGTAAAACGAATGTCTGTAGGATGATATCTATTGTACTAAAATATAATGAGTTATTAGCTAGCAATGTGACAGTACAGGAAATATAATCATTATTACTCTATGTGTATGTTTTTGGTAGTCCACAAATCCTTGCACGTATATTAGTTTACTTGATCTTTATGACCATCATTGATATTTGCTAGGTGATATGCCAAGACCATGTAGCAAATAAATGTCAAACCAGGACTTGAATCCAAGACTTCTGGCTTTAAGTGCACTGTGTTTTACAATGCCTCATTCTACTTAAGCCATAGATCATATCACCCATAGAATTATAAGTTTTTCAAAAGACCTTAAATATGTAATTGGCTATTATTTTATACTTATTTACTAAACAATGATTTTGAGCACACAGTATGTCTTTCTCCTAAATTCCCATGCTCTCTGCCACCTGCCAATCCCATCACTCCATTTACTTTTCCTCTCCCTTTCAGTAGGTCAACTGTCCTGAAACATCATTCTACAGAGACCCTTGGAGTGCTTAATAAAATGCAGATGTCTAGGATTTTATTCCCAAGAGGTTGTGATCTAGGCAGTCCAATACCAACACCTAAGAAACCTGGCACTCAACTCTAATCCCAACAATGACTACCCTAGATCCTGACCTCCGTGTAGATCCCTCAGCCAGTTATTTCAACACTGCCACCATTCTTTCCTCTCTACGTTCTTGACCTTCAACAACATAAGCCTCAAAACCCGGATCCTTTTCTCTCTTTTCTTTCCACCTCTCATCTCTCTCTCTCTTTATCTCTAGTCTAATATCATGAAAACAAATACGGCTAGAGAAAAATAAATCCAAACTCCACCTACTGCAAGAAAAACTCTACCAGCTCAGTGTCATAGCTTATTAAATCTAGTTCATTTATTATTGGTCCAGGTGCCTTTCCCCAGGAGCTGCTCCTCTCTTCCCCTGGGCCTTTGCCACTTCTCCCTAAGTGGGGAGGATATTCTAGGGCTTCTTTTAGGTTCTGTCAGAAGGTGTATGCACTATGCAACCTGTAATGGGCATTATGCCCTACTCAAAAATGAAATTCTTATCCCTGACTCTTGGACCACCCCCAGTCCTGGTTACAAAGTGTCCGAAACCAGAGATCTGCCATGTATGAGAAAGTATAGATGTTGACCTTTTTTTTTCCAAGGGGGCCAAAGAGTCCTTCAAACTTTCCTCCATGATTGTTCTTTAGTTGTCCAGCTCAGCTCATAAGTCCTTTATCTGTATATTCTGCCAGGCCAAAAATATTGAATATGTGTCTAATGAACCGAAATCACCTATGTAGGTTTTGTCTCATGTAATTGCCAAACTCTTGTCAATCAGAGAAGATCAATCCATAGCTTTGTGTTGTCAGCTGGAGGGAATTAGAGTCATATTATACCTCACTGAGAGTCGTATACACCTGATATTAGGACATCCCTACATGGGCTGTGAGTGACTACTTCCCTGCTGAGTCACAGCCCACTCCCAGATGTGACACAGCGAGTTGGTGATCTGACTGAATGTCTGCCCTTGGACCCTGGCCAGGCCCTCACTGGAGCTATTTTGGACTTTACTAATGACAATCAATGACTGAGACATGGAAGTCACACCTCTCTGACTTGGGCTCTAACCTACGGACTGTTTTCTCATTTTTAATATCCCACTAACCGGATGTGACTTTATAGAGCAACCTGTACCAAGCTAGAGATTTTGATGTTCCTCTTTCAGACACACTATACATTGGAGCGTCTGGCTGTCTTTGCAAAGTCATGCTTTAGATTCAGATTAGCTTCTCTGAATCTGTATACCACCCAGCTTTCTCCTCCTTTCCAAGTATCTAAAGTCACAGCATCACTCTTATCTAGCTATGCTGCATTTTGAAAGAAATCTTTCATTTTTCATCTACGTCACCAGTAGACACCATCAATTTTTCACTGAAGGTAGTCACGTAGCTGGAGTCTGATCTCCTCCCTGGAGTGACTGTGGGCTGAGGGCTTGGTCCAGACTTGTGTTCCAAGAACTAGAGCTAGGGAGCTAGGAATGGCAAACATTTGATTGGCTGATTATGGCTAAGAAATATGGAGCAAAGGGCAAGTTAATTTACGGCCCAAGTGTGAAGTGGGAACTGAAAAGCAGAGTAAGTCTAACTCTTCTAGGGAGGAGGAGGGATAATGAAATGCCAGGATGGCATCTAAAACATATGGTTGGCTAAAACAAAGTGAAATTGCCACCTGGGTGTGAAAGGCTGGGTTTAGAATAGTGAATTTTGAAAGCAAAGCAGAAAAGTTCCAGGAAGCTACAATGCACAGAGTATGTCAGCCTTTTATGGAATACTCATGGCTGAGCCCATAAACTGGGAGGCAGAATTTAAGCACTTTGACCAGCTTGGAGAATTCTGGGTTACTCTACTCTCAAAGAAACATCCAATCATTCTGAAGCTTTTGATTACTTGCCCGAACCGACTTATTTCAGCTTAGCAAACTACATCACTGGAAAGGGTACTTGGGAGAAATCGCAGAAGTGACACAGGCTGGACTGTTTGAGTAAAGAAGTTTAATGTTCGGTGAAGCTATGACCCTACAATCTGCTGCTACTTTGTAGTGATATACTTAGTAATTTTAACTTTTTCCTCTATTTAAGTCAAATATATTTAGCATATGTGAATAGATTATTGTCTCTAAGTATATTGACTCCCTGTCATCTTGCAAAATATACCAACAACTAGCAAATAATTGAAAGGTAAGGGCATTAATCTCTAGAGAAACCATGCGTAGAAAATTTCCTCTTTTGCCTTATGCTGTCCCCAAAGGGATTTCAGCACGAGGAATTAGGAAGTAGCTACTAGTCCCTGTATGGTTCAATTGCTCTTTGTTTTGACAACCTCTACCTACGCTGTCTCAATGATTTCTTCACAGTTGTGTCACCCATCATAATTTGGCTAGTGAAGGCTACCTACTCAGGGGTCTCTATCACAAATAGTCCTCTAATCGGTTCAAAGATCTTATTCTATTGATCACTATAACCTCTTGGGGTATCTTTTAATAAACCTGGGGACAGTCTTTAATAGAATAATGTAATCCTTCTCTTATTTCCCTGTTTATTTAGCCCACGTTTGCCACAGAGCAAATGTACAGGAAGTACTCAACATATATTGCAGGGACTCGTAAATGTCGTGCTTGAGTTGCTGCAAATATTTGGGATTACTGAGCCATAAGAGACACAAGACAGCAATATGAGTAGAGGTTGTGGCAAAGCATAAGCCAGAAGAAGTATGACAGAATCAGTCTGCAGAATGCTTTGGGTTCAATATTTTAGGATGTGGTGCTTTATTTTGAAATCAATTGAGAACCAGAAGGGATTTGTCAGCAAGGAATCTCATTGATCTGATCCTGCATTTATAAAGACCATACTAATAGCAACTCAATGAATAAACCCGAGGGTGTAAAAAATGGGCCTCCATTTGGGAAGCTGTTACTATAACCCAACCCCTAAACTGCAAACATGCAATATTCAAATTGAAGTTTCAGGATATGTGCTATAGCAAATAATTAGATATCCTTTGTCATATGACATCCTTAGTTGTATTTTACTGACACATATCTATGATTAGGTACTAGAGGAAATGGAATAAGGTTAATTAATCCATTTTCTAATTATTCTCCAGAGTCTCCTCCCTACATAGAACCTTGCTAAATGAGTATTCGGTAGGTATGAGCCTACATAGAGCTGTGCTAGAACATCAAAGAGAATGTCTATATGTGGGTGTGGATGTGGGTGTGGGGTTGTATGTGCATGTTTGTGTCTTTGTGTATATATTCCTGGATGAGCGAATTCCAGGTAAGGCGGAAGGTATTGAGGTCAGTGTTAAATTCTTACTTCTCATTTTAATGTTGATTAAAGATTATTGACACAACTATGTATATATGAAGTCTAAATCCAATCAGATTTTAACTAATTTTTATGGAAAACTAGTTTTATTTTTCCAGTAGCTTTAGATCTGATTATACTTTGTTCTTCAAAATCAAAGCTTTAATCCATTAGGTATAATAAATTAATTTCTCTTTACATTAAAATCCTTTGGGCCTGTTAAATACAGATGCTATTCATTATCTGTTATTATGAAGGAGGTAAGCCATTTCAGTATGAATCATATAAAATGAATCGAGTGGGCACAAAAATATGAATGTTAACAACCACAGAAAAGAAATAAGAATTCAGCTAAATCTTTGCTGAATGTCTGATGGAGGGTGAGATTGTGTAGAGATGGTCTAGTCTAAGGGAAATAACTGATATACTTAAACATGCCCTCTCACAGAGAGAGAGCAATGCCAATTTTAAGATACACAAATTCGG
>NW_006436283.1:8333388-8334757 GCF_000325575.1 Pteropus alecto | reverse complement strand
TATTTGCTTGTGGTTCAATTGCAGTACTCACGATTCCAAAGAACACACAGACTCATATTGTGTCATCAGGAATCATCTTGCTTTGAACAGTGTATCTGTGCATGTGCTAGAGATGCGTGAATAAAGAATGTGACATATGCTGAAACTTTCGTCTATCCGCTGGGGGATAATGCCTGTCGGCAGTCAGAAGCAAGATTGGAGTAAGTACAGGCAATGCCAAATGCAGTGCCTATGTCTCTTTTAAAGGAAAACCCTGTAGGGTCACAGGTCATGTTAGTCCAAAAAGGGAGATAAACAAGTAAGTTGTTTTTAATAATGACCATCCTTGTGAGATATAGCTTTGCAGTTTTAAACGTTTCATTTTGCATTTAGTCCAACTCGTTGACATTAAATTGTGACACGACCAACTTTGCTGGAAATTTTGAATAACGATCTGCCTCTTTCTAACTTGCCATTTGCCATCGAAACTTCCATTTTTCTTACTGTTCCCTAGATGGCCCAATCAGGGGCAAAAATATCTGTTCCTATAGATGGGAGTTTCCCTCGCAAGATGAAAATGAATCTGTTGAGTAAAGAAAATGAAAATCATATATGGTGGTTATGTGAAGAGTTTTAGAAGATTAAATGATCACACAGTATGACAGGATTAAATTAAATTAAATTTCTGTATTTTTGAAACTGCTTAATGCCATAAGTGAGACTAAATAGACAGAAAACTTCTTTTTCATTAAATTTGTAGAGGTGACATTGGTTAATAAAATTATATAGGTTTCAAGAGTACAATTCGGTAATACGTCATATGTATATTGCATTGTGTGTTCACCACCCAAAGTCGAATTTCCTTCTGTCTTCATGTATTTGACCCCTTCCCCCCTTTCCCTCTGGTATCCACTAAAGTGTTGTCTTTCTCCATGAGTTTTTGTTTGTCTTGTTTGTTTGTCGCTTTCAGTTTTCTATCCCCCATATACATAAAAACTTTTAAATTTATTTTTTAAAAAATCGTAATTTCCGAGATCAGATCTTGCCCAGCACATCCTCCTGCTCGTCTCTAATTTCCTGGTGATAGAGCTGCCTATGACTGCCAATGCCTTCATTTCATGATCGAGCGCCAGCAGATGGTAGTCTAAAATTTCAGCCAGTTCCATTAACTTGGACTGCCACTGTCTGATGGGAAAACCAAGAGTGCAACACAACATTCTGATATAGAGAACTGATGACCTATAACTCAAAGGCAGTATTAGGTCAGCTACAGGAGCAGCTCGAAAACATTTAGCTGAAAAATGTGACCTGTGCGCTCGAGAGCCTGCGCCAAGAGGTCAGAGCCCTGAAGCGAACTGAGGTCTCCGTTTCTTCAAGTAAATTCCCGTCC
>NW_006436283.1:8317350-8333367 GCF_000325575.1 Pteropus alecto | reverse complement strand
TTACAGGGAGAAAGAAGAAACGGGGAGATCTGTAGTTCGGGTCCTTTGCCCTTTGCCCTGCTCACCCTCTACTGATTGACTGCTTTCGAATTTTTGTTTTCCTGAAAAATAGGGATTGTTGTTGGATTCTTTTCTAAGTGCTACAAAGGTGCACGGATAGATACCGTTCGTGTAACCAGATTCAGCCTGGAGCTGGGTTTCTGATGTAAGTCAAAAGCTGTGGTTCTTCCAGAGGGATGCGAAACGACTGCCCACATATTTTAATACATGACACCCAGGAGTTCAGAGCACTGTGCAGACATTTTCTACTGACTGCTCCGAGTATAAAGGGCACCAAGTTCTTTTTCTTTCTTTTTCTTTTTTCTTTTTCTCCCCCAATGTTTCAAGGACATTAGAACACTTATTTATTTATTTATTTATTTATTTATTTATTTATTTATTTATTTATTTCCGATTAGTGTTGACATTTAATATTTTGCTATATTAGTTTCAGGTGTACAGCACAGCGGTTAGACATTTATATAATTTATGAAGCAATCCTCTCAATTAGTAGAGTACCCACCTGGCCCTGTACATAGTTATTCCAATATTATTGACTATATTCCCTATGCTGTACTTCAGGGTGTTATGTTAAGTGGAGTAAGTCAGACATAGTTATTCCAAGATAAATAGCATATGATTTTACTTATATGTAAAATCTAAAGAATAAACGAACAAACGAAAACGGACTCATAGATACAGAGAACAACCTGGTGTTGCCAGATGGGAGGGGACTTGGGGGTGAAAAAAAGTGAAGGGATTAAGAAGTTCAAATTGGAAGCTACAAAAGAGTCCTGGGAATAAGAATGAAATACAGCCCAGGGCACCAAGTTCATAAACAGGTTCGAGCAATAATCTGAAGGTGCAGCTGCTTTGAAACAAGGTAGCATCAGACGACCCACATCGCCACTCATCTGTATCAGGCGACAGCTCAGGCAGCATAAGATCATGCACTAGATCCCCTGAAACAACAGTGAAAAAGAGTTAGCTCACCTCAGTCCCCAGTCATGCCCGACCCGTGCACAAAGCAGAGAGAATTAACCTCTCTATTATTACCATTCTCCAATTTCCCAAAAGAGAAAAAACCTCTTGCAGTGGAAACTTCAATGTTTTAATCATTTTAGAAATAACTGTAAAAATGATACTATTAATATATTCTAAGAGTCTTTGGCACTAGGCACTGAGTAGACCAAACCTCTTTTCAGTTGTTGTTGTTGCTTTTTCCTGTTTAGTTTCTTTTCTTGTTCCTTCATATGGATATTTTTCTCTTATAGTTTCCAGTTATTCTCTCAAACAACTTTTTGTTGTTGTTGTTGCACAGAGCAACAAAAGTGACAATAAGAGCCAAGAACAACAATCTAGCAGAAAGGCCAGCCTACTTCTCATCCACATCCCTATTGACAATATCCCAGTATTTCGTGACACATATTGAAGGCTCTGGCTGGTATTCATAGATAATCTCTGGTGCTTTGGGTTACTAACTCTTAATCATAAAGTAATTTCCTTCCGGTAAAGATAATTAAAAAACTTTATGAGAAAGAGGTTTCTAACGGAGGAAGAGGGCAGGAATTGAATCCTCTGTCCATCTTAGGTGTCTAAGATGGTAATGATATTTGCCTGTTCTCAGAGAATAGAGATGCTGATAATTGTTAGAGACTTGAGAGGCTACTTCAGATTTAAATCTTCTAAACTGATTGACAAGTTGCTTATTATTTAGAAAACCAACAGTAAAAGAGAAGGCAAATAGGGATAGAGGTTTTTAGATACTTGGTTAATTACCCAAACTGAATTACCTATTCAATTGAATAGTAAACATTTTTTAAAATGTCCTTGATTTACCTTTTTAAACAAGTTAATCAAATTTAGTATGCCACTCTGTGACAAATTTTTAAATTAAAATCTGGATGCAAATTTTAATAAAGATGTGCCACTTTTGAGTAAAAGAAGTTATGTAGGAAATAGAATTTCGATACTGAAATTTGGGCATGCTCTCAGTTTATTTAAAAACACGTAAGTCCACTTGAAAATGTTATATCCTGAAGCATCCTATATCTGTGGATGCCACAGTTATAAGAATTATATTGGTTGGAATGCTAATATTAGAGTAATATGAGGCTCTAACTCAGGGATTGACAAACCACAGTCCATGGGCCAAATCTGGCCCACCGCCCATTTTATCTAAAGTTTTATTGGAAAAAGCTACTGTCATTTGTTTAGTTATCATCTATCACAGGTTCCACACTATAGTGGCAGAGCTAAATAATTGTGGTAAAGATTGTGTACGCTGCAAAGACTAAATATTTGTTACCTAGTGTTTTACAGAAAAAGTTTACTGACCCCTCTCTGTAGAGTGCTTGAGCTTATAGCACAGTGTTTACTGACAGTTCCTCTTTTCCTTAGACATGGAAGATGACGATAAAACCCTCTCGTCTGTCTTTGTATACGTGAGGCAGATAGATGCATTGATGGTCACCACATACCACTTAGAAGTGAGTTGGCATCACAGATGAAATTAGTTCATTGTTACAGATTTTATTTCTTCCTCAGGACAATATTTTACGAATTCATGGTGTTGTACAAGAGCGTTCACAATAGAGTCTAATTAGTTGCCTATAGAGTAATCAGCCCTATTTTAGATGGATGACTGAAATTACACATATATACTGAGCTGGGATCACCATGTATTTACACCAGCAGTATGATGTTTTTGTCTGTAATAAACAAAGTGAGCACCCCGGAAGACTTTAGATCATGGCAGATAATCAAACTCTGATCCTAAAATTTGGTCCTCCATCTAGTTGTTTTTTTTTTTTTTTTCCCCCAGACACAGCATGGCACAGCGAGGCCGGCAAAACTGGGTAATTGTTGATGCTATTTTTGACTTTTAGATCTACCTAAGGGAACTTATCTTTCTCCATTATTTTATCACGGTGAATATTATTGAAACTGCCAAGCCTTATTATACACTTACAATTAAGCAATTACTGATTCCACCTGCTCCACTGCAAGTCTAAGAAGGGTTGTTTAAACAGCAGAGTATGAAGCTGTCATTAAAACTGAACCAATAGTAAACACAGACATAGATGAGAGGCGATTTTAGGTGCCAGGAAGGATGATCACTCTGCAACAGTTGAGCTTTGTTTCATTTTCGATAACTGATAAACACCTTCACGGACATCGCCTCGTGTCATCCTCAGCATAAATTCTTGGAGGGGGAAGGAAGGGCAAAGGTCATCCATCTCTGGGATGTGTTCGTGGGAGATTCATTTACTCACCAATGCTTTCAAGTGAAATGATAAAGAATCAAAATCCTATGGAGAAAATTAACTCGTAGTGGGAATCCAAGAGATTTTCTGTTTAGATTTTCTGCAGAATGGTTAGATGATGGTTTGAAGTCATACGTGCAGGTAAGGAGTGGCTGAGTCAGGGTTAGAACCCAGACGACATGGCTGCAGAGCACACACAGTTAATGTCTATATGGCCTCAAAATAACAAATATTTATTGAGCAATCACTGATTATTCACATACTAAACACACAAACCTTGTTGTCTGAGTTTCCGCTTTGCACCCAACACTACAGGGGAAGGCACTGAAGATAGAGCAAGAAGCAAGGCATTAACTGGACATGTATTTACTTGGTTACTTCTAACCTACTGTGATTATGATGCTTCTTTAAAGAAAAAAACAAACAAACAAAAAAACCAAAAAAAAAAAAAAAAAAAAAAAAACCAAGGTGCTGCCAAACACATAGCAGGCGATCCTGACATATTTCAGAGGAAGTAAATTTTCAGACGTGGCTCCAGAGATGAGTAGGGGTTTTTTAGAAGACTGGGAGGAGAGAGATGCATAGATACGGAAAGAACATTTCCAGGCAGAGGGAGCAGTAAGTATGAGCACACTTCACAATCACAGAAGACACGTGTTCTCCTTGAATTCGAACCCTGCCAAACACTCACTCGCTGATTCTTGACATACATTCCTCCTCTGGTTTCTCTCTTTCTCATTTCTTTGTTTCTTCTCTCTTCCTACATCTGTTACTTCCTGCAGCTGCCTTTTCCTCTGCTTATTTCTTAATTTTGCTGATCCTGAGAGCTCTGTCCTTGGACCTGTCTTTTTCTCGCTTTAATTCTTAGATCGCATCATCTACTCCATGGATTTGATTGCTATCTATACACTAGTAAGAATGACTTTCTACAGCCCGGTCACAACTCTGTTTTGAGAGCCAGTCCTGTGTATGTGGCTGACTAGTGCACCTGTCTTCCTCAGAGTTTTACAGGTATCTTAACCTCAATCTGCCCCTTAATGCAATTCTGTTAATTCTGCTTCCCAAGCGTCAATCAAATGTGACACTTTCCTTCTACCCCCTTCGCCATTACCTGTAGTGCTACCTATGGCACCTACGTAACTGTATTACCCCTTGCCAACCATCCCCTGTACCAATCAGAATACTTTATCAAGAATGCAAATCTGATTACATCAGTCCGTGTTTACACTTACATTGTCCTTAGGATAAGATGGAAGGCACAGGTCTCCCCTCTCTGACAGCCATCTACCACCATGTCAGCCCCATTTCTTATCACTCCTACATTCCATATATTCTCGACTATTGATCGGGTTATACTCTTTGTTATCTCCCAGTCCATTTTCTACTTCCTCCTATTCCATTGTGTTTGACCATTTCCTACCCGTGCTCCATGGCACGACCCTTTCTCTTATGCTGTATTTCTCTGTATTTCTCTTACTCAGATTATTCTACGATGGTTCCATAGCCCTGTACTCTCCCCAACGTCGCATTCATCACATTTTATGATATTGTTATTTAATTATTTGTGACTACTGGACACATATCTCTCTAGCTTTTTGTTATAACTGCATCATCTAGCATAGTGCCTGGCACGCAGCAACCATGTCATAAACACTCATAAACTTACATGAATAACTGTCATAACCTCAAGAATCATATACTTGTAATATCACAGAATAATGTGAGCTTTTGGATGAGAGGCAAGTTTGAATCTAGGGTTTGCCACTTATTTTCTGTTATTGGTTTTGACGAATAACTTCTCTGAACCTCAGATTTAACCTGTGAAATAAGCATAATAGGAACCAACCCATAAGGTCGTTGTTTACATTTAAAAGGTCTGTAAAGGACAGGGCATATTTAAGTGTTCCACAAATGGGAGCTTTTAGCTAATTAACTTAGTGCCTTATAAAGTGAACTTGCATCAAATGCCTCCTAGTTTGGAGAGTGTTGGTGTGATCTGACTTGAAATCCTCCTCCCCCTGCTGCTCAATTTCTTGAGGAGCATTTTTAATTTTAAATTCGATTTTCTATAATATCCTATCTGACCTTCCAAAGAAAATCCACTCACAAGGAGCCACATTAGATGCCACTTGTCATTCTTACGTGGAACTTACTTTGTTCACAATTACGAGTCCTAGTTAGCCACTGTCTTCATTTCCTATTGCTGCTGTGACAATTGCCATGAACTTCATGGCTGAAAACAAATTAAATTTATTATTTTTTAGTTCTGAGGTTCAGAAGCCTGAAGTCAGTTGTCGCTGTGTCATCAGGGCTGTGCTCCTTCTAGAGGACTTTTCCAGCTTCGAGAGGCTGCCTGCCTTCCTTGGCTCGTGGGACCCTCTGACTTCCAAGTCAACAAGAGCCCATCAAGACTTTCTCACCATACATCACTCTGACATTGACCCTATTGCTCCCCTCTTCCACCTTTAAGGAGCTCGGTGATTCCATTAAGCTTATCTGGATGATTCACGATGATCCCCTTTTTTAAAAAATGATTTTTCATATTTTATTTTTTAATTATAGTTGACTTATGATATTATATTAGTTTTAGGTGTAAAACATAGTGATTAGACATTTATATGACTTACAAAGTGATCGCTCTGGTAAGTCTAGTACCCACCTGGTACTATATCTAGTTATTACATATTATTGATACATCCCCTATGCTGTAATTTACATCCCCATGACTATTTTGTACCTACCAATTTGTACTTCTTGATCCCTTCACCTTTTTCACCCCACCTCTCAACCTATTTCCTCTTTCTTACAGTCATTTAGTTAGCATAAGCCCAGTCAATGCTCTAAGACATACTATGAGGTAAGTATTAGTCCATTTTATGGATAAGAAAAAGAAGCTCTGCAAGATATCTTTTTTTGCTGGTCATAACTAGCCATTGGCAGAACAGGGTTTCAGCCTCTTTGTTCCAGCCACTGAGTTCTTCGTCCTTTGCTTGAGGTCCTGAAGCAAAGGACGAAGAATTAGAACAGAAATCTTAAAGGATTGGGTGGGTGAAGGGAAGTTTCAATTCTTCCTGGTTACCTCGTACAGTTGCCCTGAATTTTGCAATTTGTTTAATCTGCAGAATAACCTTGTAGGTGTAGGAATGTGATTTAGCATTTCCTTATCCTTAAAACCATGCAGGGGTAGAGTAAACAAAATTTGGATTGCTTGTAAAATGTCACTCAGTAAAACTGATTTTGTGTGGCTTCTTTCTGTCCTTGCTCATCCTGGCCAAGCACTGACCCCAGTTTATTGTGAGATGAATGTATCTGCTTCGATACTCAGCGTGTTACCTGAGATAGGTCTCCTCACTCTGAACCCCAGCAACAACACCAGAGACCCCAAATACTCAAATCAACTCCCATTTTCAAATGAGAAACATGAGTGTCCTTTGTGTAGAAATACAAAAACCCAAATCCATAATTTGCGAAGATGGAAGCCATTTTAAAGATTATAAGTAGAGCGATCGTTTTGAACGCACACATGGCTACCCCGAGCAGGCTCCTGTTTCTTTTGCTTCTTACTGCCAGCAAAATGTTGGAAGATTTCTTATATGTGAACGAAATTACTCCTCTCTCATATACTGAATTCTGTTGCAAATGTCATTGGGGCGTATTTTAATGTGTTTGACTCATTTCTGGAGGTGTTTAAACCCTCTGTCTTATGAATTAGATGTGTCTGTGTTAATAAGATATATATACCAATAAATTCTAGATCTGGAAATTTAAGAAAAACAGAAGTCATATTTAAATCAGTTTTACTGAGTGACATTTTACAAGCAATCCAAATTTTGTTTACTCTACCCCTGCATGGTTTTAAGGATAAGGAAATGCTAAATCACATTCCTACACCTACAAGGTTATTCTACAGATTAAACAAATTGCAAAATTCAGGGCAACTGTGCGAGGTAACCAGGAAGAATTGAAACTTCCTTTCTCCCACCCAATCCTTTAAGATTTCTGTTCTAATTCCTTTATCAAATGCTTCCTTTCCCATGGTGCAGATACGGTGCTCAAAGCTTTGAAGATAGACTTTGTTTTAGTCCATGTTTCCTGTTACCCTTGGGATTTGGGGCTGTGGTAAGGTAAGAAGAAAGGGAGTCTGGCTCACAATTATTCTCATGGAACTTAAAGACAGGTTTAATCTTTACTTTAATCAAGTTAATTGAGGAGAATGATATTAAAATGCTTTTTGTTTCCTTTTTTTTTTTTTTCTTGAGGAAAAGAAAGAAGAAAGAATGTTTCTTTGCACTGGAAAATATACGAGTCCTTTTGGGAGAACAAACATAATTCATTGTCACTCAGGCAACCAATGAGGTCACTTCCTGGTCGCTGAGCTTATAGGTTATTGAAACCACTGGGGTTTTGTTAAAAATAACCATCTAATAAATCTGCCCCGTCTTTTAATTAGGATCATGGTGATAACTTTCTTATAGGTTATTTTTCCTTTTTCAGAGCAACTTAAAAAGCCGTCCAAATTCATATACCATGTAGAGTTGGGTGGAATTGATAAACCCTGCTGGAATTGAAAATCGATTGGTGTGGATTTGTAAGAAAAGGTTCTAAATAATTTAAACATAGTGACAGAGGCCAGGTTAAGCCAGCACACTGTTTCCCTTAAGTGAGTTTAAAGTTTTCTCAAAACGTTGGACAGTTTTGAACTAAACACATCTCTTTAAAACCTATACAGAAGGGAAAAAGTCATTTTTCTACATATGCTCAGGCCAAATATAGGTATTGCCCTCGCTTTGCACTTTGGGAATATTCTAAAAATTGTGTTAACGCAAAAGTCAATCCACATATCCTATAAGAGCATCAGAGCACTTTCTTGTTTTAAGGAGGCAGGTGGTGAAATTTCAAGTTGATTTTTTATACAAAACCACTAGGTCCCCTCTTTGTTAAGTTAAGTGTGGCAGCTGCAGCATAAACCCAAGGCTCCCAGCCTGAGTCAGGGTTCCTGGGTCCTCGGGATGCTTCCTAGTCATTCAGGATTTGGGTAATGGCAAACCCTCCTGAATTTCAGCTTCTTTTTCTGCAAAAGGGGAAAAATAGTACCAACCTCATGGTCCTTGTGTGACTTGTACCCATCCATTCATTCGATATTAATTAAGCAACTAATAAAAAACATAGTAGCAGAAACTAAGCTTTATTGAGCTCTTTCTGTCCACCAGGCACACACGTGGCCTAGAATGAGTTGCAATCGTGCCTAGATATTGATCTTTTCTGACTGCGGGAAAGCAGGGATGTCCAGGCAACGTGCCTCTGGCCACAAGCAGCAGTATCTTTTCTGTCAGTGTTAGGTATAAATATAACCAATCTCTCAGTGTTCTAAAGCATGGAAAAGACTGAGAAGCGTAACTGATAACACATTCTATCAATTAAGTTTATTGCAACACATTCTATAATTAAGGAGCTGGAAGCATAGAGAAGTTAGCTACATTGACCAATGTCATACAGCAGGCAAGAAGTGAAGCTGTCATTTGAGTTTAGGCTTATCTGATAGTGATGGTTAATTTTATGTGTCAACTAGACCAGGCGAAGGGATGCCCAGGTAGCTGGTAAAACATTATTTCTGAGTGTGTCTCTGAGAGCGTTTCCGGAGAAGATTAGCATTTGAATCAGGAGACTGAGTAAAGAAGGGTCACCCTCACCAATGTGAACCGGCATCATCACATCTCTTGAGGGACTGAATAGAGCAGAAAAGATTCTTGCTCTCTTTTCTCAAGCTGGAATGCGCATCTTCTCCTGCCCCCCATACATTGGAGCTCCTGGTTCTTGGACCTTTGAACTCCAGAATGTATAGCAGCAGCCTCCCTGGTTCTTAGGACCTCAGCCTCAGACTAGGAGTTATACCACTGGCTTTCCTGGTTCTCAGGCCTTCAGACTCAAACTCAATGATGAAACCACCTTACCTGGTTCTCTAGCTTGCAGTTACTAGATTGTGGGACCTCTTGGTCTCCATGACTCAATACCTGTGTGAGCCAACTCCTATAATAAATCCATATTTATATGCATCCTATTGGTTCTGTTTCTCTGAAGAACCCCGACTAATACACTGATTGAAGCTATGTTCTTTTTTACCAAACTCTATTGCAATTATCATTATATTAATGTTGTTTTTCAAATAAATCTAGTTCACCCCTCTTTAAGGTACACTGTAGGATTTCACTTCTTTGACCTCTCGAGGTTATGTGTGACCAATGACTTTCTTTGGCCAATTAAATAAGAGAAGTGACATGAGTCAGCTCTAAGTTGAGGCTTCAAGAGCTTCCTTTCTCATTCTGGCAGTGACTAGATGTCAAGATGATGTCAAGATGATGCCTCTGTCAACCCAAGTGTCACCCAGACAGACCACACTGACTAAAGCCGTCTTATGTAGTGCATGTAATGTGAGTAAGAAACACAGTTTTGCTGTTTTGTTAAGACACTAAGATTTGGGGAGTGTTCGTAACCACAGCATAACCCTCTCTCCTGGGACAAGTATGCTGCTACTAAATATGTAGTAGGCTGTCAGCGGTGTGCTGGTAAATCATCTTGGAGGTTGGAGCAAGACGTCACTTGTAACACTGGGTGATTTTTGTGGTGCAAATACTCCCACGATGGCTGATTTCAAGCTACTGATATGACAGCGCTGAATGTGGAGTTGGGACAAGATGGACAAAATCAGCTCTGGCAAGTCAGGAGAAGGCCAGCCTCAGGATCCCATCGGCTCAGTGTCAATGAAATAGATCTGACTCCTGAATTCATGGCTCTTGCAGACCAGAGAAGCAAAATTAAATGGGGCAATAGAGAAAGATGTCTATGAGTCCCATTTGTAAAGAATAGAGTGACCGAAGTAAGGGCCTCTCTTATCCTTAAATACGGATCTTTCTTAACCTGGCATCCACCAGCAAGTAGGTGTTAAATTGTTGCCACATGGCCTATCAACAACTATATACTTGTCGGAGTCAAAATCATTCCCAAGCCACAGATTCACTCCTTTTGAAATAAGCACCAATTCTAAATTTACCTAGTTCCATTAGAAATGTGCAATACACTGATGTACATTGGAATATTTATATATGTTTTTGCGACATCAAATTCTCTTTTGAATGAATCTAACCTTACCTGACACTCCTTTCCCAATAATAACAACATTCTGAAATAATTTTATACAGATTGGGAATATTGTAAGTAAACATTCAGAAACATACGATTACCGGATAGTCCTCTGTGGCAGAGACTAGATAGATGCTCATCAATCCTATTCTATTTTTCTGGACACAATAGAAAACTACATTTTCCAGCCTCTCTTGTGGTACGTTGGAGACTAAGGAAGCAGTGATGTCCAACGTGGCCAGATCTGGCCACACATGATTTTCCTCGCTCGATTTACTGGTTGGCTGGCTGAAAGTGGAAGATTCAGTAAAGGACTCCAAGGAGACTGGGAAGTAGTGACACCACCAGAGAAGAGCCAGGGTTCCTAGATCACTGGAATAAGCCCACCTGCTAAATGCGGATTGGACTTTCTACTCAGTTATTTTGTGTTATTGATGCATTTATAGCAGCTGGTGTTCATGCCCCTGATTGATATCTCTTCTTACCTGAGAATAGATTATATTTGCTTGGAATGAAAAGGTTAGCATATTATTTTGTGTTTTTATGTACATGAAGAAACTGGAGTCTATGGCCATGCCACCCTGAACAAGCCTTATCCCGTCTGATCTCGGAAGCTAAGAAGGGTCGGGCCTGGTTAGTACTTGGATGGGAGACCGCCTAGGAAGACCAGGTGCTGTAGGCATAAAAAATAAAAAATAAAAAATAAAAAATTGTAAGCTCACAAGATTCTTACAATCTGTGAGGTCAACCAAGGGTTGCCTCGCCTAAAAAAATAAAAAGAAAAAAAGAAACTGGAACAGACTATTCCAGTAAAACAATTGAGTAAGCCATGACACAGTTTAGATTACCTACACAGAAAAAAGAGGTAATCCAGAAAGGGCTAAGAACATGGCCTGCATTTATTAAGAGCATTAAAGATTACCAAAGAGCGAAATGAATAATCGTTTCATACTTTTTCCCAGTAGATACTTCCCAGTATCTTTTAACTTTTGAAAGATAGCAGTGGGGCTTCATAATATGAAGTTATGTGTAGAAATAGCTCTTTTAACAATGGGGCTTATTGTTGAAACCAGCAAATTTTGTTTAGATGGAATCAAAATACTGTGATTCTTGATATATTAACTCTTTAGATGCAAAAGTAAGTGTTTGTTAAAACTCTTTGGTAAAAAAGGAGATTTTTGCATCACATAAGTAATTAGCAGCCCGTGACAGCTACCACATTGCACCCCCAAGATGGCCCTTAAGAAAGGACCCGCTGTCCAGTTTAAGATAATTTGATCAGCAAAATCTTCCAGCTGTCGGCTCCTTCAGTGTTTGCTTCAGCTGCAGAGAGCTGCCTTGCCCATGGCCAGGCAATACCTGAATGTCATTCATCCAATGACCCATCGTGGCTGGAGTGACCAGAGATTTTCACTCCTGAGCCGCCCGGTGGGTTGGCTGAGGTTTTGTCTGGCCAGTATCCCAGTCGAAGTCTTCCTCTGCCTAATTCTGCCTTTTACTCCTTCTTTCCAAAGGGATTAATCCTTAAAAAAACATTATTCACCCCAAATTCCATTTCAGCATCACCTTCTGGAGAACCCAACCTCTCACATAGACTATTGAGGGGCTAGACAACTGATAAAAATACATATATTTAAAATCCAAATTTAACTATTAACTCTTGCTCCACCAGATGACACATATATGCTAATGCTTGCTCTGGAAAAATGCTAGAGATTTTTAATCTTCAAAATTTCTGACCATATTTTTTTCTACATTTGCGTTTCACAAAGTAGGGTATTGGAACATATTTTTTAAAGAAATTCTTAACAAAGGACACTTTTTTCTTCCCTATTCCAATGAAGGAAAAGGAATTAATTAGTTGATTAATTCAAAGCAGCCATGGATGTTAGAAATTATCAGAGTCTATGGCGACAAATTGTATATTTGCATCTCACGCTTTCTTTTTTTATATTTAAAAAAAAACAGTCATAGATGTTGATGAGAATGATTTTTACTAGATCTGTACCTTGGCTTCAGTCTCTTACCCTACAATGATGATCATATGTAAAAATACATCATAAGGCAAAAGTGATCTAATATATCTTTCAATATTTATCCTTACCATGATTATAAACCTCTATTCACTTCATCTTATAAGATGGTTCCTCTTAGAATTACAGCCACTGACACCCGTTTTGGTTGTTCATTGAAATAATAATCCAGTTTATCTCAGTTTCTACTCTTTTCTATTTCTGAAGTTTATAGCTGGTGCCATTCTTATGTAGAACTGAGAAAGCTATCATAACTATATTATGTGATAGAGGACACTATAAAATGTCTCTTTTGCAAATATCTCTCTGAATGTCTGCCATAGAGCCTGGCAAGTACCACTAATGACCTTGTTCTTCAGATTATGAAGAATAATTAGTATTTAGTGAATATCATGTTTAGTTAGTTATTATGTGTATTATTTAGTGTATCGTATGGTTACTTGTTATTATAAATACCTTATAGGAAATTATCTCAGTGAGTCCTCGAAGCAGCCCTATATAAAAAGCATTCTTATCATGGTCATCCAGTTTCACTAATGAGGAAACAGAGGCCCAAAGAGACCCAATAATGCACCCAAAGTCAAAGATTTAGCACAGATAAAATCAAGATATCCACCCAAACAGTAGCCTACTCACTATGTTGTACAGCTAATATTTAAAGTACTGGTTTCTGGGAGTCCTTGAATAAAGAGTAAATACCAATAAAAAAAGACAAATCACTATATTATTAGTTGTGCTTAATAAATGCTTGTTATCTAATTATTTATGTGCCTAGGCAATTGAAACACAAGTTAGAATTAATTTATCAACATTTATCTAGTGGGAGACTGGGACGTAGTAAAATAGGATATAATTGTGAGGGGGAGGGGTGAAGAGGGGAAAGAGGGGGATGGGGGAGGGATGGGCTGGAATAAGAACTTTCAGGAAAAGGCAGTTCGGATGGGGAGACACACTGAATGGGTTTTTTGGAGCCAGGGAAGAGAAGCATAAACCCAGTGACTGCCTTGTGATGACTTGCGGGTAAGATTTAATGCACAGAAAGAGAAAGAGAAAGCAGCACCGTGCCAAGAAATGATTTTTCTCTCCTGCTGGTCTTTTCCAACATTGTTTTTAATTTCTCTCCATAACACTGAAGCACAGTGACAGCACGATAATTCACTTTGAATTTTCAAATGGACTCAAATATGTCTGGAACTTTAAAGCCACAGAAGAATGTTTAGTTTACAAAATTAAATGTACAAAAAGTATTCACTTTGCCTATAAGATGGTAGAATTTGGGCATCTGTTTACATGAGTTTAGTTTCTAACTGAAATTCAAAATGCAAGATCTATTGACTTTTGTGTGTGTGTGTTTTTTATTCACTATATACTCTTTTCTGAGCCATTTCTGTAATTCTTTGAGTTCCAGCCCTAGATGAATCGCACACTTTACTAAGCGTTTTGATTTGTCAACATGCTGGCTTCTTAGAAAGTAACCGAAAGTATGATTTTTCCCTTGCGTTATCAAAGAAAACCAAATTTAAAGACAGTTGTAGAATGGGTTTTCATATCTCAGATGATCACTTATCTAACCTATTCAGTTCTAGTTTTGCTTTCTCCAAAACATTTTTACAATTGAGCCAGTCCTGTAATAACTAGCTTTGTAAAGGGAAGGGGAGGGACTTTTGCATGGGCTGATTACAATGTTTATGTAAATTACTTCCAAGTTTGATAGATCTCTTTCAAAAGACAAGGGCTCTTCCTGTTATTATTTTGCTCAAATCTGCTTGACTCGTTGATCTTTGTGTTATAAAAACAAAATGCCTGTACTGAATCCTGACATGTCACAAGTTTGACAGTGCCAAATTACCTTTCAAAAGTGGCAAATGTTTCAGCCTGTCTTCTTTTAAAAAAATCTGTTCTAGTCGCTGAAAAAGAGCAGAGCTCACATCAAATGTGACTCATGAAAACAAATCCGATGCTTTTCTCGCTCCTCCCCTTCCCCTTTAAAAATCGGATCTTGTACCCTGTCACTTTCTGACTCCTTGAAAGTAGGATAAAATTCTTGAGCTGGAGAAGGTGTGTTTGGCTCAATTTTTCGTGATAATTCAGCCAACCATTTCAAGAATGGGGAGGAAGAGTGTTCATCATTATAATGTATAATGATATTACAATATTTATACAGCCATCTCCCACCAATTTACTTCTATATCATCAATTATCTGTAAAATGGGTAATTGTAAAAAAAAACCAAAAAAACAAACAAACAAAAAAAACCATCATGGGTTAGGTTTAGGCTACCACAGTTACTGCTCTAAGCTCAGGTCTCCAGGACAGAAATGCACACACGTGGCAAGTAGTAGTAAACCAACTTCCTTTCCTCCCCTTCTTCAGCTATTCTGTTCAGAAGTACTGACAGCTGTTCAAATAGCTCCTTTTCTACTCCCAGTCATGGGAAGTGGCATGATGGTTTAGGAATAAAATTACATGTACACTTCCCACAATTCTGGGATCGGTGGATGATAATCCTGGCAGGTAACCAAAGTTACTTAAGAGATCTGTCCCGTATTTCAAACAGAAATCAGTGTGTTTTATCTGACCTTTGGTCAGAAAACTGGGTGTGTCATATAAATATGCTCTTTCCTCCTTAATGTCAACATGGCCACACTTTTATTTTGATGTATAGTTTACACAATTGCAATATTTAAAATTCGATCAATATTTGCTGAGTTCTTACTGTATGTATGCCGGTTACTGGGCTAGATCCTATTGACAAATAACGTAGGTGTTAGACCTGTTCCCAAATTGAAAATTCTCCATGGATGTCCCTTTCAAAATCAACTGGATCTGTCTAAGGGACGAAACAAAGAAGGGACTTAGTCTTTGGTGTGGAGGGGACCATCTATGAATATCTAGAGGCACGTTTGGTTGTTACATCTGGGGAGGGGATTGGTGCTTCTGGCATCTAGTGGGAAGAGGCCAGAGATGCTACTAAACATCGTGCACAAGACAGCCCCTCCCCCCATAACAAAGAACGATGTGGTCCAAAATGTCAATATTGGTGAGATTGAGAAAACCTGTTGCAACACAACTACGTAAACAAGGAGGATGCGGTAGAAAAGAATACCTGGCCTTTCTCTAAATCATGTTGTTCTCTAGGAAGAAGACAATTTCGTATTGATCTTTGAGGACAGCAGAAGGGGCATGTGGGCAGGGGTGGCCCTGAGAATGATTGAACGGTCTTTCTAAAAGGTCTTACCCTCTGCTCTTAGGGACCACAATTGTTGCAAATGAAACGTACTCACCAACTAGTCCTTAAAATAACAAAAGCTATAATGTCAACACCAACAACTAACCCGTACACAGCACTTAGTATGAGCTGACCATTGTCCTAAAAGCTGCTCATGCTAACTTCGCTGTTGAGGTGGGTACTGTTATTATTACAGTTAGGAAACTGAGGACTAGAGTGGTTAATTAGTAGCCCTGGGGCCACTCAGCTGGAAGTGGTAGAGCCTTGATTCTAACCTAAGTGGTTCGGATTCAGAGCCTGTTCTTCACTGCAG
>NW_006436283.1:8307252-8317331 GCF_000325575.1 Pteropus alecto | reverse complement strand
CTGTTGAAATTTTATTCCCTCTCAGCGACATTCCAGGTATGAGATCTTGGACAAGTTATTTTCTCCGTGTGTCGCTTTTATTATCTTGTAAGATGGATGTAAGATTTGATTTGGGTTGTGGTAGGGTTTAAATGAGTTAATGCGCGTAAGGCGTTTATAACCGAAAAAGAGTAAGTTTTCAGTAAATTTTATCCACAATGTTGATGATGAGTCTCTTATGTGGCGTGTGCATTTTAAGATAGCTGATGTGGTGAGGAGACAGTGCATAGATTTTGGAATCTAGTAGAGCTGGTCGACATCTTTTCACGGCCTGTAATTAGCTATGTGACTTTGACCACGTGAAGAAACTCTTCGAGTCTTGTTTTTCTTTTGCTTTCTTAAGAAAAAATTGCTAAATGGAAATAATCTTTTGGAATTTTTTTTCTGTAGAAATGTGTAATATCGCATGTGAAGTAAAGAGGAATAAACCAACAGAAATGAAATTTTGAACATTGTGAGCCATTGGGAATCATAATTTCATATTTGCTTTTCTATCGTCAGCTGATCTGTGCTAGTTAAGTGTATTTTGTCTTTTCGTAAAATCATCTATTTTGGGAATATCACCTTCTGTTCTTAGGTAGTGAGTATGTGGTCACTAAGAAGTTTTACATGCTAACAGGAAATTCTGTGTGTGTGTGTGTGTGTGTGTGTGTGCGCGCGCACGTGCACATATGAAGAGGCACACGCATATAGAAGACCAAACAAGAGGGCAAAGACTTGACATATTTTGTCTACTGGAGCGTATAGGCACAAAGCCTTTTAACAGGTGGTCTAGAAAGAGGGCATGGCATAAGGCTGGGCAGTGAAAAGCTGGTCGTGGTGGTTGGTTTGAGAGCATATCAGCTGCTAGGGGATGCAGTTGGTATGGTTAGAAACCAGGTGTCTATAAACATTATTCTTGGCTTTTATTAGTCAAATGTCCATAACCCAGCATTGGTCCTGTCTGAGATTATTGATGCTTTTCTACAGCTTGTTCCTGTTATACACAATGGCTTTTTGCTTTTTAAAGATATTTAAATAGAACTGTCTCTCTCTGTGAATATGTGTCTTCAAACGGGGTCCTTTTTAGGAAAACAAACTATATATCATTAAGGTAAAGGTGTATGACTTTGGATATACAGTTAAGAGACATTTGGGAAGTCATTAACAAGGCTTTTTTATGAATCGGTTATTGCAGTGTGAGGAATGAAGACTATGACACAAGTTTATGAAGTGTGTGTCATTAAGTGCTGCTTTGATATACTAACTTTTTTTAAAAAAGCCATTTTTTGTGCAGATACAGGGGATGAGTTACTAAGAAGTTTGAATCATAGGATCAATCTGTTATATTTTGATTAATATTGATGTTTTGTTTTTTATTAAAAGCTGTGATTCCGGTCTGATTTTAAAAAATAATTTCTTCTGGTTTGTTTTAGAAGAGTAAATATGTTTATAATTGATTCTATTCCAATGCCCAAGGTTTAGAGAAAATCCTCAGATCACCTTTGTAATATATATTGTGAATGTTTGAATAAAGTAGCCACATTATTCTGCAGTTTCTAACTAGTTAAAGGTTATGTCAATGAGTGGATGAGTACCATGCAAAAGAGGTCATTGAACTCAGCTGTCTTGGCTTTTTTTGTCAACTTTTTTTTTTGATGGTGGTTGTTTTGTTTTGTTTTGTTTTATTATTCTGTCCTCTATTGATTCTACTCCTGAACATAAGTCAGGAGTCAAAGAAGATGTCAGACTCAAGAGGGGGGCGCACGGAGTATCATTTTCCTTCTGATATTGGTTCTCGCTCTCCTAAAACTCTAAATGATTTCCTGTCTTCCTCTGAGAGTCATTCAGGATGAACGGCATCAGTCCCAGGCACCAACAGACACCCATCACCACCTTGACGTGTAAATGTCTCAGTCTCCCTTGGTTCCTTTGCTCTTCGGACCCTCCCATTCTGACGTGTGGCTGTCAGTTAAACTCCCTGTATGTTAACACTTCTCTGAAAACTCCTCCTATATTTTTGCTTTAACACAGGTGCTTCCTAAACTTAAGTGAATGTTTGTTAAAGTACAGGTTGAGGGGCTCTGCTCTCGGAGTTTCTGATTCTGGTGGGGACCTGGAGTCTGCATTTCCATCAAGTTCCCAGGTGATGCTGATGCTGCTGGTTGGAGGGCCACACTTTGAGGACCATTCCTCTAATGGAAACTTGGTCACCCCGTAGGACACTGTTTCCCCTACATTTCTCTCAAATGGTGACTGTCGTTTCATTCAATTTCCAAGTACGATTATAATTAAGATGGTTTTGGTGTTTGCTTTGCTGCTGACAGCTGTTTCATCCTCTTTATCTTCGCTCCTTCTTCAGATACGTTAGGAAGCCATTGGATTATATCGCCTGCAATACCTTTTGTGGGAGTTTCAACCAATCTTCCACTCGCTCCCTCTTCTTCAAAAAATTTTAGCATCTGACCAACTGTCTTTCTCTCTTTTATTATGCTTGCCAACACATGAGTCATGATTGTATCACTATTTATCACCTCATCCACTGTACTATCCTCCTAAGACAACTTAGATTCCAGACCCCGACACTCCATCATCTTCAAGCAAAACCTTCCTATAGTTTCCCTGCACGACACTAGCCCTGGCTAAACCCAACTCTGCCTGTTTTGGGCCTGAACCCAAAAAGACTTAACACAGATGGCAAAACAAAACAAAATAAAAAACACAGAAATGTGCTGCCAGTTTCTACTTTAAATAAATGATGAAAAAAATCTCAAATGGGTTTTAGCACAATTGTAATTCAATTCTCTATTTTGGCAACTATTAACTGGTAGTTGAGAAGGATCCTCAAAATCTCGGACAAGACTGCGTGTTTTGATTCGGGAGTCATACATATCTGAGTCTGAACCTGTCTTTGACTTTTACCAATTAAATGTCCTAGAGCAAGATATCTAGTCTTTTTACAGCTTTGTTGCCTCGTCAAGAAAATGGGAAACATGATAGTTTATATTTATGTTCTTTATGAAGATTCAATAACATAAAGCATATAAAGTATTTAGCATAGTGCCTGGCTACCAGTAAGCACATGGTAAATATTAGCTATTATTATTGTCAGTAATATTATTGAACTTAGAAGCTATGCCTTGCTTTAGCAAGGCAGACACTTCTTCGAAGCATATGGTTAAAGTGTTTACTAATAAAGATCTTTCTATATTTCTAGTTTTTCCAATATTGATTCCTAAAATGATATCTGAGTGAGTGTAGGTGTGTGTTGTCACAGCATGGACCTCATTGGCTATACCGGAGGATTCAGTTACTTTACAACTTGATAGTTCAGGAGAGGCAGTCTATTGGCACAGATATGAGTGTTTTCCCTGGAATAATTAAATGTTTTCCAAGCCCAGCCATGCCCTCTCTCCGACCTTCTAACAAACAGAATGAAATGAAAGTAATTTGGAAGAATCAGCAATGCACCAATAAGTAAGTCTTTCTTTATTAGGTAGTACGTTCTGGTTTCCTGAACAACCATTGAGTGCTTGATTCATGAAATGTAGTCAAATCATTAACAAGAGCGCTGACAACAGGTGCAAGGCTTTGTTTCCAGAATTTCAGTTCATCAGGGAAACAATCCGATTATTTTTAAGACAATTAATAAATGACATCGGAAATGGGGGAAGGAAGGATTTAGGGGCAGTAAGAGTGAACAAAAGTCTGGTATGAATATTTTTAAAAATGTATCAGGAATAAAATAAATTAAGAAAACACTAAAGGACAAACCACAGGAAAAATGACAAAGGGTCACCATTGGGGAATTCCCATTAGAGATGGCAAGAGAAAGATGAGGAGGTAATGGTTAGTGATAATGGCTATGAACTTACTAATGGCTGTTCTCCATCTGTCCCCAATGCCACAGAAACATAAACATCTAATTATAATAGGTTGAATGTCTTGATAAAAGGCCCTTATTTATTCCTTCATACTTTCGGAGAGCAAATATTCCATTTGAGCAAAGGTTATAAAATTGAGATCACTGTGGATAGTTTTGTTAGGCGGCAGGTCTCCTTCTCATCAACAGAATTAAAAAAAAAAAAATTACCAGCTGACAATTTTAGTGAGGTTTAAAACAGTGCCATACTACCATTCGTAGATATAATGTGAAAAATTCCTTCAGTGTACAGATGCCTCCTCTAGTCCCACAACAAAAAAGGGAATAACATACCTAAGAAGTAATAGATGGTGTCATGAGAGAGGAGACAGTGAAGGAACTTCTACGTCAAGAACAAACCGTTTTTAAGGCTACTGCAGAATTAGAGAAATGGTTACCAAGAAATGGAAAGCACTTAAAGAAAATCATTTTCATAATGGCAAGATCATTTTTGTACATATAAATACATTTTTATTTGGTTATAAACATAACGTTCTTCCATTTTTTCAAAGCCCTAAATACATTAAGTCAATATAAAATTATTAAGTAGCAGAGCCATTGGTTTCTTTGGAAGTATGTTTGTATATCATAGTTTTGTTGCAAAACTAACAAGTTAATGTATATAAGTGATTAGAACAATGCCTAGTCTAAAGTGCTCAATAAATGTTATGAATTAAAAATATCATCATCATCTTGTTCATGATCACTATCAGCATATACTGTAAACAGTATATATGTCCTGGCTTATCAGATAAATCAAGCCATTGCCAGCTTTAAAAATATATGTAAATGTATTTTCCCTTAGCTATGATACTTTTAAAATTAAAAAAGAGATTTAAGGTGCTCACTTTGGTAGTACATATACTGAAATCGGAATTATACAGAGATGATTACCATGGCTCCTGCACAAGGATGACGCAAAAAAGAGAGACTTAAGGAGGAACCGGTCTGCCAGATAATAAACCACATCACGGAACCTGTATAGATAATATGATAAATAAGCAGGAAACAAAAAGATACTATCTACAACATTGATACTTAGTATTTTGGGCAATACTTGATGGGATGTCAAATATTTAGAAATATACCAGCAATTGCTTTTAAAGTAAAGTTTCTTGTTGTTTTAATGGTAGTATAGCATAGTTTTAGAAAATTGTACAAATCACAAGTGTGTGGTTTGATGAAATTTTATAAGATAAGGCCATGAAATTACGACCCAGAGCAAAATATGAAACACACCAGCAAGCCATAAATTCCGATTCCTTCTTTATAATTACTTTGACACAAAAATCATCACTATTTTAATTTTCAGCTCACATATTAATTTTGCTTGTTGTTAAAAATCTTATGTACATAAAATTTTGGGGATTGAACATCTTTTCTCAACATTATTATGTTTATATAATTTATTTTATCTTCATCATAAATTTTTCATTTCCATTGGTGTATAATATTCCATCATATAAATAGAATTAATTTAATAATCCATTATATTACTAATGGAGTTTTGGGTTACTTCCAGTTTTTCAATCATACTTTCATATTGGATTATTATTTTATGTACTTACTATATTATAGTATTGTTAATTGTATATTTCTCATTTTTTTCTTTTTTTTCTTCTTTGAATGATCAAATATTTCTTGTTTTCCTCTCCTATTAGCTTCTTAATCATACAACATTTTACTACTTTAATATTAACTTTCTGAGTACAACATGCATCTGTAACTATGAATTAGAGCTCTTATCACTTCCTGGATAATTCACGGACTTTAGAATATGAACTCCATGTGTATCCTCATCCACCTTTTTTCTACTATGTCATATGTTTTTATTTTACACATATTTTAACTCCTACATGGCATTATTGTTATTTAAAGTCTATATATTTAGATTTATCCATATAATTACTCTTCCTTTGTTCTTTATTTCTCAAGTTTAGTGCTTCTAGCTGGGATCATATTCCTTTGAAGAACGCTATTGAAAGAATGCCTTTCATATTTAATATCGAGGGGTAAAAAATTAATTTTAGAATATTAAAGCAATATGCACTCAAATTAATGTTATTTAACTAGCAATAAAATATCAAATTCTACTCTCAAATTAGTAAAAATTTAAAAAGGAGAGGTAAAGAATGAATAGCCATTATTGGTGAAGGTAGAATGAAATATGAAACAGACATTGTTACAGAAAAAAATGTATAAATATATCCTATGAGCATAATAAAAGTTCAATGTAGATACATATAATAAAAATAAGATGGAAAACTATGAACAATAATTAAATAAACCATCTAACTTATACAGTGAAATATTATATTGTCATTATAATAATGGTTATTAATATAATATAAGCACTTAGAGTACAAATCTAAAATTAGTGTTCAATTATATAAAATTTGTAGAAAAAAATTGTCTGAGACATGGAATTGTTTTCTTTGCATGTAAGTAGTATTTTAAAGCTGTATTGTATTTTTGGTTCTTTTAATATTTTACATATTTATTATATAACAAATACGCAGTTTTGTAAGTAGTTTTTTTAATATCAGCATGCCCATTAGCTGGAATAACGTTAAATCTCAATGCTCATATTCAGATGTATGGCAGGACTGTCTCTGAGTTCTCTCAAGGAACATGGTCAGCTAGAGGTTTCTTGTGTCTCTTAATAGATCCATTTTAGCACGCTCGTTTCTCAGAGTCCTTTGGTCCTTTCTTCGGCACGTTTCTGGACTCTCTAGCTCATTTAATATCTGCCATTTCTTGTTCTCTCAAGTCACCAGTGGCCATCACTGCTGCATATTAGAATCAGCTACACCAGCTCCAGAGGCCCTTGCCAAAGCATTCAATCCAGAATCATGGGGGTGCATCATAGCAGACTCTCCCCTCATCGAGTTTATGTTCTGCCTTTCTTCTTCTAGAGCATCCTCCAGTTAGTTTCCAGGCGTGTTCTCTCGATTCCTATCGGTACATAGTAACAGACTCCGTAGCTCAATCCCTATAATCTCCTCCCTTCTTAGCAGGACACACACTTCCCCAGGTGGGCCACGCCTACACCTCACTCTAACTATAGACCTAGTTTCCAGGAAAGTAATGGGGTAGGGAAATCTTGGGATGAGCAAGCGTTGTCTTTCAAGGCATTAGCTCTCTGCATCTCCTTCCGATAAGTGGATGGTTGCAGTCCTCTAGCAAGAGGCAGTGAGCCACCAGTCCACGCGGGCTCTGGGGTTCCGAGTCTGGGGATGCAATGTGCTTGCATACCCATTCCAAATGGTATGTTTCTTCCTTTCAGGGTCCTGATTCTGGCTCAAGAGACCTGGTTAGATGGGCTGGAGTCTCCTTGAAGTTCTCCCTCTCTTACACTGAATTCCTTGACCTGGTCTTCAGCTGAGTCTGCTTCTCAGCTCCAGAAAGTAGGGTCTCTTTAAATAAGGATATGGAGGATTTTTTTGACTTTAATATCATGCCATTGATTGGTAATTGGCTGAACCGAGCTTGACAGTTTTTTCTCTTCAGAGCATCATTAGGATTTAGCGACGTCCAACAAATTTCACAGTCCCTGTAATGATTTGCCCTTCCCCCAACTCCTAAATGATCAAAATATTGCACGAGCCAGTGCAATAGAAACTCATTTCATGTGACTATAAAATATTTTTATTTAAAAAAATATCTTTCATTTCCCAAACGAAAAAAATGAGTGAGAAGAGAGGCATTGCTTTTCTTCTTTTTCGTTTTTGAGATAATTTTGAGATGATTGTGAATATTCTTTGATGTTGCACCAATATTCAACAAGTGGTAATTTCTTAAAGGTTATTTGCAACATAGACTCTGAAATTCCATCAATGAATGTTTTGTGCTCTGTTATATTAACATCCCTTGGTCTACCCAGCACTTCGAATGTGTCTTTTTCTTTTGCATAATTTTGTTCCTTTGTGCATTGATTATTTGGAAAATATTGGTTCACTGAGTTATGCAGATCTTTCAAATATTGACACATTTCATTCCATAATGTAAAAATACTATATATATTAGTATTGCCATCAAAAATCAACAAGCATCTTAACTATTGTTAAGCTGCAAGTTCACAGTGGCCAACAAAGGTTTCAAAATTCCAGTTTTCTCATGAAAGCTCAAATTTCATCACTGGCAGCAAATACTGTCAGTTTAATTCCTTGAACTGACAGGCTCACTTTGTTCATTTTCAAAAAAATTTCTGCCAAATACCGAAGTCTGAATAACCACAGTTGTCTGTCAATTGTTCTTTCAGTAAAAATAGTGTTCCCTGAAAAAAAGAGCTACTTCAGCTCATCACTCAAACAATTGCATAAGCATAAGACAAACACTGTACTTCAGTAGGCAGCATAAGGGTTTTAGGAATGTTTCCTATTTCCTTACACAAAATAATTACAAATATGTGTACCAAAATGCACAAATGTAATAAAATCAATAAATCTTACTACTTCTTCAAAGATGTTCATAAGTAAAACCATCATTTTTACAAACTGCTTATGCACACAGGATTATGACAATGCAAAGGCCCCAAGAGCAATTTAGTATCTCTGCCTTAGCTCACGCTTTACCCACCGTGGCTTTTTCACCATTGGTGAAAGACAAATCTTAACATCTTAGCATTATCATAAAGATGTTTTCATCTCTTGGAGCTCCTGGGGAGGTCTCAAGATGCCCAGGAGTCTGCAAACCAAACTTTGAGAACTGCTATAATCATTCATTCAGTTCTATAATAACGATCTCCCTATTTAATGTATGTAGGAGGCGTGACATACAGAGGTTAATGTCATGGCCAAAGTCACAATGTTGTGCTTAGAGTTAAGAATACGGGATCGCACACTTCAAACTTTAGGACTGTAAAAGAAGTACAAATTAGTAGTTGATAGATGGTCATGGGGATGAGGAGCACAGCATAGGGGGTGCAGTTAGCATTAACATAATGGCTAGGAGGAGAGCCAGGGGAGAGAAGGAGCAATTAGGGGATCACTTTATAAACTATATAAATGTCTAACCAATGTACTATATACTTGAAACTAATAGAATAAAATTTAAAAAAATTTAAAGATGATACATCTCATGTTAAGTGTTGTTGCTACACACACACACACATTAAGGGACATAACACACACCACACACACACACACACACACACACATTAAGGGACATGAGGAAACTCTAATAGGTGTTGGATATGTCTATTACCTTGATTATAGTGATATCACAGGTATTTGGATACGAGTAGCTTTCTAAGTCTTGTTCAAGATCTTCTTGAGTCAAAATGTCTTTCTACTTCTGTGTTCCACAGTGTACCATGGAATGAGGTTCTGTGATTTATCAGCACTTCGTTTTTTAGGTTAAAAGAGATTTGCTCTTTGGAATATATATCGTATGTGTCCTATTAGATTGATTTGTTTGTTTTTTAATCATAGTAGAGTAGCTGTTACTTTCCAGAAACTTAAAATTGGAGAAGAAAAGAATTGTATGGTTTGTTACAAAGCTGTCAGGCTGAATATGAAATAGACATGAGCTTTAAAGTCAGAAAAACTTGATTTTGAACTTCCGATATGCTTTTTACTAGTTAGACGTTTTTAGAGAAGTCACTTTATTTCTCTGAGCCACCAATTTCTCAACTTTATTAATGCATATCCTCAATCTTTAGCACATTGCCCATCATATAACATTGTAGGCAAATACTAGGACATTTGATTTGCCAAGGACGTTTTGGGCGGAAGTAAGCACATTTTAATTTCCTTGCATATTTTGTCTATTTGAGAAAATTTAACGGAAATCCGAGTGATTCTCATAGGTTTTGTCATAGAAATGGACAAAACGATATGGAAACCTACAAATAGAATATATGTTAACTCAAACTTACTTAGCTCTTCTCTCAGATACTTTCTTATTAGAAAAAAAATTATCAATACATTTGAGCGGAGTCTCCTAATCGAGAAATGATATCCCGAATGACCATCTACAGGTTGCAAGTTCTTAATGCAGTCGCCATTTTCTTAAATATTTGTAAGTTAACCTTACTAACCAAGTCCCGTTGGATAAAAGTAGACACAGAGATTTGCTTCCTATTATTTTCTATGACATTTATTCTTATAGAATGACGTTTCTCCCTTCCTCCTCATCC
>NW_006436283.1:8293409-8307229 GCF_000325575.1 Pteropus alecto | reverse complement strand
CACTCGTAATGGTGTGTGCCTTGGCGCGATTCTCTGGCTGATGTCTACCCGGGGCACCCCCACTAGACCGTAAGCTCTGTGAAAGAACCAGTTATTCCCGTGCCCATTCAACATTTTCTTGGTGGTCCTGCCAGAGCACCTGCAACATAACACGCATTCACTAAATAATAGTTGTTGAATTAATAAATGAATTAGCTTGAATTTACGGGGTGACAGTACATCTTTTTGCTCACCCCCCGAAAAATGCATTAAGTTCAGAGATGTGTATGTAATTTATTCACATTTATCAAAATGCCAATACCTGCCTAGAACAAAGTCCTTGCTTTTTAAAGTTGGCCACAAATAACTTTTCCTGGCATGGAAATTTTAATAATTAGCTTGGTTTCATACAGCTGTTAAACATATTTGTATAAAATATGGTAAGTGCATTTCAATTTTTAAACTCTTCCTTGAAGTCACACTTTAGCATGTGCTAGCTGGTACTAAATGCTTGCAAGTCACCTTATCTATGCCTAAAGTTATGGCTAAAATGAGTTTATAGATCGCATCTATCCCATATATTTAAAAAAAAAACATTTTAAGGTAAAGAAAAGATACTGAGTGATGAATGAATTAAAATAGTTTAGAGTGGTTGAGAAAAGGATGATAAAAAAGCAAATCGTGTATAGGAAGGGATGGAAACAGTAATAAATTAGTGTAAACAGATATAGAAAAATGTGGTTGATGACAAAAATATGGAAGAGAGCTAAACCATTATTTTCAATGGTATAGAGCCAAAATACCATGTAAAACAAAACCCAGATTGGCCAATTTATGAGAGAGTCATAAAAACTAGTGATCGTGAAGTCATTAGAGGAAAAAAAAAACAACATCCAAACACCATTTACTTTGATTACATTCAGGATTGAGCCGAACTAAATCTCAGAGAGGAAGAGGAATTTTGTGGTCCATTAAATGTCTTCCCATTATTCACAAACTGTATCAACCTTGCTGCAAAAGACAACTAATGGGAGATGTCATTTTATCACCCACTTCTTTAAAATGATAGTAAATAAGAGCTGATCCTTATGGAGTGTGAATGTCAACTCTGTCTGTATATCACCACTTAAGACTGGACCGCCATCATTTCTTGCCTGACTTACTGTGCTAGATGTCACCTCATTCCCTGCCTCCGCCCAGCCTATTCCACTATAGTTCTTTCTCGACACAACAGTCAGAGAAATCCTTTTAAACTATAAATGAGATCATGCCTTTGCTCTGCTAAAACCTCATGATTGTTTCCTATTTCACTCAGAGTAAAATCAAAGTCCTTTCAATGGCCTTTGACGTCTATCTGACCTGACCCTCCATTCATTCTTTGATTCTATCTCCTGCTTCTCTCTTTCTCCCTTGCCCCCAAATGCCTTGGCCTCCATGCTCAAACAGCCAGAGCATGTTTCCAGCTTAGATCCTCAACACTTCTTTCTTTCGCCTGGAATGCTCTTCCCCCAGATGTCATCATTGCTAACTCCCTGACCTTCTTAAATCTGTTCTGCCCAAATGTCATCTTTTCCTCTTTGACCTCCCAAGAAACATTCCCCATTTCCTTTTAAACTGTGCAATCTTTACTTATCACCCCCTAACGTGCTAAATAATTTATTTATTAATTTTTGTTTTGTAATGGCCTTCCAGCCCTCACCAGAAGGTAAGTTCATCGAGAGCAGGAAATACATTCGTTCGCGGGTGTGTCTCATGTATTTAAAACAGGGCCCGACACAGAGCATGCTTCATAAATGTTCACTAGGCACTTGGATTGGCTCACTGAAGCCTCATAGCAGTTCTATGGGAGTTTCTAGTATTGTTATATCATATATGATTAAGAATCTGTGGTTAGATTTCTTGAGCTCTCATTGATATTAAAATTGGTACACAAATTTCACACACTGCTCCAAATTATTTCATAATGTAGACACTATGAAAAGCATTGGATTATCCTTAAAGGGAACTTCCGAAACATGAGATAGCTTGATATTTTTATTTAATTATTTTTGCCACAAATGGATTTAAAATTCCTGAGACTAATGTACAACTAATATACATTTTTTGCTTTGAAAACTAATATCATGATAAAGATTCCCTTCAAAACATTATAATCAATCTTCCATTTCTGTTTACATCTGAGAACTCCAATTCATCACTTGTGTGAAAGTCTGCAGTTGTTTGCTCCCCAGCGGGCTTCTGGAACACTCCATCTAAATTGCAGGAGAAAGTGGCCTGAAGCCTCTCATTACAGAGGCAGAGGGCTGGCAATAAACATCTTCTGCAGCCTACACTTCTGCCAAGAAAGGACTTTGCTCCTCCGTCTAGCTAATGGTGTTCTAACCTCTCATCTCACATCAAAAATCTCCAAATACTCAAGTGTCCTTATCAGAAAAACAAAAGCAATCACAATGTCAGAATCCCTCATATGTAGAATGAAGGAAACTGTCTGGCTCGGCAGTCAGTCCCAGGGACATGAAGAGGAAGCTTCTAGCAGCCTGCATCAGTCTCTGGGGAGACTCTACCTCATCAGAGGACCTGATTTTTTCTCACTGTTCTTTTCCCTTCCATTCCCTTTTCTTCCTTTCTATTATACTTAAATATTTTGTGGCTGGCTAGAAGGCCAGTGGAGGTCAATAAATTCTCACAAGTTGCTGCCACAAATAACAATCTCTATTAAATACATTTTCCAAATCAAGAGGATTTTCAGGTAAAATCCAGGAGGGGCTTCCCCACAGCCCAGCTAGAGAAACCCTCTATGAGAGCTGAACATCCCAGAATGGTTTAGAAGAAGAGGTTCTAGTCCAACCATTATGTTTATTTATTTAGTGTAGCAGTAAGAAGTCTGAGTTCTAAACCTGGGACCACATCCAGTTTGTTCAATTTAAATAAATTGATATACGTCTTATAGAACAGTGATGAGAACTTAGAGAATACTCAATAAATAGTAGCTATCATCAGTAGTGGTAGTTTTAGTATTGTTGCCATTATTGAACACTAATTATATGCCAGGAGTTATGTTAAATCTTATTTACCCTTTCAACAACCCTCTATGGGCATACCTTGGCGATATTTGTAAGTTCAGTTCTAGACCACTGCAGCGAAGCGAACATCAAAATAAATAAAGTCACAGGAGTTTTTCTGGTTTCCCAGTGCTTAGAAAAGTTTTGTTTATACTATACTGTAGTCTATTACATATGTGATAGCATAATGTCTAAAAAATGTACATACATTAATTGCAAAAATACTTTATTGCTAAAAAATATGAACCATCATCTGAGGCTTCAGCAATTCGTAACCTTTCTGCGGGATGTTGATGGCTAATGGAAATGATCAGGATGGTGGTTGCTTAAGGTTGGGATGGCTGTGGCAGTTTCTTAGAATAAGACTCTTCCTTTAACTTGAACTCTTAGAGGTCAATATTGTTGTATCTTGGGAAATAGGGAGGTCTGAGGAGAGAAGGGAATAGTGGGGCAGATGGCCAGCTGGTGGAGCCGTCAGAACGCTACACACTGATCGATCAAGTTTGTTGTAAGGGTGTGGTTCATGGCACCCCCAAACAATTACAGTAGTAACATCCATGATCGCTGATCACAGATCAGCACAACATAACATAATACTAATGAAAAAGTTTGAAGTATTGTGAGACTTGCCAACAGGTGGCACAGAGACACGAAGTGAGTAAATGCCATTGGAAGCGTGGCACCAATAAACTTGCTCGATACAGTGTTGCCACAAACCTTCAATTTGTACATAAGCGCAATATTAGCGAAGGGCAATAAAGTGAAGGGAAGTAAAATGAGGTGTGCCCATAATATAGACACCATTTTTCTTTTCGATTTTAGAGTTGGGAGAATTGAAGCTGGAATCGTTATGTAGCTTGCCCGTGGACACTCCACACGAGAGTGTTGGCTCCTTTACAGCAGAGTCACATTTCTGTAAACTATAGATTTGGTCCTGGGATGCGTTCTGTACTTAATTTAACACTTTGAGTCAGCGTACGCAGTATTCATTTGGATGTCACCATGATTACTTCATATTATATACTGTTTTATCTTTAGTCACTTTTTGTTTACTTGTCCAGCCCCTATTTTCAACATCTATCTATTGAGGGCCTCCTGTGTTTCGGGCACCATTGTCAGGATGGAGGTTATAGCTGTGAACATAATAGAAAAAAATACTTTTAAGACGTTTGCAACCTTCGTTGTAGCACATTCATCATTTCACAATGGGGCTATATGATGACAAATATCTTATAAAGACAACACTAAATGTATTATCTTTCCAGTATAAAATTAGAACCCGGAATCATTGAGAATGTCTCAATAGCTCCTCTTAAACTGAAAGCACAGCTGGCTACCTAACATCTAATTTGGGAAGCGTCAGAGGCCATCTTTGTCCTTAAATAGCTTTCATTTTTACTTATATGGCACTAAAAATCCCCACTCCCAAAACTTATTTCTTCTGGTTCACACAATGTCTCTGGTGATACAAGGCTAAGAGGCACATTTGTGAAGAATGTTAATATTGATGTAGTAAGCATCTTCTATGTGTATACTTAACATATATGAATAGCTATAGATAGCAATTCTTAGGATTTAATTATTGTATGGCAGTCATAAAAGCCTATTATCATAAATTGATCATATTTGAAAAAAAATTTTTTTTGAATGAAATGGGAAACTCACATGCTGAAACTAGGGAAGCAGAGCAGGTGGGGACACTTGATAGAGTGACCAGTGTAGATCCTAGAACCAGCTGTCCAGGTGAGACCGGTAGCAGGGAAATTTGTTAATTGTTTCTTTTCCCTCTTGTATCCCCAGCACTTGATGTGATTAAAGCTGGTGGTTCGGTGGTGACTACAGTTTAGGTTTTGCTTGGCATCCTCCCCAGGGTACCACCAGCCATGACGACACCCATGATGAGTTTCATGAGCTCCTTTTGTCAAGGGCCACGTGTTTTTCACCGGGGGATGACGAGGGTGGATGCTTGAGAGCTAATCAGGTAGATGAGCTGGATGGCTTCCTTCCGGCACCTTGAGAGCCGTTCTCCCCCATGGCACACCCCCGTCTGTGCCTTGAGAGGATGGCTTTTGAAGTTGTCATCCCCAAGTCTCCTTAGTCTCCTGACTTCCAGCTGGGTTCTGCCCTGGGCGCTTCAGCTGGTGCTCAGGGGGTACAGGGAGAGTGAGGTCCGCTATTACTTTCCTGGGTCGTCTCCTTGCCGAGCTGTGGATAGAGAGTAGCCGGTTTCCTTTCTCTAAAGGCCTTAGCTGGGCAGTTAGCCCTGTTCTATAGCTCAGTCTGATTTTCTGTAACCACTCCCTTATCTTGCTCAGGTAAGCCTGGGCTGGTAACAGCTTTCTGCTGTAGTTAGCCCCGGGGTGTTTCACCGTCTCTGTGGTTTCTCTTACCCTCCAATATCTTTCTACATACTCCCTTTATAAAACTTTCCTCAATTTCTCTATTAGTTTTCAGCCTTGTCCCTAATCGATCCATTCCATATTGATAATAAATCATATCCGCTATTCCTGATAATAACATACTCCTGATAACAGCTAGTACTAATTAAGCAAATGCAGTTTCATATGCATGCATTATTTTCCCCTGAACGTTGCTGTTTCTGTACTATCTCATCTCACACCATAACAGTGAATGAAAAAGTTGATTAGTCTCCGCATTTGCCATTCGAATACACAGAGACAAGTTAAACCCTCTGTACAAAACTAACCAAATTGGTAGGAGCAAAGACTTTAAATCCAAGTTTTATTCCAAATCCATTATGATTTGTGGAGGACTTCATACGGGGGGAGAGAATAACTCTAAAACCAAGACAGAAAATTAAAGGACGAGGGCCAGCAAAGGGTGGTCTGAAAGAATTAGGAAGGAACAAGTCTAAATTTATAAGACAAATGGAAACAGTGTCCAACACCCTGTATAAATAGGAAAATGTAATAATGCATTAGAATGAATAAGCTAAAAAAGTCACTGAAGTGCCAAGTGCTTCTGGAGAGAAGGCATCTCTCAGCTGAAACATTGTTTGCAGTGTATGCAATTTTCAAAGTGAACGCTTTGAACTATCCCAGCATTAAAATCTAAGTTGTGTGGCATTTTCACATTCTTGCTCTTTTAAAAAAATTCCCTCTTAAATTCTCTACTTCTGAAACATATTCTCTCTGACTGATGGGACTAAAGGAAACAGAAATGTTCCCAGATTTAATTTGACATAATCTCTTGTTTCTTCTCTTTTTAGTCATCTATTATAACATAAAACACATTTTATCCAATTTCCCATAAGAAAAGAAGTATTCTGATAAAATATCAGTGTCCTTGAAACAAGATATCAGAAAATCAAAATGCCCAAGGAAATGAAACTTTCTTTTAACAGGAACTAAGAAGAAACAATTCTGCTTCCTTCCTGTGAACATATTTTAAGTTATTTACAAATGATCTTACCTCAATAATTCTAGCATAATAAACATAATTAAAATTGTTCTTGATTTTTGAAAAAAAAATGTTTAGTGCATCACGAAAATTAGTTTGAATTCTCATTGTTATAAGCAAAGCAATCTATTTATATGGTATAAAAGCCAGAAACAAGCTTATAAAATGCCAGCTGAATATCGCTGAAGATTTTTCGGTTCATTTTGATGCATGTATAGTTAAATGATTATTGAAACCCAGTATTTCATTTATGAAAGTTTAGCTAATAAATACAGTGATAACAAACCATACATTTATTCTATGGCTTAATATTTTTATACTAAACTTAATTTGTATGTCACCTTGTGTGAGGTGACAAGTACTTTGAGGTCTATTTTCTCTCTTTTGTAAAGGTTACCAGTTAAGTCAGCAAGTTGGCATCAGATTAGAACTTGTTTTCTCTCTAGTTTCTTATACAAATGTCCTCCACCCTCAGCCCCAGTTTAGGAATTTTTGCTGCAATTAATGTAAAACAACTTGACTCAGCTTAAACAAAAATAAATAAAAGGGTTTATCAAATAACTCAGAATTAGAGATAATGATGAGTTTCACCAAAGGACATCTCCTGGGAACGTCCCAAGGTTCTGTTTCTGAAAACTGCTTCTTTCCCTGAGTCTGTCTGTCTGTCTGTCCCCTTCCCCTTTTCCATCCCCCTACCTCCCCGTTTACCTTTCTCTTCTTGCTCTCTACTTGTGATAATTCCAACTAAGTGGACACCTCTATGTCCCAATTCCAAATTCGATGCAGAGAGAAATGAACTGACCCAATTTGGGTCAAGAAATTGCATAGGATCTACTCAATTATGGCCAAGTAACATGATAAAGCACCATCACTAAGGGGTCACCTCTCATGAAAATGGGACATTAGCACAAGAAATGAGATTTGGAGTGGCCTGGGAAGACACACAGGTCTTTATATTCACCCATTTGTTGATTGTTTCTGAGCTCAACCAATAACTGTTTTTCAAGTGTCTGGCTTTAAATATGTTTTATTGCCTGTCATTTAAAATCGCTTTTGAAAATAAGTGGGCTATAAACCTTTTAAAGGCAAAGGTTAAATGAGATCATCTTAGATTTGAAGTTGGAATATTTGAGGAATAAGATATTAAATGGGGAATAGTTGAGAAGGCGAACATATTTCAATGGTTGATTAATCACCTTGATTTACTATAGTTTATTTAAATATTTTATTACACCACATTAAAGATGGTTTCCTTTTTCCACTACAACAATTGACACTGAATATTTTGTACAAAGCTTTCTCTGTAGTTTTTACTGCGTTTTTATTTTTTTGGTCTTGATTATCAAAAGTGTATATATTGGATCGACTTATAAATGCATTTAATGAAAACTTTAAAAAAATATTTGATTTGTGTTTTTTGGCAGCAATGCATGAATATCTATATTATTATACCTAGTTAGATACGGGTATTATAATTTTTAGAAGAAGGCATTACATAATAAATTACAATGTCTTTTTTAATTTGCACGTTTATTTTTAACAGATCCTGTTGAATAATCATTTACTAATTTGATTTCCGAATTTGTGAAATTTTATAATTTTATATCTGTGTCCTGAATAAGTCATGAGGGATTGGGTCATGCTGTGATAATGGACAGATCCCAAAATATCAGTGCCTTAACACATAAACATTTATTTCACAATGGTGTAAAGCCATTTTCGATCTGACAGCTCTCTTGGGCACTTTCTTCCAAGTGGGGCTGGAACAAAGTCTGTTCTCAACTTGTGTGTCTAGTATCTGGAACCTGTGACTTCCAGGATTGGGACATCAGGGAAGGCAGAGTCCCTGCCTCAGCCTGGAGGGAACAGAGTTCTCTCGTTCTCACAGTTCATTGGGCAGAACTAGTCCTATAGCTCCACCCAGGTAATAACAACAGTGAGAGGAACTGGAAATGTCTGAGCACCAGCAATCTCACCAGAATCATGCACGCGCTATCCTTCATTTTTTTCACTAATAGGCAACTTAAGATGCACAAGCTCTCGGTGTAAAAACCATAGCCAATGATCCTCCTTTGCTGCAGACTTTTATTAAGTTCATTGTTTGCTTCATTAATTTGCATTCTTTTCTAAATTTGCCAAGTGAGCTTTCTGTCATAAGTAATGAAATTGCTTGGGAAAATGCAAGTGCCATGATATCATTTGTAAAGAAAATGTCAGAGAAAACCACGTCAACCTTCAAGTGTTTCTTTAAAGAACTCTTCATCGGCTAAACCCTGAAGGAGGTGGAGGACCTAATAAAAAAAACAGCTGACTTAGGGATCATGAAGGAAAGGAGAAAGGTGCAGAAAACAAAAACTATTAGATCAACCGTTTTACATCAGGGTATTTGATTTGAAAATGAGCAATTCAAGTGCTTAACTCCTCTTGTGGTTCTAGAACTTGCTTTGCTTGCATTCTGGCTAAATTTTTCCCAGGAGATCATTTGGATTCTGTCTTCTTGGAAGATCACCCACACAAGTGAATTAAAATATAAGCTAAATTCAGCTTTGTTCAAATGTGCCTCCACCTAGTGTCTCTCCTTGGCTTTCCATCCTCTGCCCACCCACACCCCCAGGAAAAAGGAAGACAATATGAATTTATTCATGCTTAAAGATAAAATGAGTTTTGAAATCTTTGCTTACTTCCTTGACGTCGCTACCGACTAATAATTAGGGTTGAACTTAAACGTGACCACTTATTAAAACTCTCCAATACCCATGGCTCTGTGATCTGTCCTGAATCAGGCAAGCTTGGATGCAAACATTGTCATTTCTGTATTCTATGGATAATGTTTCTAAGATATCCCCCATGCTTTTCTTCGACTCCTTCTTTCCTAGTTCTTTCCAACAAACACTTCATTCAATTTAACATGTGTCACCGTCTTGCAAAACATAGTACGCAGGTCAAAATCACATGCCATTTTTTAAAATGAAAACAGCAGTTTCAGCTTAGATAGTCCAAGGCATTTATTCTGGATAATTTCCCTGCAGATTTTTGACCTAGAAAAATGTTAATTAACTTAAATTTAGATTGAACTCTTTGCTTCTGAAATTGCTTCCCTGTGCTTCTTTCTGTAATCTTTCCCTTGATTTCCATTCCTTCCTCAGTTTCATTTGCCACTGATTTTATAGTTAGAGTAACCAAGGATGAAATGCCTTTACCCCGTTTCCAAATGCAGCTCATCACTGACTCAGTTTTGCTAAGAGAATGATTGCTAAGTAGGAAAAAAAGGAATCGACTCTCAACAAGGTAATGACTCACCCTGGTTAGTACAGATTTTTACCCAGCAGAGAGAGAGATGATCAAAATCAAAGCAGTTACCTACTAGTAGGAGGTGTAGGTAGGAAGACGGCAGTTTCCTTAAAAAGATAGAATTTATTAAGGAGCTAACTCTTATGGATCTGTTTTTCCTGAGGTGTGCTCTCAGCATCCATGTAGTTAAAGGGAAAGTACCCAATGATATTCTAACTAAAGAAAATCAAAGCTACATTTCCAAAACCTAATAAGACAGACAAGATTGGAGAGAAGAAATCTCACATATATTCATTTAGTTTTCAGAAAGGAGCCTCTTCTCTGAAACGAGTCATGAGCGACTATGGGAGATTTTATTATAAATTCCTATTAGGTAATCATCACTGTTACAATACGGTAGTATTAGGTAGCATGTTTTATGTGGCAGAAACCACCAGATGGGCAATTCTAACCTTTACCTAAACTGGGTAGCACAGTTCTGGAAAGACCGTTCAGAGACTCAAATTTCACAGTGATTAGGTTTTAGGAAGCTCATTAAGATCTAGGATCCTAGTAGGAAGAGTAAGCATAGGGAAGTTTGTAAACTTGCCAAATTCCTAAGTGTTTTTAGCTCTTTGGTGGCAGAGGGGAAGAGAGTTTTGTTCACAAACATATGGCCAAAGTTGATAAGATCTAATTATATGTTTGCAGCTGTTTCGAATCTGTAAATATCTGAAGTTGGTCAACATTATCGACTCATGACAAAAGCAGTATAAATAAAGGAAACTAGCTAAAAATTGAAACAACAACAACAATATCTTTTGAAGGGAGGAAATTAGGGGCTGAGTTTTCTAAGTGTGACTTAAAACAGGATAAAGAGCGAAACAACAATGCTCTCTGTACATGAAAAGCTTGCACCTCATTAACCGGAGTTCTGGAATCAATTTTTGTGTCCTGGGAAACCTCTGACAGAATTCTCACCAGGTTGGATATAGTTTTAGCAAATAAAGTTTATCAGACTTATTAAAGGACTACTTCGGTCATTTAGATCATTCAGATCATCTTTAAAAACACAGAGGTTTGTAACAGACCCTCACTGAGTGATTTTCAACAGAATGTGAAATATAAACTTACGATCCATCCAGTGAAAGATTTATATTCTACCCTAACAAAATGTGGCAGGTATGCAAGAATGATAGTTCCATACATGAGATTGCCCATTTTCTAAAAAGCATATTTCTCATAAGAACAAGTAAAGTTACAAATAAGGAGCCATTTGTGTATTTAAATGCAGGGGTATGGATGGAAAAAGCTGAGGGAATAATGGACATTGATCATTCAAATTTTAAAATAAATTTTAAACAAAAAAACTAAATAATTTTTACATTTAATGAAGAATAAAAATATTCGAGGGGGTAGAATAACCTAAATTTTAATCTTTTCCTCTTTTTTTAATGTCTCCTACCAAAATCCGTTTCCATATTTGAAACAGAATAAATATTCAATACATTTGCCAAAGAAAGGTAATAATCCTGTCAGAGCCAAATAATCGCCATTATAAGTTTAATGCCTGTTCTTCAATACTGTTATCATGTACATGTATGTGTGTGTGCACACACACATGCATACCTCTTTCTTTTAGTGGCAGGGGTACAAGGTATAACAACTTATTATTTACATGAAAGAGAGAGAAGAAATATCCTGGCATGATTCAGACAATTCCCCTGATGGGGAAGTTCCCTGAATATTTGTAGGTTTACCTTCTAGCTATTGGCACATGTGTTTTACCAGGGCCCCTTAAAACTTCATGCTAACCAGGCCCAGTGGGTATGCCATTAACAATACAATCAATGAGTGTGATTTTCTGCAAAATGTTAAGATAACCAAGATCACCGAGGATATCACAGAGAATAGAATCACTATATATATTGAAAAACACACGCTCACTATATCGGTAGCTAGATGCCAAGTGTTTTTCTGTTCCAGTGAAGCTAACTCATCTCAACCCCATAAGTATGACAGACTCTTCCATTTGGTTAACTTCATGTTGGTCCATTATAATCCTACACGATTTATTTGATTTCCACAAGGATTATACTACTGAAATGAATTAGGACATAATAGGGACCATGGATCTTATTTTATTTAAATCCTTGGAAGTGTGCTAATACTGCTTCCAATTTAATTTCTTGGCTAAAGAGGAGGAAATAGTTTCAAGGACTTCCATTTGATACTTCCTACCATAATAGTTCTTATTCTATAGGTTAAGGGTTCTATCAGCACCAAAGGAGACCCATCCTAGTGTGCACTTGAGGACGGGGAGTAATCAAAAGATGAGTCTCCTGATCCACTTGATACCTGTCAGGTGGACGAAGGGCAGAATTTCTTCTGCCTCCATAAGCCTTCATTCTAAGAAAAGACCATGATGGGATTTTGGGTCTCCTACCACTAAGGTCATTTTAAGCTTTGCATCCAACATGCTTCAAGAAATCTAAAATTTTCCTTCTTCTAGGGACCAATCAATGGATTCAGTGTCCATGAACTGAGTTAGATCTAGAATTATTATAGGGAACTTCTATTTATCTCTTTATCAGTTTTTGATTTTTTTCTGGTTATATAAGTCAAGAAATATAGTTGGCTGTCTGTCTATCTCATCACGAAACACTAGGAGCTATTAGTCATCACCACAGATACCTGTGGGCAAAGTACCCCGATTCACCCTCTGCCCTCACTGCACATTGCACTGACTACATCTACCTCAATTCTACTAGTAAGTGCCTCCCCCTTGATAGGAGGCCACAACTTTAGCATCTCCTACTTCCAACTCTGGAAAGAAGCCATCTCACCAGGCTTCTTAAAGATACCAGGGATTCCTCAAAAGTGTATTCTCCAGTGCCTCAAAAAAAGGAATGTCCTTTGGGCTTTCTCAGAGGACATGGTCAGGTAATGGATTCTCTTGTTTCACCTAGTGAAGATATTTTAACATACACACCTTCCTGAGCTTTTAGAACCCTTCTTTTCCCAAAGCCACAGTGGCATCTTCATCTCATTTACCTTTCATCCTTCTAATGTCCTAGGTTCAAGGAGACATTCTAGCAGCTAGTTAGTACTGCCTCCAAGTCTATCTGTCAGAATGTTAACGTGGAATGCTCAGGAGAATATTTTTATGTTAATAACCTATCTCTCATCCAGTCTTATATTCTGCCTATATCTCAATCCAACATCCTCAAGATATGCTCTCACATATGTACTCCTGGATCATGTGAATACATGTTAGCAAGGTCCTGTGATTCTTTTGTTACATTTCCTCCTAGAGCAGGGACTGTTTTCCCTCCTTGGGCTGTGCCAAGACCCAACTCTGATGGCTGGAGGCAATGAATGAATGTGGGAAAGGCTGCATGAAAGGCAAGCATAACTTATAAGGACCCACTTCAGGTGAGATCTTTGCATTGTCTCTGTCAAGGGAAGGTGGCTCTCTTCTATAAAAGCTGCTTTTTCTGTCTAAGAGAGTTCAGAGGAATCTGGGGCTTCATGATTCTCTAATTCCCAAACGTCCTGATCTGAGGTTTCGGAGTCCCACTTTTTTCCTTACAGGGATCAGACCTTTGCATAGATGCCTTGCTTCCAGTCTCCTTACAGTTCTGTTACCCTCATAATGAAGTCCCGGATTTAAAAAAATAAAAATCACGGTCAGCCCTGAAGACAAAATTATTTTCATGATATTTAAATCCATTCATTCCTGCATAACCTAATGCTTCACTCTCCAAGCATACTTCACACCAAGCCACTGCGGTACACAGTGAACGATGACTCGCTGGAGACATTCGCACTCTGAAAAGAGAGACTGTAGATGTGTTTCAAGTTATGAACCTTCGGATGAAGGGATTATCCTGGATTATTCGAGTGGGTCCGATTTCATCGCAAGAGTCCTTCAGGTGGAGAACATTTCCATCTGTGGTCAGGGAGAGATGTGATGATGGAGGAAGGATCAGAGAGGAGTGACATGGGTCAGTTGTGAGCTGGACTTGCTTGACCCAACAAATCATGTAGATGCTTTTGACAATGGAGGAAAGGAGAGAAAGTCAAGGA
>NW_006436283.1:8291380-8291883 GCF_000325575.1 Pteropus alecto | reverse complement strand
CCTAGGTGCAAGGAGACATTCTAGCAGCTAGTTAGTACTGCCTCCAAGTCTATCTGTCAGAATGTTAACGTGGAATGCTCAGGAGAATATTTTTATGTTAATAACCTATCTCTCATCCAGTCTTATATTCTGCCTATATCTCAATCCAACATCCTCAAGATATGCTCTCACATATGTACTCCTGGATCATGTGAATACATGTTAGCAAGGTCCTGTGATTCTTTTGTTACATTTCCTCCTAGAGCAGGGACTGTTTTCCCTCCTTGGGCCAAGACAAGACCCAACTCTGATGGCTGGAGGCAATGAATGAATGTGGGAAAGGCTGCATGAAAGGCAAGCATAACTTATAAGGACCCACTTCAGGTCTTTGCATTGCATTGTCTCTGTCAAGGGAAGGTGGCTCTCTTCTATAAAAGCTGCTTTTTCTGTCTAAGAGAGTTCAGAGGAATCTGGGGCTTCATGATTCTCTAATTCCCAAACGTCCTGATCTGAGGTTTCGGCGT
>NW_006436283.1:8258408-8291217 GCF_000325575.1 Pteropus alecto | reverse complement strand
CCTCGGATGAAGGGATTATCCTGTATTATTCGAGTGGGTCCGATTTCATCGCAAGAGTCCTTCAGGTGGAGAACATTTCCATCTGTGGTCAGGGAGAGATGTGATGAGGAAGGATCAGAGAGGAGTGACATGGGACAGTTGTGACCTGGTCTGACTTGACCCATCAAATCATGTAGATGCTTTTGACAATGGAGGAAAGGAGAGATAAGTCAAGGAATAGAGCCATTTTTAGAAGCTGGGAATGGCCCTCAGTTTATAGACATCAAGAAAGTGGGATCTTGGTTCTATAGCCACAAGGAACAGACAAAATATGTGAACAAACAGATGATAGTCACACATATGTGTATATCTATATATCTATATATCTATATATCTATATCTCTATATCTCTATATATATATGTATATATCTATCTATCTATATATATACACAAATATATGCACATTCATATATATGCACATGTGTTTCAGGGAGAGAAAACATATTTTTCATGGAGAGAAAAGATGAATCTGAATAATATATTTTTAATCACTCAATTACACATATATTAGCTTTATTTTGTCCATAGGATTTTGTCAATTGAACACTTTAAAGCTCTAAAAAAATATTAATGCATTTTATAAAGCAAACAAGTAACTACTGCTCTCTAATTAAATGTAATAAATCTAGAAATTAATAGGAAATATCTCCCCAAGCTTTTAGAAATTAGAAAATACTTGTAAATAATTCTCAGATTACTGAGAATATTAAAGTTGCAATTACAGTCTAGTTAGTGATTAGCAGAAGTTAAAATACTGTGAGCTGCAGCCAAGGTTAATATTCATAACATAAAGCTACTTCCACTATTATTAATCAGAAAATGAAAATAAATCAATAATCTTTACCTGAAGATACCTGAAAGGAAATAAGAATAAAAAAGTGAAGGGTATATAAAGAAGCAGTTCATAAACATATAATCAGAAATTAATGGTTAAGGTAATATAAAAAGTGGACTTGCTAAGGAAATCTCATTTATTTCACTTGTAGTATACCAAAAAAATATAAATTTTAGGAATAAGAATGGTGATAAACTACTTGTAAAAAATGTTTTTAAGAAGTATAAAGGACAAATATAACTTTATTGGAAAATGTGATTGCCTAGGAAAATATAAATGATATAGCATAAATTATACACTTATCTCATTAAAGATCTTAAGTAATATTAAATGCAAAAATTAAAAAAGCAATGGGAATAAATCAATAGAGGAAAGGGCAGCAGATACCAGAAATTTTTAGAAATTAAAAATTCTAAAGGAACTGGAATCAGCTTAATTTATAGAGTAATAGCGTTAAGACCAGAGAATGTATAACTTTTAGGCTATTAAAAAATCCTATGGTATGGAAGTCAGATAATCTTCAAATCCTAGCCTCTCAAAGAGATCTTCACCAGTATTTGAGGGTACACATTGGAAGAACTTCTGAAATCCCTTTCAAATAATTTCATCTTCCTTTCGCTAGTTTCTTTTCCTTCCATACACTGTAACCGCTCATGTCCAGGTAAGTAAAGAACGTGACATAAAGACACTCAGATGTGTGAAAGAAACCAACTCAGGAAAACAGGACACTTCTACTCTTGGCTCTGAGATGTCACATCTTGTCCTTTACTATTGATTCAACATTGTTCATTCAATAACTATTGAAGTGCCTATAATGAACAGACACTGTGCTCAATGCTAGACATACTCCCCGAAGAGAACTAAGTGGAAGAGAGTTTAAATTGCATGTTTAACCAAGAGAGAATTTTTTCTCTCTTAGTCTACCTCCTTGCACATACAGCAAGTTGGACAAAGCCTAGATATAAAGCAGCAAATAGTATTTATATCCGAAACAGAAAGAATTATTGGGATTTTATGTTTTTCCTAAAATGTGGAACCGCCTACTACTGGTGTATTCTGGAATGTCCTATAAGAATTTTTCTAATTTGGCAAAAACTAAATCAGCATAAACTAAATTATGTGACATATTGATGTTTAATGATTCCTTGGAAAGTTTGCCATGTCCTCCTGTTGCTTGGCCACAGTTATAGAACTGGCCACAGTTATAGAACTGGCTTATACTTTTCTACATGTTGGTTCTTGGACATACTCTCTAGACTATGACTTTGATACCAGGCTTATTTCTAACATTTGCAGGGCTTGGAACGAGAGTAAAAAGGGAGGCCCACATACCATATGTCAAATATTTAAAAGTTACATATCAAGCTAACAAACTGTTAAATAAAATCTGTTCTACTCTCTGTTCTTGGCAAATCTATCTTTATAATTATAAAATTGAAAGGTATGTTCAAAGATTTAGCTTTTATATGACCGAAAGTTGGCAAAATACCAAAGACGAGTTAATTTACTGATTACTGTGCATGCCTGGTGTCCCAAGCATAAGCCAGCAATCTTCGGATTAGTAACAAACTAAAGATATACACAGTCCACAAATAATTATGTATTTTAATACCATTTATTTTTATTGCCTTCTTTCTAGTAGAACCAGTTATTATTTTTGTATAATCAATATTTTCACTGAACTGGTATACTGTTGATATGATTTGAAGTCTTAAAAATTAAATATAAATATAGTTAAAGTACAAGAGATTTATTTTAATATAAATTATTTTAACTATTTAATAATTATTTGAGTAATAAAGCTTTATATGACTGTAATCCAAAATATATTTTAAATAAAATGAATGTTTTTACAGATTTTCAATTTATTTTTCTCATAACATATTCAAAAGGATCTATTAAAATTAAAAGGTAAAAGAATTTATAATTAGGAAATGTCACAATGTAAAACAGAATTATTTAAACAGAGATGAAATTGAAATTTATATTTCAAAAATTTAAATTGTTAATTTATTATAAAATAAAACTATTAGGAATTAAGTTTTCAATGTCTATTTACTTGATAATGTAAAGAATGAGTTTTCAAGATTAATAATTATGTCTAAGATGTAGCTATTAGGATGTTCAAAGTATTAATAACTTTTTAAATTATGTAACTATTATGAATATCTCCAAGATCATGAATTTGAACATGAGAAGCAAAAAAAATTGAATCTCAGCATTACTGAGAAAAAGGCACTTTAACTAATAATTTATTGTTCTCATGCTATCTCAAAAGGGAGATTTAAAGGGTTAATTAATTTGTCTTTTTCCATTGTGAAGCATTTGCTGTTCAAGCTCTCTCTCTACTCTGAAGCAGCATCTGTCTACTAGGTCGACCATGGCCCAAACCAATAGATCAATACATGTGGACTCAGTGGACTTTTGATAGAAGAATAAAGTTCAAAAGATGTGAAGATGTTTTGATGGGCCTGATAGGTGTCCACTATGAGTATAAATGTTTGAGATTCTAGAGACTGCTGTGTCTGTGGAGTGGTAGCTTCTGAGTGAGGTACCCATGTGTTCTAGAATGAATACATCCTGTGTCTTTGTACCACGCAGAGCCATTTGAAGTAGGAAGCTCAAGCATGGGCCACTCCTGCCCAGAACTAAGGGTGATTCTACTTGACCCTTACAGAGCAAAAAAAAAAAAAATTTAGGACGATAAGATGTGCATACAAATACATAAGTTCATATTCATGTTAATCTATGTTTTCTCTTATCCCTAGTATGCCTCTAGTGAGGTGTTCATGATTTTTTATTAGCATGTAAATGCAGACTTATTTGACAAATATGTTTAACTCTCCAGATATAAATCCCATTAGGTAATTCCTGCAGTATTAGGAAGATGGTAACTATACAATGAGTTTTCATTTCAAGCATGTTCCTGAGTCAGTTCAACTAGTAATACTCAACTGGTAATTGCCCAGAGTCTAAAGCTGTTCGAGTTATGAAGTTACAAGTGATCCTATTTGAGAAGGAAAATGGATTCATCAAACACTAATGGGAAGATTTTGCCATTGTAATGCTTTCTTTGTAACTAAAATTGCATCCTTACTCAAAATACCCATGGTTAGAGTTACAGCTAAAGTCAGTGTCTCATAGTGTTCAGATAAGTTTACTTTAAGCCAGATGACTTTCCTGTTTTTGTTTTTTAGGAAAAAGCTACAAAAGTTGGCATGGGCATCCCATTCCTCTGTGCTCCTCTCAGAGAGAAAACTTCTAAATTATTTAAAAATCAATGAGCTCAGGTGTATATGTTTCAATCTTTAAAATTGTAGGTTATAATCACAAATATTTTGGTTTGAATGAAAGTCTCCTATTCTTAAAGAAAGATTTGGTAATTTTGTGAACTTGAACTAAAACTATAATCCTTCATTTTTTTCTATAGGACTATGGAAAATAATGTGGGCTGATTATAACAAAAATGTAAAAAATTATGAAATATAAAATATATCAACCAAACAATCAGTTCCTTAGCTTGAAATTCACTTGATCTGAAATCCTGTACTTGAGTAGTTGAAAAATATACTTTTGATTTAGAAGGTCATTTAGAGATTTGAAGTTGACCCAAACTTCCTATTAAAACACTACCCTTTCTCTGATTTTACTCCTGTCTATGAGAAAAGTTAAACTAAAGGAAAATAAAAACAATATGATTTAAATTGCAATTTATAAATCTCAAAATCATTTTGATGGTGGTGGCACAAAACATAAATTACACTCATGAATGAGGACAGTTGGAACAAAAGTTCAAGAGTTATTTTACTACATAGAGTTCATGACCAGTAGCTGTTTAAAGTTCTTATGTAACAGAAGTGGGGTAGAAAGGAAAAACGGAGAGGGGAAAAAGTCTTTAGTGTGTTTTCTTGCTGATGAATCAACTGTCCTAGAGTCCTGGGCATTTCTGATCTATATAGTGCTTTGCTACCAATAACACAAATTCTGTGATGGCTGAAAAGGATTCCTAGTATTTCAAAACGAAGTAGGTGGTACTTTACAACAAATAACAAGGCTTTCTATCAGCGGCTGGGCATACGTGTGATTCCAATAAGACACTAACATTGAGAATAAATCAAGTTTGAATTTAAGAGCTATTCCTGTAGGACATCTTTTACAATTTAATTCTTTAGACGTGATATTTACTACAAGTTTTGAAAACTGGTTATTTACTGGCCATTTCTTCAATATTTCTATTTTGTTTGGGTTACTGAACTTAAAAAAATCATAATGAATATAAGTGCCTAAGATAATGCCACAGTCCCCACAATGCCCTATTTTATAATGCCAATCTCATAGAAAATTTCTAGCAATTATCTTTGAGTTTTATTTCTCTACCATTTCCTCTTTCTCTTTTTATGAAAGCTTATTATCTATATCTATCTATCATCTATCTATCTACCTATCTATCTATCATCTATCATCATCATCATCATCGTCGTCGTCTATCTATCATCATCATCTATCTAACATCTGTTTATCTCTGATTCTCTACTTAATATCTTGACTGGTTATTTTTTAAAAATTATTTATTTATATCTGTCTTGAATTGTGGGTGAATTTATCTGCACTATTCCTCAATTTTCAGATTCTCTTTGAAACTGTCTATTTCAGAGTACACCACCTATTGAGTTTTTTGTTTAATGATTTCAGTTTTTACATTTTTTATACATAACTCTCTTTGTTTCATTTATGCCTATATATTATTTTTTAAAGTGTTTATGGTTATTATTTTACGTCATCTCTACAAGAGTCCTAAATTATTTGTACTGCACTAATCTAGAACCTGGATTCATACTAGCAGTTGAGCTGTATCACTACAGTAATAGTGGATGTATCGCAGGCTGTGTAGATAAGCCAGTGGAGAATTTAGGCCCAGGATACTGATTTTATGGCAATCCCAGTTTTCCTGCTAAATATATGTATATTCTATAAACCTTGCATGGAACACTTTTAGGCCCTGTTTGCATGACAGGAATTGAATTTCCCATATGCCTTTACTTCTATACCCATTTTACTCTCTTCTGTACATGTTAACCCATCAAATATTTGAAGATACCTTTATGCCTTTGTTACTTTATTTAAGGCATTGCTAGTTGTTTTCATATTCTCCAAGGTAATTTATACTCCAACTGGACTCTTTTAGAACTACTTTAGTATGTTTATATATTGTGGGTTCCATAAACATTATGCATTAATCCAGAAAAAAGTCCTGTTGACAAATAAGTGGAGTTATTATAAATACTATATTTTTAAAATGTAATAGAGCCTACAATGCATTCATAAAATAAAATATTCCAGATGTGGTTTAATTTACAACTGTTAAGTGTTGATTAGAATGATAGGCAAAAAGGGAGCCTTAGAGCAGGCTAAAGTTAGTACATATGACCTTCACCTTCATGATATGTGAGCAGAACTGATATCTGCTTATCAGCAATGCCAGCACCTTCCATACTTCATTTTACAGATGAATAAACCTCAAATACAAACAAGTTAGTGACAAAACTAGAATCTAAACCTAAGCCTTTGAATCATTGTTTAATTCAAGAGAGCTGATATATCAGATTTAATAAACTATATTCAGACAATATGTCTACTTTACATAGACTTCAAAGGACATTATGACAAAACATGCCATTTGATGTTGAGTCTTTTAAATTTTCACATCTGTTTTCATAACCCTCCAAAATATGATTTAGACTTTCTTTTGTTAACAAGTAATTATATTTGAAACTAAGATCTTTAGTCTATCTTTGATATTCACCTGGGGGGTCATCGTTGAATATCAGAGATGAGGAATAGAATAGGGTTAGGAAATGGTTTAAAAATCTAATTTATAAATTTCTATTGTATTGTCCATACGTATACATATCTACATAAAAATCTTAAATGGTAAAGGTCTTATTGCGAGTAAGATGTAAAAATAGAGTCAATATAAAGTGTTCTATCAAAATGCCATGTCTGTGACTTTTATAAAATATGTCAAAATGATTTTAATAATTAAAATATTGATAAATCATCAAATTTAAAAATAAACCTAGTCATTATGGAAATTCAAAGAAAAATCACCATTTGACTCCACTATGCATACCATTTTGGATAGCTGAAATGAAAGAAAAAAAGACAAGCTAGCTATCATTTATTATCCTATCTGTCATCTATCTATCATCTATCATCTATCTATCTCTCTCTGTCTGTCTATCTATCTATCTATCTATCTATCTATCTATCTATCTATCTATCTATCTTTCCCTTTGGGGAAGTGGAATAGGACTATGGACATAAGTAGAATTTGTCCTATCACATTCCTGAGTATTGAAAAGCTGGTTCATGTACGTACTTAAATAGAGAATGATGCTTATCAAATCACTTTGGAATTTAGATTCTGTAGATAAAATTAAAAGAGTGGAGTTAGGGTGTAAGTTAAAATATTGACATTTACAATACTCTAAAAATATATTTTATATACCACTACTTAAACTTTAGATGAAAACTTAAAAATATCAACATGTCTACTTAAAAATGTGAGAGAGAACTCATAGTTCTTTGAAAGTATTTTAAAGGGTATTTGAGCAAATAGTTTCAGTTGAGGCTAGAGTCCAGCTAAGAGCTCTAGCTAGACATAACTTGTGAAACCTCAACCACTTCGAAATGCTGGCCTCCTTGATCATGCCCTCAACAGCAACTGTAACCCATCAGCTGCCTGTTTGAACCATGCGGGCAGATGCCCATGAGTGCCGGAAGAGGCCGCCTTGGTATTTTATTGGCAATAACTCAAAGCTTATTAAAATCCAGATGGAGAGAGACCTGCAGCATAGTGAAGCCCATATGCCCAGTTGGGTACTGCACTATTTAATTGCTTACATTTCAATCATAATTTCTGTCTCTTGTCCTACTTTGATTTTCTCCGAAGTGTTTATGTAATCCGTCTGTTGATGTCTCCCCATATCATCTTTAAAACTAGTTCTAATGGTCATCTGTAAATCACTTAGTTAAATTCTATGCATGATATTTTTACTATTTTTATATTGGTGTTAACATCGCAACATAAAGAGGCAATTGAATGAGTCATTTATGATTCTTTGTATGTAGCTCTATTAAATTAAAAATGTCTGGTTTTTAATCCAATAATATTTTCCTAAACATATTAAGGCTGTTATGTACACATGGCATGTCATCTCTGTAGTTTGGATGATTTGTAAGAGTTCTGTCTTTGCAAGTGTTGTGTCCATTAACCGATACCTAGAACATACTTCATGTTAGTTAGGCAAGCCAGAATGCTATTTATGGTTTTAATAGCATGAAATCAAAATAATTATAAATTTAAAAAACTCATTTGGTCCCAGTGGCCAGGAACTGAGACCTCATAATTCTATACATAGCCATTGGCCTTATTGTCCTCATCTGTTACCCACTGACTCAATCCTAAATTTCTTAAGTCCTACTTCCCTTTATAAATTTTAACAGTGGGCTAGGGCTTTCCTTTCTGTTAATTCTCATTACATTTAAAGGGTCTGGCCACTCATTTTGCACTTAATCTTGTACTTTCCTGACCTGCTATATACTGCTTCCTGACTTTGTCTTATCTCCCATGCTCTTAAGCTTCTGGATGGAAAGGATCGTGTCCTGCTTTCTATAGTCCTAAGTGTACTATGCTTTACGAACCTTGCCCGAAGGTGCTATAGCAAATGTGTTTTCATAACACACAATTTATTCTATGCTAGTTCATATCATGCTGTATTGTAATTGTCCATTTACTACTCTGCGATGCTCATTTGATGGCATGGTGTTTTTTTTAATTAATTTTATTTTTATTTATTTTTTAAAAAATAATTTAAAAAATTTTCAATTATAGTTGACATACAATATTATATTAGTTTTAAGTGTACAACGTAGTTGATTAGACATTTTATAACCTACATAGTGATCACCCCAACAAATCTAGTCCCCATTTGACATCATCCATAGTTATTACAATATTATTGGCTTTCTTCTTTATGCTATACTTTTCAGTCCCTGATGGCACGTTTTTTTGAGAGCAGAACCTCTGTGTGTGTGGATGTGTGTTTGCAAATTTGTTTTTACTATTATATCGCTAGGATTTAGATAGTGCCAGAGATTTAAATATGGGCCAGAGATTTAAATATGGGCCACACTCAAGTCTAAGATATTTACTAAGTGAAAAAACATAAACAGCAATGAGACTTTGGTAGTTTCCTTACCTCATTATTGGCAAATTATCGAGTCTCCTTGAATATATATATATATCTCTTTGACTGACTCTCTTCATCATGACCTTTTGGAGAGTTTAGTCAGTAGGTAAAATCTTCCTCAAACCATAAAGAGGAAAACAATCTCTTTCGAACTCAATCTTAAAAGTTTCATTCCATTCATTCCCAATTCTGACATGGCACTAATTGAAGATACATCTTAAGGTAACTGCAAAGTCTTAAATGACTCACAAGAATGTGGCAGCAGGAACACTGGCATTTAAAATGGAGTAAAAGAGCTTACTGACCTAAATGTCACTTCACCAAAATTGCTGAGAAAGAGAACAAAAAAAGATATCGAAAGAGAGGTCATAAAGTCCTTGTAATAAACCCGCAGAAATTTAAAAAGTAAGCAGTTAAGAAAAGCAAAAGAGATGAAGGGAATCGCTAGACACAAGCCTACTGTGCACAGTTAGAGATGGTAACTGCAGTTGAGATAGGAAACAGATAAATTTGATTTCTCCTAAGCATGATAGAATTTGGGAGGTATATCAGTTCTTTCTACAGAGGGAGGTCTTTACTTATGGAATCCGAGGAGATGGATGAAGGGAACATGTCATTGATGTGCCAAGGAACTGGGACCATATGTTTATATGTGTTCCTCAATTTCCCCCAGAGTTCCGTAACCTGGACTGACTTATGCTCACCCCACCCGTACTTGTATGTCGAACCCCTAACCTACAATGAGATATTATTTGGACATGAGAGCTTAGGGACTTAATTAGGATTAGATGAAGTCATGGGTGGGGGACTTACAAATGGATTAGTGCCCTTATATAAAGAGGAAAAGACACCAGATCTCTCTCATCCACGTGAGTGAGGCCACAATAAGAAGATAGCAGTCTGCAAGGCAGGAAGAGAGCTCTCAGCAGAACCTGACCCTGCAGCCACCCTGATCTCAGGCTTTCTAGCCTCTAGAACTGTGAGAGAATAAATCTGCGTTGTTTATGTGATGGTGGTTCCAGCCGACGAAGATCAGAGGTGACAACTGATAATGATGACCCTAAATGCTATCAGTGCCCCTAAATACCTGAACCATCGCTCCTGGGTCTTGAACTATGTCTTTTACAGAACCTACAACACTATGTGGCATAATTCAGGGATTACGTTTTCTATCCCCTTTAAGGAAAAGGATCTTGGCATATTTATATGTGCATTCCCAGACACTAGGGCAGTGATAGACACTTAACAAAGTTTTCACTCTGCAAGTTAACACTGGCAGAGAGCGACTATGTAGCTTAATGAATTAATAAACGACAAAGCTTCTCTTTCCTTTATTAACTTACAATGTGTTTGTTGAAGAAATCGGATCTTTGACCCTTATTATTCTCTCTGGTTCTGATTTGTTGACTGTGTTCTCGTGGAGAAGTTTAACCTGACCCTCTGTATTTCCTGGGCAATGGTGGTTGGGTTTATGGTCTTGGTCAGATTCTGGTTTATGATCTGGGCAAGACTACTTCATTGGTGGTGTGATTATTCATCAGGGCAGGAGTTTCACATCTCTGCTTATCCTTTCTTTCTGAGACTGTTGAGAGGCTCATTGGAATTGCTCTGAGGGTTTTAAAGTTAAAGCCACTTTCTTAGCTCCTTTGATGATCCTGCCTTGGTCATAGCAACAACAACAAAAGCCTTGTTGGCTGTGTTGTTTCTAGTTCGGAGCTATTACAAATAGTGTGGTCATGAAGATTCTTGTGCATGTCCTCTAGTAAACACGAGCTTGTATCTGTGTTTTTATCTAGCTAGGGCTGAAATTGCCAAGTCACATGCGACACTTATGTTTAGCTTTAGTGGGTGCTACCACACAGCTTTTCAAAGTGATTTTACCAATTCCTTTGCTCAGGAGCAGTATATGACTACATCCTGGCCAATAGTTTGTATTTAGAGTCTTTTTTAAAAATTGTTTTAGCTTTTCACATTCTGGTATGCCTTCTGTGTGTTCACTAATGACCCTATAAGGAAGGTGATTGTATTAGTCAGGGTTCTCCAGAGCAATAGAACCAAAATAATATATAAAAATATATTTTAAAAGCTATATCATGGGAATTGGCTCATGCAATTATGGAGGCTGAGAAGAACCAAGGTATACCATCTATGAGCTAGCGAACCAGGAGAAGCAGTGATATAATTTAGTCCAAAGGCCTGAGAACAGGGGGACAAGGGTGGGGGTTGGGCTTTAGGGGTGAGGTGCTGGTGTAAGTTCAGGTTCTGGAGTCTGAAGGCCCAAGAACCAGAGATTCCAATGTTCTATGTCCAAGGACAGGAGAGATGGGTGTTCCAGCTCAAGAAGTCAGTAAGATTTCACCATTTCTTCATCTTTTTATTGTATTCAGGCCCTGAAGGGATCAGATGATGCCACCGGCATTGGAGAAGGCCTTCTGCTTTATTCAATTCACTAATTCAAATGCTAATATCTTCTGGAAATACTCTCACTGACACACCCAGAAATAATGTTTTCTAGCTAGTTGGACATCCTTTAGTCTAGTGGACACATAAAATTAATCATCACAGTGGTACCATTATTATCGAGCCTATTTTATGAATATGAAAACTGAACTGCAGATGAGTTAAGACAGACACCCAAGCCTACGAAGCTGGTTGGCAGTTTTAACTTTTCCAGGTGACAGGTTTTAAACGAGGTTACCTTTTTCCACTCCCCATCAAAGTCATCTTTCTGGTGCCCTGGAGCTGCACTACATTTGTCTCTCTGGGGACACAGAAATTGTTTCCTCCCAGGAGCAGGCATTTTTTAGATCTGTGCCACCATATCTGGTATTCCACATTTTTTCATACTCAAGCCCATGAAACATACCTCAGAGCAAATAGGAGCAAAAATTCTCTCTCGTTGCCACAGTCTGTTTGGCTGGAGAACAATTACCCTCACAGATTCCTGAACTCAGGCAGCTGCGAGTGTATCTGCAGCTTTCATCCCCAGCGCCTGTTGGGGACCAATATTTCTGGCACGTGCATTCTAAAACACGGGCTGTCCTCACCTTTGAAATATTTTGGGCCTTGAAAGCATTTCTTCCTGCTGTGTTTTTTCCTTTATGGAGGTGGTTGATGTTCTCCTATTTAGTGATGAGCCGAGAATGTTAACATGTAGGATTCCTTCTTCTAAACTCATTCTTTCATCTTTAGGGAGCTCTTAGTAAGAAATAGAGTGGCCAAGATATTTAATATACAAGTCTCTCATAAAAAGGAGAGAGAGAGAGAGAGAAGGAGATTAGTTAAGATGCTCAATCCTAAATGCCCAAGAGAGATGACATGAGTAGCTGGAAGGTGATGCTAGGTTGAAAGTTTTTGTTACCATTTTAATAACAGAAAAAATGATAATACATAAAAGCAAAAGGGAATGAATCCATTTTCACAGAGAGGATGATCACACAACTGAGAGAAGAAAAAACTGGTAAAATAAGGTTCCCAGAAAGGTGAGAACAGCGCATCAGGCATAAGCGAACTCAGCTCTTCCTCTTGTTGGAGGGGATCATGGGAATGGGGCTTGCGTAGGGCCGATCCGCCTGTATGTGGAGTGATGTAGTAGATGGAGGGAAGATGAGAAGTTTTCCATCTTGTGGCTTCTGCTTTGTAAACTAGCAGGTGAGATCGTCCACCCAGGGAACATCTCAAAGTTCAAAAAAATATTATTACAACTCAAAAAGTGAGTCAACCGGAGAAACCTAAGTGGAATTTATCACAAAAAAAAAGATAAGAGAATTGTAGGTTACGTGCAGATGTGACATGTTATGTAACTTGTACTGAATATTGGATTGAGTTTTAATTAACTCTATTATTGCCAGTTTTCAATGTATTATCTATCAATTCTTTATCTTTCGATGCTGTCAGTATGTTTCCTTGATAGCAGATGCTGGGAGATCTATTAGGAAATCGTTTTTGCATATCAAATTCTATGTGTCAATAGAACTAATTACCTTAGAAAAAAAAGCAAGCATACGAAGTGACATTAGCCGGTGGCTACAGCCATCTGGAGAGAAAGTAGTCTTGTATCTTGCTGAATAAATTCCCTTTCCCTTCTTTCTCTCTTAAAATCAATTTCACTTGAAGAGACTCTGCCTTTTACAGTTGGGATATGATTCAAAACTTTGTGTTTCACTGGTTTATTCTAACCTGAGGTCCCATATCTATTTTTGTTACACATAAAGGTGGTTATTACCCAGCTCCTGGGCAAGCCTCAGCTGAGTTTTGAAAAGTAGTTTTTACAAAGCAAGACAGAGAAACAGCCAGCAGGGGGGTGGGGGCACAGGCGGTGTCCGTTTTTCAGCCTCACAGGCAGTGTCCCTTTCTCCTTCTATAATAGATGAAATGATGACATGTTCGGAGATGTCACCTGAGCTGTGCTTTCTAAGAGTTCAGGCCGATCTTTTCAGGGGACATCAGGGCGGGATGAGACCGGGGTGGGGAAGGGAAGAAAAATCCCGTCATATTCACCAACAGGTGAAGCCTAAAAATTTCACTGGAAAAAGTTATAGAAGAAGGAACAGCTGCAGGCCTGTTTGGAGAAAGTCAGTGGAGTAGTTTCCATCTGACATCTGCTTCATCTGCAGAAGAATTTTTTTTTTTTTCTTTTTAAATAAGGCTTGAGCTGAAAGCCCACTTTATTTAGGAGATGTTAAGTCCAGGGATACTGAGGGCTTTGCAAGCTGCCAACATACCTTTCTCATCTTCCTCTTTGCATGCCTCCCTCCTGCCCGTCGCCATGGAGCTCAGTGGAAAAAAGAACATCCAGAGATGAAAATAGCTCTAGTGCAAGGTGCGAACCTTCAAGCCACACGTGCCCTCTCTCCTTCTTGTTGAGAAGTGTCAGCCAGAGATAGATCAAATTGGGTAGGAGAGGTGGAAACATTTATTGCTGTAGTCAACATATATAGGCTTGATGGAGGATGCTCAATAAGCTTCTGTGTTTTGGAATAAATGAAAAAGAAAAAAAAAGAAAACAACTAACAAACCCCTTATTTTGTATGACTAGGAGGAAAGAGCCCAGTCATTTTGCAAAAGTTAAGATCATATTCTGGGACCTAATGGTAACACTGCCCCTGTGTAAGAAGTGGTGGACCGGCATATTGAATGATCTCTTCTAGAAAGAATGTTACATAAGAATTCAATGTATAACAACAAAATCCAAGCTTGATGCAGTAGTTGTCGATCACCACAAAAGTAACATAGGCAACAAAGGAACAAACTTGTAGTTAGAGAATTGGAATCTACCTAGAAAACTTTAGTAAACACTATAATTTTAAGAATCACTGGAAAGGAAAAAAAGCATCATTAACTTGGATAAATAGAAGGAATGCTGATATCTTTTTTACAGATGTGAACTGTTCTTATGGTTGTCTTCAATTAACTTTAAAATTCTTTTTCACTCAGTATCTGAGATAGTGCAATGATAAATGCTTACTGATTCTTGGTTAGGCACAAATAACATTTATTATTGCTTAAAAAAAACAAAAACAAAAACAAAAAAAAACCCAAAACATGTGGAGAGATAACAGACAGCCAAACAGTAAGGTTAGTCAGAGATAAAATGTCATCAGATTGGATACAGTGATTATCTCTCTCTCTCTATCTGTACTTAGAATCTTCAAAATAAGAGTTGATTTAAAACCAGTCTGAACAGAATTCTCTACCCTAAGAATACGAGAAATATAATTTTTATATTCTTTCTCAACCAGTAATATATTTATATTTATACACAGATTAAACTTCAAGTCACTTCAACTAGGACCATCAAGCTAGGTTGCTTCATTGCTCTAATCAGGGGACAAAACAGACTTACCTCTCTGGACTGCTTTAATATCTAAAAAATGACTTTCTTGCTTCATAGGATTATAACACTGAGTCAATGAGCAACATAAAGGAATCAGAGAAATTAATGGCCAAGTCTTCCTTTATTCAGTATTTAAGGGTCTACTGCAAGCTTATTGAATAATCACAATAAATATCAGACAGAAATCTATTTTTCAGAATTCCTCTTGGGAAGAATATTATATTTGTTTAGAAAATATGTTTTGACAAATTGTCTAGAGCTGTGACTAAGACTGAAATTGCATATTAAAGTAAAAAAAAAAAAACAGCTGAGAAATATTCAAAGGAGAGTAATGGCCCTCCCTCTGTCTGCATGGCCTCCTTGTTCTGTGAGGCATAGTCATGCTTCTCAAACTTTACAGCGTGTAGGAAACACCTGAGTGTTCGTTAAAAGGTACATTCTGATTCAGTACGGCTGTGATGGACCTAAGTTTTTATTTCTAAAAAGTGACGCTAATGCTGCTAGCCCAAGGACGACTTCCTGGAAAAAACATTGACTTAGTCCTCTCTGCACATTTTGGGGTAGATGTTGGAATAGAGTGAATTCTCCTGTGTTACAAAGGACCTAATCCGTGTACTAAATCAGAGTAATTTGGGCAAGGCTCACCATGGCAGAATAAGTAAAGAAGTTCAATAGGGCAAAACAGGTTACCAAGAATGTTTTAGCTGTTGCTTTGAAGTATGCAAAAAAATCTTCCTCCATCATTCATAAAGTATGTTCAATAAAAGGTTCACAGCAAAACTAAGAGGTTCTCAGTTTTGCGTCCAGGAAGTCTTGGGAGAAACCAAGGATACAAGGGCAGGAAGCTAAGGAGCAAATAACAGCCGAATGACAAAAACAAAAATAGTAACTGACATTTATTGAGCATTTATCTATGTCAGTCACATTTACTGCATTGCATTTTCTACCATTATTATTCCAAACTATATACAAAACGACCTAAGACATAGAGAGGTTAAGTCTACGCAACTGGCTTTCTAATTCCTACCTACAAAACCCAAAGACAACATTCTGTCACTCAAGAGCTGAAATATGTATTTTCATTTTCAACCAAAATGAGGGAAAAATCAATCTCTTTCCTTCCTTCTCTCTCTCTTTTTCTCTGTCTCTGTATTTCTATCTCTGTCCACCCCCCAATAATTTAAGAGGAACGTACTCTAAGAATACCTGAGAGTCACTTTTTAATTTCTATTCCCTCATTATATAACAGCTTGGTTTTCTCCCCTTTGTCTATAGTCAGACCTGCAAACTGTATTAACACACTCTGTTCTGTTAATTCATATTCTTAGTGAGTCACGGTCTCTTAAAGTGAAACAAATAAAAGTGATCACAAAGGAGTTATAGCAAGTTTTATAGATGAATTACCTTTTTAAAAATTGTACCTACCACCCAGCAGAAGAAATGGAATATTACCAAGAGGTTTGACACACCTAAGTATCCTTCTCTGAAAGGTAACCACTGCCCTGGATTTTGTATTCATCAGTCCTTTACGTTTCTTTTTAGGTGGAAAATAAATGTAGGTTTCCCTAAAATAAGTGCTGTACATTTTGAATTGTATATACATGACATAATGTTAAATATTTTCTCCTGCAGTTTGTTTTGTTCCAATTAACGTTATGTTTGTAAGATTCACTGATGTAAACTTCCATAGTTGGAGTTCATTCTTTTTTTTCACGTCTGAATAACAGGGCATGGTATGACTATAATAGTTAGTTAATACATTTGCTCTCAGAGGATCTGAAGTTTGTTTCCAAATTGATTTGCTTTTCTTATTACTAATTTTTTTTTCCCCTTAAATATATGAGTTTTGCAATGTATTTTTTTTTTTTTCTCTCTACTTGCCATGCTATATCCATTCCCACCATAGTGCCATTCAATAGTTCTCATCCTTGGCTGCATATTAGAATCAAGTGGGGGATATTTTTAAAATCCTGATTCCCACATTACATGCACTCTAGACCAATCGTATTAGAATCTTTGGAGGTGAGACTCAGGTGTTAGATTTACATAATGCTTTTTTAGGTACTGCCAGTGTGTAGACAATGTTGCATAACACTGTGTTAATTCTACCTCATTTGAATGGAAAAATTGCCTTCCTGGTTCCAAGTACATTCGATATCATTTCCAGGAAACCTGTCCTCAGAAATCAGGAGCTAAATGCCCTGTCACAAACCTAGAACTCCCCCCTCATTAGCTGTTTTGTTTTATTTTGTTTCTGTTTTGAGCTTGATGGTTTGCATGTCCACCTATCAGCTCATGTCATATGTACTCAATGGTGACAGGATAGCTTAATAAACCTCTAAGCAGTGGCTTCTTTTAGGAAGCATTATTTATTCATGGTGTGCTCTGGGTAACTTTGCAAAACAGAGCTCTCGTTTATCCAGGGCCCAATGGGTAAAACCCCAAATTGAACCCAGTCCTTTAAAAATCTGTTAAAAAAAAAAAAATCATAGCTATTGCCTCTGAAGTCAATAGATTTTAAAAAGAGTCATGTGATCGACCCTGATCCTTTGCAAACCACAGATACCATTCTTTTCCAGAAAAAAAGAAAAACTGTTCATTTGGCCACCAGCCATTTCTTAAAGCAGAATCCTTGCTGAAAGATGAGTCAATAGGGTGAATGGTGACTCAGGCTCCAAGTAAAACAGAGAATGAGTTGATTTAATGCTTTGAGAAGTAGCTTGTTACCCAGTTATGCAAAATGTAGCCTGATATCTAAGAAAACCATTATCCAGCATGATCCATGGATTGGATCTAAACTCCCCATTACCCCAGAGGGACAGCATTAGATAAAGAGCTATTATTCATTCCTTAGAGAGCTTGATAATAACAACACAGAGGTAATTTGGAGCAGTAAGCAACCAATACTCTCTACCAGCAGCACAGAGCAGAATTAATCTGCTAGTTATGACCTGTATCTTTTGGAATGGGTGTTTCATTAATGTTCTTGTCAACCATGTCATGCATTTTCCCTGAAGGCTGCTACTCCAGGATTCATTGGTATTTAGAATTACTCTCATCTTTTCTATCTCTCTTAAACTCTTTCTTCTTGAATTCTAAGCCGAGTTTTTTAAAAATCAATTTTTGTGCTTCCTTATATTTCCAAGAATAAATTTGGGAAAAATATAATTAAGACCTAACTTATATCTATGTAGCTCTATTATGGCTATGCAAAATTTACGGAATATTTAGACCATAATGAATCTAATCCCTAGCCTAGGAGTTTATTCAGGCAACAGATTTTATGCAGTTTTTATAAAGTAGTATTAATGGAACAGTGATCTGACTTCTTTTCTTGGCCGAGTGACTGTTTTCATCCTTCAAATTACCTCAGATATGGAGGTTTACAGAGACTAGATAAAGAATGCCTACTAAAATTTTTAAATATTCTTAATTAGAATGGCGTGTTGCCTTTGCCTATTTTTTTCTGCAGAGCTATTCATATTATCAGAAACTTAGACAAGTCTAGGTTAAAGGAACACTTGATGGGCATACATAAACCTATTCTTGGATAGATGAGTTTTGAGCCATTTTTACACACTCCAAAATATTAAGTCCTTGATGATTGTATATTGGCAGAGAAGAAGAAAAATAAAAATAACCTAGAAGAGGTAAGAACAAGTTTGTTGTTTGCTTATTTGTTTGTTTGCCCATAATAAAAATTAAGTATCAGGTTGATAATGAGCATTCTTTCAGTTATAAATAATATTGCTAGGTATCATAGTTTTTCTTCTTATCCACAGATCTAAATGCCTCATGATGTTCAGGAAGGATTCTGTATCACACCTGTGTTTTCCTATAATTAGGTGGAGGATAATAATGAGAAAAAATATATTATATGCATAATATTCATATATTTTAATTATCCAAGAGGTTATTACATAAAGTTATAAGCTATAAAATTTGTTGAGGGTCATTTATCCACATAGGAGGTTGAAAATCAAAAAAATATATACATAAAACGTGGTAGATAGAAAGAAAAACATTTAAATAAAGAAATCAGAGAAAAAAGGGATAATCCTCATTAACTATTTAATTTTTCTTTATCTTTTTATATACTTATGAATTTTCTTTATAAGTAGTTTCTGGTTAATAAAGAAGCATGAAGAATATGCCACTCCACTGGAAGCTTCTATATAAGTATTAAGACTAAAAGAAGCCCTATACTCATTCTAATCCGGATGCTTTAAAATTTAAACGTCCACCACTGGATATGATTTCTATGTAAAACGAGCAGAACAAACCGTGTTTGTGTTCCAGGCTCTTCCGTTCATTTTTTATGGATGGCTGCTTCTCTATTGCCATTCAGTAGAGTAGCCCCATATTAAGCAATTGCTTATATCATTTTAATAAGATTTTATTTATTATACGTATGCCATGTGATCTAAATTCTGTTGGGAGGATGAATAAGAAGGAAAGTGTATTATTACAGACTTGGCTTTGTATTTCAAAATGAGCTATTGTTAAATGGTTTTGGTTGATGTAGTTTAATGGCAGAGATATAAAATAAATTATAGCAAGTCAAGTTACTATTTTTTTGGCCTATCATGTAGTTGAGTAGAACATTCACCGAGTATCATGGTACAGATTCAAGATAAATATATGCCCCCAATTTTGTTTTATCCTTGGTCAGAGGCTTATCCTTCACCCCTGCTGGGTGGCTCTCAGATCCAGCCTTTATTTCCTAAGAGAGGATCCAAGAGACAGAGGATACAACACACACACACACTCATGCATGCACACACACTCACATAAATAAGACATATATGATAGGTGATCAGAGTTATAATTCATTTATATATGGCAGCACTATTAGTATATGCTATATACCATTGCTCTGATTTAATAAACACACTCCATTAAAAACAGAATCCAGCAGACCCTTTTAATTAATATCCTTGGATTTTTAAAAACATCTTATGGAAATCTGGGCATATGCTTTAAAACCAAAATGAAATGGAAAATTGAGACTAATTCCAACAAAACGTATTGATCCTGGCACCAATATACCATGTGAGCCTTCTTGTAGGCTTTCACTAATAACATGACCCAAAGTAATGCTGTTTTCTCTTACTGCCTCTTCCTTCTTCCCATCATCCAGCCATCTTACGCTCATTTTCTCTTTTCCCCTCATAGTTACTGCTAATAGTTAAAAACAATAGCAAACACTGATGTATTACTATGTTTCAGGAATTATCCTAGAGCTGTCCATATATTAATTCATGTGATCCTTATCGTAAAGTTCTGAAGTATTATCATTATCTTTATAGATTAGGAAAGTGAGGTCCAGACAAACGAATTAACATTTTTTAATGTTAAATTGCTAGCTCGTGTCAGAACTAGAGTTTGAACTCAGCTCATCTAATTTTGTCTGGAGGCCACGCTCCTGATCCTTCCACATTCTTGGATCAAGACAGATTAGACTGCAATGCATAATTAAAGTAGACTTCTAATAATTAATTTAAAATAAGATTTGGAATGTAAATCCTGCTTGAATTGCTCACAAGTATGTTTTAAATTATGTTTTTATATTTCTGTCATTTCAAAAATATGCAGTAATTTCTAACTTTATAATATTAGATATAGACAGTCATTGCTAAAAGTGTTATCTACTAGACCTGCTTTAGATAATAATTTAAAGACTCTATTCACTGTTGGACTGTCAATAAATATTAACACAAACTTTAAAAGCTAAGAAGTCTTTGTGATGAAGATCAAACATCTCTCTACCATCCTTGTCCTATCTTCCATTTAAAAATATCCTCTCCACATATAACACACATGTAAATTTTAACCTAGCACTTCTGAATTTTTATAATTTCTTCATTAGCATGATCCAAATAAATGAGATTTAATTTATAATTTTGCTATTAATGCTTTGGAGAGATCAAAATATGTCAGACAAATTACCTGTAGAATTTAACACTCTCTGGGTAACTGAAGAAGCAAACAAATGTTGAGCTTTAATGATAGGTACTAAGTAGACTTTTAAAAAAATACTTAAGTGGTTTTCTGCGCTACTGTATTTATATGTCATACATGTGGTAAAGCAGTGTGCTATGTTTTAGCTGGCAAACAGGAGTTGTTAGAGCATCGCCATTTGCGTCTGTACAGTGAAATTTAATGGCCATTCTATTTTTTTTTTTTAATCCAAGAGTTAATAGTTTCGCATGGAATGAAAATTTATTCATTCCTTTTCCGTACCATGAAGCATGTATCCTGGAGTCACAAAACCGCTTATTACCAGGGAGGCATTAGTCTTTGAAGTCCATATAATTACAGGAGAAGTTTAACTCACTCAACTTTAGTGGGTTTTATGTATTATAGCAGAAGATTATTATAATTCTCTTTAATTAGCAGGGTGAAAAAAATAACCCAAAGACTATTTTCTGGTCTTTGCTCGGGTATTACTGTCAAACTTCAGTGTGGTCATTTAACATCCCCCAAAATGTTATATGCCAAAATGGTTCAGTATCATGACCAAGAGAAAATTTTATACAAAGGCGAATACCACACTGATCATATTCACTCAAGTACAATTAAAGTGAATGCAACTTAGTAACACTCAATAGTTTTTGTTTATCATGCATAATGAAGCAGGTGTGCTACACTAGAACAATTCATCTCACGCATACCTGAGACATGTAACTGAATCACCCTGCCATCTATATTCTTTATTAGAGTTTCATTTATTCAGTAAAGCTATGGAAGGAAATAAAAACAGGCACATCCGTAACACAACAATACCAGCCCCCTTCTATACAACCTTGAATTGTTTAAGCAGCTCCATGTATTCCAAATAGATTCCCTGGGCAGCAGTTCCTCTTGGGTCTAATTAGAGTCTATTCTGTGTATTTACAAACAGGAAGCAACAAGTCTGTGACCTCACAATCTTCACTCAGAGGCCTCCTCAATTAGCATGAGGTTTTCTTTGGGAATGGATGTGAGGGTCATTTTAAGTTCTATATGTGACAAGGACAAATGACTTATTTTTTCTATATTAAAGATGACAATCATAAAATTGTCATCATATTATTAACTTGACAAACAGAGATATTTGCTAGAAATTTTAACGATCCAGTTCTAGGAGTCTTTAAAAATAGGCAACTAATAGTTGAGGATCATAAATTAGAGATTAAATATCTGGAGTATACTTGAAATATAAACTGCTGAATAATGGCATGTAAAAATTCCCATTACATCGAGATGGATATAGACAGAGGTAATATGTCACAAATGTGTCAAAAACACATTTTCAAAAGATGTAGAAAGTAATGCCCACTCATAAATTGATACTATCTTCCAGTATTTTGGTAATACTTACATGTGTGTAAATAGCTCCATGAAAAACAGATAAGGATTCCAAGCTGATTCAAGAGAATAAACAATATTTTTCCATCGTTTAATGTAGAGCAGCACTCTTTTAATATTTCAATTCTCTACAACCTAAAATATGATTATTATAAAACCTCTGGTTTAACTAAAAGAAAATTTAGCTTTATTTCCTTTTAACTTTTTTTTTGGTCATAGCACATCTAGATAAACATATAGAATATGTTTTGTATTATTTTGGGGATGAGTATATATTAAAAATATATACTATTTAGGCATAGAAAAGCCTGAGTCAGTACTACTATTGGTGATTATGTGATTATATATTAAAATAGCCATTCAAATATCAGTAATATGTATTATTCCATGTTAATAATTTTATCCCCAGTAAAGCACTACCAGCCTTATGATAGGGTATTCGTTCTGTTCCAACTAAAGTGGAACAGATAGTGACATACCCTTTCCAACTCTTAAGCATTAACTTGGCAGTGGTTATTTTGCATATCATTTAAATAACCTAACTATGAATATAGATTGGATTTGGTTACTGCAGGTGATGTGGGAGAAACAACGTGGTTCAATAACATTACTGAAAATTAGCAAGCATAAACACTTTTTAAAATATCAACTTATTATTTTCCCCTGTTGCATTTGTTGAAATTTCACAATCCCTGAGGAGGTCAGGTTACGAACTTGTTTGTGAATCAATATAATATTTAAACATATTCTATGTGTTCTTGCTCTGACTTTATATGCCTTATTATTATATATATATATGCCTTACTATTAAAGTGTATAGCTGAAACTTAATATATATATATTTATATTTATACTATGTGTTCACTTCCCACAGTTATATTTTTTTCTGTCACCACATATTTGATCCCCTTTACCCCGTATACCTCTCCACTCCCCTATCCCCTACCCTCTGGTAACCACTAGTCTATAGTCTATGTCCATGAGTCTCTGTTTGTCCTGTTCATTTGTTGCTTTTAGGTTTAAATCTCACATTTTAGTGATATCATGCGATTTTCAATTTTTTCTGTCAGGCTTATTTCGCTTAGCATGATTATCTATAGGTCCATGCATGTTGTCGCAAATGGCAGTATTTCATTTCTTCTTATGGCTGAGTAATATTCCATTGTATATATGTACCACAGCTTCTTTAGCCAATCATCTATTCTAGGACACTTTGGTTACTTCCATGTCCTGGCCACTGTGAATAATGCTGCTATGAACATCGGTATGGAAATAAATATCTTTTCGGATATGGGTTTTCAAGTCTTTGGGGTAAATACCCAGTAGAGGGATTGCTGGATCATACAGTAGATTAATTCTTAGTTTTTTGAGGAACCTCCATACTGTTTGCCATAGCGGCTATACCAATTTGCAATCTCACCAGAAGTGTATGAGGGTTCTTTTCCCTCTGCATCCTCTCCAACATTTGTTATTACTTGTCCTGTTGATAACAGCTATTCTAACAGGTGTGAGATGGTATCTCATTGTGATTTTGATTTGACTTTCCCTAATAACTAGTGACATTGAGCATCTTTTCATATATTTGTTGACCATTTGTATGTCCCCTAGAGAGAAGTGTCTGTTTAAATGAGAGCTACCGGCGGTGTTGAATCCCATGAAAGGTGATGAAGGGTTAGGGATAATGAAGGTGTTGTTCCTTGGGGTTACAGGGGAAGGAAGGGGGCTAAAAAGAACATAATTATCACATTCACAGAAATGATCTTTTCTCAGTATTTTCCTAAAGTATAAGTAGATGGCCAAATAGATATTTTCAATCTAATCTACTTAGCATCCATTAAACTGTCTCACAGTTCCCACTAGAATTGAGCAAAACTAGACATAAAAGTTACAAGATGATCATTCGAGATATAGTCCTATAATCATAGTTTGGACACAGCCCATTTAAGGACATTAATTTATTTAAACTCCTGGATGGCTGCGTTTTTTCACTGTAGAATCTATGAAGCAAAAAAGTGCTGTTTTGAAGGTTTGGTGGGAACATTGTCCATCCTTTGATGGGTGTTAAGATATAAATTAGATCAAATGACATTTCTGAAAAGTACAGGATCCGCAGAACTGATTCATTGAAATTCCTCATTGATAATATTTACTTTTATTTTGGATTATCTTTTTAGGATTTGGAGTGCTTTGTTCTATATTAACACCAGAGAACTTTCACTAGAAAGGCTGGAGACATGTTCGTCTGTTTTTGTTCTGAGGGATTTTATTGGTCTGCTTAACTCAGTTTGTGGGTTTTACAACGTAAACCCCCTTCACCCACTCACCTGGGAAGTCCATGGTATGAAGGGCATAATATTTGGAGGGGAGAACTATCTATTTCCCAATAGTTACAGAAGACACATCAATGAACAATAAGGCGGCAGAATAAAGAAAGGACGATTCAGAAGATACTGTTCTTTCTTTGTGGCCTCGGTGGGTTGAAACCGCAATCAATAGGAATGCAAGAGATAACAGAATCCCTCATCCTTCAGTCACGAACCTCTACACTCCCCAGAGATACAGAGTTTAAACACTGTCAGTATTAAACAGCCTACGTGAGATTTCCAAACTTTCAGTGTCGTGGTAACTCAATCTTTTAAGGTAGTGTCCACATACGGTTTCGAAAAATGGCATAAGCAGTGGAAGTTGAGAGAGCATTCTTTTTCCAACTGATTTCACATGTGAGAGCCTGAGGTACTACGAGAGGCCACAATTGAGGAAGATTTGTGGGATTTAAATATAAAGAGAGCTTACAGATGTCAGCAAGGCGGGAAACGTGACAAGGAGATAAGTCATAAGATGGGAGAATCCAGACACATAGAATTTTCTTTGTATGAAAAAAGAAAAGTTGAAGTTAGTAACTGAGGCAAATTATAGGCACCGTTTGAGAGGAAATGGGAAAAAATGGAAGAGTAAAGGAAATGCAGTAGCATGATTTGAGAAAGGATTTATGGACATTTGATGCTGAGATAATGTTTGATTTTATTTATACTCTGTGTTTGGAAACCCGAAGCTTTCTGGCTCCTGCGGCCTTCCCTCTGGTTAGAAAAAATTATTTCAAAATGCTCTATTTTAACCCCTAAGATTAACACTATGATTAATAGGAGTTTGGGTTTTTTTTAAGTAAAAACAAAAACAAAAACAAAAACAAAACCCCTAAGATTTCTCAGGCTTATTTGGAACGAATTAAAGCAGTCAGTGAAAGAGAAAACAAAATAATTAAACAATGTTATTAATAATGATAACATTGACTATAACATATACATCATGTACAATAGGGCGTACTTTGTAGAAAGAATCTTTATGCCATAGCGTAAAGTGTGGGCTTTGACAGTTTCCCATGGGCTTTACACTGCATTGTCCAGATCTGGGTCTAAGCCCTTGACCTTGTGTGAAGCTTGATCTCATGATCTTCAAGTCCACCGTTCAATTTAAGAGACATGAGTGCCCACCATGTGTCAGGTACAGCGCTCAGCATCATGCTACTTAGAAGGTTTCCCTTCGCCACTGTGTTTCAGGAGCACCCAGGGTGCTTTTCTCTCATACCAATCTGTCAAGTCAGACCTGCGTTCTTCCTCATCAACAAGGTCATAGGAGTAAGGTATCAGGGTGGCATTTTTAGATGACACGAGGTTCTCAGCAACTTGTTCACGTAACCTATTTGTGCCTTCTGGATCAGCCCAGCATCACTCCTGAGTGTGCCTCTTCGTCTTATAATATATTCCTGTCGTGTCTAAATAACCTGATGGCTTACTGCTCACACCTGGATGGGCAGTTCTCACATCATAGTCATTTGATGTTTGTTTCAGTTAGGTGCTCAGTTTTGACAGGGCCCTGTAAAAGCTATTGGACAGCTTCCTAGACAGTGAAGATGGCGTAGACTTGCTGCAGAAATCTAGGGGTCTTCCCGATGGTGTGTGGTGTGGGGAGAGGGGGCGGTCAGCTGGTACCTGCTCAGAAGAGCTGATTGTCTGCAACTCTTCCCAACTTCGCTTTCACTGATGTCAAAATGACAGCTTGAAATTGGCCATGGCAGGAGTGTTTGATGCCATGCACACTGTCAAATGTGACAGAGAGGACTTTTTTTTTCAGAGTTCCAGTTTACCAGCACAACTCTGGGTTTTCCTGACGACTCTCTTATTGAAACTTCCCAGGGAAAACAAACTTACTTCCAGGCCATTCACATAGCTTACGCCCTAATGAGTGATCTGGTTCCAGAATCCTAACCTGATGGGCTACTTCTTAGGGCGATTTTTAATACCAACTACTTTGATTTGGGTTTTCCAAGAATCTAGCCCTGAGACAAAGATTATGATACAAGTATTTTGATTTGATAGTTCATCCCAGGATCCAGGGTGGTAGAGTGAGAAATGGAAATGGGAAGGGAAGAAAGACAGTGAACAGTGTGTTATCAAGCCCACTGTGGTTGAGAACATTTAAAAACTATACAAAGCATACCTAAAAGTTAGCCCAACTAGGGCAAAGAGCTGGCATATAGTAAATCAATTCCTTGTGCATCACCGATAAAGGGCTGCTTCTGAAAGTGTCCAGCTTGCCTTGTGTGCAGGCAGATCATGTTTCTTGGGCCAGAAATAAAACTCAGGCAAAGATATTTACAGGCCTTTGATGAATAAAGGTAAATTCTGTGTGTATGAAGGCACCAACAGTTTTTATGGCAGGAAGTAACACATTTATTTTTTGTGTATTTTCTTTTATGTATTTGGCAAATCATTTTCATTCAATCGCTATAAACTCTAAGCTCTTTGGATCTCGGCAAAGGGAAATCTACCTGAAACAAAAGGAACAATGTGTCAAACAATGAGGTTCTCTCAAGGGAGAAAACCATAGTCATAAAAAATAAGGAATGACATTGTTGGCAAGAAAAGTCACCTCGTACGAACTTTATATGCAAAGGATTATTTCTTGTTAAAGAATAAAAATCAGCCTGTGTCAAAGAAACTATAGAAAAAGTGTTAACAGCTAACACTCCCCAAGAAAGGGATCTGAGTTTGAACCAGAAGACTTCTTTGCAAACGTGACCACACACTAACGAAAGAAAAAGCAAAGTCTCGGAATATTTATTTGGATTTTAGAGGCTTTGACAAAGAGCAGCACAGAATGGGAAACCAGACTTTGGATGTTGTATCTTTACAGTAAATGCTGACTGATGGACTGCCTGGACGATCAGAAGCAGCCTTTGAATTTTAGCTATTAAAAAAGTAAAGATAGGAGGATTAAAAAGGACCAAATACAGATATACAGAAAGACAGGAAGTTCCCAAGCTGCATCACTAGTAACTAGTTTCCTTTAAAAACATTTTGGTATATATACTCTGAAACATTCACATACTCTCCCCAAAACCCCCTGCCTACCCCCATCTCTCTGTGTGTGTGTGATAGAGAGAGAAAAAGACTATTGTTCTCTTTCAACATGGAAAGTCTTTTGTATTATTTCTGGTTTTTAAATTTAGGAAACGTTTCTTTATATATTCAGGTCAATTCTTTTCCATTTCTTTCTACCCTTTCATGGAGGAAAGATGGTTATCTGTATGTTGGATCCATCTTCTCGGCTCTCCGTGTTTACCATGCATTTCTCAGAGTCGTTTTCTCTAGTTTCAAGTGGAATCGGTTGAACCTATCTTCCACATGACTTACATTTTTAGAGTTGATTCTGATCTTTATTGCTTTCAATAATATTGTCTGTATCACTTCCATAATTCTCTCAGCTCCCTTTAATTTCCTCCTGGTTCCTTAACAACTCATCTACGGTGAAGATTAATCTAGAGAAAGCACAACTGCTATGATCACAAACAGCTTCATGAAGGAGGGACAGAACTAATTCCAGACATCTTGACATAAAGATAAAAGTAGGGGATGAAGAGATAAAGATTTTCAGGCAGAAAGACTGGTTGAGCAAAGACAAAGAGATAAAATCGCATCTGTTGGGGAATTAAGGTAAGCTCAATTTTACCTAGGATGTCAGGTGTATAATGTGAAGTGAAACAAATAAAATGAGAAGGATTTGGGCCAAAATTTTGAAGATAATGTAATATGCACCTTCAACACAAGGAGCAGTGGAAAATGAAACCTCAGATTTAAACTTAGAATAGACTCTGCTGGTAGTCCATATGGCAGAAAGAAATGAAGCAGGATCAAAAACTGGGTGATTCTACCCTCCAGGTTCCTCAAAACAACAAAATACCAGCTTCCTAATATACACGTTACAACCTAGGATCCATTCAGGGACTGGTTCATTATAATCATATTGAGATGACCTTCCAGTCACAGGTTGCCAAACTTCAAAAGGCCCTTTTAAGGAATGTTGATAACATGCATTTCTAAGAGATGACAGCATTCATCGAAAGCCTTAGAAAAAATCAAGGCTGTAACAGTTTTCTGAGACTTTAGCCTTATTTCTCCAATAAATAGATTACTTTTTACCTCACTCTGTTCTTACAGTGCTGACTTCTTCACAAAGATATGAAGTATACTTTTTGTTTAAAGCTTAGTTAGAAGCCATCATTTATGCATATCTAATGCCACATTCCAAAGATTTCAAATGTCCCTCCTGTGATATACCTTTGTCAAACAATAACATGGTACATGAACTAAACAGAATCATCGGTATTCATCATTACGAATTTATTTCTATCTTGCAGAATTCATATTTAAGTCTTTAGAGCAATTAAATTAGATAAACCTGAGTTCAGACTCGAGCAGAAATAGGTATAAACTTTAAAAGGAAGTGATCCCCTTGCCCATCCTCTTTCATGGAAACTTTCTAAGGTATAAAAATAAAACAAGCCAATAGCATTATAGAAAACGTGATATCCAAATAGAATTGTTTATAAATAGAATGTTTTACAAAGTTTCCATGAGGCATCAGCTGTCCTTTAACCCCCTGCATGCTGACATTTTCCAGCCCACTAGCTAAATTAAGGCTTAGGAAAAAATTACCTATGCATTGTATTTTTATGTGGCTATTAATCTATTTTTATACGCTGTGGATATATAACATCAGTTCATTATAAACATATAAAAAGACAGCCCCCCACCAGACACACCGAAACACATGTATATGAGCAGACATGAGGAAGAATATGAAATAGTTCTTTCACTTTCGTGTTTTCAAAAGGACTGTAACAAAACTAAAGTCTACAATGAGGAGGGTGAGCCGGTGGGCTCGATTTTCTGGGACTGTTTCAGTTTAAGCTGTTGCCCTGATCCAGTTTACAGTGGCGCCCCCTTGTTTATACTCAAAAGTGTCCCACTTTAGATGATACATTCCATGATCATCCCAAGGGTGAGGCAATTTATCAGTTATTCATGACTTACTACAGTACTCAGAGGAAGCCAGGTTAGAAATACTTGAATAAATTAAATGAATGCCATTCATTCAGTTAAATCCAGATTTCAAGACTAGTAGAATTATAGATGGTTTGGTGTGCTCAAGACTGTTAGCACTGTTTCCTAGTTAGCTACGTTATTTTCATTCTCTGCCCTCCTATTTCTTTCTCTCTTTGACATGCACATACATGCATCATCAAGCTAGGGTATAGTTTGCTATGCAACAATGATTTGGCTAGAGTTATTATCCTCTTGTAAATATAAATAAGCCTAGATACAGGAAAAACAAAACTTCATTCTTAATATAAGAATATCGAATCTGTTCCTGCCACTAATGCATTTCTTACTTTCACTTTACAATAGGCATCTAAACACTAAACCAGTAACAGTAATTCTAGTGAGACTTACCTTTCTGGCCCTGGATGGCCAAGGTAGAAAATGAACAGAAGTACTTGTTTTTAAAAGTTTATTAAAGCTAGCTTTTTTTCTCACATTAATTTAAAATGATTATAGATACTTTTACATGAGGATATGATAACCTATACACCACAACCAAAATTCACGAGCCTTTCATATAATTTTAATGATTATAATTTTTCAAAGGTAAGTGATTTGTTTATACAGTGTTCATTAACTGGATGTTTTATCTTTGACTTGCTGTAAAGCCCATAAGAAATGAAAACATGTGGATGTCTGCTCTGTGATAGTTTAATGATCCCCTTGCAATCAGGAGGATGAAGCAAATAATGTATGCAGATAAAGTCAATTTACTCCTAAGATATGCAGGCAAAATTCTGATTCCTAAGTCAGGAAATCAAGAGATATAAATGGAAATATTACAGAGTTTTCTTGTTAATTGGTGGTTGCAGGCTGGCGAGAACCCATTTTGTGTTATGTGAATTTAGTGAGTGGAAAATATTGTCTACAGAGTGCTCACAATTGGACCAAGCAATGCTGGAAGGTTCAAACTTGATGTCAGAAACAAACCGAAAATTTGGCAACATAAGGTATACAAAACCTGAGGCCCTTCTATCAATCTGAGAAAATATTTTATTTTGCAAGTGTGCCTAAGATGAAGATACTATATAACATATGATGCATGCAAAGAACACAGACGTTTTGATTAAGCAGTCATGAGTTCAAGCCCCATGGCCCCCAACTTACTAGCCATTTGCTCTTGAACCCACTTCTCAACTTCCTTCATTGTCACCTGTAAAATGGTTTGAATGAATTATTGATATAAAGCACTTAGTATGGGGCTTGACATATCGTTTGGACACAGCAAGCGGTGATTCTTCTTTGTAGAATATTTTTGAATACAGAGAATCCTTTTATTCTTATTGTATCATACCTCCCAAGTTTGGTCACTAAAGGACTTTGTACACCAAAGACTAACTAGAGTGTCTCACCTCTCAAGATTCTTTCTTAAAGCCAAATAGGTTAGTAGATCAATACTCCTTTATTTTCTAACTTCTATCTGCCAGCAGTGTTAAACTGGCAGGCACATCCCTCCCTTGCCCGCTTAGTAGGCAAACCGATAGGTCCTTGAAACTGTTTCTATTTTCCCAGACATCTGCTTTTCCTATAATCTTTATAATTATATTTACTGGGCAGATTTGGATATGACCTTGGCTTTGGGAAAGCAGATTTCAAACTATTCATGGAGAAAAAAATAAGTATGATCCCATGTCAGAGAGATTCTTTAAAAAAAAAAAAAAGATATCATACTGATTTTGAAATCACAAATAATTCCAATGAGAAAGAATTCTTTCAGACGATATGCCAAGCACAGACCGATCTCATGGAGGAAAAAAAAAAAAAGATAAAGTTGAAAGGGCAGAGGTCGACAAAAGATTCTTGACGAGAGTAATAGAACTTTAAAAGCATTGATTAGAATCAGAAGAAAGGCGCGCAGTTTGAAAAAACCAATGTCAACCTCACAGGTAACAGAGGAAGGCAGAGCAGCTTAACTTGGATGCTGTTTATGGCATTTTAGCAAAGGGAAAAATAATTAAAATGGGAGGTTCAGAGAAGAATTTCAAGAGAGGAGCACATAGTAACAATAGCTGATCGCTTTTCATTCAAGTCATTTCCTACACCTCAAATAATAATGGTAATAGTAATAGTAGCAAACGCATTGGGCTTGAGATCTGCAAGGCCTTGTTCTAAGTACTTCACGTTATTAATCCTCATAATAACCCCATGAGGTAGGTTTTACCCATTAACACCTCCAGCTTATACATAAGAAAATTAAAGTACAGAGAAGTTAAGCCACCGCGACCAACCCAAGATTGCAGAGTGGGAGAGTATCAGAGATGAGCTAGTATCAGGCTACTCATTCTAGAAGCAGAAAATAGAATTCCCCACCTTTAGTTCATTTAAATGTGAAGAACAGTTTCTCAGAGGTTCCCCAGCAGACCTGTTCGAATTGGGTCTTTCTCGGTACTCGATAAGGAAGATGAGACCGTCCTTATTGGCTTATATCAAACCAAAGAAAGGGGAAGTTGCCCAGGACCCCCGGAAGAAAGTGCCCTGTCGAGATGAGAAATCTGCAGCAAGGCAGAAGGAAAAGGGGGCCCAGCAAACCGTACTTCCTATTTTTAACAGTAAGCATTAAATTGAGTTTTCTGAAATTTAATATGAGAAACAAAAATAGATATAAAACTGAAAGGTTTGGTAATTTCAGATAAATATTTCTTCAGTACAAGAGTTACTAATTTTTTTTTTTAAAGATCTCCCAAAGGTTAAGAAATGTAGGAAACTTTGAAATTGTATCTTTTAATCTTATATTTTCAAGTTTTATGCATCTGTATTCTATAATGATTCTCCCAGTTGGTATGTCTGTGTGTGTGTGTGTTAAATTACTGTAATACTCATTAACGGTTCTTTATCATTCCTGAATTCTTTATGTTAAAAAGCACTTGATTGGTTGGATTTCATCATCAATATAGTATCCTTGTACCTTCATACTGAATTCTCTTATGTACTGTATAAGCTTCATACTGTATTGATTGTATGATTTCCCTTTGGCACTCCCTGAGTTTATCTCAAGTTTTTCTGATGGGGTGTGCCATAACCCACATTTCTCTATGTCATGAATTCCCCATCCCC
>NW_006436283.1:8249050-8258356 GCF_000325575.1 Pteropus alecto | reverse complement strand
TCCCTGCTCCCGAAGAATCCTCAATAATCCTGCTCAAATAAAATAAAATAGAAGGTACAGAGAGGAATTCACACATCTGAGAGGAGGACACAATAATAACAGCTGATCAATTTTAATATAGATAGATGGCACCGTTGGCTTATTGAACTTCAGGAAATTTCCATAATTACTTTCCAGGGTTGAAATTACTGCATCCTGGATGAGTATAAAAATTGCGCTTTCTGAGTTCTTAGGTGACTGAGAGTGACTTTACTCTATCCTTATTATTGCTTGGTTATTTAGATGGGAATTAAAATTTATAATAAAGAACTATCCTCGAAATGTATATAGGCAGCGATCTTGTTTTCTAGCAAGAAATTTGATATTAATTTTTTGTAGGTGACTTTTTTCTCTCTTCTCTCTGTGGAAGGTTTAAAGGCCTTCTCTTTAGTCTTCATTCTCTCAAATAATGATGGGTACACAAAGGGACATTTCCTCCTGAAAATTCCAATCTTTAAGTTCCTATAAATTATGGCTTTGATAATTTCCTTCTTTCCACCCTCACTATTCCATTTCTGAATTTTCTATTACTATTAGGTCAGGCCACTTGGATTTATTCTCCATACATTGCATTTTCCTCTCACATAAAAAACAAAACAAAACAAACAACTTGGTTTCTGCTTCAGAGAAAGTATCCATTTTTATATAAGCTTTCCATTCCTCATGCAAGAATGTACTTGGTATAGTTGTGGAGTAGCAGCAATTGGATGGACTGTGTCTTTTCACAGTATATAATCACAGAAATGAAAGAAATTAAAGAATATTACATGCCACTCTATGGTAGCAAATGAAAATCTTAAAGAAGATTTAAAACTTAAAGAATGATATCCTAACAAAAAATAAATTGCCAAATTGAGGCACAGGTTTTTTACTTATATTCCATAATTTTAGATTTTTACATATTTTATCAGATACCAAAATTTTGCTTCCTAATAAAGTTAATATAATTACATATTTTATTAATTTATAATAGTATACTAACCATTATAACACTTTCTAATGGCATATATTAACGTTGTTGTTTAAAATATGAATGCTATTTTAAAAAGTGAGATTGCAGAAAATACTTATATTCAGATTTTTTTCTCTTCCTCTAAGGAATATCCATTCAGGGTATTGTGTTTTAAGTCACTTGAAATAATTCCTCACTAAATATTTGTGCCTCCAACTGAAAATAAAAGTTTGTTTCATTTTTTAAAAAGTTTTTATAAATTGAATTTAATTATAATTTCGTTTTATAGTTCCATAAACTAATTATACGATTTCCAAAAGCAGATCTACAAAACAAAATGATTTAGGAAGTTCTAACTTTTATTCTCGTTTTCTCCACCATGTTTACTCCCTTCTCCTTTTGATAACTTAAAAAAAAGACAATTTATCTTTTTACTATGATTTTGCATTAGAAATATGTAGATAGGCTCATATCCTCCCTTTCATAGATAAATCATATTATACAATGCACACTTTATTTCACCTTGCTTTTTGTCATTTAAGTTTATAGCCTGGAGATTATGCAAGAGAAGTGTTTATACCTTTTTACAGCTAAACAACAGTTAGCATTTCATGATATGGAATACCATAATTTATTCAGCCTGTCTCCTATCAAATAGTGATAGAATTACATATTGTATGATCGTCAGTATGTCAAAAAATGAAAAGGAACAAAAAATAAGAAGAAGAAATCTTGGTTCGATAGCAATTTATTTAAAAAAACAACAACAACTCAGTTTTAGTTGACATTTATTTGAAGTTAGACAATGTAGTTTATTAATTACAAAAAGGGCTTTGCAGTCAGCAAGAATTAGCTGTGTGGCATCGAGCAAATTTCTTAATCTCACTGAACTTCAGTTTTCTCAAATTTAATTGAGAACTATAATAGTACCTGTCTTGAGGGTATTTAAAAGCTATTAGATAGTCAAGAATACCCAGAGATTAACACAGTTCCTGATTAACTATGAGCCAACAACGTGGTGAAGCTGATAAAAAAGCTTAAGTGATAGGAGTCTACACTGATAGAATAATAATGTTCCAATGGTGAGGTGTCGTAAACCCCGGTGAACTCTTCTGAAAGATGACATCTTTTAAGATGTACACTGACGGACTTTTCTGACTAGAGGATAGGAATGGTTGAAGTAACGGGAGAAGTTAACATTGGAAAATGGAAGACTAAAGAGTAAGAAACATTTGACAGGCTACCGTGTTGCAGAGGGATAAGGTTAATTATTCTGTGCTGCTCCAAAGGCCTGGCGGTGACCTGCATTTTTAAAAACTGTGAGAAGGTAGATTTCATCTTAGTATTAGGAAGGACTTTTAAACAATCACAGCAATCCAGTGATACAGTGGCCTAGTTTAAGAAGTAGTAATGGCCCTATCGCCAAAAGCTTTTAAGCAGATGTTGACTTATTTCTGCTTAAGATCATTATGGAGGAAATTCCAGCATTGGGTAGGAAGTTGGACTAGGTGGCCTCTCATGTCTCTTCCAGCATTAAGACATAACTTTGTGGAAATTCCATATATGGGCTTTTTTTTTTTTTTTAAATCATACTCAGTAGCTTTTTTCCATGTGGATTAAGTGGATATAAATTCCTCATTATTTAAAAGGTGAGTCAAAATGAAAATAGCATGTACAATAGCACAGCAGCCCAAACAGTTCATCATGTATCTTAAAAACATAAGTCAGAGCAGTAGATGACTTCAAAGGGGAGCACATCATTGCCAGAAGTGCTCGCCAAGAAGCCAGCTGCTCCTGGAAAAATACATTATATTTCCCGGCTTGGCATCTGAGCCTCGTGATTGCTGTCCAGGGAGGTGGAAGAAGAATGGGTTTATGGGCAGCCATAAATAACTAAGGCACTGAAATTCTGAGAATTGGCCAGTTTCTTCACTGCGATTCAAGACCCAAATAGGAATGAGCGACTGTTCCAGTATGAAGGTAAGAAAGCTCTAACTACTCACTTTTAGAAACCCTAACAAAAATGATTACGAACTCTGTATTACTCAATCAAGTGTTCTGAAAAATTCTTAATGCTAATTCTTGAATTGATGTTTTTATTTCCGAAGATATGGGGAGGAGGAGATGGAGATTATTTATATGGGATCTCCAGGGAATGCTAGCCATAGGACAATATAACTGTATCTATGTAATCTGAATTAAGGTAATGTTCCTCAAAGGACATTGCGACACATGTCTGGAATTTGTTTGGAAACCTGCACTTTTGGACAAAGGAGTAATCGTGACTCAGTGCCCAAAGCTCTTACAGTATTTTGGCCTTTTAAATATGCATCTTGTCCCCTACATGAAATCTCTTCCTCCCTATATTTATTCATTAAATACTCGTATTATGTCTACTATGTTCCAGGAACTTTTCTTGGTGCTTAGTGTTCAGAAATGAATAAGACCTTGTCCGAGGTCTTTATAAATGCAAAAACATAGTGCTTATCTCGAGTTGCTTTGCTCTCTGCTTGGTGGTGACATAGTTTGAGTTAAGGGGAATTTGGTAATGAGGAAGGGGACACAAATGGAGAGTCATTTGCCTTCTCCTCCCATGTAGTCTCCTTTTGTGAATAGAATTATGCCCGATGACTACATTTTAAAAATGTTTGTTATACAAAGCTTGTTATTGTTAACATAGTTGTCCACTGATGGTCGTTGGCCTCTATTCATTGCCAACAGGAATTTGGGATTTGGAGTGCAGTGAAAGAGGAAATTTTATTCAGGGCAAACAACAGGACTGTGAGAATAGCTTAATAGTGTTACAGCTCAATTAGGAGACAGCAAGGCTGTGAGGTGGTCCTAGGGTGAAGCCCATCTCCTGCTAGATAGCTCTGCTCCACCTACTCATCTCTGCTGTGGTCCAGTCAAATGTCTTTGGGGTTTCATCTTCAGTGTTTCAGCTCCAGCTGGGGAAACACAGTTGTCAGTCTTTGGTGGAAAGAGAGAGTTCTCGCCAGGGGAGAGCTGACTTATATAGACAGAAGTCCCTGCCCCAGGTCCCTAATTGGTCTGTCTTTATGCAAATGAGGAGTCCAAATCTTCTCAGTTTGATTAGTCAGAATGGAACTGCTCTGATTGGTCAGCAAAGATACTGATGGCGATATAGCCACGTAGCTCCAACTGAATGGAGAAAGTCTCAGTCCAGTTGGTCAACATACCAGTCCAGGTACTCCTTTGTAAAAAGGCTGGCATAGGTAGTAGGAACGCAATGCAGGCAGACAATTCAGTGCAGGAGGCAGGGAACTCAGTGCCAGCTGCTCCCTGAAGTGTGGTTTGCATGAGAATCTCCTGTTTATAACCAGCTGCTAGGCTCTGTCTTTAAATTTGAGCCCATTTAGCTACCAGTTGCCCTTCTTGGTAGGAAAGTATCTTCTTTCTTAGAGTCCACACAGTAAAAGACCAATGTTTTAAGATAATTTACACAGCAGGGTAATTTTTGCCTTAGTCTTCTCCTGGCATATTGGACCATGTATTCCAAAGAACCCTTCTTTATCTTTTTCTCTGCCCATTATCAGTTGTCAGATACTGTGCTATAGCCCTCAATGCTACATCAAAATAAAGATCAGCTTACTCTTCTTTACTTCATGGAAATAATAGTCTGTCCAGGCAAGTGCCTGATATTCTTTCAAAACCCAGAGGATGGAACTTAAAATTTTTAAAGTATTAAGCCAACTTTTCCAAATTGTTTTTGCTATATCCATCAATGCTTGAAGCAAGAGATTATTTAATGCAGAAGATAAGTAGAAAGGGCAAAGAGGAGCAATTAGTGGAACATATTTCATTTCCTTTAAGACAGTATTTTAAATATGGTATACCATTAAATTTCCCTATAGAGCATTTGAAAATGGTACATGTCGCCTGACAAAACCGTCAGAAATTCCGAACCAGTAGGTATTGCAAGAGCTTCTAGGAACCTGTATCTTTTTTCTCTGTACTTGTATTTATCTAGGTAATGATGATAGTCCATTCAAGCTTAGGGACCATTTTTAAGGTAGGATTTTTCAGCCCTGGATTCAAGTTAGACTCACATGAGGAATTATTAAAATTTGTAATGTCTAGGGTGCACCCTAGACCAATTAACACAGAATCTCTGGGGACGAGACTGAACATCAGTATTGGCTATTTCACTCCATGGAGAGAGATGATGAACCCGAATTGCCCTGAAATTTCAGTTAATGGGAGAGAGAAGGATGAAGAGTAAGAGACAGAAGTTTAGAGGGAAGAGAAGTGTGAAGATACACCAACTCTTTCCTCTCCTCTGTTTCTTGCTGTATGTTTCTCATGTGGAAGTCAGGCGCTGGCTACTTTTTAAACTCAACTTCATCTTCCTCGGCATGATGGAAAAAGGCAAGGAAGGTTTTCACCAGAAACCATCGATGGCAGTTCTCTCACTGCTTTGCAAATTATGTGGATACAATTGTAGAGTCTTGAAAACGGAGTCCAAAAGGGCTCAGGGAACACTAGGTCTGCTCCCCTCTTTCACGGATACCTAATCTAATACCTGCAGATAAAATATACAATTGTTCAGAATTGGACTTGAATTTCAGATCTCAAGGCTTTAAATCCAAGGATCATTTCCAATAAATAAAAGAATAGAATGATTACTCCTCAAAAGAATCATGATAAAAAAAAACTAGTGAAAAGAAAACCCGTTTTTTGATCTGATGTCATTCCACTACATTACCTCTTTATTTTTATTTTTCACGTCACGTACTTTTTTTTTGGTGATAACATTTAAATTCTACTCCCTTAGCAAATTTCTCGTATACAATACAATGTTATCAACTATAGTCACTATGTCATCCATTAGATTCTCAGACCCTCGTTATCTTACAACTAAATTGCATACCCTTACCCAACCTCTCCTTTCTTCTCCACCTCCCTGCCCCCTGGCAACCACTTTTCTATTCTGTTTCCATGAGATTGATTGATTTTAGAGTCCACATTTAAATGATACCGTGTGGTATTTATCTTTCTCTGTCTAATTTACTTCATTTAGCATAATACTCCCCAGGGTCATACAGGCTGTTGCAAAGGATATGATTTCATTCTATTTAAGGCTGAATATCATTCCATATTCTCTCTCTCCCCCTTCTTTCCATGTTACATTTGTGTGTGTGACATTTTCTCTATCTGTTCATCCTTTGATAGACACTTAGATTAATGTCTACTTTGGTCCTCTGCCCATTTTTTTTAACTGAGTTATTTGTTCTTTTGCTATCAAGTTGTGTAAGTTCCTTGTATATTTTGGATATTAACCCTTTTATCAGATACGTGGCTTGAAAATATTTTCTCCCATCCCATAGATTGTTTTTTTTTTACTTTGTCAATGGTTTTCTTTGCTGTGTAGGAGCTTTGTAGTTTGATGTAGTCTTACTTGTTTATTTTTGCCTTTGTTTGTCAAATTAAAAAAAAAAAAATCACTGCCAGATGTGGTTCTATGGGGTAGTGGTGAGCATGTCTGCTTTACACATAGAAGGTCCTGGGTTCGTGCCCCAGTGGAGCCACAGTCCATGGTCTATGGCCATGCCACCCTGAACAAGCCTGATGTCTGATCTCAGGAGCTAAGCAGGATCAGGCCTGGTTAGTACTTGGATGGGAGACTACCTAGGAAGACCAGGTGCTGTAGGCATAAATAAAAAAAAATCACTGCCAAGACCAATGTCAAAGAGCTTAACCCTATGTTTTGTTTTTGTTTTTTTTTTTCTAGAAGTTTTATAGTTTTAGGTCTTATGTTCAAGTCTTTAATACATTTGAGCTGATTTTTTTTAGTATAATGTAAGATAGGGGACAAGTTTCATTTTTTGCATGTAGCTATCCAGTTTTCCCAACACCATTTATTAAAGAGACTATCTTCCTCATTGTATAATCATCTACATAATCATCTACATAATCATCCCACTGCAGCAATTGCCTCTTTATTTTCAAAGGTAATATTCAAAGATATGTAATCAAAGGGACTTAAATTATTATAGAACTTAAGGTACATGGTTTAGTAGCAATGTCGGGTTAATAGTAAATGTCTCCCTCCCCTGGGTGTGTATCTGTCTCTCTCATTCTCTCTCCCTCCTTCCTTTCTTTTCATATTTCCTATTCTTCATAGTTTATTTACTGGTACCCTAAAGAAATGCTCCTCTGCCTGATTTCCCCCCTTGTATCATTAACAACCTTGTTAGCATATTCTTCACCTATTACTGACTTTATTGCTCCTATCTAGATGGATGAGCTTGATGACAGTTTTACACATTTCAGTAATAGTAAAAGAATCAGCATCCTAAATGGACTAAATAACTTTTTTAAAAATTTATGTGCCTCCTGAGAGAATGTGGCACTCAAATAAATACAGGAATAGGGGTCTCTGGATAGAACAAATCAAAATGACCACCTTGCTTTCCAACTATCACTGTTTTCTGTCTCCTTTGTACTGGCTCCACACATGGCTTGCACTGTTATGTTTTTTGAAACCTACCTGAACTATTCTAGGAGTGCTCTTCACATCTCAGATTTTCTTGGTTCTACCAACCACTGAATCTAACGAGTGGACAGTGCTGGATCTTCCAGCTTACTTTTTTCCTAAGCTTCCTTCCAAGCATGCGTTATAACCTAGAACAACGTTCAGCAAACTAACCTGTGGACCAAATCCTGTTTTAATGGAACGTGACCACACACATTTGTTTGCATGTAAATATAGCTGTCTTCATGCTCCAATGAGCAGAATGGAACAGTAGTCACAGACCTTCTGTCCTACAAAGCTGAAGATATTATCCGGCCCTTTACAGTATAAGTTTGCTAATCACTGAGTTAAAACAAAACAAAACAAAACAAAACAAATCAAAACAAAAAAACATTGCAGCGAATCTATTAGAAATTTCTATTTCTAAACCTAAGGTGAACAACTTCTTAAAACTGCTCATCTGCATCCAAAGGCACTACTGACTTCACTGGTTTCTAGGAGGAATCATTACCTGTCCCCGCTTCCACCCTCCAAAAATCAGTAATTTGTAACAGAATCGAGAAATCGTAAGGCTTTATGAGGTCAAACACAGCTCTCTTTTTTGGAAAGCATATAAAGTGAGAACTAGACAGGCCTATAAGTACCAAGTATTTGGAATAATCTTTTGGCTGCCTGTCAGTAACACTGTTATCTGAAACTCCTCTTTGCTTTTAGAGCAAGTGTTCTTTCCATACATTGGTTATATTTTATTTGAAGGAATATAATTTTTGAGAAGGTATTAAAACTTGAAACTCTTTCCACAGTTATGAGAAAAAATTCCTTGGCAGTGAAATTGCCAACGTCCTTGTCCGTTAATTAGATGTAAGTTAACAGTGTTTAGAAGAAGAAAAAAAAAAAGTCACCTGGGGTAAAAATTGTAATTAGCTCCCAAACATCAAGTCACGGCCTCCTGCAATAGCTTCCTATTGTTGCTCTGATGAATGACCACAAACTTAGTGGCTTAAAAAATACAAAATTTATTACCTTACAGTTCTATAGGTCAGAAGTCTGACGCAGAACTTTTGAGCTAAAATCAAGGTGTTGGCAGGGCCACGATTCCATCTGGAGGCTCTGAGAAAGAATCTGTTTCCTTGCCTTTCCCAGCTTCTAGAGGGTACCTGTATTCCTTGAGTCATGGGCCCCTTCTTCCATCTTGAAATCCAACTGGACAAGTCCTTCTGACGTGGCACCGCTCCGTCCTATCCTACCGCCTTCTTCCTCCACTTGAAGGACACTCATGATTACATTACGCTGGCCAGAGAATCCGGGATAATATTCCTCTTTTAAGCTCAGTGGATTATCTACCTTTATTCTCTTTGCAACTTTAATTTCCACTTGCCGTGTGACGTAACATATTTAACGTACTCACAGGCTCTGCTGATTAAGACATGGGCATCTTTGAGGGTCATTATTCTGTCTACCACAACTCCAACTGTGATATTTGTTTTGGAGGAGCAATGAGTAGAGTTACCTATTTGAAGACCATTTTCTTTAAGTAATCCGCCAGTACCTGCATCTAGGTAAAAGACAGGACCTCGATTCCCATTGCGAAAACACCATCTCCCATTCTTGACAGCTAGAGCACAGATCAACTAGGTGTACCCACCCTGGACTTTGGATCTTGGCAGACCACTTCAGTTGTTGAGGGAGAGTTAAACATTACTCATCGTGGCAATGGCAGTAGTGGCAGAGAGAATTTTGGGGGCTGTGATGAAGGCAGTAACACCAGGAATTCAGATGTGCTACGGTTGAGCATTTGACGGGGGGGGTAACAGGTGGG
>NW_006436283.1:8241497-8249009 GCF_000325575.1 Pteropus alecto | reverse complement strand
TCTACTTTGATGGTGATGAAACTTTTGCACATTTATCATCACTAATTTTCTTTGGAAGCAAAAATAAACAAAAAAACCGTAATTTTTTAATTCAAAGACCCACATTCTATCTATGACCATTGTGGTTGCCTTTATTTTTATTTATTTTTATTTTTATTAGGCAAAGCAATCCTTGGTTGACCTCACAGATTGCAAAGACCTTGTCAGCTTACAACCCCTTATTTTTTATTTTTTTATGCCTATAGCACCTGATCTTCCTAGGTGGTCTCCCATCTAAGTACTAACCAGGCCCGACCCTGCTTAGCTTCCGAGATCAGATAGGATTGGGCTTGTTCAGAGTGGCATGGCCATAGACAATTTTCATCTTAAGTGAGTCATAGTCGGGGTCTGTGGCTTGTAACTAAGAATCTTCACTGATAGAGAGCCTTCGGGGTAATATTCTTCACTTCACTTCTGTCTGAAGTACAGCCCGACTTATAAGTCAGGGGACTCTGGGAACATAGAACAAGTTGTCAGCATGATGTGATAGCCTAACTAGTCAAGTAGGAACTAAGAGAACTGATAATCCAGCAGGACCACCTTCGGAGCAGGTGGCAGGCAAGCTTGAGACCACAGCTTTGCTATAGTCCCAATGGAGATTGAATAATTTCAGGAGAATCAGGGGAGAATATTCATCTGATGGCCTGAGCCAGCAGGTTGTGAGGAGGCTGTGGGCTCACAGGGGTCCCTTACGATCAAATGAAGACCAGGTAGTGGCCAGGTACGCTGACTCTAGTCAGCGGAATGACAGTCTGCTCAGGTGGTGCTCTGGGGTGTTTGATGTCTTTTTTTGCTATAACTTTGAAATTGGGCAAATAATAGGTTTGAGGACCACTGGACGAAGAAAACCAGTATGTACTGGACTTCATAGTTGAAGGCTTTTATAGTCAAGCAGATCAAAAGATGCCTTGAAAGATGTTCTAAAACCCCACACATAAAAATTGTTATCAGATTTAAAAAGCAACAGCAAAGTAAAAAAATATTGATATTTGGAAAAGAGAGAAAAAAAGAAAGCTTAGTGAACTGTAGAGCCGAGAAACTCCATTTAATCAACTAATTTATTTTGAGTTATTATAACATCACAGATCAACTCTAGTCTGAGATGAAATAGCACAAATAACAACACTAAAGCAGAAGATTGATGTTGCACCAAGTATACAACCGACTAGGATTTGACAAGAACCAGAGACCTATGAAATTCCTATTTCTTGACCATATTATATCGATCATTTCTCAGTCTTGTTTTACTTCTCACCCTCTGCAAAGCAATGCTGCTTTTTCTGATCCCATGGGATTCTCTGCCCGCTTTGGCAAGGATTTTCCCTGGTTATGTTTTCAGGATACTCTGAAGGACACGAACAATCACATAACAGAAACGACACAATCCTCATTCGTGTTCCCATTAGGGTAAATGTATCTCGATTATGTTTCTTATTCTCCTGTTGTTTGTTGTTATTGCCCTTCCTGTATTTGTTCCCAGACACCTTACAAGCATGAGTCAAGATCACTTTTTAGGTAATGGAAAGGTGGGAAAAATGAGAGTCAGTAAGAGGACACAGAAAATTTCCCCTTATTTCTTGTATTAAATTGATTAAACGCAAATCCCAAGGCTGAAGCTTTACATCTGTATCATCTGTGCCTTTATTTGTGTATTTAATTGCTGAATCCATATGCATAATCTCTATCAGGCAATGCTATTTTTACCATAATAACTCATTTACTGTTTTCAGTGTCAAAGGACTTCCTTTTGTATAGTGTCCCATCTTTGATGCTTTGGATGATTCCTTGAAAGTAGATCTGCTATTTATACAAGGAGAGAAATATTCATAACATTCTTATTTACTAGAAATGCGTGCCTCTCCCTACCCTCCTCTTCCCACCTTTGGGTGTGTGTGTGTGTGTGTATGTATACACATTGTTAATATATGCAGTAATATTCCTGGTCACATGGCATTTTATAAGGGAGGTTGTTTAATCTAGATTTTTACTATCTTGACCAGGGTCAGCAAACTTTTCCTGTAAAGGCTAGATAGTAAATACTTGGAGCTTTTCAGTCTACATGATCTCTGTCTCAACTGCTCAGTTGTGCCATTGTAGAGTGAAAGTAGCAATAGACAACTCACAAATGAATGGGTGTGTCTGAGTTGCAACAAAATTTTATTTACAAAAACAAGTTGCAGGTAAGATTTGCAAGGTAGTCTGTAGTTTCCTGGCTGCTAAATTTGATGCTTATACTGAGATAGGTATGACTCTCCAAATATACATATGAATATATATTTGGGAATATACACATTTTCAAAAAGATAAAATAATAGATTGTAAGAAATTCACTGAAACCATTCTCTGTAATGAGGCTTGCCCACATTGACTGAAAATAAATGACAGGAACGTTGAGTCGACTTTAGAATCCGTTCCCTTCTTAAAGCAGATAGAGCAGAACCTGAAGCTGGGTGACAAGGAGAATCGCTCTGGGACATTCAAGTTGTGTGCCCCACATGCTTTAAGGAGCACAGTTTCTGGCCTCAGGATCGTTCTCATCAATGACTAAAACAATTCTTAATCTTTGCATATTTATCTCTGACATCACTGCAGCAAACATTCGTCACAGGACTGTGATCTCTCTTGTGGATCTTTGCTTATCTATACCCTCAAGATGAGTTGGATGAGCGTAGCATCTTTAGCTGGGAAAAGCTACTTTCTTCTTGAAAGTAGAGTTGAATTATAAAATCCTTATTACACAGAAACATTACATGCCCGTTGTCACATGTACATATGCTTCTTCTCAAGCATCCCTCCTTCACATACAAATGGGAGCTTGGGAAGCTACTCTTACGTACTGTTCACGCTGTGTTGTATCTCCTTATCAAAATCTCAAGAAGAGCGAAGGCATCTAGGCCTGGCTACGGGAAGTGTTGTCAGGGGGTCAGCAGCATTGGCAGTGCCTGGGAACCTGTTAGGAGTACCAACAAATCTCAGGCTGCATCCAGAACTATTTAAGCGTAATTTATATTTAACAAGATTCCTCCAGTTATTCATATGCAAATTAAAGTTTGAGAGATACTATTCTAAATAATCCGTATTTCTAGCCATCTTAAATCAATTGTTAACAAGGCATGATATACATTTGTAAAAAACGAATTAACCAAAATATGAATAAATGAATTTTGTCATGATTAAATGGACAAATGCTTCTTCCATGGATATAAAAATGAATGAATAAATAAATAGTTTTCCTTAAATAATCAAGTTTATAGAGGAACTGGGTAGTTTTATTAAGATGAACTAAAGTAAATTATGTGAAATTCATTACTAGACTGAAAAGACCTGCACAAACAGACAGTGTAGCATTAATAGTGCAAGCCATCTGGTGACACATTAGTGATAATTCATAGACTACAGTAATAAAGTCTCAGAGAGATACTTTGATAATTGTATTTATTTACTTTGTCCATAGCTTAAAATTCTTAGCCTTCATTGGTAAAATGCGTGGGAACATGTTCTTTAAGGACATTGGTTGGCGACTACACAAGTTATTGTGTTTATAAACATTTCCAACTATTGTTCCTTCTGTGTGAATTGTAGAGTGTTTTCTTAGGAGCGAGTGTTTCCCATTTCTCTCTCTCTCTCTCTCTCTCTCTCTCTCTCTCTCTCTCTCTGCCACATACACACACATTGCAACAAATACATACAGCTGTCAATCTCTCTTCTGATGAAAAGTACATATTGTTCAGTTCAGAAATGCAATGATTTTCAAAATGAGATCATTTTTCCTCATGAGTGTATATTAGAGACAGTCTTAGGCAAAGTTTAGTTGAGGCATATAGGTAAAACTACATTAACTCTATTTTTAACATAGATACAGTTTATTTAATAGGTTTGAGGACCACTGGTCTAAGGAACAGGCAGAGCGGCAAACAATTAGCATGATGTACTCAGCAATAAAGAAGATATAGGACATTTCAAAACTTACCATGATTACATTGAATAGTCAGGTGTGTAATAAAGAGCACATTTAAGGTCTTTATACTTTAGCTATTGTTTAGATTTCACACAAGATGATAAATGACTGAACACTGTTAATCTCTAATGCATTGACATTTGGTTGAAGAGAGAACCTAAATTCAGAATAAACTGAAATAATTCACGTCAATAAGTTCTCCATGTTATTTATATTAACAATATTCCAGTAAGAGTAGAGGTTACCCAAAGACAAGGCAGGACATTTGAAGTTGATAAGAGTTAAGAATGGAGTTGATATTTTAGTTTGAAACTAGAATAACATATTTAAAATATAACTGTAAATCATGTATCTAAGAACACATATTTTAAATGAAGGCACTGCCTTTATATCTCTGGAAGAATATCAGATTCTTAGCACAAACATATTAGGTAAATTGAACACATTTGTGAATTTTCAAATTATTCTGAGTGCAATAAAACATTTAGGAAAACTAGACAGCTAATAAAAAATAATTCAAACCAGAATAGGTCAAATTTATAAATATGATAAGCAATTTGAGATATTAAAACTATTTAAAATGAAAAAAAAATGACGTTTTGCTTCTCTCAATTTAGCCAATTTAAAAAATTTACTCCTGACTAATGCTAAAAAAAATGGATGCAATAAAGCTAGCAAAGTCATTTAATGCTAGTGGCACTATAAATTGATTCAACCATTTAAGAAATACATTTTGAAATGCATTTAAAGACATAACCAATTTCTGGGATATCATCTGAATGTAATAAAGAAATGTATGAAGTGGCTTAATGCGGCATGATATGTAATAGGAGTCGTCAGAGGAGGAAGTGAAATTCTTTCCATTAGAACTTCATAATTTCAGAGAAATAAAGCAGAACCACTGAAATGATTGTTATGTACAACTGTAACAATATGGGAAGTGTTCATACATTTAAGTGAAACAGAACACGTGTAAGATCTGTATGAGGTACTTTTACGAGGAAAAATTTTAAGCACTACTGAAAGACACAAAAGTTGACTTAAATAAATGGAAAAGTATTCATTTCTTGTTCTTAGATAGGAAGATTGAACATTATGAGGATGTCAGAACTCCCTAAGTTAATTTACAAATTTTATGTAGTTGCAATGAAAATATTAAATGAACAGTTTATGGAATTAGGCAGGCTGATAATAAAGTTTATTTAGATAAACAAACATGCAAAAGTATCTAGGAAAATACACACAAAACAGAAAAAAAATGACCACGCAAAATAGCTATAATCAGATATACAATAAAATTTCATAATTAAAAGTTGCGATATTGGTACATGAACCAATAAGTAGACCAGTAGAATAGAATAGAAAAGTCAAAAAGATACTCAAATATATATGGAAATTTAGAGCGTGATAAAGGAAGCATTTCAAAGCTATGTGGGGAAGATGATCTCTTTAATAAATGGTACTGGACAATCAGGTAACCATTTGGATAAAATCAATAAAACTACATTTATATTTCACACCACACATAAGAACAAACCCCATCTGAACCAGAGATATAAATGTAGAGAAAAGAAACTAAGCAAGCAAGAAGAAAACATGGATGAGTTCCTTTGTGGCCTTGATACAAGAGAATGCTTACTATGATTCAAAACCCAAAGATAGAACAAAAAATTAATAAATTTGGCTACGTAAAAATAAAAAAATTACATGACAAAAAGTACCATAAACAAAGTCAAAAGACAATTCACAAAACAGCAATATATATATAGATATATATAAAGACAGATGGCTGCTATCTTTATTAGCAAAATTCTTAAAACTTGAGGAACAAATATTTTTGGGGAAAATGACTTGATAAAAACAAGAAAAAGATAGGAACAGATAATTCATAAAATAAGGTAAAATAGCATTTAACATTTGAAAAAATATTGAAACACACATAACTAGATAAATACAAATTAAAAGGTTGGGATGCTATTTTTTTTCCTATTTCATTAGCTAACTTTAAAATAAAAATCACAGTGTATACTGTTGGAGAGGGTTCTACTGGTAGGAATGCAATCTGCACAATCGTTCTGTAAAAAAATTTTAATGTCATTTAGCAAAACTACATATTTTGACCCAACAACTCTACTTCTAGGAATCTACCTGAAGATAACATGCACAAGAATACGAAAATATGCACCCCCAAGGTCATTTCTTGGAGCATTTTTTGTAATTGCAAAATACTGCAAAAGCCTAAATGTCCATACTTAAGAAAATGGTTAAACAAATTATGGTATAGTCACCCAACAGAATGCTGTACAATTGTAAAAAATTTGTAAGACCTCTGCAGAATGATAGGAAATAATATTCAGGATATACTGATAAGAAAAAATATATACAGAAGATTACCTAGATGATGTTAGTCTTCACGTAACAAAGAAGGGGATATACAAAATGACACAAGTATCTTCTCATTTGTACAACTGAACTATAGAGAAGACAAACCAGAAGCTAAAAAGATTGGTAACTAAAGGAGATGGTTGAAAGGGGTAGAAAAAAGGGCATGGGAAATGGTTAGTAAGGGTGAGATTCATAGAACCATGTGATTGATTTCTTCCCCAAGTTAATCAATTATTAAAATCAACCAGAATGTATGGGGGAGAACCCCAAAATGTAATAAAACAATATCAAATGAACCTAACTGTAGTACAAACAAATTATAAAACCACATTGAAGGATGTATTAAACATAGCTAACATAAATAACTTTGGAAAAGAATGTTTGTTGACCGGATTCTGTAAGTATGAAGATCAAAAAAATTATGTACAAATACTAACTCCAATTAGTACATTTATGTCTCATAAAAGTGTGGGTTACTTATTCTGTAACAACATTATATGTATATGAATAAACGGAAACTTTTTTAGAATGTAAAGAGAGCCAGTTCTCTCACTGTTATAGAATATGAAAGTTACAAATAATGAAAAGGGAAGGCTGATAAGAACCTAGTGGTGTTAGATTAAAACCACAGTATCAGTACACAATCATACACACACACACACACACACACACACACACACACACGCATGCACATGTGTGCATGCACGCACCAGAAAATACTAAAGAATTATTATGGATTGGATGCAACCAAGGAGACATAAAAACTAAATATGATGCAAGATTCTCAATTAGATTTTGGAATACAAATAGGACTTAGGAGAAGGACTGGTACAATTCAAATAAAGTTTGCTTAATTAACGGCTTACTTAATAGTATTATGCCAATATCAGCTCCTAGTTTTGATCATTTTAATATGTTATACAAGATGCTAACATTAGAGGATGCTGAGTGAAGTGTGACAGGAATTCTTTGTATTACATTTCTATAAGTCTAACCTTAGATCGAAATCAAAAGTTAAAAAAATAAATCTATATTATGATTTCTCAGATATATGGCTAACTAAAAACTTGTTATTCAAAATTTAGATAAAATCTTTAAGAACATTGGAGTCAAAGCAGGTTAGAATGTTG
>NW_006436283.1:8222042-8241467 GCF_000325575.1 Pteropus alecto | reverse complement strand
TATCGTCTATAATTTTGGCTGTGATTTGCATATGGCCAGATCATATCTTACCATTGCTACTGGTATTTCTTTGATGAAGGACAGGAATACCTTCCGGTAAAATCTAGGGAGGAGTTTTGGAAATATATTTGCATAATTCACAGGATCACAGTATTAGAGACTTTAAATTTGGTGGAGATCTTGGAAAAGTCTGGCCAATATAAATTTCGCAGGAATAATTAAACAGTAACAATTTGCCACCGATGTCCTCTAATCTCCCATACATTGCCCTCGTGTTAAACATCATCTGACTTCTCTCTCTAGGTTCATTTCCTGAAATGTGTTTCATGTAACTCTTCATCTAAACCAGCTCCTAAGGAAGCTTCTTATTCTGCTTGCAACTTCTTTAAAACTTATTATCACTTGTTATATTGTCATCAGAGACTTGCTCACTGAAATAAAAACTGAAAATAGAATTTAGGGTGCTACCCTAATATTATGTGCCTTTCCATAGAGAATCTGGTGTTAGCTTAAGGCAATTAATTGCTGATAGCAGGCTGCCATCATAAGCAGTTGATGCAGATTTCTAAGGGGAGAGATAATTATTTCAGATTAGCCCCAAGAGCACATATAAACATAATAAAAAAAAGTCCACATTGCTCTCTTATCATTGAAAATATATATATATTTTTCCAGCAAGGTAGAACAGCAATAGAATGGTATTTTCTTAAGGAAAACTGAATCCTGGAACATTAAATTTATGGTTTATAAAATCAGAAACAAAAATTTCTAAGAAAATAAAACAACAACAAAAATTCAATTTATTTTTGTTCCTTCAAAAGTAGCCATGCTTATTTTGCCTGGTAAAACAAACAAACAAACAACAGCAATAACCCACCACTCAGTTCATCCACTCTGTCCTCCCCAAATGCTCGAGAGATGCTGAATGTGGCAGTTTTCTACGTTACGTCAACACTTCAGACACGTTCTGAATCATTTTTCTAGTAGATTTTGCTGACACCTGGCTACACAGCTTTTATGAAAGTCATCTTACTGTCTGGGAGAGATCAAAAGAGAACCTGACCTATGACAGAGCTTATGGTTTATGTCATTAAATACTGGTGTTTCTGTTGATTGCGAAACCCCAGCCGCCATGACACCGTTTCTTGAGTCGACACTCTAACTTTGCCAATTTCCTTTCCATTCCTCTGCTCCAGCAAAATTATTCTTGCCTCGGGCCTTTGCATTTGCCATTTCTTCCGCTGAGAATGATCTGCTAGCTCTTCCCATGCTGCTTCTTTAACGATCTTCAAGGCCAGCACAAATATGATGTCTTCAGACAGGCTCTCTCATCAGCAGTCTGATCTTTTTGGCCCCAGGGACCGGCGCTCCTATGAGAATCTAATGCCTGGTGATCTGAGGTGGGGCTGAGGCAGTGATGCTGGTGCTGGGAAGCAGCTGCAGACACAGAAGCTTCACTTGCTTGCCCGCTGCTCACCTCCTGCTGTGCGGCCTGGTTCTTAACTGGCCACAGACCAGTACTGGTCCATGCCTTTGGAGTTGGGGACTCCTACTCAACGTAACTATAAAGTACCCCACAACCTCATCAGTAGAAATCAACTTCTATAACAAAACACTATATTTTCAAGGTGCTTGTCACATTCCAAAATCATCTATTTCCTTTCTTTTTTTTTTTTTTTGGCTTAATTCTCTCATGAGAAAGCAAGCTCCATAAAAATAGAAGCCATGTCTGCTTACCTTGTTCTTGACACTGTCCCATCAGCGACTCTGTGAAGTTGAAATTATTGAGAAAAACGTATCAGAGTTTAAAGGATATGCCCAGGGTCATATAGCTAGTGAGTGGCAGAGACAGAATTCACACTTGGGCACAGATAATTGAGATGCTCTCAGACACTTTATTAAACTCTAAAGATTAAATAAAATTTAAGTACATAAAATACGTATCATGGCATATGACACATAGCACTTAATAAATAAATATTCGCTCTCATAAAAGCCTCAAAATCACCCTAGAGAAAAACAAAGTATACTCCATCTCCAAATAAGAGAATAGTTGCTACTCAAAGAGGTGAGTTGATTTGCCTAACGGAGTTTTGACCAGCAAATGGAGGGACCAACAGATGGCGTGACCACACGTGGAGTGACCAACTTGCCCTGGTTGGCTCAAAACTTTTCTAGGACACTCAATCCCTGGAAAACTGGAAGTTAGGCAGCCTAGTAGAGTCCAAACCCTTTCTATCCACCTCCCAATTTTATATGAGAAAGACATGTGCCTAAGGACCCATACCGAATGTAATTGTCTCCCCCTATGAAGACTAACTGCAGTATCTCCTTGGAAATATCAGAAAATTGGAGGTGTTTGTTTTAAGACAGATGCCTAGGAGCACTCTGGTATGAAATCAGTCCTTAGAACCCTGAACATGGTAATTTTCCAAGTATAGCTTTATGTTCAGAGAATGGCTGTCCCAATCACATAACCTTAACTGCCATGCTGCAGGGAGCCAGGTGAGTGCTTTTATATCTCCAACATTTAATTGAAGGCTTTTCAGAAAGAACAAGGTGTTCTGTGAGCTCTGTCCAAGCCCATTCTAAGCCTTCAGATAAGTGAGACGGTAACTCTAGACAATGAAGGACAGCCTAATAACTCTCCCTTACAGGCAAACCTTACATAATGTCACTGTCAAAAGGACATCAGAGATGAGAAAGATTTTCTTGGGCAAAGCACTGAGATCTTTTACCACCTCTCAAAAGATTAAATAACAGAGAGGATGAAAGCAGAAAATTATTGAAAGCAATTTGTGTCTGAGTATTCACACTTCTCCCACCCCCCGCCACTTAAGATTGTTCTTTTAATATCTTGGCAGAGTGAACTAAACAATTGAAATAATTGTATTTGGAATTCTGCACTATGTTTCAACTTTGATGGCAAAGAATATATCCTAAGAGCACCAAACGTCCAGATTAATTTTCCTTGCTGTTTATAAGAACAGGACAACCGTGAAACCTCTGAATTGTTTACTTGGAAACTGTCGAAATGTTTACTTTCTGAAGAATAATCAATACGATCGGGCTCTAGAAGCTTATCTGTGACCTGCACTGCTCCTGTGGATTATCCCCAGCATGCAGACCTTTGTGCCGCACGTTGCTTCATCATTCTCCCTTGTCCTTGGTCTCTCTTGTACCGATGACAGACCCATCGCGAAATCTGCTTAAGAGTTTGGAATCCCAAGATTCATTAGATTCTTCTGAAAGATATTTACAATAATTGTATCCCGACCACTCAACCAATTTTTGTCGAACACTTATTTTGTTTTTTCGGCACTTTTTAAGACTTTGTGTGCTTGGGACTATTAGCTCTGGATCAGATAAAAGATAAAGAAATACGTCATGTCCTTGTATGGTTATTTCTGAGAAAACTGTGTGGTATTCGCTGTTTAAGGATGTAACCTATAGTTAAATAAATATATATATTCAAAAGTTTGAGGCAACAGAGTCATATTGCATGTATATATTATATGAAATAGATTGTCATATTTTATGATATAAATATATTGAAATGTACTATATAATGATAGTATATGAAAATACAGTGCATTTGGTTTTTATACGTGAATTGGAAGAGAATTCTCAAATTATCATGTAAAATTAAATCCAGTATGATAAATATTCCCCTTGAAAATCACTTAAATTACACAGTGTATATTACAATTAGTATCCTTCAAGTGCTAATTAAAGCCTCTAAAGTACGGAGTTAACTTGGAGACATACACATATCACTGTTTATACTGAAGTATTTTGAATGTATAGTAGTGTCTACATAAAATAGCTATTGCCGAGACTATCAGAGAAACTTCTCTCTTTAGCAAACCCTAGCAAGTCTGTTTTCACTTTACTTCTTTCTGGATCAGTATGCAGACCACTGTGAATCTGTCTGGAGATGTCAAAGCTTTACGCGTCATTCTTTTTCCTTAAACTTTAATTTCATCATCATTTACGGGTATTCTTCAGGTCAGGAGTGACTTCTGAGAGACAAGTCTATTTCTGCATGTAATTTCCCAATTACGTCACTCCCAGTCTGTGGATTGGAATTAGATGCTGGTATCTAAGGGTGCTCAGCAATTCCTACGGCCCTGTATACACCAAGTTGAACTGGCCACTGCCACACTTGAATAAAAAAAGGATCCAAATAAAATTTACTCTCACCTTGAGTAGATGATACGAAATTTAATGGTAAACGTTATCGGGGCTATCCCCACCCCTTCATCACAGGAAACTGGGGGAAAGGTTGTCTTTTGCAGACAGCACATTGAAGATGGCTCCCCATGGTCACTGTCCCAGCTGGTCCTCCCTCCACGGACAGTGTCTCTAGCATTTCCCCTGAGTAAAAGGATCTGTGTCTTAAATAAAAACATCAGCCAAACATCCACAAAGTGGGAAAAATCTACGTATTTAAAGAATATCGATATTCAATAATCCTATGAATCCTTGGCCTCAAGTAGCATAAAAAATAAACTCTTAAACCCAAGTAACTACTAAGTAATTAGACTATTTATTCCTTTCTCCCACACCTCAAATGAACCCTGTTGATAGTTTCTGAAGAAAATCAGCTATCCACATGGGGGTGGGGGGTGGGAAATCCAATTATTTATACATATCATCTATAGACATTTAAATTAAGTGGTTTTATATACTTTGTAAAATATGATGTAATCAATTTACGTACCTGGCTCACATAATTACGGAGGCTGAGAAGTCCCGCAATCTGCCATCTGCAAGACGTTTGAGCCCCAGAAAGCCTTTGGTTAGTTCCAACCTGAGTCCAAATACCTGAGAACCAGAAGTGCCAACAGTGTAAATCCCAGTCTGAGGGCAAGAGAAGGTCAACGTCTGGCTTAAGCACTCTGACATAGAATTCTCCCTTCTCAGCCTTTTCGTTCAAACAAAATGAAATCAGGCAGTCTTTTGCTGGAAGATGCCTACTACCTACATGGGAGTGGGGAGAGGCCATCTGCTTTACTCAGTCTATGAATTCCAATGCTAATAACTTCCTGAAACACGCTCACAGACACACCCAGAAATGTTTACCCAAATATCTGGGCATCCTTTAACGCATAAATACGTCCCATTGATACATAAAATTAACCATCACACCTCTTTACTAGTAATTTCATGTGCCCTTCCTTACTGGCAGTCACAGCAAAACTCCTTGTATTCACAGCCTGTCCCTCCCTGGTTGTATTAGTGTGGACAGAGCCACTTGGGTACGGGAACAGTCCTGGGCAGGGACACCACAAACTCATACTCTTTTTACCCCAAGTTTGGTAGTACGCATAAATAAATGCTTCTCACATTGATGTGCAACGTTGATTTCTCTGAAGTGATTCTCTTTTTGACAGTTTTGCCCAGTTTTATGGTTGCATTTTGTCAGAGAGAAGATTAATTGGTTTCCTAATCCCATCATGCTGGAAAGGAAGTCTTATTAACTGTAAATTGAGGGTACATAAAATAAATTCTTTTTCAAAATATTTCCTCAGCGTTTCAAGTCTGAAAAAGAAAGATAGACAGAGACAGAGAGACAGAGAGAGCAGTGATCCAGAAAATGTATAGCTTCAGAGCAGAATGTGGTGAAAGATCTTGCCCTTTGGACTCAAATGAACCTAGATTTGAATCTTAGCATTATAACCTCCCACTATATGAGCTCTGGAAAAAACTCTTTGAGGCTCCTCTATAAAAAGAAATCAAAGCTGAGTTTTGTAAAGATGAAATGCCTGGGCATGATATGTACTAATGGATGTGATTTTTCTTTATTATACCACTTCCCTTCTTTGCTTTCCATAAGCATGTTCTATGTGCAACTGCCTGATTTCATTTTTGATGTGCATTAGTTAGTGGTGTTTAAAAGTGCATATTAAGTAAAGGTGGGTTATTGGTAATTCAAGAGACACAATGGAGAAATGGTTTCTAAAGCAACACCCCTCCGGTTTGATGCCCAAGAATGCAGCCCTATTCTTGTGTTTTTACAAGTCTTATGCTGATTTATGTTTGCAAATGTACTTTTGGTAGTTTTCTTAGGCTGTGTTCCCAGTGTCTTTCTTTAGATAACTATTGTATATATATTTTTGCTGTATTTTCTAAGTGTTACAAGGAAGAAGGAATGAAGAGGCTAAAATGCATGTTAGTTTTTGTGGGATAAATTCCAAACCAACTTTTTCTAGTAGAAATTTGTTTTTTTCCCATTTTTCTTTTGATCAGTTATCTGCATTGAATATCATTATAGTACTCTTGAGATTTCTTCTTTGAATTAACTCATTCAATATAACTAATTACTAGATGAGTATTTCAATCTAAGTATTGATCATGACTAGAAGGTAGAGCAAAGTAATGTAAAAAAGATAATAATCTAACTCAAATAAGATATTCGTTTTTCTTAATCTTGCTACTGTGTATTTTGTTTTGTATACCAAATACTGGTACGTTTGAGAACTTACACTTTAAGTTTGAGAACTGAATCAGCTTTCCCTATGCCTATGAAATTTGAATAGTAAGAACACGAATTTTTTTCTCCTTGAAATATCATCTCTCTTGTAGGAAAAAGTACTAGACATCAAAAGATTAACCTAGTTTTGTAGAAACATCACTGAAATTGGCGCGGAAACAGAATACGAATTTTGATCTGTTCTTCACCAGCTGTGTGACCTTGTTTAACTAAATCAACTCCGAATTTTGATTTCTTTATTTTCAATAATGACATGGTTTAATGGCTAAATTTTCTATTGCTGCTAGAGTGCTATGATTCTGCAGTCATCTTATATCAGTCTGAATTTTGCTCATGTCTTCTTTAACTACCTTATAAATTAAATATTGTCATTTTCTGTCTACTTAATTATACTGAGGGTTGTGAGGTATATTTGCTCCAATGGGTACTGGATATTGTTTTCAGAAATATGATTTAACATTCTAGGCAGCTAAACTTGTCTCATTGAGATTGGGACCTCAGTTGTTTATAGTCTTACATTAATAATCATTTTATAGTGGCGTAAACTTCTCCATTGATCCATTATATGTATATGTAATGGTGAAAAGGTGACTTTCCAAATGAATATGTGTGCACATTATTTGTATAGAGGTAGATAGCTCTATATCTATAATCTATATCTTTAAGATATATATGTATATGTGTATATATCTCTCTCCTCTGATATATATATTATGTATAAAATGTTAATGAGATAGATAGATAGATAGATAGATAGATAGATAGATAGATAGATAGATCCTCTGACCCTGTTCTTAAAACCTAGAGCATCTCAAGGTTTATTGCTTTATTTAGAACAGTTTCTCCTCTCAGTGAACTAAATTGTTGTACTCCATCTACCTAAAGACATTGAGATTGTCTTAAATGTATTTAATCTACATCTGATGAGCAGAATAGGCATAGGGAAAATAAGCTACTGGCCAGACCCTCTACTGGATTCTTCTATTTGTTTAGTTCAATTATGATTCCAGCCAAGAGTTAAGCTAAAAATTCAAATCCTGAGCTCATTTACCCTCACTATTCTGTAGGGACAATGACACAGAAAAGCAGCATATTACAGGCCTCATCCAAAGAAGCTCAGGTTTGCACACGTTAGCCCCACATAGTCTCAATATTATTAATGGTTTAATTTTGGCAGCTACACACCCAAGAGTGAAATATAAAATCCACAGTTTTGCCACAGCTGTTTCCTACTTCCTCCACAAAATTATTTAAACACCTGTGACCTCAGGGAAAGGGGTGAATGGATGACTTTTCAAATGAATTATCTCCTGTCTCCTGTATGTCATTTCATAAGTACTTGCTAATTGACAGAATAATCCTTCTCAATGTTATTTCATGATCTGGATATTTTAAAACTATACTCATTCTCCATTTCTATGTTTTCATTCTTAAAACTTCAGTGTACAAAGAAGCAGAATTTCTGCAAGAAAAATGGAATCGTGCTTCATTTTAGAAAGCAAAGAGGATTTACCAAATACTCTAAAATCCTTCTGAAAATCTTGTCTTCAGTAGGAAGCTTCAGGATTGCATTTTCAGTATTTGGAAATTTAAATTTTCTGCCAAAGAGTTTTTCTTTTTTTTTTTTTATAAGTAGCGAGCTATCCAAATTTATGTTTAAAAAAAAAACATTTTGAGAATACACAGTCCAGATTTATATTAAAATCCAAAGGAAATTGAATTACAAGGTGGTAATAAGAACACTCCTACCTGGTCACTGGCTAATAATACCATGACAAACATTATTTCAATGATAAATCTCTGTCAGTATAGCCGTACCCCTCCTTTCCAGTCACATAACACATACATATGCACACAAAGGAGTGAGAAAGGGAGGGAAAAAGAGCTAAAACTTTCTCACATAATAAGTTCATTTGTACAATATTAAAATATCAACCCTTTGGACAAAAGAGAGCAGGAGGAATAATTGGTCTAAGGTCAAGCACAATCCTGTATATATATTTTTTCCTTCATAGAGAGAGAGCTTGAAGTTGAAGGTATACTACAAAGAACATAGATTAAAATGAAGTCTACTGCCAAGTGTGGGGTCTTAATCATATAAATGCTTGAGTGGTTAAAAAAAAACAAAAACAAAAACAAAAAACTTGTGATGTTGAGAAGCAATATTGATGATGTTTGTTTAGTGCAAAATGACTTTCTTTTTTCTGCCCACATCACCCATTGGAATGTGTCCCCAGCCGCCGAATTTGAACACAGTTGAATGAATAAGGATTAGCACTTGTGAGAAGTGGAATCAGTCAAATCCTCTTTCTTTGAAGCTTGAGGTTGTAGCTCAGAGGTTCTCGTCAGCCTGGCCCGTGCTCTGGAAGAGAGATGGAAGGTTTCCATGATTGACATGACCATCTCGACCCAATTCACGATCAGAGAAGCATGCCAGTCTGTGGAAAGGCCAAATGGAAGACACATCCAGAGAGATTACAAACACTTCGACCCAGGTTCCTTAAGGTTACCATTTCTTGGTTCCATCGTTGCCTACACTTAAGCCCTGATTCCCTGAGTCACTGCTGTGACTTAAGGATTTAGGTATAAATTCCTCCTCTTCTACCTAAACTAATTAAAATTGATTTGAATACTCATGCCTCAAAATTCCTGCCTAACACAGGTCATCGTAGACTATAATGACAGTCTTAACCTAACTAAATCTGAGTTTATAAAGGAAAATGAAATGTAAGGATGTGGTAGCAATTTTTGGAAATAAAAGTTCTAAAAACTTGATTTTTCTGAACATATTGTACAGTTAGTGATTACTAAGTAAGTCTTGAATCCTATTAACCCATTTTAGAGTAAACATTTTAAATAATACATGTGCATATGATATCTTGAGAGAGTTACAATTTAATTAGTATGTAAAACCACAAATCGCTTGGGGGAAATATTACTTTAATATTAATCTGGTTTATGTCTAATTAGTGTAAAGAATTTTGAGTTCTTTTCCTCTCAATCAATATTCCCTGAAATTTCCTGCTCTCAGAATTTGTAGAAAGATAATATATTATTCTTCTCTCCAACTGGAATCACCATAATATGGTTAGGCCTTTATTTCTTCTGTAAAATATCATTTATTTAATAGGATCTATTTCCCAGGTGTTAAATTTTCCAGAAGAATAATTTCCCTTGTTTTAACTCCTGGCATGCTCTCTTAACTAGCTACTTGCATATAAAAAGAGTTAATTTAAATTCAAGTCCATAACCTATTTTCCACTGTTTTCAGATGATAATACGTGGTGGAAGTTAATATAGGTCCTTTAAAAATCTTTTTCTACTTCAAAAGTAATGTTATTTTGTATTAGTTTTCTAGTTATTAATGATAACATCCAATTCAAAGATGCTATGTCTTAATACATAGCTAAGTAAGTCCATTTAATTGGGACAAATTTTTGCTTCAGAGGACTGGAGTGGAAGGTCTTTACATGGGTGGAATGCTATTGCCATTTTTACAGTAACTCATGTGGTATCATAAAATCTGGATTTGTATAAACATTAGTCACTAAGCCACAGACTTCCTTTTTCATTTTATGCATGCATCGTAGTCCTGCCAGAATGTGTTATACCAGGAGGAACCACTTGTTGGGAGAGAGAACACTGGTAAACCTTTTACCCTAAGTCATAATACAATAAGGTTTCTTACTTTTTTTTTTTTTAATATTGGCTTCAAGTATGTAAGTTTGGCCAAGAGGGAACTGAAAATATCTTCCTGTTACATTTTTTCCACATCTGTAAGGCCTAAGCTTAGAAGATTTAATTTTAAAAAGATTTCCTCTTATCGTGAACAGGTAATGACATAAGCCAAGTACTAAATTCTAGTTTAATATCTTCTTAAATAGAACAAAGTTTTCTTAGAATTCCTATGAATTCTTTGCCGTTTTATTCTCTTCTCGCCTTCTTGCCTACCACTTTCCAAGACTTTCCTGTCACTTTTTTTTTTTCTATGCTGTGCAATCCCTATGATCCACCAAGGACCATATGAGGCCTCCGTGAAATTTTCCTTAAAAATTGAAGCCGACAACTATGTCTCCCCATACCTGATTTACCATAGTAGAATCCATGCTTTTCATTTATAGGAGAAAGAAAAGTTTACTAATTAATGGTCTCTATATGGTAGGTATTTAACATTTTATTTTATTTTTCAATTATAGTTGATGTACAATATTATATCAGTTTCGAGTGTACAACATAGTGATTAGACATTTATATACCTTATGAAGTGATTGCCTCATTAAGTCTATAGTACCCATCTGATGCCATAGATAGTTATTACAATATTATTGGTTATATTTCCTATAATGTACTTTACATTCCTGTGACTATTTTTATAATTGGCAATTTTTACTTCTTAATCCCTTTCACCTTTTTCACCCATCTCTTCAACCCCTCTCCCATCTGGCGACCATCAATTCGTTCTCTGTATCTATGTGTTTGTTTCTGTTTTGTTTTCTCATTTATTTTGGTTTTTAGATTCCACATATAAGTGGAGTTGCATGGTATTTGTCTTCCTCTGTCTGATTTATTTTACTTAGCATAATACCCTCTAGGTCCATTCATGTTGTCACGAGTGGTGAGATTTCATTCTTTTTTTATGGCAAATATTCTATTATATATATGTACCACATTTTCTTTATCCATTCATTTCTTCAATAAATGACATTGGGAAAACTGAACATATATAAGCAAAAAAAAAAAAAAAAAAAAAAGGAAGGAAAAGAAAAGAAACTAGATCACTTTCTTACACCACAGGCAAAAATAAGCTCGAAATGGATTAAAAGCTTAAATGTAAGACCTGAAACTATAAAACTCCTAGAAGAAAACATAGACAGTGAACTCTTTGACATGGCTCTTAGCAATATATTTTTAGATATGTCTCCTTAGGCAAGGGAAATAAAAGAAAAAAAATAAACAAATGGGACTACATCGAACTAAAAAATTTTGCATAGTGAAAGAAACCATCAACAAAACAAAAAGACAACCTACTGAATGGAAGAAGATATTCATCAATGATACATTTTGATAAAAGTTTTAAAATCCAAAATCTATAAGTCCAATTAACAAATGAGCAGAGGGCCTGAATAAACATTTCTTCAAAGAGGACATACAGATGGCCAACAGACATATGAAAAAATGTTCAACTTTACAATGAAATATCACTTCACAACTGTCAGAATGGCTATCATAAAATAAATCAACAAACAAGTGTTGGCGAGGCTGTGGAGATAAGGGAACCTTCATGCACTATTGGTAGAAAGGTAAATTGGTTCAGCCATTATGGAAAACAGCACGAAGGTTCCTCAAAAAATTAAAAATAGAACTACCATATGACCCAGCAATTCCACTCTGATTACTTAATGAAGACATCCAAAACACTAATTTGAAAAGATATACGCACCCCTATGTTCATTGCAGCATTATTTACAATAGCCAACCTGTGGAAGCAACCTAGGTATCTATTGATAGACAAATAGATGTGGTAGATATTTTTAATCTATTGTAATTTCCAGTTTGGTTCTGGATTATCTAATCTGGTATAATAATAAAATGCTTCCTCAACATACTGATATTTCGATAACAACATTTTCTTTGCCCTGCTATCCCCCAATTAGGCTTTTAAAAACATTTACGTTTGTCTTATACATCCAGGATTAAAATTAGACATTAAAATTCTCTTAATTCTAGTGATAAATAGTTTTTCTAGGCTACAGCAAAACCTGCTTTGTAGGTCTGTTCAAGGAAGTGGTGAATAAGGAATGATCACTTAAAATATAGATATTTTTTCCCATCTGAACGTATTAAAATTTTAGATGTTTCTCTAGAGGGACAGTCTGCTCCCAGCTGCAAGTTTGGGTCCCTCGTGTCAATCTACAAATGGAAACCATCATAGCATAAAAAAAAGTTACTACAAAATTCCATATCTTAAGAAAAATATATCTCTCAACCATGACAGTTTATAAACTGAGATAATGCAAAAGTGAGTTAGTAGTCATTGGAAAATTTGGCTCATAATATTTGGTATATATGCATTCTATGTAAGACTACATGTGCTTTTAGGAGCAAAACCAATGCTCTTAACTCCTCATGAAGGAGTGAATAATTAATAGATCTGTTAAAGCGTACCTCTTATCCTTCGAATTTAATTTTGAAAAGTAGTATAAGCAAGAAAAAACATTAAGCAGGAAAAACAGGCGATTGAACTGTGTGTGTGTGTGTGTGTGTGTGTGTGTCTGGAGGTAAAAATTTGAAATACTCTTAAAATTATTTTCATAAATAGAATATCATCAGGCATTTAAAGAAAAATAAAGTCCGAAGACTTAACTCGTTCCCAAATGGCAAGTTAAGAAGGCGATGAAGACTTAATCTGAAAGACGATGAAGATACAAACTAAAAAGAACTTAATAGGCTACTCCATTAAATCAATGGTGTGGATATCTCTGCTCCTTGGTACCTGGAGATGGCAACCATGGCAACAGCATAAGTTGCAAGATGAGTAAATTCTAATTTGCAAAGAGCTGAGGGCAAACACATGTCATTATTTGAGTAAAAGGGTCAAGCACTTCTCTCAGCCCTGTTCATTCAGTTGGTAAATCACAGTTAAGCTTCCCACTGTGGTGTCTCCTGACACCTTAGTTATCAAACACGAAAGTGAAAGTGGTCCTGAAGTACTTCCTCTCAGGCTAAAATAACCTGGATTCGGAGAGTCTGGTGGAGAAATAGAGATGAATTAGGGGAATTTAAACTGGAAATTTATCTTAGTTGCGCTAAGTGTTTCAGGGAGCGTGACAATCTTATAGCTCATTGTAGTGAAAGGTTATCTGTGATTTGTACTGATATGAAGCCTCGGGTAATGTTCTGCACCATTTGCTAAATGTAAACTGCTGATACTTGCTTTTGGGATGGAAAAGAGGGCTTTCTCTAGCCTAAAAGTGTTGCCGTCTTGCTCATTTGTTCGTTTCTCCAGAGGCTTGGCCCTGCCTCTCTTGGTTCCGTAACCTACGCAAAAACTGGGCCGATTCAAAGGGAATTTGCTCTGACCGCTCCTCCCTGAGGAAGCAGAACCACAGTGATTTCATGATTTGCATGTTTCAGGCAGACTAGCTGGTTCACATACACATCAAAATGTAATATAACCTATGATGGTTTTATTGCATGTTATTGCTTCGAAAGAAAAAAAAAAGGCTTCCTTTCCTTGGAAGATTTCCCTAATTAGTTTGAAGAGAAGAGTAAATCTGGCCATTCATTGTACCCCCCTCTAATTAGAAAATAAATAAATAATAAATCCCACGATTCCTGCTTTACCTGTCATCCCAAAGCGCAGATTGACTTCATATCAATAAGCATGATATTAGTATGTTAGTATGCAGAGAATGTCAATGTATAAGTTTAATGTGTATGAATAATCATGCAAAAGAAATTAAGCTGCAGGAACATCCTATAAGCCAACTGCTAGCTTATGGCTATCTTAATGAGAGAATAATACATGCTACACATCCCATTACAGAAGTGATTCTCTCAAGGGGTGATGTTGCCCCTTAGGGGACTTTCGTCAGTGCCTGGAGAGTTTTCGATTATCATGGCTGGATGGGGGTCGCTGCTGACATCTAGTGGGTGTTTTTGGTGTGTGAGTGTGTGTGTGTGTGTGTGTGTGTGTGTGTGTGTGTGTGTGTGTGTGTGTGTACACTACCCACATGAGTATGCATGTGACGTCTGAGGCTGAAAATGTATGGGCCAACGGTAAAATACATTCTTTGGACTTGGAAAAACCAGAGACAAAATATATCTTCCCATCATTTCCTAATGTAATAATTGAAACTACTGGATTGAGTTTCAAAATCCAACTTATTGAGAAGAAGCAAAGATTATATGTTCTCTGTAAAGCATTGTAATAATGTATTGTGTCACCTGTGTTCAATGAGTCTAAAATAAAATACGACTAAAATAATAAAATATCCTTATATTTTTGCTTATTATTCATAAAACAGTATTTTTCAGTAATGGTGAATACCTGATAGTGAGAAGAACAATAAGAAATTTCATGTTCCTTTTTACAGTAATTATTTGATTCCAATAGTGACCTCTTGGTGTAACTGAATTTTTTTGGTTTTTTGACTAGAGGTCCATCTGGGACTATTTATAAAATAAACTCTATTTTACAAGTCCTCTGCATGACTAATCTACAATAACAGAAAGCTGCCCAGAATTGCCTTGGCTTATTGTGGGTAGAATCTGACTACAAAGATGCATAAGGGAGCTATTGGGGATGATGCGGATATTCTATATCTTACTAGGGGTGATAATTGCATGAGTAGACAAATTTGTCAAAACTCATTTGACCTATACATACAATGGGTGCATTTGGTGTACATAAATTATATGATAATAAAGAAAAAAAATTAAATTGCCTGATTTGGATGATACATGCTATTTTACCCCTTAATCCAGAAGAAAGAGCATCTCTCTTTCAGATATGGCAAGTGAGAAACATTATTTTATATGGATAATAGCTACTAACAGCTAGTACTTCCTCTGTGTGTTCTATCCATACTGAGTCATTTAATTCTCACAAGTACTATTATTATCTTTGCTTTAAAAAACCTGAACATCGAAGATCCCGAAAGTTAACATATAGTAAATTTTGCAAAAAATCCAAGGAGTTCCCTCTATTAGATTATAGTATTCACAAATAAAATATGGGTTTTAGAGACTAGCTCCTTTGCTAAAGGACACACATTTATAAAATAAATATGCTGAGAATAAAATGTGTACTTTTTTTTTTTAGCTTTTCCCCATGATGCTCAGGGTGATCCTATAATACATTATCTAACTTAGACAGAAAGAGAGTGCTATGAATAATTAAACTGGATCACATGTGCTCCAGATCTAAACTGGCACAGGGTATATGACATACAGTCCCTATAGGTGCCTGTCATTCTTGACACAATGTGTTGCATCCTGTAGCCCAAAAAAGCTGTTTGTTTCGCATTGAGGTAGTCCAGACATTTTTTCTTTTTAATATGGGTATAAATCAGGACACTTAAAGGCTATTTATTTTGAACTTAGTTTGTTGCTGAAAAGAATGACGAGATATTGTACCAGTGAGGATCCTCATGGGAAAGGAATGGCATAATCAACGAAAATTTGAGGAGGGTTATTTGTAAAGGATCCAATGATAACGTGGGTATGGTAGGAAAAGCACAAAGAGAAGCCACAGGAGAGAGCCGCAAAGCTGTTACATCTCTCCTACCTGTCAGATAAGGTGCCCAGTTAAACTGGATTTGGGGATCAATAACAAATAGAGGTTATAAATATTTTAGCGTTTATATACTTCCCCCAGCAAACCCCTTTTATGCTAACTATTGCAACCGGAAGTCTGCTCCCCAAAAAGGACAAAGGAAAGAGACAAAGTGAGGTTCATGAAAGGCCTGAAGTGGAGGAAAGAGACAGTGTTGGGGACTTTCATAGGGAGAGAACTTGGGATGAGGAACTTGGCCTCACCTTCCCCCCACTTCCTGATCTCTTACAGAGGTTTCCCAATGTCTGAACCCCCAAAGAGTTGGAGGAACACATGGATGCTATGTAGCCCAGAAAAGGATTACGTTTCTAGTATAGCTAAGGTGATGGCCAGGCTTTGGAAAAAGACATCTACGTCTACAGTGACACCTGACTAATTAGTGAACTTAAAATTAATTTAAAAAATAAAACCAACAGGAAAATATAAACGAATACGCAGTGTAGAGTGCTTTCTTAAAAATTTTACTTTATTATTAGTTTCGAGTATACAGTACATTGTATACTTGTAGACATTTATATAGTTTATGAAACAATCCCCTAATTGCTCTTTCTCTCCTTTGGTGCTCCACCTAGCCATCATATTAACGCTGACTGCATTCCTTATGCCGTGCTCCCCATCCCTGTGACCATCTATCAACTACTAATTTGTACTTCTTTAACCCTTCACCCCTATCTCCCAGCCCCTCAACCCTCCTCCCCTCTAGCCGTCACCCGATTGTCTTCTATATTTCTGAGTCCGCTTTTGATTAGTTTATTCTTTTTGTTCCTTAGATTCTGCATGTAAATGAAATCGGATGGTATTTATCTTTCTCTGTCTGATTTATTTCACTAAGCATAATAACCTCTAGGTCAATCCATGTCATTGCAAATGGTAGGATTTAACTTTTTTAATGGCTGAGTAATATTCCATTGTTTATATGATAATTTGGATAATTTCTTTATCCAATCATCTTTTAATGGCATTTAGGTTGCTTCCATATTTTGGCTATTGTAAATTGTGCTGCCATGAACATAGGGGTGCATAGATCTTTATGAATTATGGTTTTGGTTTTCTTTGGATAAATATCCAGAAGTGCAATTTCTGGGTCAAAAGATATATCCATTTTTAATTTTTTGAGAAACCTCCAGACTCTTTTCCAGGATAGCTGTACCAATTTGCAATCCCACCAAAAGAATTTGAGGATTCCCTTTTCTCCATATCCTCACCAACACTTTCTGTTCTTTGATTTATTGTGATAGCCATTCTGACTAGGTGTGATAGCCATCACTGTGGTTTTAATTTGCATTTCTCTGATGATTAGTGACCTTGAGCATCTTTTCATATGTCTGTTGGCCATCTATATTTCCTTTCTGGAGAAATATCTGCTCATGTTTTCTGCCCATTATTTTAATTGGATTGTTCGTGTGTGTGTGTGTGTGTGTGTGTGTGTGTGTGTGTGTGTTTGTAGAGTGCTTTTTAATCGAAATGCTTAATCTGTGTAAAACAGTCCTAAATAAGGAACACAAATTATCCAAAAAAATATATATATAAAGTTAATCAAGAAATAAAAGATAGTAAGAAAATAAGTTTCCACTTCTTTTAAAAGGAAAGGTAAATCGTAAAGTGGAACAAGATTAAACCATCCACACAGTAAGAAAAAAAATATGATAGCCTGGGCTTACTGAATTTCTCTTACTAAAGCAGGTAAATGAAGGTCAGAACTTCTATAGATTAAATCAAATGTTCTCCTCTGGAGAAAATTGTTTTAAGATATAAAGACTTTTTTTTTAAACCATTCCAGATGCTATTCTATAATGATATTGCTTGTGGTTAGCCATTACTTGTGATCATAACTATTTTCTGACCAAAGCATTTTGTAAAACTTATCTGTACCTATGACATTTGATATCTCAAAAATATTCATTATAAGTGAAAAACTAAATATTAATTTACACAACATCATCACAAATTCATGGTGAGTTAAACACACAAAAGCAAAGACACAGAGAATATGTGTACATACATACATACATATCTGAAAATAAATGCACAGAAATGATGACATTACTTCTCATTCTGGATAGAGGGACTACAGGTGACATTTTACTATATTTTTACTTTACTTTCTCAATTATCCATACTAAATGATTCTTCATAATCAGTCAAAATAATGAATATTTTAATATTCTCTTTTACGGGGGTTTCCTGTTCTAAAATAATAATTTAAACTTTTTAAAATATTATTTATGATTCTGAAATAAAAATAATTCATAGAAGGACATATTTACTCCAGGATAAAACATTGTATTTTGCACCGAAAATACCCCAGAGAAAAAGACTGCAAATTTGTATGTTCTTTTAGTTTTCATAGTAAAATGGAAATTGTTTGTAGTCATTGCCAAGAATAAGGCTTTGTAACTCTGAGTTTGGCACAGACCATATACTACATATCACTATCCAAAATGTTGCTGGAAAATCTGAAGACTTTTTTAGATGCTTTTACAAGAGTGTCTGAAGTATTATCTTATCATGGTTCACAATTACATGTTCGTTGCCTTGAAAGAGTGCAGAGGAAAACATCGAGGGACATTTCTGGCCTGGCATCTAGACTCCCAATCCTTGGCATGAGAATGACTATTGCTGCATAATCGGGCCAACATAGGGGAAAGGAGAAATGGCTCACGGTAGGGGACATGCATTTGGCACTGCTTGGGCCATTTCTCAACATTTCAGTAACTGGAATGCTTCATTTCTCTGTGTCGACAGTCCTGAGTAACCTAGTAGTACCCAGGAGATCATTTAAAATCTAATTTTTTTTTTAAATAGGTAGCTTTTCCAGGCAAGCGTAGCATTTTGCATTTTAAGTCCTGTCATCACCCATAGGAAAAAAAAATATATGATGTATTTCCTTTCAAGCATTTAAGTTCAAATATTTGAGGTCATTCTTTTTTCCAAATAATCGCTGGGTGCAGGCCTTAATTTTTTTTTTTCCTTTCTAAGTTTCAACAGCTTACCCTTAAAAGACATAACAGATTAAAGAAATGCTAAGATTTGCATTTTTCTTCTAAAACTAAGATTAGCAGTCACTGTCGGAAGCTGATATCTCTCTATAGAAAAAAAAATAATTTACCGGTTTCTAAATTGTTGAATAAAAACATGGAAAGATTTTTTTGTTTTGTTTTGTTTTGTTTTGTTTTGCTTTGTTTAAATATGTTCCTAAGTCCTGAGATGTGGCTTATAGAAAATAGAAAATAGAACATTATCAACTTAACAGAGAAGAAAGAAGAGACTATGGGATCTTAATGGCTCATTTCAGATTGAGCTTCTGCCACAGATCTATGAAAAGGGTCTATAAAGAGGGTGAGATGGAAAGGCCTAATACCATTTACTCTCTTGACTGTTAAGAGAAAAATATATGGTTCTGATGACTCTATGTTAATTATAAAAGAACAGTATTCTTTTTAGCCCTGTCTTTTAATAAATGTCAGACTATTTGGGATAGTCGGGAATGTGAGTTCTTTCATTTGTTCTCATCTGAAATAGTGGGTAATTGTTGTGAGTAACAAAATCAGCAATAATAATTAAGAATCTATTTTAAAATAATATTTAAAAA
>NW_006436283.1:8176179-8221536 GCF_000325575.1 Pteropus alecto | reverse complement strand
ACTCACATTGTCATAGCTCCACATGGTTGCTGGACCCTGAGTTATGTTTAAAATGATGTGTAGCCTATCCTTGTTGACATATGCCAAGATATTTCCTCATATGTACTAATTAATGAGTGAGCTATATAGGAGGCAGGGGCAAGGCTACCTCTCTGGCTGAAAGGAGGGTTTCTTGGGAGGGACGTGGGCATTGCAAGCTTTGAGGGTCCCCATCAGATTCCTTCTGAGGATGGTACCTGCTCTGGCCATAACTTTCCCTGCCCTTAAAAGTTATATCTAATCAGAGTTATTAGTTAAGCTTTGCCTTTGTTTTCCTTCTATATTTGATAAGGCAAAAAAATCTTAAAAGATGCTTCCTGTGATATGGAGAAATAGAGAAACTGCCCTGACCACGTCCCTCCAGGGCATAATACGAGAACAGGGAAAGCAGGAGCTACATGAGGAAAGGCGAAATGTAACATTTTAAGGAGAAATGGCCAGTTAAATTTGGCCGACGGCCCAGACACCTTTATTTCTTTTCCCTCACCGTGCCTCATTCAAATAACAATAAAGCAGAATAAAAAAGGAAAAACCCATGAAGACAAAAAGAATTGGAGAGCAGTCAAATGCAATTCAAAGATTTCAACAGACTTTGAGAAAACTGCAGACACAGGAGAGGAACTGACTCAGCGGATAGTAAGAATTTGCAACCTAAGATGCTGATGGGAATTGGATAAAGTGTGCCAGCTGACCATAAAAATCACCTGAGCGTTAGGCCCTAGAGCCAAGAGGCAGTCCCCAGGGGTGGCGGGGAGGGTCAGTGCTGAAAATATAAAGAAAGTGGCTGAACTGAATACAAAGCATTTAGACAAGTAGAGCCTGCAAAATGAAGGGACTGCCTCTTATCTTCTTTCTCACCTCTAACCAAGGGAGTGAAGTTTCTTATTTGAAGAAATTACATCTGAGAGGCCCTAGAGATACAGAGGGGGCGCTTCAATTCAGAAATAGAAAATCAGTACATAGTTAAGCATGATCTCTGTGGTGAACAGACCATAAGGGGTCTCCCCCAGCGGTGTTAGTGTAGGGACCTCTGAGTTGCTTCTGGAATATGGCAACGTGATGGGATGTTACTCACGTGATTCTCACATTACAGAAGATCCGGTCTTAGCAGATTGGAGCCACAGAGACTGCGCCTTGCTGGGTTTAAAGGAGCAAGCTGTGGTAAAGGAACTAGCTACCTTGGAGAAGCCCTTGTGCCTTCTGCTCCTCCCTATGCAGAGAAGGCAGTCTCTAGAAAGAAGCGGAAGCCTCAGTTCTGAAAATATGAGGAAGTAAATTCTTCCAATTGTCTGGGAGATCCTGGAAGCAGCTCTACCCCTGGGGGAGCCTTTGATAAGCCTGTGAACAGAACCTGGAGCAGAAAACCCTGATAAGCCATGCCACCACTTCTAATTTACAGAAACTGAGAGAGAATGATAAATTGAGTCGCTTTAAGCCCCTGAATTTGTGGTAATTTGCTCTGCAGCATTAAAAAGTAATACGGTCTCCCAAACTCCTTCCCATAGCTTCCTCCCCAAATATTAGCAACCAAACATATAACCCCATCTCAGCAAACAGCCAATGAAATGCTTTTTCTCTGTGAAAACTGAAACATGTGACTTACTTGCACTGAGGGTCCTCGAAACAAGAGGCCAGGCACAGCCTTATCACCCCACGTGCAAACTGCACACGTTAACTAGCATGCCTGCATCTTGTACATAACACGTATATTACAGAGCTCCTGACTTTTTCTGGAAGTTCATTTTTAAATAAGAACAGCCATTTGAGGATCGCCAAAATTTTGAAGGAGAATTTATAGTCTGAAAAAGACATCAAGGCAAACAAATTAAAGATATTCAGAGGAAAATGAGGTAATTCCAATAGGAGACAAATAAAAGAAGATAAAAAGAAAAAAAAAATTACCAGATCCTTAAATCAATATAGAGTTCCTTGAAAATGCAATGACAAGAAATCACTCTTAGAAATTAAAAATGAGATATTAAAAAACAGGATATTCAGTTAAAGGAAGAGTCGAAAGATGAGGATCTCTATAAAATAAACAAAATTTCAAAAAAAAAATGAGGATAAAATGATTTTAAAAACTCCAAATCAGATTCAATCTAGGAGATTCAACATCAAGAAAGAGAGTTACAAAAAGAACAGGGGGGGGAAAAATAGGAAGGAAATTTCAAAAAATTAAAACAAAAATTCTCTGGAGTACCTGAATTTCTATATAAAAAGGTCATTGGGGCAGATGGCTCAGTGAGGTAGAGAATGAAAATCAGGTGGATGCTTCATCTTCATATCCCATCACTTGACACAAGGCTAGGGTCTCTACTGATAAGAAGAATGTGTAAATTAATTAATTAAGTGTAGTAAATTCATTAAAGTTAGCTATGTGATTTATGCTGTAACTTGATAATCTTCTCCTCAATAACTAGAGTTAGATTAAAATAGAGTTTTTCAGATGTCCTTTTGATGCTCAGTTATCTTTTTATCATTTGCTTGCTGGGTATTATGACTTATTATAAGGGCAGAAAATAAATGTTTTTCTTCCGTTATTATTTCCTGATTAGGGAATCAATGCCAACTTAAAATTTAAGTCATTTTCATTTTATGTCATAACAGAGATCTAAATCAAAGATATTTTCAAAACCATATAATTTTTACATGTCAAACACACAACCAAATTATAATTTTTAATCTCTGATAATCAAGGACTGAAGGAAATCTTAGAATAAAGAAAGGGAGATTTTGCAAAATATTCCTATAAAAGGTATTTGTAAAATGCTATCATTTGTGATATCATATGTCAAATTTATTATAAATTGTTCAAATTTGCCTCCACTAACGCAAAACTGCTGGAAGATAGGCTAATTACAAATAAAAACAGAAAGGAAAAAACTTTCTTTTTTGTTTACATCCTTACAAAACCTCATATTTCTATTCCCTATTTTTCATCTTTAGAAAAACTCATAATGTTTGCACCTAGAAAAAAATATCTTTGAAGAATTAAGTTAGGTAATCAAAAATGTCCTTAATTATATTTTAATTATAATTTGTAGCATATATTGTAAAAATACATAGAGTGTGAAATAATTAAATGCCTATATTGTTCTGTCTTTTTCTCAGAATATAAAAATAAAATAAGAAGTCATTGGAAAAGTTCCTACTCTCTCACTTTTTACTTTAATTCATATTTATAAATCATGTGAAAAATTTTCTGTTCTTATATTTATATTTGGATTTCAATCCCATCATCTGATATAGATTGTGGTGTTCTGGTAAGAATTTCGCACTGGATTCATAGTGTTTACAGATTTTCTTGGTGTAAATACTGCCGCAATGGCCAATTTTAAGCTGTCAATTTAAAATATCAGTGAATGGAAGATGAGATGTTCACTGTTGGTTCTCATGAGCCAGTACAAGTCACTTCCAGTAAAAAACTGTATTTAACTAGTATATCTCATGTTACAGGTCCTACGAGTCTCAAATACTTTAATTTAAACATGAGTATATGTGGATGACTTTCCATAAATTTGTACCAGTGGATGAAATACTTTTTTGCAGGGAGAGACGGGGTCGAAATGTTTAAAATAGCATTGATTTTGTGAAAAATAATACCAGGATTCTCTGATGATTTAATGTTGTTACATTTATTGGTGGTAGTGCTAATGGAAACCAACTAAGTTGAACTTTGAAAATTAAAATTTGCTTCATTTTTTCTTGATGGTTTCACTAACTCAAATATATCAATTTATATATTTTTTAAATCTCTAGAAAATCATGAGAGAGAATTTTACCCTCATGAAATTGGTAGCCTTTCCACATCACAAGATTAGAAAACAGATGAAAAGTCAGAGTAAGCGGTTTGAAGGTGTCTTAACTATGAAGCGATTCTTCTATGACTAGACAAACACCAAAGCAACCTAACTAGGAACAGTCAGTTCTAATATTTCCACCTTCTCATTTGTCTATATTCATAGCGATCTAATAATCTCCTGGTTTCTCTTGTAACCATGAAACTCCTCGTGATTCTCAGAATCGAATGAAAATCTGACCTAGAAAATAATGTCAAGTAGAATTTTCATCTCATAATTAAGACAAATGAGTGACAAAAATGCTTTTGGTAACCTTGGAGTGGAAAGTGAGTCAATTCATTCATAAACAAGTGCCATCTGTTTTCTGTAACCCATATATTGTAAGGTCAGGCTGCCCAAGACACAGACTCCTTGGTGGAGAGCTCTGTCCAAAAGACTTCCAGGGGAGAGCTCTTGGGACCATCATCTGTAAAGACCAAGGAGAGCAAGACTAGAGGGAGAGTTTGGATGGAGGTACGGGGCTACAAGGGCGCCAGTCAAAATCCCATGGGAAACTGCAACTGGAATGGTACTTCAAAGATGCCCCAAGTCAAGGCAAGACAGTCAGACTCAATGCATAGACGAGTGACTGGACAGGGGCTGTCCCCAGGAAGGAGGTACAAACTTTCTTCAGCCAAAGACAATCCTGGGGAGGAACTAAGCTTTGTCAGCAGACAGGAATAAAATGCTGGGCCCCAAAGTGAGGAATTGGGATCTTGGTCAGAGCACTGAGAATAACATCGCATTCAACAATGAGTTTTTATCCTAACTCTAGTTCTTTTAATGATTAATATTCTATTTCAGTCTTTTTGAGGCAGAATAGATCACAGTTGACTGTTACTCATTGATATTGTGTTTAGAAAGGTACGATTTCTCTACATTTAATTATTTCTATAAATATTTTCTTGTGGAGTATTATTCATTATCATAAAATATTTAAGCCAATGCACGCAAACAAATAATACAATATTTAAGTGGTGGCTGTGTTGGAGAAAACCTTTTACTTTTTTTGCTTTTAGGAAATGAGTCTATTAGTGGATGATATTTTTTACAGTCAATCATAAATGGTAAAAGTATGAGAAAGCACTTTGATTTTCCCCGATTAGGTAAATTCAAGCCATTTATATTTGAGGTGAATTGTAGACGAACATCGGTAGGGCCCAAATAGTGGGTTGTATTTCACAAGAGTTAACAATAATCTTTTAAAATCAAGTTGTCCCAAGGGTACATTTTGTGAATTAGCTATGAAGCTTTCATGTTAACAAGATATGGAGCAAGTATTAGTTAGATAGGAAAGAATATCCAACATGGACTATAGTGTTTATTCTTACCGTTTTCAAGGTGAATGTCTTGCAAGCATATCCTACATAATGAACAAGATACAACTCAGGGATTTACCTCTTCAAAGTGTTTATGTTATAATCGGTTTCTGTAAGCTTGTGTTCGTGTCTGTCTGTGTGCATATGTGTGTGCATGCGTGCGTGTGTATGTGCATTTGACAACTGGCTTCAGTTTTATATCTCAGCAAAGCGAAGTTACCAGATATAAATCTATAGTTTTCTGTTATGAAACAGCATGCGATTTTCAAACTGGGGAAAATAAAATAACTGTTTAGTTTAAAGTGGTTAAAGAATTGCTTTTATTGATTGGGAGAAAAATTTTATATTTTTCTCAAATGTTCTGAGTGCATTGATAGAAATATTGTCACCATCTGATGGAAATCTCCCACCAGAAGTTAGTTCCGCAGTGAAACATTACATTTTACTGTTTCCAAGGATACATATTATCTTGCTGATAATAGGCAATTGGATACAGAGGATATTGAGATGGAATAATTTCCTAGGTATTACACTAGGGAGTTAGAGAGATTTCCATGGAGCCCAGAATTGTTGGAAAGGAAGCAATGAATAAAGTTTCCTAATCTCTTCATTCCTCACTACTAAAATGTTTAAAAAACACAACAATTCTCTATCACATTACACTGTTTTATTTCAATTCAAAATATGTCATTTACATATCCTCTAAAGTTTATTAATTTTTCTCTCTACTTGTTTTAGAAATTATATAGTGAGGGATATTTAAAATTCCCACAAATGATGTCGGAATAATTGGATGCCCATATGGGAAAAAAAGAGAAACTTTCATCCATGCTTACTCCTAACAAAAATTAACAGAAAATGGATCGTAGGCCTAAATGTGAAATATAAACTATAACTTTTCTTACAGAATACCTTGAAGAGAATCTTTGTCACTTTTGTCTATGTACAAATTTCTTAGACTCAACACTAAAAGCATGAACCATAAAAAGAATACAATTCATAAATTTTACTTTATCAACATTAAAAATAGCTGTTCTTCATAAGACACTGTTAAGTAAATGAGATGACCGTAGATGAGCAGAAGATATTTGCAAGTCAAATATTTGATTGAGGAATTGTATCCATACCATATGAAGAATGATTGAAACTCAAAAATAAGAGAGCAAACAATCGATTTTTTAAAATGAGGAATGCATTCAACACTTTACCAAAGAAGATAAATAGATAGCAAATAAACATATGGAAGTTAGCTCAGTATTATTAGCCACTTGGAAAATGAAATTTAAAAACACAATGGGCTATGACTCCACATCTAATAGAAATCGTTAACATTCAAAGAGGTTTTGACAAAGATGTGGAATTACTGAAATTCTCATACACTGCTGGTGGGAATGTAAACAGACACTACCACTTTGGAAAATTCATTTGGCAGTATTTAAACATTTAAAAATAAACCATTCTATGCCTCAGTATTTTCCCAAGAGAAAGCATGTGTCCATACAAAAACATATAAAGAAGTGTTCACAGCAGGTTTATGCTCCTTTACGTGTAATGATCCCAAACTGTCAAAAATGCATTTGTTCATCAACAGTAAAGCGCTTGCTCCTTGGGGAGTTGTAGGGTACAGGTGGGAGCTTCTGGGATGTAGGGACATTCTGTTTCTTGACTCGGGTGTAAGTAACACTGGTGTTCTTTTTATCACAATTCATTCAGCTGAATATGACACTTTTATGTCTTATGTGCTATTTATCTATTATGGTTCACAATTTTAAAAGTTTAAAAAAATATATATATATGTATTATATTTGGAAACTATAATTTCTTTGAAAAAGGTAATTATCCTTAAGACTCATGAATTGTATTATTCCTTAATAACAGCTTTAATAATAATCTTATTATTATTCCTTAATCATTTCATAATAATTCCTCGATAATTCCAAACAGCCAGTTTGAGTCTTCGTACTAGTATACATATCCTCTTATGTGACTTTATAAATTATGTGTAGTTTAAGTTTATTTTAAAAATTGAAATCAGTTTCTACTTCTTTCACAATCACATTCCTATGTAAACTGCTTTTAAAAGATAAATCAGAAAACTACCATTCTATAGGTCTCTCTGAGTCTCACTGGTGGTCCATACATCATGGAAATGTCTGTTCATCTGGTGGTGGTCGTTTGGGTGGGTAGCTATTGGGAATAGTACATTATTTTATTTTGTTATTTTTATGACTTTACTGTATTCTCTAGCTATTGGATAAAGTGACTCTGCCATCCTCTAAGATACAATATTATATTTATCGAATCCACTTATCTTGTCTCTGGCAGTTTATTTTTTTTTTCTGTCACTGGTGAATTTGCTTTTTGTTACTGGTGAATTTGCTTTTCATAGCACATCGAAGAGTCTTTCCATGCAATTGCCCAAAATGCATTATTGTGGAGTGCAATCTATATGAAGAATCTAGGGGGAAATGTCTGTATCTGTCAAGGACTCAGTTGTCAAGGAGAAGGATTGTGATTTGTATCTCGTAGAAAGAAAGGAACGGTACAAAATTTAGAAGGGGACTTTTTTTTTAATATCATAAAACAACAATGTCAATAGGGAAAAATGAGAACCATATCCTAACGTTAGAAAGGAAAAATAAGTGGATAAAAGAAAGAAATCTTTACAATTAGTGAGGCCAGACTGCCTTCTCAGTGATGGCCCTGGTCTTTGGAACTGAAAGTTATCAGCTTTTCTCTGTGTGGTCCCTGGATCTTATGGATAGATAATTATTTCCATGTTAACGTAGGACAGAGTTAAGTCACAGCCCCTGAATGCTGAATCCAAGACAATAAGAGAGACAAGTTCGAAATGGGGGTTAGAATTTTTTCCTCTGTACCTTGTGCATATGATAAGAATGTTTGTCATAATAAAACACAGCACAATGTGGCCTAATGAGAGCGAACTTTTAAATCTGCATATGTGGCAAGGATCCCATAAGGAACAGACCCCTTCAGACCAAGAACCAGAATGGATATTACAGATGGTAACGTTTCCCATAGATGTCATTCATAAATTCATAAGCTCCAAAAGGCATGTTTAAATAATTTTATACTGTAGCGAATTTACTCTTCTCCTTCATTACCATTCTCTTATGCATAAATTTTCATTTATCTGTTGTACAATCATCCTTTGATTTCTCTTTTTCTGGCCCACATTTGAAAGGTACTTAAATAGAATGTGTGCTTCAGCCTGTCAAACTACTCATCATTTAAAACATGTATGTTAAGCGAGATGACTAAATAAATCAATTTATTTTATTTTTTATTTTTTTGCAACATGAGCTTCAGAGAAAATTTGCATTGCCCAATGAAATAATTCACCTCTTTTGTTTATGGGAGAACACATTTTACTTAAATAATTCACTGACATCTTATAATTAGACTGCTTCTTATCATCTCCAGCTCTAAAATCTTAGTTTCTTGGGGTTTTGATAGGCTACATCAATTCTAAGAACTCTCAAGAACTGTATCTTAGGTATGAATTAATTGCTATGAAACATCAACATACATGGCTATGAAAACTTCAGAGAAGGATGAATTACGGAAGCAAATGTATATGAGAGTTCATTCTCATATGAAGCATTGAAAGACAAAGTAAGTATATTTAATGAAGGTAACATTTGATACTGAGAAATTCTTATTATCTATCAGATTGGAGAAAAAGAAGTTGATATTTCTTTGTAATAATTCTAGAAGTATTTATAGTTGCTAGGCAAATTTCCATATTTATATTTTTTTAAGACCCATGCAATATATGCTATAAAATGCTTTAAATTATATTATCTTAGATATACATAGTTCCTTTGCCTGACTTTCTACTTGAAAATTGAGCATGCAACACCATTTTTCAGTTAGCTTATGCAAACTATCCATTTAACAAATGAGTTAAATATTTTTATCCAAAAATGTGTGCTAGAATAACACATAACTTTTGTTTCATTTTGAAAACAATGAAAGTAATTCCACTATCTAGAAAATATCTTCTGCAGAGTGTTGAGTTTCTTTCACCGCCATGATTTGTTAAAAATACTACCAGCTTGGTGACAGTTTTCATCTTTCTTGGAGAATGATGAAATGTGGAAAACAGAAATTGTTTCTAGATTATATTATTTTAAAAAAATGAGACTGACCTTTCTTCTACCAGTAGTTGAAGGGACCAGTGTGTAAGAGGAGTAGATCCAAAACTCTCCAGGGAAAGAAAAGAATGTTTGATGACCTCATATATTATTTTCTCTGGAGGGCCCTAGAGTGGACATAATTAATCTTGATAGAAACATATGGGCCTGTAGTTTCTACCTAATCAGTCAGTCGTTGTGATAGAACAAATCAGATGCTGCCTAATAGTAGCTAATATTTCCTGAAGACCTACCTACACAATTTTAAAGGCTTGAAATATCACAGACTGGATCAATCTTAATATCCAGATTTCAGGGAGGTTACATAGCTATTAAAAGACAGAACTGGGCTTCGAACCTGTCTGACCCATAGCACGTCCTTTTCCCATTGTATTATTCCTGTTGCTTCTCACTTTGAAAGCAATATAAAGATGCTATTTTAAGTCGGTGAAGCGGTCACCAGACCCTCTGGTTATTAAAGTGTATGTAAATGAAGTGAACATATTAATAACATAGCAAATAATATACCTTTAGAGCCCCCACCTTAAAGAAGAAACATCCTAAGTGGGACATAGGAGTGACTACGGCTTTCCCAGAATTATTTCATGGATGTTCTTATCTGTTGGTTTATTCTTAACTTTTTAAAGAAAGTAATTGTAATCCTGATAATGATGATGTTGAAACTTGACGTTTTTATGCAAAACCAATTAAAGCCTTTAAAATCCACATTGATAGATAAGAAATCTTATGATGGTTGGATGGAATACATGTTTAAAAATTTATTTCAATTACATGACAATAGAATCAATAGGTACTCAATGATAAATATATCGAAACATGTAAAATAATAGGTAAAACTCAAAAGACTCGCATGGCGTCATTTATGCCAAGTAAAGTACAAAAACATTGAACAATGATATTTTTAACTTATTTCTAAAAAAATCATTTTTTCTTGCAAAGCTGCCATGATTCTATATTTGTCATCACTTTATAAGCAGTACCCAAGAAAATGATGAATGGTAGGGTGCTCAAATCTATGAAATTGTTTATCTACGCGCAGTTGTGTCTTGGTCCTCGTCTAGGCATTGTTTTAATGTTGGCATTTTTTGAGGATCTTATGTTTCTTCAAGTCATGTTTTATCCTCTGCCAGATCACGGGACTATTGTTATTTTACTCAGTTCTCTTTTCAGAATTTCAGAGAAATTTGAAAATAAAAAGGGCAATGAATTCCTGATGTCTTACAAATGATTGACACAGAACGAGAGAAAAAGAAAGTACATTTTTCCAAGTTCATAGACCTGCAAGGGGGTTTCGGAACCAAACGTCCATGTGGATTGCTTTTCAATGGTGGGCCTTGCTCTGAAATTGTCCTTTTTCCATTCATCCTTCCAGGATTTTTTTCCAAAAATATCCTGTGAGGTCCAAATGGCAGCCAGCATTCTGTCTTTGGTTGATGAGGCTGTTCAGTTCCTAATCCAACACTTGTCTAGAAAAAAGCAATAAAGTATATTGCAATTAATAGTAAAGGAGGTATCCTACCTTTTGTTGAGAAAATCGAAACCTTGCCTGCTCTTGTTTTCTATCTTTTTTCTTAAAGAAAAACTACAAACCCAGGGAAGGGGCCCAGAAACCAGAACGTGAGACTGCTGCCAGCCTGCTTTGCAGCCTTTATCATAGTGTGTCATTTGTTTTAATGCCATTTAAGTATATTTGTTAATAATAACCAAAGACTCTCAAAAGTGCATCAGTCCTGCAGAACAAATGTTTCTACAGCCAAAACATCATTTTCTCTTTTTCATTCGGTACAACTCTGTACACATCTGCTTCTACCCATTACTCCTTCAGCAGAGTGTGAACACACTCTTGAATCTTCTGCTCGCTTTTGTCTGCGTTCAATGCCTGTATGTCCCAACTTTTTTGACTTCTGCATTGATTTCCTGTCTTGCTTCCTTTGTCTTTTCTAAGAATTTAGTTGTTTATAGTTATTGTTGTTTACAACGTGGAAACTCAAAATGGCGCTAGAACTGATGGGCCACTTGTTGGTCCGTTCTGTAGCCTGAACAGATTAATTCAACCACAAACTCCTGGGATGTTCTCCAGATCCTGCCTTCTCGATGTCAGTGAAGCTCCTTGCCTCCGATGAATTTCTAGGAAGACTGGCAACAACTTTATTCAGCTTGAATTTACTAAGTTTCTTACAAGAATCTAATACTGTGTGAGGAACTGAAAGAGATATCAAATTGTACCAGATCGTCCCAGCCCTCAAGACATTAACGATTCAACAATAATGATAATAATAGAATAAGGAGGAGAAGGAGGAGTATTAAAAAAAGAAAGAGAAGGTATTGATTGGATTCTAACCCTGGAGTAATTTTTAGGATGATAAGCAAGGCTATTGTCATTCACCAGGTGAAACTCCAACGAGCCATCAAAGAGAGGGTGGAAATTTCACAGGCAATAAATAATAGATTTATTCATATCCTATTGGTTTAGTAGTTCATTTGTCTACATTTTCCTCTACCTATTCAACTTGCAAACATTTACCAAGTGCGCGTAGTATGGGCCGGATATTTTACTAAGACCTGAGGCAGACTAAAAGGTGAGAAAACAAAGCTCTCACCCTAGAGAAATAATAAACAAAACTCACTGAAAGCCAGTCATCTAGACTAAGACATATAATGTATTTACACTTCCTTATTTTCTACATGAGACCTTTTACAGAGAAATAATAGTTTCTAGCCAATAACATTTTCCAGTCATTTATTTGTGAGTTATGCTTTTCTGTTTCTATGCAGGTAACCCCTACTACTAAGATTTCTGTAATGCTTATCTAGATATTTTTTTTGTATTCTAAATAACCATTTCACAACAACCTCTTCCATATAATATATATTTTTTATCATGTAAATATATTATAGATATGCATATTATCTATACATATATTTGGAATTAAATTATGCTCTCTTGATAAGTGTTTTGGATCAGTAATTATTTTTATTGAGATGACTAATAACACAACTAATATCTACAGACAACCATTAATTTTTAAGCACCAGGAGAAACGCAAATCACAGTCAATTTGTCATTTGAAGGCATCAGTGGAGACTCTTTTTAGAGTACACTGTGAATATTAGCATTTACATTTCTTTATATACTTTTATGCAAAACATTATATTCAACAAATTATATTCAACTATGTCCCTTCCATTTTTTCATATTGTTAAACGAATCTTCCTTGTTTTCATTTTGCTGCAGGATAATGTAAGAAGTTATCACTACTTCCCTTTCTAAACCTTTACTTTAAATAAAAAGCTCTTTTTGGAAACTGTCATGGGTTAAACAGGGCCTCCCCTCCCCAATTCATGTCAGCTAGGAACTTTAGAACAACACTTTATTTGAAAATAAAATCTTTGCAGATGTAATTAGGTTAAGAAAAGTTCATACTACAATAGAGTGGGCTGTAAATCCAGTGACTGGTTTTCTTAGAAGAGGAAGATGTGAAGAGAAGGCCAGTGAAAATGGAGGCAGAGAAGGGAGTGATGTAACTATAAGCCAAGGAACACCAACCATGGCCAGGAGCTACCAGGAACAAGGGAGAGGCAGGACAGAAGGCCTCCCTGGAGCATCCACAGGGACCAAGGACCTGACTTCAGACCTCTAGACTCTGAGACTATGAGTGAATGCCTTTCTGTTGTTTTAAGACGCCATGTTTATGATGATTCGTGAGGACATCTCTGAGGAACAGGAGGAGAATCGTCACCAGTATCATCATTATCAACTCTACAGAAGACAGCAGCTCTGGACTCTAGAGTGAGGTCTGGTAAGCTGACAGTTTTTCCAGAAGACCCTTATAATATCTCAGGAAACTGCTGTGAAGATTGAACATGGCACCCTCAAGTCTTTGTTCTTTGCTTCCAGCACATCCAGTTCTATTTTTCCAAAAATTTAACAAAATACTTAACAAGGTAGAGTGCTGTGCTTCCCAAACCATATTTTGCTAAATAGCAGTTCTAGAAGCTTTTAATAAGATGATAAAAAAAAAAAAAAGGAAAGAAAGAAAGATTCCATGATCCAAAAACTTGGAAAACACTTCATGATAAGTACTTCTCTTGGAAAGTATTATGAACATTGAGAATCTGAAAGATCCTCAGGAAAAATCCAGCTTATTTTTCATTAACATAGATACTACACATTTAGAGAAATATAGAATAGAATTTGCATAAGCTCTTGGAGAATGGAAATTAGGCTGGTCCTTAGAAGACTATGTCCTAGCTCGGCCACATATGGTCATGCAATCTAAATCTGTCCACAACCTCAGTTTTCTTCTCTGCAGACAAGAGATAATACCTATCCTGCCAATATCACAGTGTTGTTAGAAAAATCAGCAACCATAGTTATATTGCTTTACTTTATGCTTTTATTCACTTACAGTATCTCAAATCAGGGATGTTGATAATACCTATTTTACTTATCTAAAAAGGCTGATAGAAAATGACTGATATATGTGAAACACCTTCAAAATAAAATATTGTATAGAAAATGAATATTTAATTTACTACTTGATTTTCTGATTTATTGATGTTAGTAAGTTAAAAGATTTTCTATTTATGGACAATACAAATTTTAGTAATCAATCTATACCTCCATTTCAATTCTGTGTAAACATAGTGCCACTTATTAGGATCACACTTTTTACTTGCTGCCAATGTTTACAAAAGTAGGGACACACAGTGTTCTTTTTTATTGCCATGCATTCTCCAGAGCATAGAGAAAGGGAAGTGTTTTTTATCATGCCTGCATTCACATACCTCCATATTTCTTTTGTACTTTGCACTTCATCAAGGGTGTGTAATAGACTTCTTATTTCAAACTAGGAATAATGGCTACAGGCCTGTGTGTGAGGCATATTAATGAGTACATAATAGAATCATTATTATTTCACTCAAAAATGAAAAAAAAAGTATATGAATAAGATCCTAAAAGTATATGTTTTGCTCTGTCACACTGTCTAGCAAAAGGAATCCTCATGCCAAGAGCCTACCATTGGTCTATAAAAAAGAAGTCTTTATCATATCTTCAACTGAACATTAAACAAACAGAAAAAGGCTCTCTTAGTCAGATGATAACTGACTCATAACTAGTGGACTGTAGTTAAAACAACGTGACTATTACTAAGGATTTGATACACCAAAAACTAAGTTTCAAACGGATTAAACACACAAACACAAACACACAGCCAGACATGTGCATCTTCTACTAATTAATTTAAGAGAAAACATCGCCTAATTTTATTTGTTGTTTAAGAGATTTTTTTCTGAACCAAATATAAGTTTCTACTTCTTCTGAAAATATGAACATATTAGTTAAACTTTACTCACACATCTAGACACTAAGCATATATTTTTAAAAAGTCTACACAATGTGATTCAATAGAAAACATTTACATTTAAAAGGCAGAATCAACTGCCTACACGATTCAAATTTTCCAGTTAATTTTTTTTCTGTGGTTTACTTTGTTCATCGGGAGTGACTTTTTAACTAAAAACTGTGCTGAATATTTACTGCAGTTCTATACGAATCAGACATTCACAAACACACACGAACAACAGTATCCAGTTTCTAATGTGCTTTCTTATAATATATGCAAAGAATGACTTATTACTTGTCACTTAAAAAAACACACACTTCCTCTAATGTTGGGCATTTCATAAAACTGTCTCTGTAACACACTGCACGTCCATATGTAAGCAATGTGTAAAATAGACTTTGGATATTTTGCCATGGTTTGCTGTATATGTGTTGGCACTCCATGCCAACTTTCCATTCTCTTTACCAAAGAAGTTGTCTAAATTGTTAATGCAGAATATTTTAAACATAGAATGTCATCCAAACCTATTTTTCCGTAATATATTTTTAAAGGGGAAAAGGTCAGAATATTCCAATCAATTGACGCACTCAATCTAATTTATGCACTGAGGAGTTCAAAACTGTGCGTCATTTGACCATTTTCCGTTTGTTTCTAGTGAGATTAGCGATAGGATTCTTACTGAGTTTATAATCCAAATTAGAGGAAAGAGAGTGAATAGATTATGGAAGACCAGTAGCTGGTGCAGGATTTTATTTGTTAAGGACTGATTTTGGGCACCTGGAAATTGAATTAGAAAGACTCTCAAGGAGAACCGTCAAATCATTAACCCTTTCTACCTTGTAAGAATAAATAGTAACTTGAGATTGATAACCTAGAACATCATAAGGAGTAATAACTGCTTTTTGAGGATGTGGCTAATGCCATCTTTCCAGAATATGATATTGGCCTTGCAGAAATGATGGACAAAATGCTAAAAAATGAATTTTCAACACTTGCTGCCATTTCAAATGAGATGTTGTATTTCCAAAGAGTCTTCATGGAAAAAAAAAAGTAAATTAATGAAAATAAGAATTTCCATGTGTTTATATGAAAGAACACGTTCTTGCCAGTAGGACTGACAAAACTTCCCCCCGCCCCATAAACAACAAAACAACAATTTTAAAAAAGATGAAAAGTGAAAAAGAAAGAAAAAAGAAGAAAGAAAGAAAGACAGAAAGAAAGAAAAGAATAGAAAAGAAAAAAAAAAGAAAAAAGAAGAGAAAAGGAGAGAAAAAAGAAAAGAGGCAGAGAAAACAATCAATATCATGAACTTTATTGAAAACTAGAATGTCAGGCTTAGTTCTATCTAAAAAATCTGAATAAATCCAGGCCTTTTTAAGTTGTATTTAAGGTTTTATGTTTGTTTTTTGTTTTGTTTCTGTTTTGTATGTTGCTTACAAAAAAGAAACATCGACAGACTTTGAAAACAGCCAATCCTTTCTACACAAATAGAGTATATCATGATTTTTAAGAGTGTTGTGTTGCCCAGGCTAACATTAATCTTCCAAGGAACATAGATTCAGATTTTTCCACTTCTGCCATCTATGCACATTGGTCATTTATCACCGTGAATAAGGGAAGGGAATTTATTTACATATCAGTAGAAAGACACGAGTTACAATTCCACCTTGGATAACCTTGAGAGAAACAGTTTTCCTATGGATTCCTTACCTTTCTTCAACTACGACCTACTGGGTGGGACTAGATGGTCTTCCTCTGGTGGGTTCCCTCTGACTTTAGTTTCTAATCTAAGACATCATCTTACAGAGAGAGATAAACTTTGTAAAAAAAAGCAGCAGTTGAGCTCTCATTTCTTTATACCACATCTACTCAGTTTTACTCCCAGAATTGTGTGACTTTCTTAAGATTTCTGGTGCCACAGATATAGGCCCTAGGTAGGTGACATAGCTAAATAGTTAAAGGAAATCAGGTAACAAATCAGAATACTATGGTTTGAATTCTCGTTTCTGCTACTTTTAGCTCTGTGACCTCAGTAATTTACCGCATTTCTCCGAGTCTCCATTTTCTCATTATAAAATTGGGAGTGTTCACCTCATAAATTTAGGATTAGGAATAATGTGTTAATATATGTAAAGCACTTAAGGAAGTGCCTGATGTTTGCTGCTATAGTAATTCCCTCTTAATTACAAAACTCGAGGAAGAAGCTAATGGTAAACATTTATACATTGTAAAGTGATGATCGATTTATTGGAACTTAACCTTTACTCAAAGGTTAAAAAATAAAATGATGGTGATAAAATGATCATAATTTGCAGATGATAGTGTTGTCTATCTTGAAAACCCAAGAGGTTTAAGTGTTAAACTATGGCAAACACTAAAACAATTGCAAAAGCAATAGTTTTTCTGCATAGCAACAGTAAAAGAGAAGTCCCTGTGACAAAGAACTAAGGCTTCCTTCCTGGCAAGAGTCAGGAAGAACTTGCCACCATCTTAGTGAGCCATCTTAGAAGTGCATCCCATGGTCTCAGTCAAGCTTTCAGGTGACTGTAGCTCTGGTGACATATTGACGGTGGCCTCATTAGAGAGCACCACTCAGTTAATCTGCACTCAAATTCCTGAATAATAGAAACAAATAACAAAGATTTATTGTTGTTTTAAGCCACTGTATTTGAAGCAATATATTATGAGTAGGTAACTAATGCAACCAGTTATATGAAGGAATAAATAATCTTACGGATTGTACTTTGATGGGAATAGAGAGGCTATTCAATAATCTTATCAAAAACTAAATTACAGACATAATGTAAGAAATATGTTACATAATGAGAAGAAATATGTTACTATCATTGTATTTAAAAAGTGTATTAGAACATGCGATCTTGGATTTGAGGGCTTTTCTAAGCATTATGTCAAAATAGATTCCATGAAAAAAATATATCAATAGATTTTAATCATGAAATACAAACTATTTTTGCATTAAATAGTATAATGAACAAAATGAAAAGAGAAAGAGAAACATACATATATATGTCAGATAGGTCAATCATATATAAACAAGTTCAACATTTAAAAAATTAGTAAAAAATTAGTATATGTAATATACTACATCAAAACCAAGTGGGGTTTATCACAATAATAAATGGCTGATTTCCATTAGAAAAATATTTTGAACTATGGTCTCAAACTAGAAATAGAAGTTGAGTCTTAAACATGCTAAAGACCATAACAAATCTGTAAGATTAAAAAATTTACTAATGAAATATTTTAAGCATTTTCATTGTAATATATAACAAAACAAGAATGTATATAACATTACCATTTTTATGTGACTTTCCAGATGGGGCTCTAATAAAACTGATCTAAATGGTATAAACATGGAAAGAGTAAAGTAAATCTGCCACATTGTCATTGCCCATAAAGAAAAGAAAGTGTAGGAAAATTATGAGAAGAGACTTAAGCGGTTTTATTGAACATACAATTAAATAGAGAAATCAATTTTTCTAAACACCAGAGATATACAGATAGTAATTTTAACAAAAAAATACAATTTAGCAAAGCAACGAATATGTGGGTATAGATCTTACAAAAGATCTTTATAAATTTGTAAAATTTATCAGTAGATATTAAAATAGACCTAAACAAACAAACAAACAAAAAAACTTCATCGAAAGAAAATGTCAGTATCCTAATGACGCTCACACTACCTGATTTGATCTATAGATTCAATGCAATCTCAATACAAATGTCAGCAGAATGTTGTTTTCTTCGATAAGCTAAGAATAATAAAATATGTATTTGAGTGTCAGAGAAAATAAACATGTGAATCATTCTTTTGATATTGCGCTGTTATGAGAATGATATCAGGGCTCTGGCAACATAAACAACATACTGCTGTCACTCTAGAAAAGGTAAAGGGGATTAAGAAGTACAAACTTCTAGTTATAAAATAAGTCACGGGTATGTAATATACAGCACAGGGAGTATATAGTCAACAATATCATAATAACTATATATGGTGACAGATGAGTACTACATTTATTGTGGCGATCACTTCATAAGGTATACGATTGTCTAAACACTATGTTGTACCCTTGAAACTAATATAATATTGTACGTCAATGTAATTTTTAAAATTTAATCATTATGTTTTATATCTGAAACTAATATAATATGTCAATTATATTTCAAAAAAGACCATGATAAACAAAAAGGTACTAAATGTCCAGTTTTGAAAACGACTGTAACATTGAAAAGCAAATATTCTTAGATTTAGAAACAGAATTATATCAGTTTGCTAGTTCTGTCTGAACAAAGTGCCATAGGCTAGGTGGCTTAAACAACATAAATTCATTTCTTCATAGTTGTGGGGGCCAGAAGGCCAACGTTAAGGTGTTGTCAGGATTGTTTCCCCCGAGTTCTCTCTCCTTGGTTTGTAGGTGGCTGTCTTCTTCTCCCTGTATCTTCATATGACCTTTCCCCTGTGTGTGCCTGCATCCTAATCTCCATCATTCATATTGGATGAGGGTCCTTCTCTATGACCTCATTTTACCTTAATTATCTCTTTGAAAGCCCCGCTTCTGAATATAGTCACATTTTAGGTACTGAGGGATAGAACTTCAACATATAAATTTTGGGGGCAGGGAAGGGGACAAGGAGACACAGTTTAGCCTATAACAGAAATTAAATTAAAAGATTGTTATATTCAACTGAAAAAAATACTATTTTTATTTGATGCTTTTTGATGAGTCGATTACTAACAAGAAATAATTTGAAAATTAATATCCCCTTTTAACTGAAGATACAGCGATAGAAATTATGACATCAAAATAGTTTTACGCAATTTGTAAGTTTATGTTTTTACTTATATATCACTTTTATCTCTATTATGTTTTGTAAGTAATAATATATTTTAAAGCAGCAGTTCCCAACATTTTTGGCACCAGAGACAATGCTCTAATGGGAATCTATTGCCTGGTGACCTGAGGTCAGCTGAGTGGATGATGCTAATGCTGGGGAGTGGCTGCAAATACAGGTGAAGCTTCAAGCTTCGCTCACTCACCTGCCACTCATCTCCTGCTGCGCAGCCCAGTTCCTAATAGGCCACAGACCAGTACCAATCTGTGGCCCAGGGGTTAGGGAACCCTGTTTTAAAGGATAAAGCTTTACGTTTTAGTGCTGTCATTGATACATTTTTGTGCTTTTAAAAAAGGTGTCCATGTTTGCATCATGTACTGGGCCCTGTAAATTATGTAGCTAGTCCTGCCTGGTAGACCTGGGAGAATGTCAAACCACAAGGGAAAATATTCTGAGATTTACACCTAGATGTGCTCTTGACAAGCACATGAGATAACTCAACCTTGGTACACTGGTAAGTTAATGTGTCAAAGAGATTTACAGGTTCAGAGAATACAAAATGGATCAGGGCAGAGATATTTAAGAGGCAGATGGCTCCATAGTCTGTATGCCGCATCTAATTAAAAATATTGAAATATATATGAAAAAAATATATTAGTAAAAAAAAAGAGACCTTCAACCTGAAAACACTGAAGAAATCAAATCTCAGGAATATACCTGGGCAGAGTCCATCTCTATACATTTCATCACAGAGGGAATCTTATTCAAAAGACTCGGTGTCTCTTCTGGTTCAATGTATTCAACAGGCTTCTGCTCTTGTGACTTGCAAAGCAAGTGACTCTCATCGTCCATAGGGTTATGTGCTGGGACATAATTTGCCAGATGTGCTTTAAAGAATATTCCATTTTATTGGATCATTTGATAGTTCGGTTTGAATTTAAATGAAGTGCTCAGATTGGTGAGAAGGATTGAATAGCATTGTTGTTTAACTAGTTAAACTTTAAATTCATCTCTATCTGTGAAATTATGTAAACCAAAGAAATTGATATAAAATAATGATACCAGCCAAAAGGAAAATTTTAAACAGGACATTTGTCATATCAACCTTCTCCTTGATTTTGTTAGTTTTTTGGAACTTCCGGTATTTTATGTACTAGTATTTTATCTAACTAGGACCTGGGCATTGCCCTTTACTCAAGGCCAGTGGTTCCTCAACATGACTGTAATTAGAATAAACTTGAAAGCTTCTAAATAACACAAATTCCTAGACTACACATTTCTAGATCTTGTGAACCAGAATCTGCCAGAATTGTTCCTTTTGATAAGTTACAGATTTAAATAGATATAGGAATTGGCACTTGTGAGCCACTGCTTTATTTTTATAGACTGAATGTTTGTGTCCCCGACCCCCCCAAAAAAAAAAAATTTATACGTTGAATCCCGACCTCCAGTGTAATGGTATGACAAGGCGATGTCTTTGAGAGATGATTAAGTCGAAGGTAAAGCTCTCATGAATGAGATTTGTGCCCTTATGAAAGAGACCTCAGAGAACTCTCTCCCTTCACCTTGTGGGACACAGTAAAAAGATAGCCATCTATAAACAAGGAAATGAGCTCTCATCGGACACTCAATCTGCCAGTGCCTTGACCTTGGGCTTCCTAGCCTCCAGAACTGTGAGAAATAAATGGCAGATGTTTAAGTCACCCAGACTATGGTATTTTTGTTCTAACAGCCTTAACTTATGAAGACAATGTATTTCCTCAATGTTTCCAAATTTATCACAAACTATCAGGACTATATTCTACTTTGCATTCTGCTCTCTGCCAGTTTTAATACTTTTTTAAGAGTAATAATACCAAATCATATAGTAGGTAGGTAATAGTAATACAAATCATCCAGTTAGTTAATAACAAAATTGAATTAAAATAGACAGTACCCATGGAGAAGGATGTTCTTTAAAGTAGAGATTAGGGACCTATCAGTATATGGTCCCACCTATCGAACCTAACTATGTTTCCTAAAATTCACACTGAGGAGCTAGGTTTGCTATATTAATGTTATTCTTTCATTATATATATTCACTGTTTATGAATAAAAGATCACTGAGTCTGAGAGGTTAGAAGGGAGAGCGGTCCTGTGAAAAAAATGTTATTGTTCCCCGTCTGTTTACGCCACAATCCATTCAGTCCCTGCTGTACTGAACTGGTGAAAAATTTGATTAGTTACAAAATATTTATGAGATAGAAGTAGGATCCTACAATGCTCAAATTCTCAAAGACCCTGATAGTGAATTTGAATATAAACATACCAGTAGTCTAATTCTTCTCAAGTTCATTACCCGAGGTCATCTAATCTTGATGGTGGAGTACAGAGGTTGAGAGCCCAGCAAAATGTGATAAAACCAGAGAAGCAACAAATAGAAAAGTATTGTTGGAATTAGCAAACCATGCATTTAATCCTTATAACCATTAAAGACTCTTGTAGTAATTCTTTGGTTTTTGTCACAGTCATATTTTGTATCTGTAGAATAAAATCCAAATGAGTTTCCCACTCTGTGTTCCCCAGAAATCTTCAGGGTGGAGTGGAGGTTGCTCTCTTAACGTGTCATTTACAAAGATACTCTCAGTAGCGCCCCCTACCCTTTAGAGATGAGTGCTCAGCTGGAAATCTCATGCCACATGGTCATCAAACCATACTCTGTTGCTATACCTCAGGATCTAGTATGACCCCCTTTTTTATTCATTGCCCCCAAACAGATGTCAAGTTAAGGACCCCAAGGAAGCTTATACTGCAGGGGTAGTAGCTGCATCTCTCTCTCTTGTAGTTGAAGGCAGATGTAGCAAGGTGAACACCAATAAGTAATTCATGAAATGGAGACATGATGTAAAAATATCTTAAGTGGAAGAAGATGTAGAAATGAGAGAATCAGGGAGACAAAAGCTTGGGAGGGTTAATTAGATAGATAAGCAAGGGAATATAAAAGAAATCCTGGCAGCTGGCATGGTTTTAGTAGCTGAGTTTCACACACCCTTCTTTTTAAAAGCACAGGACACTTACACACTCAGTGTGAAAAAAGTCTAAGATCACTTCCAAATCCAATGTATGGGTTCCTATTAAGCCCCCAAACTCCTCTCAGCATTCAACGTCTAATATTCTGAAGGAGTTAGAAAAATGCTTGTCTGAACAATGGATGGAAAGAGGATTTGTTCTCTTATCTATCTTTATAGTTCTCAGAATGATTATTTTCCTCCAATGTTGGCCATTGATGTTTTGAGACTACTGTTTACATATGACAAACAAATTTATTGTGCCCATTTTTCCTGACTCCAATTGTTTAAACTAGCAGATCATTTCATTTTATAAATTGGATGTCTTTAGCTAGTCCTGTAATAAACTTCCTTAATCACAGTAGTAACATGATTCATGCCAGAGAGTGTGTATTTTATGGAAAATTTTAAAGTTAGAAGGATCAATGATTATTGAACGGAAGAGACATGTTGATAAAAACTAGGGCATGACTTGTGTTTGTTTTTAAAAGGCTCTGATAGTAACAGGTCACAAATTAGAATATATAAAATAACATTCTATCTTTTATAATCTAAAATGAGGAAAGCCTGACATGTTTTTTGAAGTAATTCTGGAAGTGTAAGTACCTTTTAAAAATAAATGTAAGCACATTCTATTTCTTTGGACTCTTTTTAATGTCATCTAATATAGACAATAAAAATGACTTTCCTCGGGCCAACCAATAATAAAAAATCTTTTAGAACTCTTCAGAGTTGGAAAAAAATGGACGAAAATGGAACTAAAATGGAACTTTTAGGGTAAGACGTAAAAATCAAAGTTTGGTTAATGTTTGTTTAGATTTTTTTTTTTCTTTTAGCAGTCTCCACGTTTCCTGCATCTAGGATGACTTTCTAAACTCTAAGATTCCAAAAAAAGACTATTTAGCAGAATGTTTGGCCTCCTTAATAAATGAAAAGACAGGTAATATCGTAAAATGTTGTTGTTATATAAAATTTTCACCATAGGTTTCCAGCTCAAAGAAGCGTAGATGAGCATCCCATTGGTCTGCATTTCCCCTCCATTTTTCTACATGAGGGTGAGAGAGGAAAGGGTGGCCAGTGGAATATTTGGGACAATGACTAATGACAGGATCTCCTTTTACCTTTCCTCTTCATTAGCTGCCAACTATTTCTTTCCCTGAGGATTTTATCAACATCTAAAATTTCCAGTATCCCCTGTGACCTGGTATCCTAGTATTTCACCTGCCTTGCCCTCATCGACCATTGTGAAAGGGTGTCTGTGTTTCTTCAAAGAATGAAGTGAGAGCAACTTACAGATGCTCTCTTTCAGCGTTTCCTCTACATTTATTTTCATTTCATTCAAGTGAAAAATGAAGTCTAATGCTTTGGTGGAAAGAGAAAAAGGACAGACTTTGGTGTTCAAAAATCAGGCCTGAGCTTTAGAAATAAACCAGGTCACATCTTTGCATGGTGGGCAGGCTGCTTCCACAAAGGTAATGTGATGGCAAGACTAGAAGTATGGCATTCCATCAAGAATTGTTTTTAATAGACTTTATCTTTTAGAGCAGTTTTAAGTTCATGGCAAACCTGCACAGTTTTCCCCACAATCGATATTGCCCACCGGCAATATTGTTACCCGCATTTGTTACAACTGATGAAACTACATTGATTTTTTAAAAAATAAAATGTTTCGATACCCTAGTTTTTTTTTAAAATAAAAAATGTATGTATTTAAGGTGTACAACATGGTGTTTTGATATACATATATAATGAAATAATGACTGTCAAGCTAATTAGCATGTCCATCTCCTCAAATAGTTCTCGTGTGTGTGTGTGTGTGTGTGTGCGCGCGTGTGTCGAGAGCACCTGAAATCCACTTTCTCAATACAGTATTATTCACTATAATCATCATATATGTTAGGTCTCTAAACTTCTGTCTGGCTTATTTCACTTAGCATAATGTCCTTCAGGTTCATCTGTTGTCTCAAGTGACATTCTTTTTTTTCTAAGGCTGAATAATATTTTTTTATGTGTATATATATACACATAAAGAAATTATGATATATATAAATTATGATATATATGATATATTATGATATATCATATATATGATATGTATATTATATATATCATAATATTTTATGATATATATCATATATTATATATATCATATATTATATATATATCATAATTTCTTTATTCATTTATTTGTCTACTGATGGATACTTAGCTTGTTTCCATATCTTGGATATTGTTAATAATGCAGCAGTGAACCTGGTGTGCAGATGTCTCTTCAAGATCCTTATTTAATTTTTCTTGGTTTATACCCTATGTTTTATTTTGTAAAAGAAAGCACTGTTTTCTCTTAGAGTAAATCACTTTTTGTGTATAAATCACTATTCATGTATAAGTAAACACTAAGTAAGACAATGAGCTTCAGATTTTAAGGCACGTGTTTATTGAGAGAATCTTAATATATGATCCCATAATATAGTAAGTTTGCTTTGGCTTAAAATTATGTGACAAAGTGCTTAATGCTTAGGATAGAACTATGACTCCCAAATTTCAGTCATGTATATAAGATAATGTTTGCTTTTGTTACTGGTTAATGACATCTTATTACATTTTCTCTAAAGTGAACCTTTTAATGTAATAGAAATGCATTTCTTTGTCTCATGATTATATATTGCAACCTTAAAATAATGGAATCGTAAGTTTAACGTGTTTTTAAATATTTTCTGAAACTCATTAATATGAACATCTAATTATTAAAATCAAAGGATTATGTCTACGAACCACCAAAAATCACCTTGGGTGACACACTTGTGGAAACACAAGGGTAAAATGTGATGCTAAGACGAGATTGTCTCCCTAAGATTTCCCCATTCTCGCTTACACTCCCACGGCACTTTCTTCAACACTGGAGACTCCTAGACTTTCATTCATCTGAATGCTTTTGACAACATGTCTTGAAAATTATCATCAGTGATTTTCTTTCCAAGCGATTGAAGAGATGGCTTAACTGGTAAGGACAGATGTCCCACTGTTTTTGGTTTTGTTTTTTTACTATCTTGGCAGCAATTTGTTTTTTGTTCTAATAGTAAAAGTAGAAAAAAAAATCCTCAAATGTGTTATGCTATGATTATTTATTTTTAAAGGCAGTGCTGTTTGAGGGAGCGACCCTTGTTTACCTCTAATGGAAATTGTTTTAGGACAGACATTCCCCCCCCCAAACTGTAAATACACACTTGTCCAAGGGGCACAAAGGCATCATAAAAGCTCAGTTAGAATCAGACAATTGCACGGCTTTGCTTTTGTGTGACTCCATTCTAATCTGTTGACTTTTAAAATTGAATGCGAGACATTGTTTTCTGATGAGAGAGGAGACCATGAAAGGTTGGGAGTACAATAAAGGCTAGCATTACTCACCTTGAACTTCCAGATGCTCTGCCTGACTCTTCCTGTCACAGCTGAAGAGTTCAACTGGTACCAGCGCTGATTCCTGAAGCCAATACCAGATCAAGTTCAGGGGAAGAAAATCTTACGGAAGAAAGGATGGTAAATTAAGGAAGGAAAAGAAATAGGAGAATAAATGAAAATTGAAAGAATAAAAGTGAATAAAAAAAGTGTACATGACACATAGAAAATTGTAAGGCACCCCTTAAAAAGATGATACTAATCTAATCCGAGTAGTGGATTTTTTGGTTATCTCTTCTAGGACTCAGGTGCTTCCCTTTTACTGCTGGTCTCCTATGACCTGAGCCTGGGGGCCTTTAACTACATTCCCTAAGTCTGAGTGTTCTTGCTGCTGCCAGTGTTTATGTAAGAAAGACTCATTTTCTGTGGCATCCTGTCTGTCCTTCAGACTTTACACCAGTCACTCCGTGCTGCCAAGTTACGCACTACTTGTAGGTAGTATACCTCTTGCATAGTTAGGGGAGCTTCTTTCTTCAATTTTAGTATTTTGTATGTAATATTATTATAGTGATTGAGATATAGATTTTCAAGGTAGGAAACTAAGACTTGGCTGAGGTAAAGGGAATGTTTAGATCCAGATAGTTTAAAATAAAAAGCTCCTTGTATGTCATCCATGCTAGCTTGCCATTTAGGCAGCTTCCTAGAGAAGAAAACAAGTAGTTAAAAGTCGAGTTTCACAATTAATGCTCCTGGATTGAAGGCTTGTTTCGCAATTTGCTGGCTGAGAGATTTCGCAGGTTACCTACTTCATCTGAAAAATGGAAATGATAATTGTAGCTACTTCATAAGATTGCTTTGAGTCTGTAATTGTGATTATATAGACAGATACTTGACAGATTTTTTTAGCGTGTATTAAGCATTCACATGTAGTAAGCTATTATTATTTTCTGTTGTTATGGTTGTTACATGCTACAGATAAGAAGGAATGGTGACAAATTTTCTAGTGGTAGCAACGGGAGAGACCAGGCCCAATGTATCAGACAAGGTGCTGGCAGGGAACAGATATAACATGCTCCATTAACTCAAAGGTTTAATTGAAGAGAGTTCAGTGAATATTTGCTGATGCCAGGGAAGGATTAACAGAATCACAAAAGGATGGTTAAGTGCCCAGAGGCACTTAACAGACAGTAGGGAGCTCAGCTATAAACACTCTAAGCCTAAAGAAGAGCGAGGACAAAGTTGTGTTATAGAACCTAGTGAGAATTGTCAGTGTCGGAGAGCTTGCCCTGCAAAAGCTTGGTTCAAGAATGGCAGCCCAGCAGGAAAATGGCAGGGGACTCTATAATCACTCTCTGGTCTTCTGCAGATAACTCACCGGGAGCATAGCCAGAAGCCCAAGGGAAAGACCCGAGAGGCTTTTATAGTTAGACTCCTTGTGTAGAAAGTGGGCAGAGAATGAATCTGGAAGGACGACCAGAGAATCCTGATGGACGAACGCACCGGAGATTCAACTTATTTTTTTATGAACTCCAATCCTTGCCAGTATTTCAAAAGCAGGATTTAACACTTGTTATTTAAAGAACCTCTAAAGTTTCTCTGTGGGGCCTGGAGCTTTGTGGATGGGAGCGAGCGTAGTTGACTTTCAACTCTATTTGTATCTCAGAATCCCTGGGAGGGGAACTTCTAAGTACTTATGTTTTGCTTTTGAATGGTAAAAAACCCAGTTTCCTATCAAATGGGACATCACTAATTTAGACACAGTTTCTAACAGCTAGGGTTTCCGTCAATGTGTTAATTTAATGATCAGAGTTGAAAGTTTATAGCAATAAAGTTATAACTGGAAAATTCACAGAAGTCCGATTTATTTTTTGGACAAGTTTACCATAGAAGTCATTACTATGACCTCCAGATTATACCACTTTTCAAATAAAGATCTCAATTTTGCTTAATATATTAGTTCAAAATAAATATGACCCATTTGAAACTTTTGCTCTTAACTCTATTGTCATGAATATTTGACAAGTATTTTTAATTTACTTTGTCTGCTTGGATTTTCATATCGATGTCTAGTGGTAGCATGAATTTTGGACAAATGCTAATTAGTACTTAATATTTGCATTTTAAGTGGTATATCCTGTATCACTATAAATCATTGCAAATTAATGTTTAAAAAATTCAAGTTAGTATATTCATGACACTGAACAATATCTTGAGAAGAGTCCAAGATGTCAGAAGACATTTTTCTCCTAAAAACCAAATCTGCAATTTTTCGGAATGAGATTTCATGTTTAAATGATAAGCAACTGGAATTAGAAGTCTAGTTAGCACAGGTCTTTACACGCAGTACTTATAAAATAAATAATCTTCAGCTCCATAGACTTTAGGATAAATATAGAGTAAAATGGAAATTTACAAAGGTCTTTGCACGCGGTACTTATAAAATAAATAATCTTCAGCTCCATAGACTTTAGGATAAATATAGAGTAAAATGGAAATTTACAAGTATAAATGCAAGTAAATATTTGCTATGTATTAGAAATCATGTACTCCACTGCAACCTGCAAGGGGGAAAAAAAAATGGGGCAAAGCATGATTAAATATTCCAAAACAGCATGGCTAATGTCAACATCCAAAAATGTCATTCATTCCACACACTCTGACCAAACCATGTCCCATTAAAAAACAAAAAAATAACCAGTTCAAAGAGAAGATCAGGAAGCACTTGACATAATGATTGGACCACAATAAAATATTTATGATTCTCTCTTTCATTCAGGAAACCGTTTGATACCATCATGGAGTGCATAAAGTTGGAAGCGAGGAAAGGTACTGACGTCATTATATTAGTGAAATAAATGCTGAGAGACTGTTTGGAGAATCCTGTGACAATGAAACAAATGCGCCTTCACTTTGAACTAACACACCAGGAACATTTAGCAGTTTTATTTGACAGGTGGTGAATTTTTAAAATAAAAAATAGAGAGTCGATTGTGGGGAATCAGAGTATTAGCTTTATGTTTTATTGGCGGGGGGAGGGAATCTTAAATGTTATTGCTTAATTTAAAAAATCTATAAATTCCAGGTTCTCTAAATATCCTCATCCACAATTCTGCCTGTCCTAGAAACACCACTGATAACCGTCCAATCTTAGTAGATGTTTTTTTTTCATTTGTCCATTTATACTTGTGTGAGGGAGGCCAACATAACTATGAACATTATCAGGAAGAATAGTGAAAAGATGCCGGAAGCCAAAGAAAAATTCGCTGTCTTTATTTTTGAGCTGGCAAGGGCAAAGAAGAAATATTAACAAAATTAATTAAAAGTTAAAAACTGTGAGAGAGAATATGAGTCCAGCAATATGTAACTCTAGGTAGATATCATCAGTATCAGGATTTTCTCATTTAATTCCAATCAGTGTACCAATTCTTATGGCACGGCTCTCACTGGAAAACTGATTATCTCTCTTTTGCAGCTGTCAGGAGCACACACTGTTTTTATTCTCCGGTCTCTTGCTTTCAGGAACTGGATGAAAAAATAACTGCTTTAAAAGAGGTAGGACTTGAAAAGCTCATTTTCTCGTTGACCTTTCATATCAAGATGCAACATGTACTTCGAGTGATAAAAATTTTTACTTGAGAAATCATGGTGGATTCCAAATTCTTTGGATTCTCCCTGGACTGTAATGAAAGAAAAATTATTCTCTATGACTAGATCTCTATTCCTTGGCTGCAAGGTACAGAAAAAAAAAAAAAAATCTTACGGGAAGCAAGCAAAATGTTTACTTTTGATGTCTGAATCCCACCATTGGAAATGCATTCCTTTGGATTATTAAGGAAATACGTTAAGTTTTACAGCCTTTAAATTTTTTTTTTTCAAATGAATCTGCCTTTTGAAAAAAGTTCCCACACACACACACACACACACACACACACACACACACGCAAAAACCTTTTGATAAGCAGGAGAGTACAGTTAGATAAAATTCAGAACAAGCCAGACTAGGGAGAGGCACACCATTAGGGGCTGCTGGGCAGCAAAAAATGGTCATCTGAGAGATGGGGCAATTTCTCAAGTGAAAGAAACAAGGATACAATCTCAAAGTTTAAAAGGATATTATAAATCAGACTAGCACAACCCCTACCCATGTGATGAATTAAAAGCAAACGTGGTCGATTTCTGGGAAGAATGCTACAGCAGTACTGTAGGTTTTGAATCGTCCTGAATCCCTTTACATAAACGGGTGAAGCAGCAAGGGTAGGAAAACCAAAAAGGTATTGAGAAAACTATATCTGAGCAAGGACATAAAGCAGATGAAGGAATTAGTTATATGCATATCCGAGAAAAGGGTGATATAGGCGGCAAGAGCAGACCCATCCGGGTATCCTCATGGCTGGAAGAAGTTTTGTGGGTTTGAGGGAAGTCATGGGAGACTGTGGCTAATGCAGAGGAAGTGAAGAGGTCGGGGTTGGAGTGGGGAGGTCGCCTCATCCCTGAACTCTGCCTTTTCCTCTGTGTGAAATGGGGACTCATGGGAAGCTTCTAAACACAGAAGTGGTAAATTGCCTTTTATATAATCCCTCTGGCTGCTGTAATATGACAGTCTGCCCCAAAAGAGCTAAGAAAAAGAACCTAGAAAAAAAAATGGAATGAAACGCACTAAATTCTTTATACCGGTATTTTATAGGCCAAGAAAAAGGAAATTTATGATTTTTTCTTCTTTCTACACCTCTGATTTGTTTTACTTACTACAGTGCAAATGGATTACTTTTGTAATAAGTATAATCATATATATGAGTAATGTATATATAATAATGTGTATATGCTATATATACATATATATATATTTTTTTTTAATTTCCTAGATTCTAACTCACAGGTGCTACATAAACTGACTCCAGTCATACTTTTAAGTTGTCACGTAGGAACTGGGTTGTGTCCTCCCCTAGTCTTCTTATTCTTGGACGCCTTTTGTTTTTAAACAAGTTTTCCTCATTCTAATCTAAATCCTCTTTTTTTTTTATCACTTCTCTCCAACCTGTCCTAGTTTTGATGGGCTTAATAATTCTTCTACATGACACCTCATCAGCTTGCCGCAGAGAGGGGCCGGAAACTGGAGAAGCCTAAAGAACATTCTACAAATTTCACAACTTAACCAAAGGCTGACCCTATACAGTGGGCAGGAGTAAACAGTGACTGTAAGAGGAAGAAATAAGCAATGAAGGAAGTATAGTGGGGACATGTACTTATTTGAGATATAAAAAGAAGCTTGCCTCGTGTTGGGCAATCTCATAAAATCATAGGTAAGTGATACGGAAAAGTTATTGAGAAATGTGAGGTCTTACTGCGCTACGAACGGCAGCACTTGTGAAGAATAATTGAGAAATTCAGTTTGGAGAGGACTTAACACCCTCTTATTGGTTTCAAAGTGGATTGCTTCTGTTACGAGAATTATTTTTAGAACTGTTATCTCATATTTTCCATGCTTATGTTGTTTCTTTCCCTTCTAATTTTACATCTGACCGCCCTGAGTGGGTGTATGTACGTGAGTGGGTGGGGGGCTTAAGGAGGAAGTGGTAGTTTCAAAATACCAAGGACTAAAAATCAGACTTAAGTGGAAGAAGCTAACACTCTCTCCATTCAATCATTCTGCTGCCATTAAGTGGACTTATGCAACTCCTCCCACAGATGGAAAAGCTCTTAATAAATTAGAAACTATTATAGAAGTGTGAGTTAAACAAAAATAAAGAACTATTACATGTATAAATAAATAAAGGGTGAGCGTATTTATCGTGCTTCATGAGAAGAACCTAGAAATTGTGGGAGATGGAGAAAAAGGCACTGAGAAATGCCTTTTCCTTACTTAAGCCTCGTTTCTCAGAAATGAGAAGCTGGGCTTCTCTCTGAACCAAAGGTATCCTCTCAACTTAGCCAGTGCTCTTATAATAAGACATTCGGTTAAGAAGGCATTTATTTTTTTTAGTTTGTGTGTAAGGAATGGGACTAAAGGTATGTAGAATAGAAAATGGTTTTTTTTTTTTTCTGTTCTTCATTGTAGGTGGAGACTGTGAAATTTAAAAACATATTCATTTCTCAAGACTGATGACTCTTCACTTAACAAAAGGTCACTCTTTTTCCCTAAGCAAGGCTGAGCAGCCCAAAAGAAACACAAGTCTAATATGTATTTTAGACTAATACTATAATAATAACCATCTTAATGTGGGTTAAGCTCTTTGTAATTTCCAGGAACAGTGCTGAGTATTTGATGTCCTTTAAGTGAATTAATTTGCAAACAAACCAATCTGATTTGTTAGAGATCACAGTGGTTAGTAGAGAAGAACCAGGCTCCAAGCGAGGTTTGCTTGCCATTACCATTGAAGCTTTAAAATCAGCAGTCTCCAAACTGGTTGTGCACATGACCTATCATATGACCTATTGGGATGCGAGAAGAAAATACGAAAGAGGTTTATTTCAATTTTTGTCCTTCTTTCTTTAAAAATTGTTTTTGTATATGATATACAAATGTATAATATAGTAAGTGCATGTAGTTTATAAATATAAAAATTTGCATATACTGTGGGTTGTGCTTAAAATATATAATGATAGGAATGTGTGATCTAAAATGTTTGGGAAAGAATGCTTAAACTATTAAGCCATATGGCCCCAAAATTCAGACCAACCAAAAAGACATACACTAATTTCTTTCGAAAATTCACTTTTAGGACATCGTTATCAATTTTGTTAAGCCAAATAAAAATCTCCTTGCAAAATTCAATTACCATTTCACAGTTTAGAAAAATGAACAATTTTTGTAAAAATACTGTAAAAATTTATATCCTTGTTAGATTAGAGTTGTAAATTATAAAGGGAAAAGAGACTTCTATAGGAAAAATGATAATATCTAGAAGTTTGAACTTATGTAGATTGATATTTTAAAAAAACTGTTATAAATAGCAAATATCAGCTTTCTAAAATAGTCCAATTGGGGCCATTTGATATATATTTCACTTCACTGTAACATATCAAGCAATAAACAAAATGAGGACCCTTCTTCATGGTGAAGTAAATGTCTCTCTTCTGTTCAATATTTTCTGTTTAAAAAAATAATCTGAATTCTGTACATAAGAAAGACCTACCACAATGGCTAAATGTATACATTAAAAGGCACAATAAGAACCGTTACTATTATGATACTGTATTAATTTCCTATTATTACTATAACAAATCAACAAAACCTTAACGTTTTAAAAATTAAAATGTATTATCTCATATTTCTGGAGGTCAGAAGTCCTAAATGGGTTTTATGAGCTAAGATCAAGGTATCTGCAGAGCTACATTCTTTCTAGAGGCGCTAAGGGAAAAAAATCATTGCCTTAACTCTTCCAACTTCTTGAGGTCACTGATTTGTGATCCGTAGTCCAAGCAAATCTCTCCAACCTCTGCATCTGTCATCATGTCACTTCCTCTCATGCTGACTGCATAACCTAGACCTTTTACACTGGGGCCGCCTGGATGATCTGGAATAACCTCCCTGTCACAAGACGCTAACTTCACAGCTGCAAAGGCCCTTTTTACTTGTGAAATAACATATTCAATGATTCTAGGACTAGAATATGGCATCTTTAGGAGTCATGATTCAGCCTACTTCATAGTTTAACTTCTGGCCCCCCAAGCATTCATATCCATCTCATATGCAAAATATATTCATTTTACCCCAAGATCTGTCAAAGTCTCAACCCACTACAGTGTCGTCTCAAATCCAAAAATCTCATCTAAATCTCATCAGCTCAAAAGTCCCAAATCTCATCATCTAAATCACCTAAACTGGGTATGGACGAGGCTCTTGGTATAATCCATTATGGGACAAAATTCTTCTCTATCTGTGGGCCTGTGAAACTAGAAAACAAGTTATCTGCTCCCAAAATACAATGGTGGAGCAAGGATAGGAAAACAGTTAATAGTTATAGATATTCTTGATTCAAAAGAATAAAATGGAAGAAAATGTCACAAGTTCCAAGGAATTTCCAAAATCTGGCTGGGCAAACACCATTAGGGTTCAAGGTCCAGAAAAATAACCCTCTGTGGCTTCCGTACCCACCCTCTGGACACAGTGGCTCTGCCCTCAGAGCTTCCTTCCATCCCCCCCTTTTTTTTTGAAGGCTAGCATATGTTCGAGGTCAAATATTCTCATCAGACTCTCCCTCCTATAGAGTTTTGGTGTCTGCCTTCCTTCATTTTATCTTCTCTTTGTCCCTTTCAGTACAAGCTGTTTCTGTTGTATAATATCCTAAAAAAAAAAAAAAAAAAAACTATGTGAGTCTCCCATTTGGGCCTGGGGGGATTCATTTCATTTGATTCCTTTACCGATCTTCCCTGGAAAACAATTTTCTACTCCTCCTTCTATGGAGATGGCTGATGGGATTCATAAGTCACCCATCTCATCTCTTCAAACAAACCATTATGTGATCGACCGTTTTAAGTGTTTGGTCCTTGTGAGGCATGAGCAGAATGTTGTCCAGCCACATCCTTGGCTTTCTCTCCAGAGCACACTTTTCTGACCACAAATCACCTAATTTTAACATGTTTTTGGAGAAGTCTATCTAGATAGGTTGAGAATCTCCCAAATCATCAAGTCCATGCTCTCTTCTGCTTCACAGTTCTTTCCACACTTTATCTATGTTCTCTCCTATTTTATTGTAAGCAACAAGAATAAATCGAGTTGCACCCTCCACACTCTGCTGGGAAATTTCTTCTGATAAATATCAAAAGTCGTCATGTGTGAATTTTGCTTTCTGTTTCACCTCAGGACAAAATCCAACTAAGGGTTGTGTCGCTGTATAACAAGGGTTTCCTTTCCTCCAATAACGCTCCCCTCACTTCCTTCTGAGCCCTCAACAGCAGTGATCTAACACTCACATTTCTACTACAATTCTATTAGTGATGATGTGCTTATTGCATAAGATGATACGTTTTTCTCTGTTGCGCTCATTTTCTTCGGTGTCTTCTCCAGCAGTATCTTCAGTCCCCATATTTTTACCTATAGGCCATTTATGATGATCTCAGAATTTTCTAGGCTAATACAGGTTTTTATATGCTTACCATGCTCTTCCCTATTTTTCCAGCCTCTGCCCCTTATCCAGTTTGAAAGGCAGTTCTGCATTTTTAGGTATTTGTTACATACAGCACACCCCACTTCTGGGTACCAAATCTGTCTGTCTACCATTTGTTGAATGGCTATCATCTTCCAGTGTCAAGTGAAGTACTTTATAAACACCTTAATTAATGATCTTAACAATTATCTAAGGGAAACATTATTATAATTATTTTACAAATGTGAAAGATGGTTTAATATGGGTGAAAAATAATAAACTTTGACAACTGTAGATTCAAATTTTGGTTTCATCATTTTTTTTAGCTGCATAGTCTTGGAAAAATCATTTCATTTTAAAACTCTGAGCTTTAATTTCTTCAAAAATAAAACAGTGGAAATAAAACCTACGATGCAAACAGATTTTCTTTTCCTCTCTCTCTCTCTCTCTGTCTCTCTCTCTCTCTCTCTCTCTCTCTCTCTCTCTCTCTCTCTCCTGCTGCCAAATGTAGAATTAACTCACATGGAAAAGGATGATCCCAGGAAAGAGTAGGTATATGTGTTAGGGATTACTGGCAAAACAGAATAAAATAGATACATTTAGAGAGACAGGTTATTATGAGTTGTTATTCTTGATATTTTTGTTACCTGCTGCCACATATGAAATAAACTCACATGGCAAAGGATATTACCAAAAAAGAATAAGTATATGTGATAAAGATTGCTGGCAAAACAGAATAAAATAACTATATTTAGAGAGACAGACTATTATAGCAGATAAAGATTTCTGAAAGATCTACGGTGGTCAAAATATCTTTTACCCTTCATACATTTCCATTGCTTTTCTTGAAATATTTAATAGTTAAGATATCAGACTTCGTGAATTGATTGGAGAAAAGATAATGGACTCAGGAAAGTTTTTATTTGGTGAAAATTTATATATGGAGGAGCTTGGTATCTCTATGAAACACTATTGATACTTAAGTGCCAATATTAGCTAAAGTGTTATTATAATTTTTGGTGAAATTATATATAGATATAGAATATTTATAAGTTTTAATTCCATTCCATTTCTTTAAAGTTATTTATTTAATAAAAAAGTACAATTATTGGTTTGTCAAGTTGGAGGGTTTAAAAAGTTCAATATAAATATAATCCATTCAGAAAAAAAGAAATAAAAGGAAGCGTCTGGGATTATATTTATTCCTTGCCTTCTCAGTAAGGAAAGAATTGTTTTAAAAAGTGAATTTTAATATAAACCAACCCAAGAGTCGTCTCAGAACTATTCCCTTGGAACCTGTCTGAAAATAAAAGTTCATCACTTGTTTTTTGAAAAGGGCACCCAATTAGGAAAAATACTTGTAATCTACGGGTTAGAATCCTTATAACATAATTTGTTGACTTTTTTTTTTTCAACCAGATTTTTAAGCTGACAGAAAGTGAGGAAGTTAATTTATACATTGATGTATAAACATATACTATGTTGGAGATCTCAAATAGTCATCATCTTTGTAGATCTAAAATGAAAACTAATGAAAATGTTTGCTCTCCTTTGTTTCTTAAAATACTTTATTTTTTAGAGTAGTTTTAGGTTTATAACAAAATTAGGAGGAAGGCACACATTTCTCATAGACTTCTTGCCCAGCCATTTACATAGCTTCTTCCACTATGAATATCATTTACCAAAATGGCACTTTTTTTTTTTTTTTTTTTTACACCAAGGATGACCTACACTGACACTTAATAATCACCCAAAGTCCATAGTTGAACTTAGAGTTTACTCTTGGTACTTTCTATGGGTTTGGACAAACGTATAATGACATCTATCCATCATTACAATATCATACAGAGCATTTCCACTGCCCTGAAAATTCTCTGTGCTCCACCTATTCTGCCTTCTATACCACCCCCACCCGTGACGATCACTAATCTTTTCATTGTCTCCATAGTCTTTGCTTTTTCCAGAACGTCATATAGTTGAAATGATAATGTACATAGCCTTTTCAGATTGTCTTCTTTCACTCGTAATACGCATTTAAAGTTCCTCTAAGTCTTTTCACGGCTTAACAGCTCTTTTCTTTTTAGCACTGAATAATATTGTACATTCATTGTCTGAATGCACCACAGTTTTTTTTATTTTTTTATTTTTTTTATTTTTTTATTTGGTTGCTTCCAAGATTTGGCAATTGTAAACATAGCTGCTATAAACATCCATGTGTAGGTTTTGGTGTAGATATTAGTTTTTAGCTCCGTGGGGTAAATTCCAAGGGGCATGATTGTTGGGTCATATGGTAAGAGCGTGATGGTTTCGTAAGAAATCAATAAACTGTTTTTAAAGTATTTGAACCATTTTGCATTCCCGTCAGCAATGTATAAGAGTTCTTGTTCCTCCACATCCACAGGAATTTTTGATGTTATCAGTATTCCAGATTTTGACCATTATAATAGGTATGTGTGGTATGTCATTGTCGTTTTAATTAGTATTTGCCTGAGAACATATGATATGAAGCATCTTTTCATATGTTTACTGCCATCTGTATATCTTCTATGGTGAGGTGTCTTTTCAGATCTTTTGCCCAGTTTTTCCTATTCCTTTAGTCTTTTAAAAAAATATTCTTTATTTTTCAGTTATAGTTGGCATACAATATTATATTAGTTTCAGGTGTACAACATAGTGATTAGACATCTATGTAACTCATGGAGTGATGACCCCAATAAATCTAGAACTCCTCTGATACCATACATAGTTATTACAATATTATTGGCTATATTCCTTATGCTGTACTTTACATCCCTGTGACTATTTTGTAACTTTCAATTTGTATTTCTTATACCCTTTCCTCTTTTCACTGACCACCCCCACCCCCAGCTCAGCACTTCTCCCATCTGGTAACCCTCAAAATGATCTCTGTATCTACCAGTTTATTTCTGTTTTTGTGTATTTTGTTCTTTAGATTCCACATGTATGTGAAATTATATGGCATTTGTCTTTCTGTCTGACTTACTTCACTCAGCACGTTACCCTCTAGGTCCATCATGAAATATCTTTTCCATCCTTTTACCTTCCATCTGTGTGTGTCTTTTAATCTGAAGTGAGTCTCTTGTAGGCAGCCTTTGTAAGGGTCTTGTTTTTTTATCCATTTAGCTACCCTATCTTTTGATTGGATCATTTAATTCTTTTTTATTTAAATTAGTTATTGATAGATATGTAGCTATTGTCATCTTTTATTCATATTTTTATACATTTTTTTCTTCTTCTTAGAGAAGTCCCTCCAACATATCCTGTAATATTGGCTTGGCAGTGATGAGCTCCTTTAGCTTTTTCTTGTCTGGGAAGCTCTTTAGCTGCCCTTTGATTCTAAATGATAGCTTTGCTGGGTAGAGTAATCTTGGTTGTAGGTCCTTGCTTTGCATCACTTTGAATATTTTGTGCCAGGCCCTTCCAGACTGCAAAGTTTCTGTTGAGAAATTGGCTGACAGTCTTATGAATGTTCCTTTGCACGTAACTAATTGCTTTTCTCTTGTTGCTTTTAAGAGTCTCTCTTAACCTTTGGCATTTTAGTTATGATATGTGTTAGTGTGGGTCTCTTGGGGTTCCTCTTGTTTGGGACTCTCTGCACTTCCTGAGATTGTATATCTATTTCCTTCACCGGGTTAGGGGAGTTTTCTCTCATTATTTTTTCAAATGGTTTTTCAATCCCTTGCTCTCTCTCTCCTCCTCCCGGTACCTCTATGATGCAAATGTTGTTACACTCGATGTTGTCCCAGAAGCTTCTTAAATGATATTTATTTTTTTGTATTTTTTTTCCTGTTGCTCTGATTGGGTGTCCTCTGCCACCCCATCCTCACTGATTCGATCTTCCACTTCATCCACTCTGTTGATTCCTTCTAATGTGCTTTTCAGCTCAGATATTGTATTCTCTATTTCTGACAGGTTGCCTTATATGTTTTCCATCTCCATTTTTGTTTTCTATCTCTTTGTTAAAGTTCCCCCTGAGTACATCTCCTCTTCCCCTAAGTTCACTGAGCTCCTTATGACCAGTGTTTTGAACTCTGCAAGTGGTAGATTGCTTGTCTCCACTTTGTTTAATTCTTTTTCCTGGGCTTTGTTCTGTTCTTTCATGCGGGGCATGTTTCTTTGTCTCCCCATTGTGGCTGCCGCCCTGTGTCTGTTTCTGTGTATTAGGTAGGGATCCTAAGTCTCCTGGTCTTACTAGAGTACAATCAATCCACAAGTAGCTGCTGCCTGTGCTGGGCTTATAGGTGCTTTGAGAGGCCAAGCCAGGAACCAAGGCCAGCTGCTGCTAGTGAGGAGCTTGGGGCTGCTCAGCAAGAGATAGAAGGCATGCTGGGGCCAGATGCTGCTTCTCTGGGTTTTGTGAGCCTTTGAGAGATTTTAGGAAAGTCCAAAGCAAGAGTCAAAACAGACTATTTGTATAGAAAAGCCACTGGAAGAAGCTTGGGTGGGCCCATAGGTTGAGAGATGGTGGGGTCTTGGAATTACCTGGGAGGAGCAACGTGCGTTATCAAGTTGGTGGAGACTCAGATATGGTGGTGCCTGTGTCTGCATGCTGAGAGTGGGGAGGGCTCAACAAAGGAACAATGGATACTGCCAGCACTTCTGTCCAGAAAAAAGCCAGCTCTCCGGCTTTCACCGCAAAGCCCGACAACTCAGTGTCCCCTCATCTGTCCATGGAGCCTATTGAGCAGTTGCCCCAGTGCTGGAGCTCAAAGCAAGTGAGTTTGTCAGCGGTAAATTCGCGTGGGCCCTTTAAGAGGAATGTCTGGGATTCCCACAGCCTCCGCTCGCTCAGCTGCAACCTCAGCTGGTTTTCACAGCCAGAAGTTGTGGGGACTTCTCTTCCCAGCGCTGGAACCCTGGGCTGGGAGCCCAGTGTGGGGCTGGGACCCCTCATTCCTCAGGTTGGGGAGGTGGCTCAGCAGCTGAGATAGCCCTCCTGATTCTTGATCGCCAGGCGTGATTTTGCGTCCACCCCTCTTACAGGTTGGAGGTGACCACTTATGTTTGTCTCTATGGTCTTCTGTTCAGCTAGACCTCAGGTGACTCCCAGTGATGGTTGCACTACAGTTTCGTTGTAATTTTGGTGTGGTCACGAGAGGAGGCATGCACAGCTTCTACCTTGAATGGCATTTCAACCGGTTTCTCAACCATTTTGTAATTAGTTTTTTTTTTTTTTCTTTTTTTTCCTATTGTTGAGCTTTAAGCATTCTTTGTATATTTTGAGTAATGGTCCTTTACCAGATGTGTCTTTTGCAAATACTTCCTCTGTGGCTTGTCTTTCAACTATTTTGACAGTGTCTTTCACAGAGCAGAATGTTTTAGTTTAAATGGAGTCCAACTTATCGATGATTTCTTTTATGTATTGTGTCTTTCGTGTTGTATCTAAAATGGCATCTTACCCAAAGTCATCTAGCTTTTCTCCTTTGTTACCTTCTAGGAGTTTTATAATGTTTTGTTTCGCATTTAGGTCTATGACCCACTTCAAGTTAAATTTTGTAAGGGGTGTAATGTCTGTGTCTAAATTTATTTTTTTGCATGTGGAATCAAAGCCTGCTGACTCTACCCACTTTTTACACCTCCACCTCCACTTCTCCTTAACAAGTACCCTGTACCCTGAGTTAGATATTTTCTCCTACTGGGTATCACAGGCTCTGAAGTAAACACTGCTTTGCTAAATCCTGCCTAGTGCTTTAGCTTCTCTATTTTTTTTCTTTCCTGCATAACTGGATGAAGACCTTATTCCTGGGTAATAATCAGGGTTACTACATCTACATGCCAGGGAAGGTAGAAGTTATTTCTTACAGAGTAATTTTTCTAGCAATTTTCATTTCCAGGTACAGAAAACGCATGACTTTCTATTTTCCCAAAAGACATAAGGTCCATCTCAGCTGACTCTTCACCTCTGTCTCCTTCTTTAGGACACCATCCATTTCTTTCAGCAAAGTTAGAGTCCCACGTCACTTTTGGGACCTTCCGTTAAATGGCTATTATAGTAATGTAAACCACAAAACACACCAACAATGGAAAGAAATGTTATTTTTTTAAAAGATGTCTAAAGTGATAACAGCCTCATCATTTTTAGAAGAATAGGATTTCATGCCTAGGAGACATCGCAGGTTCTTTTACCCAAAGAATGTTTGAATGATCTTTTTTTTTCTGCTCTACAATTATTTTTAGTGTTCATACTATTCATCCCTAGAAAACTTATATCGCCTTTCTGAGCTGTTACGTGCATAGTCAGTTATAGAATGTTTCATTTTCAGCTCAGGAAAATATACATTGCATTTGTGAGCTAAATGACACACATTACTAATTGTTTATCTTCACTTCTTTTTATCTTCCTCTTGTGGAATGAGTTACCGCCAATGTATTTAGCCCAATAAGTATTCCTGTTCTCCTCCTCCCAGCTTCATAATCAGCTTGTAGCTTCTAGTCGCGTCTCAAATAAATATTGGCAAAGCAATTCAAATCCTTAAAACGCCTCAGCAGATTGATACAGTCTCAGCTAGAGGAAAAAAGTAAAAACAGAATTCTCAATACGCATCGTGTTTGTCAGCCTTTATCACAGGGTTCTCTGACTGTACTGGAATCAATGAGTCAAACAACCTTTCCCATGTTTCTCTAAGACTCTGAAATCTTGAGCTAAATAAAAGCGATGTTTAATATCCTCCAAGTATATTTGTATTTGATGGTAGTTTCCTGTGAAACAAAAGAGAATTGAGGGGAAATGAGCTTATGTATTAGCTGTGACAGAACACACTATGGTAAATTCAAAAGATGCTAGATGGCAAACAAAGCTGTCGAACTGGCAGACTGCCATGGTCAAGAAGGTGTTCTGGGAATTATACTCAAGAAAAAAAAAAAAAAAGTCAAGTTCATAAGCCACTCCCAACCTACATTTTCCTCTTTTGAGGGCTTGGCTACCAATGTCTCCCTGCTTCCCCTCCCTCTTTTGCTGGCAGAACTCTTTTCCAAATCAAACTTCTCGGTAAGCGTAAAGGATATTCATTTAGAGACCGAAGACACAGGCTGCCATTCCTGTTTCTTGCCCTTGCTTGTATCTCTTTATTTTTAAAGCTCTACTTTCTCTATCTGCCTCTCAATCAAAAATGCAAGTGCCTTAAAATTCATAGAAAATATCAGCTGTAATAGTGCATTTTAATTACTCCAAAGAATGATGTGGAAGTTGCTTTGTTGGGGGATGGGGTGAGCCAAAATAATATGCAAAGCTGATGCGCATTGCCCTTTCAAGAACCTCTACCTTGTAACTTACCAGTTTGAGAATTTAACCAACCTCTATTCATGAGGTCATCACATCCCAGTATTTCACATATATTGTGTTTGAAAGCAGACTAATATTTGTTAATTACTTTTATATCATTTTGCTTATTTAAAGTAAAGGCCTCAGAATATCTTATGGAAAATGGAATCTAAATATATTTTTAAAACATGTATTTTTTTGTTTTTAAAACAAACAAACAAACTAACTAACTAACAAACAAACTGTACCGCTGGTTTAAGTAACAATTCAATAGGAGGAAGTGAAATATCTTGACCTAATACATAAAATTCTGAGGATTTACTACCTTTATGTGCATAGTATTTTTGTCACTAAAACCCTCTACATTAAGGACTTTTATTGCAAAATAATTGTCTTTGTAAAGAAGAGTCAAAATAATGTTTTTAAAATAACATGCTTAGTCCCTTCTTTACCTATTTTGCATTTAAAAGCAAATTGGTATGATTTTCTCTTGAATAAAAAATAAGTAAATAAAAATTAAAATATGGTAATATCTCGTGATAAAATTCTCATTAAACCAGGGAAAGAAGAGGATATAAACCACAATTCATACTTATCAAAATGGCAGATGGAATGCAATGTGTCAAATTACCTATTTTCATTTGATCAGCAGAGAAATATAACCTCTTACTTGAGATTCCTTGAGATTGAAATTTCACTATTGCCTTTCTTGGTGGTAATAACTGGGAGGTCTTTCCTGGGAAAAGAAATATGAACCATTGGATAAGGGACTTAACCACTTTTTGTAGATCGAAGAAATAAAAAAACAAATACAGATAAATATTCATTCAGGATAAAAGCATGTCTTTAAAGTTTGTAAGAATTTGGGTTCAGTTCTCCTATTTCTAATTTTAGTGACCAAAAATATCAAGCTATTTGATCCATGTATGGGCATAACATTTCAAATACTTAGTAAAGAAAAAGATGGAATTGCTGTTCAAATGTAAAGAGGAAAGAGAGAGAGAGAGGGAGAGAGGGAGAGAGAGAAAGGAGAGGGAGAGAAGAAAAAGAGAGAGAAAGACTTGTGTTTTTAAAATTTCTTTATTTCGTGGAGCTTCTTGCTTTTGGCAGGATGAGCAAGATGAGGACTGAGAGGGTTGAAGTAACTATTCTTATCATTCCATGTGGGAGTTATCCCTGTCTGCTTCCTCTACAAAACCAGTAGCTCCAACCACAACTTGAGAAGTTCTCCTTTACAAAATGGGTTTGATCTGACACACTGCTTGGCAAAGATACAGAAACATCTGAATTTGATCTCGGAATCCCCGTTGACCTTTTCCTTCACCTCAGAACACTTCTTTGAAGACATTTAAGCCTCCCCAAATAGGAGGTTGGAATGTTTTACTTGAAGAATTTGTGTGAGATCACCGTAGACAAAGTCATTTGCATAATAATGGGTACAGAGTTACATCCGTTAAAAAAAACTTTAGGGATCTTCTCACGCATTTAGATGTTTGATAAATTAGTTTTCTTCATCTTGGCGTCCAGAATGAGCACAAATGGATGCATGATTTATGTAGATATATGCAAAAGCCCCGCCAACAGGTACGTGTAGGCGAATCCAAGTCTGTTGCCTCCACATATTCCTTTCCCCTCCACCTCCACTTCTCCTTAGCAAGTACCCTGTGCTCTGGATTTGGATTGGTTATGTTCTCCCGTTGGGCTCACTTTTGCTCTTCTACCTCTACCCATGTTATCTCCCCTTTTTTGAATCGCCTATCCCCTTCTTCTCCTTGTAACCAAAGTATATCATGTAGAAGCTCCAATCAAGTCCAAAGGCTTCCAAAAGCTTTTCTCGTTTGGACGCATTATATAATCTTATCCGTGGAGCATTTAGGATACATGATACAATCTGTATGTGTCGTATGTGTATGTGTGTATCTCCTTCATTACACATTTGTGCTAATTTCTCTCATCACAAGTATTTCAAGCATCTTGGATAAAAAGCATATTTCAATAGGAGTGCTCACTACATGAAAGCAGCAAACAATGTTGGAGCCCAAATTGAAAAGTGATGAAAGAATCAAATTAAACTTTCTTACCTGACAATTTTTTTGTGTGTAATATTGAGTAGACATCTGGCCTATTCATGTACCTAAATGTCACAATGGCAGAAAATGCTAGATTCCACTGATATTGTCTTTTCTTCCTTTATAGCCAGAGAATCTCTCCCTTATAGCTTAATGTGATATTATAACTAGTTCTGACTAATGGGATGTAAGCAGAAGTACTATGTGCAATTCCTGTGACATATCTTTAAAGGAAGAGGACAAAAGCTTTATTCTTTCTCATATAGATATTTTGCCTGGAACATGAGCAACCATTTTGGACCAGGAAGGTGCCTGGAAACTTACTATTAAGTATGCACATTATCAGCTATGGACAGCAAAAGTTAAGGGAGGGCGTGTTAAAAATTAATAAGAAGAAGCAAACAAAATTTTCTTCTATTTTTTTTTAAGCCAATGTCGGGTGAGTGTCTAGCATTCGTGGCTGAATATTATTCTAATGCCTCCTTTTAAGCCTCAGAGTTCCACCTTCTGAGTTTGCCTGGGACAGTCTGAGGTTACAATAATGTCTCATTGTAATTTTTCTACTACTTCTCATCACTCTCAAAAGTATCTAGCTTAGATGATGTGTTATATGATGATGTTATATAATTCTTTAGATTCCACATGTTTCTAACTGTAGAAACATTTATGAAAATGATAGCTTTCCTAGGAGTGTAAATGTGAAACAGCTAAAAATGATGTCACTCTAGGTTAAATAGGTTTAGAATGGTTATAGTTTTGCCTAATAACTACAAATCACAGGCTAGGCCTGACAGTATGTATGTATATGTTGGGGGAGGGGCAGTTATTGATGTGTTTACTTGCTTGTTATTTTTTTCATACTGGATGAAAAGTTCTACCAACTAAAAACGTAATATATAT